>NC_139692.1:1138051-1870937 GCF_964106915.1 Podarcis gaigeae | reverse complement strand
ACAAGTCGCTCTAATCACTGAGCAGCTGGGAAGTCATTAAGCATCCAGGAATGTGAGCTAGTTTGTATAAATAGTCAGTTCACCCCTATATCCCCCCCACCTGACTTGCAGACTCAGTTTGTGGCCATGGGCGTGTTTGCTGATATGAGTTAAGTTTAGAGTAAGTTTTCTTTATGCCGGAGATAAAAACATGTGTTGCTTTATCGCCAGGGTTTTTTCTTTTGTAAATAAAGTTTTTTTCCTGAGTTCCAAGGTGCTTGCTCCAGGAATCTTCATTGAAAGGTACTGACTCTCCTGCCTTCTTCAACCGCTGCACGAAATTCCTCTGCTGAGATAAGATTTATGGCGTTGGAAGCGCACTGGACGTTTACTTAACATTAAACTAATTAAAGTTTAATGGACATGCTTGAAGTCCAGTGTGAAGTTTCCACAGTCTGTGTTGATTTGGGGAGCCATGTCATCAGCTGGTGTTGGTCCACTGTGCTTCATTCAGTCCAGGGTCAACGCAGCCGTCTACCAGGAGATTTTGGAGTGCAGACGAGCTTTATGGGGATGCTGACTTCATTTTTCCAGCAGGACTTTGGCACCTGCCCACACTGCCAAAAGTACCAAAACCTGGTTCAATGCCCATGGGATTGCTGTGCTTGATTGGCCAGCAAACTCGCCTGACCTGAAACCCCATAGAGAATCTATGGGGCATTGCCAAGAGAAAGATGAGAGACATGAGACCGAGCAATGCAGAAGAGCTGAAGGCTGCTATTGAAGCATCCTGGTCTTCCGTAACACCTCAGCAGTGCCACAGGCTGATCGCATCCATGCCACGCTGCATCAAGGCAGTAATTGATGGAAAAGGGGCCCAAACAAAGTACTGAGAACATATGCATGCTTCTACTTCTCAGAGGTCCAATATTGCTCTATTTGCAGTCCTTGTTTTGCTGATTTCATTTAATATTCTAATTTTCTGAGATTGTTAATTTGGTGTACAATCAATGACAATAAATATCAACTCCATCAAAAACTTAATTGGATTACAGCTTAAAACAACAACAACAACAAATAAATAAATCAAAGAACAGTCTAATCTTTTGTGAATGGAATACAGTTCAGTTTCGAAGTGTTTAAAAACTTTGGGATTTAAAAAGACACTTAACTTGAAGTACTGTATCCAAGCTTTCATGCTGGCAGAGATGGCCAAAATATGAAGCTGCCCCACTCACACCATTGGTCTAACCAGCATATTATTATGGTCTACTCTGAGTGGTAGTTCTTCCCAATCTCACAGATGAAATCTTCCTTCTCCAGCACTGTGACCAATGTTGCTTTAACCGGGGATACTGGAGACTGAATTCAGGCTTCTGTGCATGCAAAATTCTCTACAATTCAGCAATGGCCCATGAAACAAGGTAAAAACAGCTTTGGACACCATTAAGGGTAGCAGAGTGAGAGACAGTAAGATCTCTTGCACAGTTTACACTGAAAGCCACCATTGTGTGTTTATGCAGCTGCTACTCATTTAAACTGGGTTTGCAACGAAGAGCTTTGTGATGAATGAATGGGGAGCCATGTCATTCCCCTCCAAAAATGAAGGGGAAATGGGTGTGCGTCCTATGGAGCAAATGCAGGGCCACAGCCCCGTGACCCTCTCCCGGCTGGAGAGCTGGCACACAGCTATGGCAGCAGCCTCTTTAGTCGCACGCCACCTCACCAGCCGGGAGAGGGTTGCGGGGCTATGGCTTCTTTAGCCCGTGCGCGCTCTTCTGGCTGGCTTCTGGCTTCCCCCCACCAGCCCCAAAGAGCAGGTCGAAAGGAATCTGAAGCCTGGAGAGCGAGAGGGGTCGGTGCGCACCGACCCCTCTCGCTCTCCAGGCTTCCAAGGTAGCCGCCTGAAGGCGACTGAACGCACCTTGAACAGCACCTTGTTTTAGAGGGGGAAAACAAGGGGAGGAAATTCTCTCCCTCTCTGCGTAGCACCTCCTGCCGCTTCGCTGAAGGGGCGCTGGGCAAAGAGGGGGAGAATTTTTTTTCTTGTTCTCCCCCCTCTAAAACAAGGTGTGTCCTATTGTCCGGTGCGTCCTATAGAGCAAAAAATACGGTATACTCAGGAATCCAGTGATTGTAGCCAGGATTGTACCTAGTGATAATTAGTACTTCCTATAACAAGATTTATTTAAGCATAACCCTCCATGCATTCCAGAACCAGTGCTCCCAACTTATCAAAGCCAACAGAAGCTTTTTTAGGCAATGTTGCAGAGTTTAGTTTCCTACAGATGACAGAACACTGGAGATTTATGACGTCTTCGTAATACTTATTTTATTTACAAATCTACAAGCAGAGTATAAATATAGGCAAATATCAGGCACTGCTCCAAGATACCAAACCATGCGTGTTTCTTTTTATTATTATTTTTAGTGTAAACCACTCTTTCCATCACTTCCCCCTTAGATCTTCTTTCTATTCTTCTAGCTAGGAATCATCAATTTCCAAATCTTGATGGTTGTCTCCTGCAAAAATACTCATCTGTATCTGCTGTTTATTATATTTAAGTAAGCCTGATCAAAGTTCATGGGTAGGGGCAGTATTGGAGAATAAAATTTGATAAGGCACTATCAGTAGTATATTAGATTTAACTAGGCAGAAAGGGTAAATTATTAACCAAACTATGGAATTTAACTGCATGAGGAATTTTTGTTTTCTAGATACTAGGATCGAGGAAATTAGATAAATAAATTATTGTTCAGGAAAAACCATAAACATGCTAAGCAAAACCCTCCTGTCTGGTTTTTTTAGCACTAGAAACCAGCCTCTTTTAAAGTAACACCTAAAGCACTGGCTTAGCAAATAATCAGATGGAAAGTGTACAGTAATATAAAGTTTCCATTCCAGGCAGCAAAACCCCTTTGCCAAGAAGTATTTTGAGGCAGCATATAGCAAAGGAGCTGCCCAGCAGAACTATCTAGATGAATGAGCAAAACTCACAGCTCAATATTCCATTTTCTATACGACAAAGTCTCTATCAAAACTGGCTTCAGCCAATCATGGATCCTCTTGAAGTGAGGTATTTTGTATAGAACTGCTACACTGCAGCCCTGCCTGCCTCCTTTGCAAGGCTTTGGAAGAAGAAATGGTTGATTATCCCACCTCCATGAACACAAAGTCCAAATCCAACCTTTCAGTTAAAGGTAACACTGTATCTCTTAAAGTCCCCGATGCTTTGTAAGCTTCAACTATGCCAACAGTTTAATAGTGTAAAAGTGTGTTCTACAGTAGACACATTTATCCTTCTGTTCTCTCATTAGCACCTGAAGAATTTCAGAGTCAACATGTTTAGATGGTCACCAAATTTTGCCAAAATGCAACATGAGAACGTTTATTGAGAACTGCTTCAACAGAAGCATCTTGAGAAAGTTTAAATGAAATTCTTCTTTTTTTTTTCCAGATTTTAAAATTTTATTGAGTTCGATTATATATACATTATATTCGAGTTTCGGCATTTCTTATCATTTTGGACTTCCTTCAGCGATGTTGACATTCATTCGTATTTGAGTCTTAGAGTCACATCCCATCCTTTCATATTGCCATTCGTACCTCCTTTTTTACATTGTTTCAATTAAACAATACTTGTTAGCTCTTTACAAAGCCTCTTTAAATGCCACTAACGTTGTATTTACAAAACATTTGTTCTCCAGATAACCCACGAATTTCCCCCAGTCTTCAATAAAATTTTGATCTTTTAAGTATCTTATTTTCCCTGTTAGTTTGTCCAGCTCGGCGTATTCTATTAATTTTGCTCTCCACTCTACCACCGTTGGGATTTCTTCCTGCTTCCATCTCTGAGCTAACACAATTCTGGCTGCCGTGACCGCGTACTGGAAGATTTTGTAATCCTTTCTCCTAATATCCTTTCCCATAGTGCAAAGTAAGAAAGCTTCTGGTTTTTTGACAAAAGTATAGCCTAACATCTTTTTCAATTCATTGTACACTTCCTCCCAGAAACTTTTAACTTTCTTGCATTCCCACCATAGATGGTAAAATGTCCCTTCCTTTTGTTTGCATTTCCAACATTTGTTGTCTACCTTGTACATCTTGGCCAATTTCACGGGTGTCATATACCACCTGTATTGCATCTTCATCACATTTTCCCTAAGTAACATACAGGCCGTAAATTTTATATTCACTCTCCAAAGCTTTTCCCAGTCTTCCATTTGAATATTATACCCGAAATCCCTCGCCCACTGTACCATCACTGACTTCACCTCCTCATCCTTCGTGTGCCACTCCAGAAGTATTTTATACATTTTAGAGAGGTTTTTATGTTCACTGTTTATTATCTCTTTTTGAAATATTGATTCTTTTTCCTCATAGCCCCTTTCCTTCACCTCTGCTTTAAACATCTCATTTATCTGGAAGTAGTGGAGCCACCCCTGTGTGAGCGTTTTAACCTGGTCGTATGGTTTAACTTTCCACTTCCCTCCTTCATTTATGACCATTTCTCCATACTTCCCCCTCTTTTCTTCCATATTAACTTTCTTAACACTTGTTAACTCCTGGGGAGAAAGCCAGTGTGGTGTTCTCGGCTCTAATATGTTCTTATATCTGTCCCAGACCTCTATTAGTGGGCCCTTAAAGATGTGACTGGTGAACCCCTTGTGCACCCTTTTTTTATCCTTCCATAGGTACGCGTGCCACCCAAATTTGTTGTTGTACCCTTCAAGGTCTAATAACTCTCTGTTTTCCAACTTAACCCATTCTTTCATCCAACACAAACATGTCGCTTCGTAATAAAGTCTCATGTCTGGTAGGGCGAAGCCCCCTCTTTCTGTCGCATCCGTCAACAACTTAAATTTAATTCTGGGCTTCTTCCCTTCCCAAACATATCTAGAAATGGCTTTTTGCCATTCTTTAAAATTTTTTGTTCCTTTTAGTATGGGTAATGTTTGGAACAGAAATAACAGCTTGGGTAACAACATCATTTTCACCATAGATATTCTTCCCCAGAATGATAGTTTCATTCTGGCCCAGACCTCTAAATCTTTTTTAATTTTATTCCAGGCCGGGATGTAATTGTTTTGATATAGGTCAATATTTTTGTTGGTGATCCAGATTCCTAAATATTTTATCTTTTTAACAACCTCAATTCCAGTTTGTTGTTGTACTATTGCAGCCTTATCCTGATCCAAGTTTTTAACGATCATTTTTGTCTTACTCTTATTCAGTTTGAATCCTGCAAGTTTCCCAAATTCCTCCATCTCGTCCAAAATCGCCCTTATACTTTCCATAGGTTCTTCCACCGTTAAAACCACATCGTCTGCATAAGCTTTAACTTTATACTCATTTGATCCTAATGTTATCCCTTTAATTTGTTTGTTTTGTCTTATTGCATTCAGCAGCACTTCCAGGACCACTATAAAGAGCAGCGGTGAGAGCGGACAGCCCTGCCTCGTTCCCTTACAGATTTTTATATCCTCAGTAATAACTCCATTGACTATCAGTCTCGCCTTCTGCTCAGTGTAAATTGCCCCTATACCATTTAAGAACTCCTGTCCCACTTCCATTACTTCCAAATTTTTAAACATGAAGTCCCAAATTACATTATCGAAGGCTTTCTCCGCGTCTATGAAGATTAGGCTAGCTGGTTTATCGCGACTATCTGATAGGTATTCGATAAGGTTAATTATAGATCTTGTATTGTTTCTTATTAGCCTACCCGGGAGAAAGCCCGTCTGATCTTCATGTATCATCCTTGTTAATATCTTTTTTAGTCTTTTGGCTAGAATACCGGCAAAGATCTTATAGTCCGTGTTTAATAAGGAGATGGGTCTGTAGTTCTTAACTTGAGTTAGGTCCGAGTCTTGTTTTGGGATAATTGTTATAAAGGCCTCTTTCCACGAACCGGGCATGTCTCTTTCTTTTAAAATGTTATTCATTACTTCCATTAGTGGTGTTATCAATGTGTCTTTCATTTCCTTATAATAACTCGGTGTGAACCCGTCTGGACCCGGTGCCTTTCCTCTTTTCAGTTCTTTTATCACCTCTTCTATCTCTGTTCTGCGAATTGGGGCATTTAGCTGATCTTTTTCCTCTGATGACATCTTCTTCACCATCTTTTCTTTTAAATATCTTTCTATCTTTTTCTTGTTATTCCTTTCTTTATTTCTGTAAAGATGCTCATAAAAATCCAAAAACCCTTTTCTAATTTCTTTCGGGTCAGTTGTTTCTTCTCCGTTTATTACTATTTTGTTGATTGTGTTTTGCTCCTTCCTCTTTTTGACTTGCCACGCAAGCCATTTGCCTGACTTATTGGCGAATTCAAAGTTTTTTTGTCTTAACCATTTAATATTCCACTCAACCTCCTTATTTATTATGATTGCAACCTGTGTTTGAAGGGACTTTATTTCCTGCGTTATCCTTTCATTATTCGGCTTTTTAATCAGTTTCTGCTCATTGTCCATAATCTGTCTCAAAATCTCTTTTAACCTCTTTTCCTTGTTCTTTTTTTTCAAGGCATTTTGTTGGATAAAAAGGCCCCTCATTACAGCCTTACTTGTGTCCCATACCGTACTTGTTTTCACCCCTTTGTCGAAATTATCTAGGAAGTATTCCCCTAGTTTTTTCCGAATTCTTTCAACAAATTTTTGGTCATCCCATAGGTTATCATTTAATCTCCATCTAAAGGTTCGTTCTTCCACTCCCTTCATCTCCATTTCAATTGGATTATGATCTGATATAACTTTGGCCTGGATTTCGACTTTTTTAACTCTTGGTGACAGTTCATTCGAAATCCATATTTGGTCTAATCTTGAGAATGACTGGTTCGGTTCTGAATGATATGTGAATTGTTTCTCTAAAGGGTGTTTCAGTCTCCATATGTCGATAAGGTTGCAGTTCTTAGTCAATGTGAAAAATGTCTTAGGTAATTTACCATCTCTGTTTTTTGAGTTTCTTAGTCGGTCCATTTCATTTGAAACCACATCGTTCAGGTCTCCCATTAGTATAATTTTTTGGTCCATGTATTCAAATAACTTTTCTTCCAATGAGCTAAAAAATTCTGTTTTATTCCCATTAGGGGCATAAATCCCCACTATTATCAATACTTCGCCTTGCCAATTTATACGTACCGCAATTATTCTTCCTTCCTCATCCTTAAATAATTGGTGTGCCTCAATTTTGCTTTTAATATATAATACAACTCCCCTTTTTTTCTCTTTATCTGAGGAGATAAATTCATTCCCTAACCTCTTATTAATCAGGATTTTTCTATGTTTCTTCACCACATGCGTTTCTTGTAAACATGTGACATCCAGGTTCTTCTTTTTTAAGAAACGCTCAATTCCATTCCGTTTTTTCTTATCGTTCATCCCATTAACATTCCAACTACATAATTTTAATGTCATTTTTATTGAATTTAGTTTTTTGTTTTTTTGTTTTACCTAAAGTCTCTCTGGTTCTTCTCCTTCTTCGTCTTCTTCCTCTGTTTTCCTTTCGCTCCGTTCTTCCTCTTCTCCCAGCTCTGATTCCACCCCACCCTCGGACTTCTTCCGCCTTCAGCTCCTTTCGGCTCCTCCTCTCCTTGTTGGAGTTCTTTGTATCTTCTTGTGAACTTTCCTATTTCCTCGGGGCTTGTCAGTCTTCTTTTAACTCCTTTATAGAAGAAGGAAACACCCTCCGGGAATTCCCAACGAAAGTCTATTCTATTTTTTTTAAGCAATTGCACCAGTGGTTTATATGGTTCTCTACGTTTCAGCAGTCTTATAGGAATGTCTTTAAATACAATTATGTAGTTCCCATCGATGTACAGTCTCTTCTCTCTATTCCTTTGTAAAATCAGGTTCCTCATCTCTTTATCTTTAAATGTAACTAAACAGTCGCCTGGAAGTTTCCTTACTTTACTTGCTTTAGTTTTCATTCTATATGCATTTAGTATTGTTCCTGCCACTTCCTCCTCTGCTAACTCCATCCACTGTGCTATTTCCTTTGTTAATCTTTCTTTTATATTTTCGTTTTGTAATTCCGGGACCTGTCTCATTCTTAAATTCACTTCCCTTTGTTTTAGTTCGTTCATCGCGATGGAGTCTTTTAGTTCTTCCTGGATTTTATGTAAATCTGCTATCTCATCTTTCATTTTTTCTTCTTCCCGTCTCATTTCTTTCATTTCCTGTTTGGTCTTTTTTAGCCCCTCATCCACTCTTTTTGATACCTCCTTAATCTGTCCTTTAAGTTCGCTCACTGTCTCTTCAATCTTTTTGTCCATTTTTTCAATTTTATTATCTACCTGCTCTAATTTTGTCTCCAAGTTTTTCTCACTTTGCTTTATTTCTGCAAACATCCTCAATATTTCTGTTCTAAATTCCGTTTCTTGTTTTGAGGCTTTCCTCTCTGTTGGGGTACCCCCCTCCGCCCCTTTTTTCTGGTTATATGACATTATCGCTAATCTTTATGTATCAAATATTCCACTAGTTTTTACCGGTCTATCCCTTCTTTCTATATTTTAGAGCTCTTATTCTTACTCAAAACCAACTCTTGGGGTAGACCAGATCCCCTGAGCCGATACCAGAATTAGTCACCACAGAAAATATATACAGATTCAAATAAGTAAACAGCAAATAACAGTAGCCGAAGCGGAACTACAATTATCAAATAACAAACCCAAAATATAAATGGATACGGTAATTGCCGACTTCGTTCGCAGTTTCTCTCCACTTAGTTAACTTGGCTAATGTCCCTTCCCCCCCAAATCTCGAGGGGGGTAGGTTGCCCGTTGGTTGTCAGAGTGGTCAATTTGAGGTCTTCCTGCCCCTATTCGGGCTATTCCAATCGGTAGCTTGATGTCCGTGGACCTGATTTATGAACTTGTAAGACCATACAGTCCAAGTGGAGATAGGGTATAATTGTGAGAAGCCGCTCTTGGGACTTCTAATCTGAGCTGAGTTTGGGTGCCGGATTATGTACCCTTAACGAAGAACGTTCATGTTAAACTGATCCAAGAGTTTAGTCCTGAAAGGTGGGTGGGTAAGATCTTTCCTGAGCTGATATCTTTCCTGAGCTGATATCTTTCACTAAGTCCGAAACCACGAGAGAGGAACAGCTGGGGTTTCTAAAGTTAATACTAAAGTTTTAAGTGTCCCAATGTGGTACTATGCACGCGCCTCAGTAGCGACCTATCTATTCAGTCTATTTCCAACTTCTCAAGCGGGGGTAGCGGGGATGAGAGCACAGCGGGGATATAGTGGGTGGGGGCGTGGGTACGTGGCCCCTCCAGCATCAGACCACAGTACTTTTTAATGCCCTATATCCCCACATTAAGCGTTTGGTTTTTTAAAGTCCTTTAATATGTCGTCTGGGGCGCTTCTCCTTGCCTCTCCCACTGAAAATGGCGTCAGAGCGTCTTCTCGCTGCTTTGCCTCTTCCCGGAAAAAATTTTAGCGACAGTCCTGTCTGTATTTCCAGTTAAACAAGTGCCCTACTGACTGGGCTTTCCTTCTATCACGCCTCTTTTCTGCTCCCCTTAGTTTTCTCCCTTTAAAATAAAGGGGGTTTCTTTTTAGCTTTTTAACTTTAGCTACCCGAGGGAGACGGATACAGTATCCGCTAGCGGTAACTTACTTTCTCTTTAGGCTCTGCTCGTAACACTGCGTCTTTTTTCAATGAAGTCAAAAACCAGCGCTGAACTCGAGCTTTCTCCCTTATTACTCGGAGACTTCCTTGTTGTTTACTATGTCCAATTCGTTTACGAATCCGAGTTTCATCGTTTTGAGAGCGGAGCGCTATCCCTTGCAGGCTCGGGGCTTTGCTAATTCGCCGTAAAACGCCGCTGTAATGGCTGCCCGACTGCCTACCGCCCGTTCCGTCGTACTCTTCGCCTTTTTCCAAAGACTACCTGACGACCAAACGAACGGCTGCCTGGCACTGCCGGGTACCTGGACCTCTGGACACCCTCCAGAGGCTTAACGGGGGTTTTTGGCGCCCTGAAAACCTCCGAATTCTGGCGAAAAAGCTGGGGTTTCCTCCATAGAAAGAACCCTCGCCTGCAGTCGGTTCCGCGCTCCACCGGAAGCTCTTAAATGAAATTCTTCTAGCCAATATTTCCCCGGGAGTGTTCACATGTCCCTGCACCCAATGCTGTACTTAACAAATGGGGCTGGGTGGGAGTGGGGTGGGGGACACCCAACTGTTTGGATGTATACATCCAATGTGTGTGTACCCAGCCTAGTATCAGAGCAAGGGATGCAACACCCCCCCACCTCCTCCGAGAAACAGGAGAGGACAGAGAAGACGACTGCTGCAGCTTGAAACACCAGAGGTCTCCAGCAACCAAGAAAACACAACTCACACTCCTTCCTTTTTCTCTTTTTGGTCTTTTTAACCCAGAAGCATTTATTACAGGGTGGGATGGAGATGTGTCTACAGGTACATTCTGCCACACAGGCCACCTCTGGAGGAAGGGGAAGACCCCTGAATGAACGCATATCATAGTCTCATCTCTGTTAAAATAAAGGAACTTAAAATACCAACAGCTTTTTTTAAAAAAACACTTGTCAGTCAAATAAAGCTTGAACTATGCCTATCCATGGAGAACATATCATGGCTGGGATAACCAATGTGGCCCCTGCTTCATACAGATTAGTTCTCATAAAGGGGGGCATAAACAGATTAGCAGCACTCACCCACCTCCCTGCCATGGCTTCTAGGTCCCCCAGCAGTACAGTGGTACCTCAGGTTACAGACGCTTCAGGTTACAGACTCCGCTAACCCAGAAATAGTACCTCGGGTTAAGAACTTTGCTTCAGGATGAGAATGGAAATCGGGCTCTGGCGGCATCCTTCAGGTTAAGAACAGTTTCAGGTTAAGTACGGACCTTCGGAACAAATTAAGTACTTAACCCAAGGTACCACTGTATTACCTTATTATCTAAATCCAGTCAGGAGGAGGAGGCACAGAGGGACTCCCCACCTGCTATAGAACAGGAATGTGAAGAGGCAGGATCCGCACAGACTCTGTGGGCACCAGCAGCGGCCAGGGCAGACCCCCCCCCCAAGGCGAGGAAGCTTCTTTGGTTTGCAGTGGGGCTAGGAGGGGAGGAGAGGAGAAAAGTGGATGACCTCAGCACATCAAAGCCCATTCCTTGCAACAGGCCCTTTACTCAGAAACTCCACTCCGCCCAGGGAAGCCTGGGGACAGAGAGCCACCGGCTGGCCTAGCAGAGGAAGCAGCAGCTGCAGGAACTTCCTCCTAATCTCTCAGCTTTGTTAAGGAAATGGCAGAGGCTCAATCCACTGCGCCTGATTTGCCCATTAGCCTGCCGAGACCAGGGCAGAGGGGCTAGAAAAGGGGGAGATCCTGTCACAAAACGACAACATCCAGAGAGAGGGACTAAGGAGAGGTGGGAGAGCAGCAAGTGAAGATTTGTCTGTACCTCAAGGTGGGGTGAAAATGGGGCAAGACCTGGCAGGGTGTCTGACATATCCCAGCCACACTGCATCTTAAGTGTGGAACAGTTCCAGACCTCCCTGCCCAGAGCATGAATAAGAGATTACCATCTTCAAAAAGGAGGACCCGCAGCCTGCTCCCCAAAGGAGCAGAGGGCATGGGAGAGGCTGCCAGCTGAGCATCGACAAGCCAATCCTGCTCACCACTGCTAGCAGCCCTTGTGCTGTAACCTCCAGCCAAGATGCAGCAAGAGAAGGCAAGATGCTACAGGATCTGGCCCTGGTGGTAGCTGCTTGAGGATTACAGTTGTTTGTTGGCCTATTTTACGTGTGTGTGTGTGTTTGTGCACGCGCCCCGGCCCCCACCCCGGCCCCCTTTGTCTCCAGCTGGGTTCTGCTGGCAGCTAAGCAGCCCTAGCTTCAAGCAGCCTCTGGCTTGTGAAGAAGGCCAACACCAAGAGGCTCCTGCAGAGTTCTTGCCTGGCAGCTCCTTACCTGCCAGTAGGCTAATAACAGGGGTCCCAGGAAGCCCACCCGCAGCACAGGCTGCCAATCCGCTGCCAGGTGCTGTGGATCAAGCTCAGGGCATCCTCACACTTCTTCCAGACAGAGCTGTCCTGAATCGGCTTGTGCAGAAGGTTGACCTGGTAGGTGCTTTTCCACATAGTGTCCAACACCAGAAGGAACTTCTCCAGTTCCACTGTGCAGCTAAAACAGAGCACGCAGGAGGGCAGGTACAGCTTGCAGTCCTGGGCAAATTCCAAGATACAGTATTCCTGGCCAGCCTCTGTAGAGACAAAGACCATGCTTGCCGACTTAGCAGTGGCCAGCAATTGATACAAGATGAAGTTGCTGAGGACCAGGTAGCAGTCTTTCACTTCTCCTTGCCCAGGTAGTTGGTGCCTGCCTTGTAGTTCAGGGCACCTTATTTTGTGATGGGGTGCTCAGCCATCATGTAGCCCAAGGGGACCAGTCCCGAAGTCGTGTCCATGGGATCTTCCCAGTGGATCAGGCCATAGAAGCAGACTATCACACCCAAGGTCTCTTGCTTAGATTCCTGAGCCACAAACTTGGCCAGTGCCAACTTCTCCATGGCAGTGTCCGGCAGGGTGCTGGCATAGGGTGGCTCCCAGCAAGCAACCTTTGAACATGGATGACTTGAGGTACACCAGGAAAAACTTGGTCAGGGCGATGTCAGCCATGTCCATAAGGAATTGCTTCCTGAGATTGGTGAAGACCAAGTTCCTCATCTGTTGATCCAGGCCCAATGAGATCCAGTCCTCCTCATTATAGGAAACTGCCTCCTCTACCATGTCCGGCTTTTCAGTGGCTCCTTTGCGGCAGAGGTAGATGTAGCAGTTGGTCAGCAGCACATAGAAAAGCTAGAAGTTCCCCTCCATGTGCCCAGAACTCATGAGGATCATCCAGAACAGCTACTTCTCATTCTCCAAAACATGGAACATCAGAAGCAAAAAGTAGTTGTTGTCTACCCTGAACTCGGGAGGGGTGGGTTGTCTCGGAAGGGCTTCCCTGGTTGTCTTCTCCTGGCGCTGCTTGGAGAGGGGCTGGCCCTGTCTCCCCTTAGCCTACTGAGGGCCTCCACACTCACCGCCTCTACCTCCTCCTCCTGCAAGTCCACTGCTATGCATGGTCCACCCCTCTCCTCTTCTGCTTATGCTCTTCCTCCTTTCTCCTCTTTTCCAGCAGCTTGAAGGCCACCAGGAACATGTGGCAGTTGGCCACTCCCTGCAGGGCCATGGTGGTCACCACCTGCGGCAGGAGCATTTGGACTCTCAATGTAAAAGCAGGAGAAATCCATGGGGGCTGAAACCCCCCCAACTCCGAGGGGGACTCTCCTGCCCAGACAGTTCGAAAGGCCTAGGAGCTTGAAGGGAGATCCAGCAGCTCATGGTCAAGGTGCTCATAGAGCTGCTGCAGGACCTTGATGTGGTTCCCAATGGCTGGAGTTTCATCCTTGCAAACAACGAAGTAGCTTTGAAACTTCTTGATGGAGAGTGAGATGTTCTCTAGGATGCGATCCCTGACCTGCCCAGGAGGCTCCATGGCTGGTGCATTCCTCAGGTGGAGACCCCTGCGGCTGCCATTGCCCCAACAGCGAGGATGCTCCCCTGGCATTGTGGCCCCCTCATTCCCTTCGACCTGAGGGTCCCCCAGGGCCACTCCTTCCTTAAGTATTGAGGGAAACTACCATTCTCCATTCCCCTTTTTCTGAAGGCAAACAGAGTTAACAAGTAGTGCCGCAATGAGGAGAATGCACAGGCCAGCCGTTGGAGTTGTCCATTCTTTGCTCCTTCTTAAGGATGTGTGGAAGCCCATTGTAAACTGCTTTGAGATTTTCTTTTTTAAGTCACTCAAGCATTGTATAAATTTTATGAAATAAGCAAATAAAATAAATTGAATAGTCAAGCTGTTTCTCCCAGTTTGGGGGGGGGGGGAGCGGGGCTAGGAGTTTACAGAAAGAAACACAATTGTTTGCAGACAGCAAAGCATAATAGGCTTGTGCTTACAAGGGGCCAGCTGAAGCTTAGCTCAAGTCACCCCTTCATAATGAAGCTGCTCTGACTCCTGCTTGCCACACCTGGCTGGAAGACAGGGTAGTAAGAAAGTTTTATATCACACATCCACATGATTTAGATAGTAGGCACATTAGGCAAAGCAGGTATCTTAAAATATACTTAGGGAGTTGGGTTAGAAACTGTAGCCACACATGCTTCCACTGAAAGCTTGCTTTCTATCGGCTGAAGGCAGGCACAACTTTGCACTATTGCCTAGCAATAATTAGGGAGCCTCAGCTTTTGGGTGGATGCCTACATTCTATGCCAACCAGTAACTTACCCAACGTTTCTGGCACTACACTGCCCCCTCCTGTAAAAAAACACTTTATGAATTGTGAAAAGCTAGCTAGCCAATGTAGATTTGTAATTTCTTTATTTGAATATTTAGTCTGGGGCCGAGTCAGGATGGCCATCCATCAACAGATAGAGTTGGGTGTCATCAGCGTACTGATGGCAGCCCAACCCCAAACTCCGGACAAGCTGGGCAAGGGGCCACATAAAGATGTTGGAAAGCATAGGGGAGAGTATAGCACCCTGAGGCACTCCACACACCAAGGAGTGGCGCGATGACAATCCCACCCCCCTAAGCGCCACCCTCTGTCCCCAACCAGAGAGAAATGAGCGCAGCCACTGAAGGACTGTGCCCTGGATCCCCACGTCGGCAAGGCGGTGGTCCAGGAGTTTGTGATCGACCATGTCGAAGGCTGCTAACAGGTCTAGAAGAATCAGCAGCCCCGACCTGCCTCGATCTTTGGCAATGCATCTGAAATCCAGTTGAAAATATTCTTCATTTCAGAAATTTAACTATGTTAAACAACTCACAATCTACATAGTTAATACAGAGCAACTTGCAAAAACAGGCATTTAGTGGTATGGAGACTACATAAAGTTAGTTCAGCCAGATATAGAAAGTTTTGTTTTTATTCCAGCCTAACAAAGGAATTTTTACCTTTAACAAAAAGAGAGAAAAGACATATTTCCTTTTAAAGAACATGATAGTATTAAGGTTAAACTATATAACTATAGGAAAAAAACCTTAAAATAATCCAACTGAAAAATCTTTAGATACTTGGGTAATGTCCATGGGTTGTTGTTGTTTTTAAAAAAGTTTTCTAGTATTATAACCACCTATTAAAACTAAAGCAATATATGTATTAACTGAACATACACAATAACACAAAAATGAAAATTCCAGGCAATATTCACCAAGTTAAAATAGTTGCCAGCTATTAGCTATTTTGCTGAAATTAGGTTACCATTTATTACTTGTTACAAACTGCTGAAATTTGAAGAATAGTTGGGTATTCACTTTGAAGTAAACATGCATAGGACTGAGGACGCTAACAGCTACTGCAGAGCTCACGTGTGTGTTAGTGGTCCAAGGGCAGTATGTGCTGTCCAACAGGGTGATTCAGGAAGAGATTTTCTCCTCATCTCTGCCTTGGGGGACTGCCTTCTCCATGCTCCTGGCTGGAGTCAACTGGCTGGAGAAACTATAGGAAGAAGAGCTTTTCACTGAGCTCAATTGCTGGTTCATGGTGTAGAATTTGACCTGAGAGAAAGGCCAACTTGTGAGCATACTTGCAAGGAGCTGGCACTCTGATGGTTCCTGGCCAATTCCAGTATATGTGGCAAAGCTTGAAGGTCAGCCTGTTAAAAAAGGTGGGAGGGAGAGAGGATAATTCCCCCCCCCAACAGAATATTAACCTTATTCTCTGGAAACTTTTCCCCCTCCTGTTCTAGAAGGAAGGATTGACCTTTAACAGTGACTGTGCTGATAAAGCCCTAGGAAAATATACCTGGAGGGTAGATAAAAAAACAATGATTTAAAATTTAAAAATCGGATTTTTTTTAGTTTAATCAGATTTTTTTATTTAAACCAGATTTTTAAAATAAATGCTTGTGGAAGAAAAATCTTTCTAAACATAGTTTTCTATTTAAGTTACATTACAGTTCAAAGGCTATTCACCAGGAAATAAGGATTTGTTTTAAGTTTTACATGTGTGCTAAAACTCAGTCTAAGTTTTTTTTTTTTAGATTGTTTAACCACATTGGTTAACAAACATGGATAAATATGCTATAATATTACTGTTTTAGTTAAATGAATTGTCTAAATTGTTATTAAGAAAATGATTATTTTTCTCCTTCCAATAAAGTACAGCAGAAAAATTGCCCAAACATAAACAGTTAACTTATTAAACCTCACAATAATTTCATAATTATCTATGTATTTCTAATAGTATAACCAAGTCAGTAATTTTTGATATAACTGTAAAAATTTATTATTCCAAAAATGAAGCCTTCATCTGGTTGTAAATATTAAGATTTTACCAGCAAGAATGAGTCTTTCTGTAAAAAAATGATTTAAATCAAGTCTTACTGAGTAGCGATTTACCGTATTTTTCGTCCCATAGGACGCTCCGTCCCATAGGACGCACCTACTTTTTTTGGGGGGGGGAAATAAAGGAAAAAAAATTCCTTTATTTCCCCCCCCAAAACCAGGTCGGGGAACAGTGGGATGGCGGTGCTGCGCCTCCCCACTGTCCCCGGAGCTTGTGGGGCTGGCCCATGTCTGCCTGGCGCGAGGGGCGCTCTGCTTCAGGGCGCCCCACGCGTCGGGCGGCAGGCTACAGTCCGCAGCATGGGGAGCCCTCTGTTTCAGGGCACCCCCCGGGCCCCCCGGGTGCGCAAGGCTTGCCAACACCAGTGCGGAGCACGGGGCGTCCTCCGAAGGGCACCCCGTGCTCCGCGCTGCCAGCTGCCGCCCGCAAGCCTTGCGCTCTCGGGGGGAGATCCCCCGGGTGCGCAAGGCTGGCCAATACCAGCGCGGAGCACGGGGCGTCCTCCGAAGGGCGCCCCGTGCTCCGCGCTGCCAGCTGCCGCCCGCAAGCCTTGCGCTCTCGGGGGGAGATCCCCCGGGTGCGCAAGGCTGGCCAACACCAGCGCGGAGCACAGGGCGGCCTCCAAAGGGCGCCCCGTGATCCGTGCTGCCGGCTGCCGCCCGCAAGCCTTGCGCTCCCGGGGGGAGATCCCCCGGGTGCGCAAGGCTTGCCGACACCAGCGCGGAGCACGGGGCGTTCTCCGAAGGGCGCCCCGTGCTCCGTGCTGCCGCCCGCAAGCCTTGCGCTCTCGGGGGGGGATCCCCCGGGTGCGCAAGGCTTGCCGACACCAGCGCGGAGCACGGGGCGGCCTCCGAAGGGTGCCCCGTGCTCTGCGCTGCCGCCCGCAAGCCTTCGGCTCCCGGGGGAGATCCCCGGGTGCGCAAGGCTAGCGGACACCTGCGCGGAGCACGGGGCGGCCTCCGAAGGGTGCCCCGTGCTCCGTGCTACTGCCCGCAAGCCTTCGGCTCCCGGGGGAGATCCCCGGGTGCGCAAGGCTAGCGGACACCTGCGCGAAGCACTGGGCGTCCTCCGGAGGGCGCCCCGTGCTCCGCGCTGCAGGCTGCCACCCGCAAGCCTTGCGCGCCCGGGGGAACTCCCTCCGGGCGTGCAAGGCTTGCGAATAGCTTCCTGGAGCCTGGAGAGCGAGAGACATCGGTGCGCACCGACGCCTCTCGTTCTCCAGGCTTCAGCGAAAGCCTGCATTCGCCCCATAAGACGCACACACATTTCCCCTTCATTTTTGGAGGGGAAAAAGTGCGTCTTATAGGGCGAAAAATACGGTAAATTGTGATTTAAATCAAACCCAACCTGCATACCTGCACCTGGAATTAAAAGCTACAGAGCTCTGCTTACAATTAACAAGAAACACAAAGGGAAAAGGGAAGGAAAAAGTAATGGACAAACAAATGACAAGGGAGAAGGTGGCAAAAGCAGTTTTGATGAGCAAAGTGGGAAGCAAGGGAGAAAGAGGGGATATTTTAGGGGCCATTTAAGAGGTGACAGGAGCAGTTGGCAGACTTAAGAAGTGCCATTAAGTATACCAGATAACTACTTTAGGCGCTATGTGGAGCCCCTAGATGCAAGAACCTGTAGTTTGGTTTAATTTGTACAGTGCTTCATCAGAAAGACACTTTATATAATATTTTCATTATTCACATTATTCTGGTGATCTTCAAATCAGAGTTTCTCTATACTTAATCCAATTCAGTTCTGGGCAACACCAGTCACTTTATCATAGGGTTAAGAACTTCAGGATCATGGCCACGGTTAGTTCTATGAATATACTGCTCCACTGCTATCCAATGTGCATTCCAATATCCATAGGTACAGGAAGGAAGACGAGAGAAGCATGTGCAACTAGAGTGCTGTCTTCCAGTTCAATTCCAAGCAAGGAAAGTATTTCTGGAAATTATTCTACAAGGATCTCAGCCAAACTGAGGCTGACAGATGTGAAAGAGTAAAATGCAGTGCCAGGTAAGGTACCTGCTGTTCAGACAGGATGATTAATTTAGGAGCTTCAGTGTTAAGCATTATTGAGCCACCTCTTTTACTCTGATAGCTCGGGGCAGGGGTGGGGAACCTTTCTGACTCCACAGGCCTGACCCCTATCAGGATCAGCCTCAGCAGCCTTATTTGACAGGTGGGTGGGGCTGCCTACCTATCAATCACCTGATGTTACAATGGCAGGTGCAAGATGGTTTTTGCCCCTTTGATTTTGCAAGGGATTCTGTGCAAACCCCTTGCAAAACTGAGCAGGGTTCAATGACAGTTAAATCCTGCTCTGTTTGGCTACTGGGTGTAGGATTGCACAGTCAATGTAGGATTTAACCCTGCCTATCAAAGGATATCCTGAGTGACACCAGCTGATGGTTAGGTGTGGTTTGGGGGAAATGGCCTCACGGGCCAACTTGAACACCCTGACCCACAGATCAGAGATTCCCCACCCTCAGTTTAGCAGAGTAAAGGTTCAGAAGTCAACTCTAATTTTAGACATTTGTTTTATAAAATTTACTACATGTATCAGTCATCCTATGATTAGAGTTATCTGAGCAACAAACAATTAAAAGAAATAAAAAAACAAAACCAATAAAACCAGAAGATGTACAAAAATAGGACAACTATTTGGAGTAGGGATTCGCAATCAGACAAAATGATGTAATAATATAATAAAGGGAGCAATCAAATGGACCTAGAGCATCTAAAATCACAAAAAATACAGCAGAAAACAAACCAAAAGAATTTGGCTGGTGCTGAAAGACATTAAAGTTGGGACAAGGTGAGCCCCTGATCTTTCACTTTGGCAAAGCATATCCTCACCAACAGCAAGCTAGTCAAAGCTCAAGCCTCCAGATGGGTTATCCTTAGAGCCATTATTCGGCACACTCAACTGTTCACCCTAGTCAAAGGACCATCTCACTATCAGAGCAGCAGTATAATACTTGCAATGGCAAGACATGAGATAACACCCGATTTCTAATCTTTTAAAAAGTAATGATATAAATATTTATATATTACTTTCTGTACATGTGAACTAAAAGCACACACACACACACATAAATCCCTAAGAGGAATTAAGAGATTACATCTAAAACATGAAATGCACTCACCTTTGCAGGTGGTCAGGACTGAGATTGGCAGTATTTCTTACACAGACATAGTGAGTTGGAATGCCACAACCTTGTCGTGCATAATGAGCCATCAAGTAAAAATCCACCCTAAGAATAATTTTTTTAAAAATGCTATCAATATACATATACATACATATATATATATATATATATATATATATATATATATATACACACACACACATATATATATATACACACACACACACACACACACACACACATATACACAATATATATCAATAAAGATATACTTTTTATTTACAAGCAGCACGCAAGCTAATCAAGTAAGTGAGGGACCAACTCGATTCTTCAATCCCTCAAAAAGAATTTGGGAAACAGAGGGGCTTATTCAATACCATTAGGCCATCTAGATCACAACTGTCTACATTTACTCGCAATACTTCTCCTGGTGTTTACAGGATTTTCTGCAGCCCTACCAAGAAATGCCAGCAGCTGAACTTGGGAGGTTTCACATGCAAACCATGTGCTCTGCTACTGAGCAGCGGCCCTTCCCCAACACCTTCTTGAGGGCACTGTCGGTGCTGACTTTAAAAAGCCCCTTGTCAACAAAAGAGAAGATCCTTACCTGTTGATCACATTGCAAGACTGGTTATTTGTCATGTATAGCCCTTAAGGGAGAGGGAAATCACTGACCAGTGGACACCACTTCCCATGTGCCTGGCCATGTTGTCTGGTTGGCTTGGAGGCATTCAGGTAAACTTGAGAAGCACTATGCTCTTCAGGTAGCTTGGTTAAACCCAAATTATTTTTTCCCCAGAGGAAAATTTGATATCTAGCCACATAGGCATAGTAATTTACAACTTGTTGTCACAGCTGCTGATGAGCAGCTTTTTATTCCCATCAGGTTAAATTTATGGCTCTTTCCTCTATCAAAAAGGGAAAGAGTGCAGAGATGAACACCAGTTTGACTGGCACAGATACCAGGAAGACAGAGGGTGTCATAGTATCTAGTTTGCCAAGGAAACCACCTAAAGATTTTCAACCTAGTGAGAAGTTTCATACACAAATCTTTAAGATGTTCAATGAAGAACTCCAGAAGACTGGAAACCTCTGGATTAAAGAGTAAAAGTTGATATTGAGGTACATTATGTAACCTGACTACATAGTTCGAGCATGCCACATTTCACCTGATTTATTCTATGGTGGTGGGAAGATGGAATTGGGTTCAGAGGAGGGCAACAAAGACTTTCAAGTGTTGGTTTGGAAAACAAACCCTATGAGGAAAGCTTAAGAGCACTGGAGGAAAGAGAAGACTGAGGGGGAAAACCAAAGCATCTTTCAAATACTCCAAGGGCTGTCACACAGAAGATAGTAAAGACTTCTCGGATGCCCCAAAGGACAGACTCATTTAATGGACTTAAGTTACAGGAGAGTATATTCTGGTTTAACGGTTTGAGAAAACAGATAGATCATTTCAGAAAAGGAACCTACACACAAACATGCTATACACAATGTCAGTGAGCAAGAATAAACACATGTTCCTCTTTCCCCTGTTCACAAGTGGCTGGGACAAGAAGCTTGAAAGCTATGACTTAGTAATGGACTGTTGTGTCATATGGACCAACCAACTCTATTTGACATTAACTGTCTAGTTTCAAACAAGCCAACTTCAAACCAGTTACTGAAGTTAGTCTGTTTGACATGAACCACATTTAAGATTAAACACAGTTCCTGGTCTGCATGATATATGTATAACAAAGGCTAGAAGCAGAAACTTTCAAGATCCTTCCCCACCCACATGGAAGGAGGAAGCATGCAAAACTCAGTGTTCATTCCAATTTATTCATGTTGCACTAAACTGTGGCAAATAACTACCGTATTTTTTGCTCTATAAGGCTCACTTTTTCCCTCCTAAAAAGTAAGGGGAAATGTGTGTGCATCTTATGGAGCGAATGCAGGTTGTGCAGCTATCCCAGAAGCCAGAACAGCAAGAGGGATTGCTGCTTTCACTGCGCAGCGATCCCTGTTGCTGTTCTGGCTTCTGAGATTCAGAATATTTTTTTTCTTGTTTTTCTCCTCCAAAAACTAGGTGTGTCTTGTGGACTGGTGCGTCTTATAGAGCGAAAAATACGGTAAATCAATCAACTATAAGCAACAAATTCTTCTTACAAAAAGAGCAGAGTAGCCTGTGAAAATATGGAGAGAAAGGGCTGTGTGACTGCTTTTCACTCACCAATCTCGGCTGGTGATTGTGTGGTCTATCACTGTACCCGGAGACGGAGTGGAGAAGTGATCAGTGGCTGCCAAATACATGTTGGCACTGATTTTCTTCTGTACAACCATCACCACCATTTTAGGCTCATAATTCTCAAAAGCTTCAAAGCATTTCTCTAGCTGGGGGATTTCATAGCTCTCCACCATTTTCAGCTGGCTATCCGATACACCATCTCTGTAAACTACAATCTTTTCAGGGAGATCGTGGTTCACCTTCAAGAGGCCAAACATGTAGGTTAAGATGTTGTAATATATGCAGAGAGACCTGGATAACTCAGGCAAACATCTTCTCTGGGCACTCTAGATACCTCCAGTATACAGACATAAATGCACTGTCTTTATTTGTAACCCTTTCTGCTCTCATTCAAGATAATTAGTGCCATGGCTGACTGCAAAAAACTCAAAAAGAGTAAGTTGTATGGAGACTGTGGAAAGTTACTCCTGTGACTATACCTCTCCATTAAAAAGAACAGCACTTGTTACTTGAGTTTATAGGGCACTACCAACATTCTAGAGAATATTAGCAATATAAACAGGTCCCTGTCCAAAATTTAGAATCTATATTTCAGAAAGTAGCAAAAGCAAAGCTGCACCTCTAATTTTTGAAGGGCCTAGGCAGGCTACCCTCAGTGGTCCCCCCCCAACATGCATTCCGCCACTTCCTCCACCCAGCTGTGGCACTGCTGAAGCTGCTATTCTCAGCCTCACATGTAATCATGCTTGCCCTGAAGCAGTGACGTGGGGTCACACAAGGGGCATCCGGCAACCTTCCCTTTGCTAGTGGGCTTATCCTAGCAGCAGGGGTACTGCAGTGGGGTGGGGAGCCAGGTGAACACCCTACAGCACTGCAATCAGATAAGACCATATGGGTGTGCGACGAAGACCGGCTGCTACCCCACCCTCTCCCCCTCATGTACAAGTGGGATTCTACAGAAGCAGCGCTGCAATGGGCCAGGAGCCCACTAAACAAGGGTAGATGGCTTTTCCTACTGGTAAGATACTGCACCTGATACCAGTGTGCAGGACAACCATACTGGTATCTCAGGACCAGCACAAATAAATATTTTTTCTTTTCAGTACAGGAAGTTATTAGCCTGGTCAGGCTTTCCTCAGTAGTTCATCCCTGCCAGAAAAGAACTTGTGTTTTCCTCACCTCATGGAACTTCTGCAGGGCTCCCACCAAGCAGACCTTCAGGCTATCTACAATTTCTTGATGAGGCAGCTGGAATACTACTCTAGAGTACCATCTTGTCAAAGTGCTGGTGGTAGAAAGAAAAAAAGGAGTAAATGCTAATGTTTAATTCAAGACACAAAGCCTAATTATGAATAATTAGGCCAAACTCTGGTAATTTCTCAGAATTATCAGTGCCCTAACAATACTCAAGTCCTCTCTCCTTATCATTTAGTAGTTTAATATTCCTGCAATTATATGATTCAATAGTACAAGAAACAAGCTAAATTTACAAAACAAAAAAAATTCCTTCCAGTAGCACCTTAAAGACCAACTAAGTCAGTTTTTGGTATGAGCTTTCGTGTGCATGCACACTTCTTCAGATACACTGAAACAGAAGTTTCCAGACCCTTCTATATAGTGAGAAGGTGGGGAGGGGTATTACTCAGAAGGCTGGTGGGAATGGGTGATTGGCAGATAGCTGTGATGAGCCTGTTGACGACTCTTAACGACTGCAATAGGTCTTACAGGGAGAAGCAAGGGGTGAAAAGGTGAAAAATGGCTTTGTCATATATAATGAGATAAGAATCCAAGGTCTTTGTTCAGGCCAGGTTTCTCCATGGTTTTAAGTTTGGTGATAAGTTGTAATTCAGCAGCTTCTCTTTCCAGTCTATTTCTGAAATTCCTTTGTAGTAAAACAGCTACTTTGAGATCTTGTATAGAATGTCCTGGGAGATTGAAGTGTTCTCCTACTGGTTTCTCTGTCTTGTGATTCCTGATGTCCGATTTATGTCCGTTTATTCTTTGGCGTAAGGTCTGGCCTGTTTGTCCAATATAGAGAACTGAAGGACACTGTTGGCATTTGATGGGTATCAGTCTGGCTCTGTTG
Source organism: Podarcis gaigeae (assembly GCF_964106915.1). Lineage (NCBI taxonomy): Eukaryota > Metazoa > Chordata > Lepidosauria > Squamata > Lacertidae > Podarcis > Podarcis gaigeae. The sequence continues at coordinate 1,847,130 of NC_139692.1, read as the reverse complement.
ATCTGTTGTCTAACTTCATCTGTTGGGTATTTTAGTTCTTTACTTACACCGTAAACCAACTGACCGACAAACATATCTACATGCCTCTAGCTACCATCCCAAACATACCAAACAGTCCAGTGTATATAGCCAGGCACTACGTTACAGCCGCATCTGTTCCAATTCTACAGACAGAGACTCTCACCTAAGAGATCTACAGCAAACCTTTTTAGAACTAAAATACCCAACAGATGAAGTTAGACAACAGATCAACAGAGCCAGACTGATACCCAGAGAGAACTTGTTGCAAGACAGACCCAAAAAAGAAAATAACAGAACACCTCTAGTCATCACATACAGCTCCCAAGTTAAAACAGTACAACGCATCATCAGAGATCTACAACCTCTCCTGGACAATGACAGTTCTCTTTCTCAAGCTCTGGGAGGAAGACCTTTCATTGCCTACAGACAGCCACCCAGTCTTAAACAACTCCTAACCCACAATAATACTACAACCAGACCTAACACGGACACTGGCACCAGAGCCTGCAGTAAACCCAGATGCCAACTTTGCTGCCACATACACCCGAACAACACCATTACTGGCCCCAGCAACATCACACATACCATCTCGGGACTATTTAATTGCTCATCGTCTAACATTGTGTATGCCATCAAATGCCAACAGTGTCCTTCAGAGAAACCAGTAGGAGAACACTTCAATCTCCCAGGACATTCTATACAAGATCTCAAAGTAGCTGTTTTACTACAAAGGAATTTCAGAAATAGACTGGAAAGAGAAGCTGCTGAATTACAACTTATCACCAAACTTAAAACCATGGAGAAACCTGGCCTGAACAAAGACCTTGGATTCTTATCTCATTATACATGACAAAGCCATTTTTCACCTTTTCACCCCTTGCTTCTCCCTGTAAGACCTATTGCAGTCGTTAAGAGTCGTCAACAGGCTCATCACAGCTATCTGCCAATCACCCATTCCCACCACCCTTCTGAGTAATACCCCTCCCCACCTTCTCACTATATAGAAGGGTCTGGAAACTTCTGTTTCAGTGTATCTGAAGAAGTGTGCATGCACACGAAAGCTCATACCAAGAACTGACTTAGTTGGTCTTTAAGGTGCTACTGGAAGGAATTTTTTTTTGTTTTGACTATGGCAGGCCAACACGGCTACCTATCTGTAACTAAATTTACAATCTGAGTAGCACAGCTTGCACATCGCTTTAAGACACAGTTAAGTTGAACTAGGGCTTTAAAAGCATTGCTAATGCACAGGAAGAAAAGTTTAGCTGCTTTGCTCCTCCCCTGCTCTCAAAGCACTATCCAGAAATAAGCATTGGTTTGACTCCGTGCTATCCAACAGGGGCTCATGATTTGTCTCTCTCTAAACCATGAGTGGTTAGCAAAGAACAAACCTTAGTTATAGCTGCAGTGGTGGTGGAGTAAATCAGCTACAATTTTCTTTTTGTCCACTAACATTTTACACATTCACCTTTAAACCATAATTGCTCTTTATGGTGGTTTGCAATTATTATTTCATTTCAAATCTCTTTCCATGAGGGATCCTGAAGTGATTTAGAAGATGATCAAAACATAAAAATCAGTTGTATACTCAAGGACAGGAACAATTGAATATATAAAAACAATTAAAACACACAAACAATATGCCTGACTATCCCTGCAGGACCTACCCTTCCCCCTGCCTCACCCCGATTTACAGCAACTGGCCTTGACACCAGACAGCTGGGTGGGAGGATAAATTCACAGGCAGACACATCAGTCTTACGCTGTGCCACCAGCAGCAAGAGAGCAGCAGCAGATGGAACAACTGCAGAGCAGGTAGCAGAGAACAGTTTTACCATATTTCTGTTTTGCTTTTGCTTCTGGTCCTCCCTGGAAGGAGAGGAGACACCAGACCATCCCTGGAGGACCCACCTACTGACCTTGATGCCAGACGTCTCGGTGGGGATTTAAAAAATGTTGCTGGCATCCATTTGTCTCAGGAGACAATGGAAGAGTGATGTGAATGATTTCTGGGCTAGGGAATAGGATGTTGGGTGTTGAGGCTTTATTTTTATCTGCTAGTGGGTGGGAATATTCTTTTGTTTATTGTGTGTGTACTGCTTTTTTACAAAAAACAAAAACACTTTTCTGGGGATAGTGGATTTGTTTGTTTGTTTCCCCAATACATTGCATGGAATATTGATGTGTTATATGGCCCTCCCCCTCTCCTTCTATGGTATAATGTACAGTATAATGTGTTTTCATTGTAAGTTACTTGGAGACCCTTTGGGTGACAAGCAATTAAAAAGTTCCAATACATTAGCAAACAAGCAAATAAACACATACATTTATACAATACATTAATAAAATAAATTCAAATCTACCACAGATTCCAACTGGGGTGTGTGTGTGTAATTGGAGTTCCAAAGGCTAGGCATAATTCTAATATAGAATTACTGTTCTGCCCTATAGCAGAACAAACCTCCTGATAGGATGGTATCTGCTGAATGCCCTTCTTGAAGAATGGAGTGATCAGCCAAGAGAGACAACCTTTTACGTATTCTGGTCCCTAGTTTGATAGGGCTCTGTACACTCATAACAGCACCTTGAACATAACATCAGCTAGTTGGCAGCCAGTACAGCAGCAGGTTAATATAATGCTGATATTATGCCCAGTGAACTGTAAAACCTACCACATTTTTCACTAGCTACAACCTCTAGATCATCCCGCAGGGCAGCCCCAGAAAGCTCATTGCAAAAATCCAAACTTAGAATTTAAAATGACGTGTAAAAGAGAAGACTGATTTGTTTTCCCAATTCCTGTTAGACCTTTATGAATCAATTCCCATGAGTAGACTATAAGAAGTTGTACTTTAAAAATAATAATTAAAAAAGGCCATACAAAATTCTGCAAAATAAATGTTACCAAACGGGATCTGATGACCAGATACGTAGTCCATGTACAACTACAGATCACTGTCAAACAAAACCAAGATAAATAAACCATAGGTATGTGAATGCGAGGAAGGCAGTGACGGGTACTATTTGTAGCATAGACATAATGGTTATGTCTATGCTATGAACTATCTTGGAATATACAGCTATCCAGTATTAAATATACAGCTATCCAATATTAAATTGCAAGCCTTTAAATCAGCAAAAGCTATTTTGAAATCCGCTGCTTGTAAAGGTGGAAATCTGGTTAACCCAGCTCTATCTATAAAGCAAAATCAATGGCCCAGCTTTTATATGGTGCAGAGGTTTGGGGTACCTCAAATGTCTCTGGTTTGGAATCCCCACAGAATTATTTTTTAAGAATCCTTTTAGGTTTACCCAAAGACATGCAATCTGCCATGGTTAGGTTGGAAACTTGTATGTTGAGCACAGAGAGCCAAATAGATAAAAGAATCCTCTGTTACTGGTTCAGAGTTCAACAGATGGACAACACTAGGCGACCCAAAAAATGCCTGATTGAGCTCTCAAATGGATTACCCCTTAAAAACTCGGCACATCACGCTGCCCAACTGATGGGCAAATATGACTTCTCAATACAAAAAAAAATCCTTCCAGTAGCACCTTAAAGACCAACTAAGTTAGTTCTTGGTATGAGCTTTCGTGTGCATGCACACTTCTTCAGATACACAGACTTTTCAATGACCGAGATCAAGTAACTTTCCTTATATTCCCAGAAAAATATTTTCAAATGACCCATAAGGGCAGTGGCAACTAAAAATGACCTAAACTCTATGTACACATCCACATGCACCCCATTATATTTTAAACTTAGAGAGGTCCACGAACATACACCTTATTTCAATGAATTGACTTTTGTACAACTTGGGAAAGCTTTTACAGAGTTACGATTAAATACAATAAACTCTGCTTATAGAGATGGGAGACACAGAGGCATACCAACAAACGAACGTGTTTGCATTAGGGGATGCCCTGGATTAGAGGACCTTATGCATTATATCTCGCGCTGCCCCTTATATAATGAAGCAAGAGAACAATTTTTAGCACCTATAATGACAAGGTCCCCTAGCCAGAACGCCTCTGACATGAGTTTATATCTCCTCACAGACATAGATAAGTATGTGACCTGGTGTGTAGCACTCTTTGCAACTGCCACTAGGAAAACTAAAGCAAATTATATAGCCAAGATAGCCAACAACTGTAAAGGAGATGAATTTATTTGACCCTATCTACATCAAGAAAAGGGACGCGGGTGGCGCTGTGGGTAAAACCTCAGTGCCTAGGACTTGCCGATTGTATGGTCAGCGGTTCGAATCCCCGCGGCGGGGTGAGCTCCCGTCGTTCGGTCCCAGCTCCTGCCCACCTAGTAGTTCGAAAGCACTCTTAAGGGCAAGTAGATAAATAGGGACCGCTTTATAGTGGGAGGGTAAACAAATGGCGTTTCCGTGTGCTGCGCTGGTGCTGGCTCACCAGCTGCAGCTTCATCACGCTGGCCACATGACCCAGAAGTGTTTTCGGACGGCGCCGGCTCACGGCCTGTAGAGATGAGCACGCAACCCCAGAGTCGGACACGACTGGCCCGTACAGGCAGGGGTACCTTTACCTTTTTATCTACATCAAGCTATATTCTATCTTTATCACCAAACTCCGAATATAATTGCGCATTGTATTACTTAACATTATTTTTTAATATCTTAGTTGCCATGTGGTGATTTTAGCATATAAATTTTATTGTTTAATGTCTTAACCTGTATATTAAGGTACTTTTATAGCTCTGTTTAGAGTAGGTAATGTCTGGATAATATAAATATTTTAAGTTTTTTTGTATTAATTCAGCATATTTTCTTTTAATTGTTGAATGATCCTGTGTACATTGTGGCAGCCTTTGGCTATATGCAATAAAACTGACTGACTGACTGACTGACTGACTGATGGTTAAACAAGACAGGGTTACAAAGCATGAATCCTATTACACCAAGAAAAAGTAATTAAAGTATTCAAATGCCCTGAGTTACTGTATCAGCCATCAGTTGTACACTCATTGCCCAAGCTGCCCTCCTGTACTCAGATATAGGCAGGCAATAATTGTTATTTATTATCTTTATTATCTTGTAATACCTACCCCAAAGGAAATGCATCACAAAGAGACACCTCACCTCAGAATTTTAAACATAATGAAAAATGAACAACACACAGTCATCTAAAGCAATACTGACAAAATACTAACTGGAACTAGTAAAGGTAAAGGGACCCCTGACCGTTAGGTCCAGTCGCAGACGACTCTGGGGTTGCGGCGCTCATCTCGCTTTATTGGCCAAGGGAGCCGGTGTACAGCTTCCGGGTCATGTGGCCAGCATGACTAAGCCGCTTCTGGAGAACCAGAGCAGCGCATGGAAGCACCGTTTACCTTCCCACCAGAGCGGTACCTTTTTATCTACTTGCACTTTGACGTGCTTTCGAACTGCTAGGTGGGCAGGAGCTGGGACTGAGCAACGGGAGCTCATCCCATCACAGGGATTCGAACCACCACCTGCAGCGCCACCTGCAACTACTATCAGCAGTCAAATGCAAATTCACACCCAAAGCTTTCCCGAATAAACATGTTCACACTGCTCATAAGCACAATGAATTAGAAACAAATCAGCGATCAATGCAATTGGAACAAGCCACTGTCAGATGTCAGGCATGCAGTTAAAAAGCAGTGATAGGTAGGTTTACCATATTTTGAAGAGCAAAAAAGAGGACACCTTTTTGGACTTCTACTTTTAACGACGGATCGCTATGACGACTTTCATTTTAAATAACCCTACTATATATAGGCTATAGAAGCTATGATATATTGCTAGTAGCAATGTTCTTAACTTTCCACAACCAAATAATCATACAACATTTTGCTCTCTTACTTGTCACATGAAAGTATTGGGACTCATGTTCCCATCTTTGGGAACATCAGTGTGCACATCTCAATTTATTAAACTGTTGAACATGTACATATGGACTCTCGTGAAGGGCAGAGAGATGTTAACTCTTGCCTTCTCAGACTCCTTCGCCAAGATCCCGTAGCTGAGCCAGTGAGTCAGCCGCAAGAGAATGGATTTATACACTATGTAGCTAGTTTAAGATGCTGCTCTGTTTTGTGATTCTCTGTTGAAGACTAGCTTAGATCTGAGTCTAATGCACTAGGATTTTTTTCTGGGGTTATTGTAAACAAACAAACAACAATCAACCCACCCCTGACATTTTGCCCAATTTAAAAAATCTGCCCAGATGGAAATTTTAATCAGGGGAAAGAGTGCATGTCCGGGAAATAGAGGACATCTGGAAACCCTATCACAGAGATTATTAAAATACAAGCAACCTGTGAATCTGAATCTTTGAATCCCATGAAAGCATAAGATCCTACTAGATCAGGTCAAAGGTCCGTTTAATCCAGAACTCTCTTCTCATGGTGGCCAACCAGAGGCCTATGGGAAGCCCGCAAGCAGAACCTAAGCACCACAGAACAGTCCCTATCTGCAATTCCCAGCAATTGGTATTCGGAGGCATAAAAGCTGTTCCTTTTAAAAAGAAAAGAAAAAAGCAGCAGCTACAGGAGGGGAGACATGCAACCTGCATCCAGACTGCAGCATGGGATGAGGGAGACGAGAGATTAGCCCTTTTCCTGTTGAAAACTGCATCACAGAGCCGGAAGACAATTTTGAGAATGAAGAACTAAACAAATCCCTTCCACACTCCAGTATCAATCTACCATATTTTTCACTCTATAAGACGCACCCGACCATAAGACGCACCTAGTTTTAGAAGAGAACAAGAAAAAAAAATATTCTCTTCCTCTCTGCTCAGTGCCTCTCCATCAAAGCGGGAGGAGAAACGGGGCGCTGCGCAGAAAGGGAAAGCTGCACAGCGCCTCTCCAGCAAAAGCAATGCGAAACCTCAGGAGCGTAGCGGGAGCGCTCCCGCTGCGCTCGGGAGGCTTTGGGCGGCTATCCCTGAAGCCAGGAGAGCAAGAGGGATTGGTGTGTACCGATCCCTCTTGCTCTCCTGGCTTCAGCAAAAGCTGTGCAGCCTGCATTTGCTCCATCAGGCGCACACACATTTCCCCTTGCTTTTTAGGAGGGGGAAAGTGTGTCTTATAGAGCGAAAAATACAGTATATTGGGCTTGCAAAAAAAAAGGGAAGGAAAAAAGAATCCCAGCTATCAGATTCAAAAATGAATTTAGTGCCATGTCCTGAAAGTCCCAAGCGTTCATAGAGCTTGCCTTAAATGCAAGGTGACCATGACAACCTCCAGACTCTTATCTAGCTTCAATTCTGCACCCCCAGATCCTCCTCTACCCAGCCCCAACCTCCTTTTAACTCCCACCTACTTTTTGGGCTGGAGTGCCAGAGAGAAGGAAGAGTGGTTCCCTTCTCACCTACCAGAAATGACATCAATAGCCTTTGAGGAAAATACATTTACCTAGGATTGCAATACGTCCAAAATTTCCTGGAAATAGTTGGCAATCGAAGGTCGGAAGCTGTGTCTGGGCGGAAATCGATGAAGCATCCCAGAAAATCTGGACATATGGCAACCCGTGTCTGCAGTGTCATTTTTGACAATTTTCCCTAAAAACAGTTCAAAAACTGTCCAGATTTCCACTTTTTGAAATATGGCAAACCTAAATTTACCAGAGGGTACTATGCTTGCCACACTGCATCCAAAACAGGGTGGGAGTGGAGAATGAAATTTCTTTTCCTTTCCAGCCTGCTACCACTGCCATGGCACTTATTATACTCTAGTGTAATACAGGCAAGGGGAGTGGAGACATGAAGAGGGAGACTGGAGCCTTAAGAGCAGTGCTATTTTTCTAGAAAAAGAGGCTGTAACTCATCATGAACACCTCCCTCATTCTCTTAGAATGGCAAGGACGCCCACCTGAGTGCTGGCTGAAAAAAAAGTCCTGCATAAGAGGTATGAATTCATCCTGGCTTGGAAATTAGTGAAGCTATTTCCTGATTTCTGAGAAAGTAGTTGTGCTATATCTAAACTTTTCTGAAACACTGGTCAAAGGATACATGGAACTCAAATCTTCATCCACAGCTGTTAACAATGGCTGCTCGGGACACAACAGTGAGCACAGTTCTGGAACAGACTTTCATTCCCAGACACCAAAAAGTTAAAGGTCTTTCCAAACAAACTGTACTTACTGATTGATGCTTGCCACAAAGCCAACCACAGAACGCTTTCCCCTACTGGGGTCATGATATACATCCATGCCAATTGCCATCAACTTTTTCTGGAAAGCAAAAAAATATTTTTTTAAAAAAAAAATCCCGTTGCAGTGCAGTAGCTGGTGTGTCCATAATTCAAAACTGCAATCAATACAGGCAAATTTTTTTAAAAAAACAACAACACTGCACTGGAGAAAGCACTGGAATTAAAAGAGACAAAGTTGCAACCTTGTTGCATGATCTGCAAGTCTCATTATGGTATGCTTACCAATTAAGTTTTCCCCAAGTAAAAGTAAGTTTTTATATAACTTACCAGAGGGATGTCCACACCCCAGAGTTCGCCACCTAGCTTACAATTTATCTGCAGCAGAATTTTCTGCGCTATGCTCCTAAATTTGCTAGGATTGGTTGTAATTGTTCGAACATTAATAACCTGATGGAAGAAGAACAAATTGAGCACCATTAACACCAAGCAAGACATTAACCAATCACCCTTCATCCACCTTCCAGCCTATTGTGCAGAGTTGGAAAGGCCCATAAGAGTCATCTAGTCCAAGTCCCAGCAGTGCAGGAATCTTTTGCCCAAAGACTCTTGAGCTCTTGATCCTTAAGAGTCTCATGTTCCACCAATTGAGCTATCCAAGGAACCATCACCTACAATAAGCTCCTCTCTATCATCTTACTTACCTTCAGATTATTCTTACTATGATCTCCAACTCTCCTTCTGTGCTTGGGTGTGTGAGAGACAGAAGGGGAGAAGGGAAATAGGAAGGGAGGAAAGAAGAGGCTTAAAGGTGGCAAGGTTTGTTTATTTTTTAAACTCGGCTCCCAGCACCTTGCAGCCCGCCTGGAAAAGAAGCTTATGGCCGCGGCACCAGAGCAAAGTTCCCAGTCTGTGCCTGCTCTGTGGTTTGCTGTCCCCTGCAGGAGACAGGGGAGAGCTGAATCAGCAAAGTTGGCTTCATGCAGTTTATCATCAGGGCAGATATTTTGAACTGGTTATCACAATGTGATTTCAAACCGGTTTTCAACAATATACACCAGTCTGAAGATATACAATGTCTGTTCTTGGTGGTTTTCATATGGAAGAGCATTTCACAAGATGGGAACCAACATGAAGGTCTTGCTCCTCATCAGTGTCTGTGACACCTTGCACAGCTGTGGCAATCTGGAACAAGCTCTCAGATGCTGCACAGAGCATGTGGGGATAAACATAATAAATAATAATAATAATAATAATAATAATAATAATATTTATCACTTATACCCCACCCATCTGGCTGGGCCTCCCCAGCTACTCAGAACACTAAAACCATGATAAAAGATCAAACATTAAAAACCCCCCTAAACATATGGAAGAAGGCAGTCCTTAACATGCTCTAAACCAAAACATTTATATTTCTTCTTTCCTCTGCTCCTTTTAGAGTTGTTGCAGGCTAAGTGGGGAAAATATTGAATAAAACGTGATGGAAAACTACACAGAAGCATCGTATTTTATGTGAATGTTGTTGCTTAGCAGTCTCAATGGGCAACGCTTTGTATCCAATCCGGGGCAGTACTGCACAAAAAGTTTCCCGTTTATGAAAAAGCAGTACAGCATGAAGAAAGAAAGATAGGGATGTTCCTAAAGAAAGGTACTATATGGGAATACAAGAATCTTTCATAGATTGTGCAAACAAAGTCCATAAGGGGCCCTACAGCTGCCCTCCTTCCAGGCACATGCAGACCCAGCAGTTGGGTGGAACCTGGATCCGCATCTGATGTTCATGCAAGCCTTCAGGTAGGCACGGGTGCCCAAAGCATTATCAGCATAAGAATTATGCAGTCAACTATTTGACTTACCTGAGAAGGTATCGGAGATTGTATACAGCACAATTTTTTAATGGCCCCATACAAGTCATCCTTAGTCCCAGTGATAATGCAAACTACCAACTGTAGAGTTTCCTTTAAAAAATGGGAGGGGGAGGGACTACTGGTTAGACTTACAAAAGAATAACATTACCACATCAAAAACTAGAACAGTAAATGCTATAATCATGGGGAACTGTATCAGAGCTAGTATGGTGTAGTGGTTAGTATGTTGGACTAGGACCTGGGAGCTCAGGGTTCAAAGCCCCACTTGGCCATGAAGTTCACTGGGTGACCTTGGCCAGTCCCTGCCTCTCAGCCTAATTTCCTCACAGAGTTGTTGTAGGGATTAAATGAGGAGAGGTAGAACCATGCACACCACATTGGGCTTCTTGGAGAAAAAAAGTGGGATATAAAAGCAGTAAATAAAATAATGAAAGAGCTAAAATTGTTTACAGGAAATACTCTAGTTGCATAATCATGTTCTAACTGTACAAGCTGTGAAACAGCAGGCTGACTGCTATATTGACCAACGTTTAATGGTATTTATGCAGCACAAAATTTCATCAAAGAACATAAGCATTCACAGTTTTCAATCTGGCTATGACTTTATGGCAAATAAAGGTAAAGGTAAAGGGACCCCTGACCAGTTGTGGACGACTCTGGGGTTGCGGCGCTCATCTCGCTTTACTGGCCGAGGGAGCCGGCGTACAGCTTCTGGGCCATGTGGCCAGCATTCTGGCGAACCAGAGCAGCGCACGGAAACGCCCTTTACCTTCCCGCCAGAGCGGTACCTATTTATCTACTTGCACTTTGACGTGCTTTCAAACTGCTAGGCTGGCAGAAGCAGGGACCGAGTAACAGGAGCTCACCCCGTCGCGGGGATTTGAACCGCCGACCTTCTGATCAGCAAGTCCTAGGCTCTGTGGCTTAACCCACTGCTACCTGCGTCCCTATGGACAAATAAAATACCCATAGTAGTCTAACCTAGGATTTTGACAACATGTTCACAATTGAGTGTTTACAGTATTAAAAAATGGATTTTCAGGGTGCTCTAAATATTTTTCTCAAACCTACAATGCTTAACTATGCATTAACCCTCTCATCAGCTTCACTTTTACTCAACCAGGACTGTTTCTTTCCAGCCAAATCAGTGTGAAGACATTACTATGCCATGTAGCCAGATGTGATTGTGCAATGAAGTTATAAAAGCCAATTTAAAGCAAAGCAATGAATTATCCCCTCTTTCCGAAGAGATGAAAGTGGTTGCCCAATCCCACAAAAAAACTGATAAGAGTTTGCTTCCCCCATGTTGGGGCTCAGTATCAATTTTACCTGGCAATTTTGGATTAAGATAAATACACCCAACATGGTACTACTAGAAAAACAGCCTCTCCATGCAGAGTTCTTCCCAATGTTATGATCACTTTCAGCTTGCCTGATCACAGGCCACTACCGCTGCTGGTGACAGGCAGGAAACCTCATAACATTGGGCACTGAAGTGTTTTGCATCACTCCAACAAGAAGCCAGAGAACTTGACATGACAATTTCATCAGCAGACTGCTGTGTTCATAATATATAATTCTGCCCTTGTTATTAATAATAATTAAATTTGTATACCACCCTATACCTGCAGGTTTGTATGCCTCCCTATACCTGCAGTTTTCAGGTTCACAGGATAAAATCAGAATACAAAACCACAAAATACATAATCAAAATAAAAACAAAACACCTCAACAACCCCCAATAACATCTGTCTCCTGTAGAATGTTGACTAGAGCATGAAACCACACCCTTTCCCATCATATTCAGGCTACTAGAAAACCTGGAATGCTAAAGAAGCTTATTATATAGAAGTTAATTGGATAAATGCCAAGTCAATTTATACTTCGGGTGACAGGATATTATGGAGACATTTGTTGTATATTACAGAGCAACCCAGCAAACTTCATTATATTTAAGCTGACAGTTTTAGCCAATTATTGTTTCCCATAAGGCTTCAGTGAAATGTTGAAGACACGAGATGCACAGAACTGCACCTACAACCATTAATACTTCTACTCATTAGATGTCCACTACTATATCTAGTATAGTATAGGGACGCAGGTGGCGCTGTGGGTTAAAGCCTCAGCGCCTAGGACTTGCCGATCGAAAGGTCGGCGGTTCGAATCCCTGCGGCGGGGTGCGCTCCCGCTGCTCGGTCCCAGCGCCTGCCGACCTAGCAGTTTGAAAGCACCTCCGGGTGCAAGTAGATAAATAGGGACCGCTTACCAGCGGGAAGGTAAACGGCGTTTCCGTGTGCGGCTCTGGCTCGCCAGATGCAGCTTTGTCACGCTGGCCACGTGACCCGGAAGTGTCTCCGGACAGCGCTGGCCCCTGGCCTCTTGAGTGAGATGGGCGCACAACCCCAGAGTCTGTCAAGACTGGCCTGTACGGGCAGGGGTACCTTTACCTTTACCTTACTATATCTACAATAAAATGCTCTTTGTTGCTATTTCAGCAATACCAACTAGAAAGTTTCAATACTCAAAACTCCGTTATGAAAATACCTCACTACTTAGTAGTGATTTGAGAGCTCTGGCGTAAGTCTCTATTCGGTCATCCTTCAATTCATTCCAAGCAGGTGGAGTTATCTGGATACCAAGTGAGCCAGAGATCTTCTGCATCATGCTGACCAGTTCACGTGCTTGCTCTATTGTCCGCTTCGGATAAAACAGTGCCCAGTAATGAACTGGAATCTAAGAAGAGAAATGAAGTCAGAATACGTAGTGCAGCCTCTTCCAACTCAAAAGGATTGATACAGACTACTCACAAAACCTCTTATGATCTTATCACTACTAGGTTCAACTATTCACTTCTATCACTAAAGAGACCGCAAACAATGGTAGGCAGGAATCTTCTTCTCCATCTCCTGTCAAGGAAGTCCACCCATATTTCCTGCTCTATAAGTAGAAAGAAAGGTGGAAAAATTGGTAGATTTCTGCTTGGAGAGAGGGTGGCTCACCCCATTTTGCCACCCAAGGCAAAATGGCAATTGCTGCCTCCTGCCCCCCTCCTACATCCCCACCATTTCCACTGTCATACCATGCCCCTCTCCACACACTTCCACCACTGGAAAACACTGGCTCTCCCCAAACTCGGTGGGAGTCAGGCATTCCACAAAGCGTTGCTGCTTGGCCTCTCCAGCAGGGGTCAGGAAAGCCAAGCAATAATGCCATGTGCCACAACGCCTCCCTCTCACCATTGAGGGGGACATTCTTCCAGTGGCAGAAGCAATGGGAATGACTGCAAGGAGGAATGCGGAAAAGAAAAAATGCCATGGTGCATCTGCAACTGCATAACCGGATGCCTTCATCGGTCCCAGATGCAACAAAACATGTCTATCCCATATCGGTTTCTATAGCCACAGTAGGCGCTGTAACCTTCCAACAGTTTGACTTCATCGCCAGAAACACACTCCTCCATTATCTCCTGAGACAGAAGGATGCCAACCATTTCAGATCTGTCATGTAAAAATAAAGATAGCTGTGTTAACCGTCTCACTAGTGCAGTCATACCTCATGCTACGTTTGCTTCATGTTACATTCTTTCATGTTACGTCCCGTGGCGACCTGGAAGTACTGGAAAGGGTTACTTCCGGGTTTCACTGCTCACACAGAAGCATGCACACAAGCGCCAAATTGCGCAGAGCACCAGCACAGATATGGCGCTTCAGGTTGCCCTCTTTTCATATTGCGAACGGGCCTCCGGAACGGATCCCGTTCGAACCAGAGGTACCACTGTATGTGGATTCACAGCTCCTTGGGGTGAACATGAGCTAGTCTCTCCTCTGAATGTCAGTTCAAAAGGGCATTTTCAGGCAACTGGTAATCCTTCTAGTTCAGTGGTTTTCAGCCAGTGTGCCATGGCACCCTGGGGCACCTTGAATGATGCTCAGGGGCCACTCTTTCCTTCCTTCCCTCCCTCCCTCCTCTGATGCCCTCTCACGTCTCTGCATTCCAAAGGCTTGTGCAGCTGTTTGTTGCAGTGGCCGTGGCTACAAGCTCCCCAGGCTAATGGTGCCTCTGGGGCTGGCCAGGGGTACTGGTTGCCAGGAGCTGAGGTGGCCTTGATGTAAAGAAGCAAGTGGATGAGGGAGCCCAGCCAGCTAGTCCACCAACCCTTGCTGCTGGGAACGGACAGACAAGTGGGAGGCTGGGCAGGCAGGCAGGCAGGCTCTGTAGGCAAGGTGTGGGCTTCTGAGGCTCAGAGCACGTTTCTCCTTAGGGGAGCTGCAGAAAGAATGTAGTTGGTCAAGGGAGCTGTGGACTGAAAAAGGTTGAAAACCTCTGGTCTAGTTCATTAACCCAAAATCATCTCTGGTCCAGAGGAAGGTGTTCTTTCAAATATTCTAGAAGGCAATCTGGGAAACAGAGATGAATGTGGGATCTACTATATCAGTGTGGAATTTTGTCAGTGTCTGAGATCAAACTTACTGCAGAGATGCAGGCCTCTCTGACTACTTCTTTGGACCAGTTTAGGTCTTCTGATGTATTGAAGGAGGTATTCTTCAGGTTGATTCTTTCCATGGGGAGAATACGTCCTTTTGTCTAGTACAGAAGATTCCATAAGAGGGAAGCAGGACCAGGGAAACAAATAGGTTGAAGGATAGCATATTTCTGCTTAGGTTAGTAACACAAAAGCTTGAATCTCTTCAACAATGAACAACAACCCCAAAATATTAGATTCCCCATACACTTAAACAGCTAAGAAGTGTGCATGCACACGAAAGCTCATACCAATAACAAACTTAGTTGGTCTCTAAGGTGCTACTGGAAGGATTTTTTTTTATTTTGCTTCAGCTAATGGTCAGCCATTTGTCTGGGTGGAAAATGACTCCCAGGGTAGCTTCTCCCCTAAATTGTGTCATGGTGGTGGTGATGCAACTGCAGAGACAGATCACTAGCCAGAGATTTTTATGAGCTGCCTACGATGCATTCCACCAGGATTGGTGGCCTGTGAGCAAAATGACTACTGAAACTAGGGGCCTTCTAATTACCACCACTCTTGATGGCTTCCAGAAGCATAGGGTTAACTCCATAGTGAACAACGCAGCATTTGTAAACTTTTTTGCAGAATATTTTATGCTGTAACTATTATTTGAACTCTAATTATCATTAAAATATTTGTGTTTTAACTGGCTTGTTCTTCTTTATCATAGAAAGGGACCCTGAGGATCCTCTAATCCAACCTCCTACAATGCAGGAATAGGCAGCTGTCCCTTACGGGGATCGAACCTGCAACCATGGTGTTATCAGCACCAAGATCTAACCAACCAAGCTATCCAGCTGATAATTAAGAACTATGCTACAACTTAAATGTTTTCTTTTTATTGTGTTTTAAAGATTGCAAGCAACAGAGTTTTGCAACCTGAATAATTTATCTGTAACTAGGATAACTTTCTCTAGAAGTATGAATACACCATCTGCAGCAATATGCATAAAGAGCAAATGTTTCATGGGCAAGTAACATGAGGGACAGACTGAAGATCATGGTCAGACCATTATCTGGTTAAGCCTGACTGATAGTGGCAAATCCCCTGTTTAAGAGGTGTGGACCCATTTGGATGGCCTGCCCTCAAAGACTTAAGGAACTTGATGTGTCCCTGAATGCTCCAGGGGATTTCCCAGTGGAGAAAACTGGTGATCCTGTTGAAGCCTTGGTCTCCCTATGCAATGGCAAGATGAAGCAGGTGACGGACACAATTGCTCCCATCTGACCGTGCTCCCTTGACCCTTCTGGGTCCAGAGGTTGCTTAACACTTCCCTGGGTGAGGTAGTGGTTCCTACTGCACTGAGAGGCTTTCTGGGGAAGGTCATGGCGGGGCAGCTGCAGGCATTCTTGGAGAACAGAGATTATTTAAAACCATTCAATCTGAGTTCAAGCCTGGCCATGGAACTGAGTCAGCCGTGGTTGCTCTGATGGATGACCTTTGCAGAGAGCGGGACAGGGGGAGTGCAACTTTACTCCTGCTTTTGAACTCTTGTCAGCTTTTGATACCATCAGCCATGATAATTGTCCTGGACTGGCTCTGGGGAATGAAGATTCGGGGCACTGTTTTACAGTGGTTCCAATCCTACCTTCAAAAGTGAGTCCAGGGAGTAGCATTGGGAGAATGGCTACATTATGGGTGCTGCGGGGGACTCGCTTATGCCCAGTGCTATTTAATATCTACATGAAGCCATTGGGAGTGATCATTAGGCGTTTGGAGGTGAGGTGCCCAGTATGCTGATGATATTCAGCTCCATTTCTCCATAACATGTGAATCAGGAGAGGCAGTGCAATTCCCCGAGCCACTGCATGGATGCAGTGGTGAAATGGATGAGGAAAAGCAAGCCAAGCTTGAATCCTGGCAAGACGGAAGCACCGTGGGGTGAGTAGCTCCTATGTCTGAGTAACTGGGAAGTAATAGTGCCACTGTATTCTGCTCTGGTCAGACCTCACCTGGAGTACTGTGTCCAGTTCTGGGCACCACAGTTCAAGAAGGACACTGACAAACTGGAACGTGTCCAGAGGAGGGCAACCAAAATGGTCAAAGGCCTGGAAATGATGCCTTATGAGGAACGGCTAAGGGAGCTGGGCATGTTTAGCCTGGAGAAGAGGAGGTTAAGGGGTGATATGATAGCCATGTTCAAATATATAAAAGGATGTCACATAGAGGAGGGAGAAAGGTTGTTTTCTGCTGCTCCAGAGAAGCGGACACAGAGCAATGGATCCAAACTACAAGAAAGAAGATTCCACCTAAACATTAGGAAGAACCTCCTGACAGTAAGAGCTGTTCAACAGTGGAATTTCCTGCCAAGGAGTGTGGTGGAGTCTCCTTCTTTGGAGGTCTTTAAGCAGAGGCTTGACAACCATATGTCAGGAGTGCTCTGATGGTGTTTCCTGCTTGGCAGGGGGTTGGACTCGATGGCCCTTGTGGTCTCTTCCAACTCTATGATTCTATGAACTGGTCAGCTGCCTACCCTGGATGAGACAGCACTCCCCCTGAAGGAGCAGATTCACAGTTTGGGGGTGAAAGTTTGGGGATCCAGCTCTGTCACTGGAAGCTCAGAAAGCCTTTTACCAACTGGTTTGACAGCTATGGCCATTCCTGGACTGGGAAAGCTCTGCCAAGGAAGTTCCTGTGTTGGTTACTGCAAGACTGGATTACTGCAATGCACTCTATGTGGGGCTTCCCTTGTGCTTGATCTGGAAGCTGCAGTTGGTGCAGAATGCTGCAGCACAAATGCTGACGGGAGGGAGGCCTTGTCAGCATCTAACGCCTGTGTTCAGAGATCGGCACTGGTTGCCCATTTGCTACAGGACCAAGTTCAAGGTGCTACTATTAGTATATGAAGCCCTTAACAGCTTAGGACCAGTTTACCTACAAGATCCCCTTACTCCACACGTGCCCACTCAATTGCTTTGATTGGGAGAACAGGCACTACTACAAGTACCTTGTAATATCCATTGTGCCTTTGTCAGAAGTCGGTCATTTATTGTGGCAGCACCACCACTTTGGAACTCCCTGCCTATTGAGATCAAGCAGGGGCCTTCACTGTACTCTTCTCAGCATTTGCTAAAAACATTTGAATTTAGACAAGCCTACCCAGATGCTTAGAAAGTTCAGGTAATTTTAATCCATTGGTATTTTAACTACTATATATTTTTAAAATATGGCTGTAAATTTGTCTTGATTTTATTTGTTTTATCATTTTGTAAACTATTTTTAGGTTGCTGTTTTTTACACTCAAGCAGTGTATAAATTTTATGAAATAAATAGTAAATAAATGTGAAACTTATTGTTTATTGGAACCTGTAGAAAAAATGTTCTACGCTTTTCTAAACCATATCAAGGCTGAAGTTACTGATAACCTGAAAAGGGTATCCAATTGTTAAATATATTTAACACATAATTATATTTCTTCTAAAAGCAGATCAGTTGCTATGGAAGTCATGTTTGAATCAGAATTCAGAATGATGTCATCAGACAAGACTAACGTAAAGACAGAGGCTCCTCCTTGATTCAAATACCTTATGCACATCATTGTCCAAATGAAGTCCCCATCTTGACAGTTCATTGTGGGCAGTCTCATTCTTCTCAATTCTGCTCAGAAGCTGTCTCAAACTTAGGTAGTGCTGTTTAGGGCTCAGGTTGATCTGCTGGCTAAGGTCCTAATAAGAGGGACCAAAGTGGTAGTGGGGAGGGGAAAAAATGAAATTTGTATCTGCATGTGCTTCGCCATGTATTTTCAAAGAGATTTAGGCAAATCAACTGCTTGGAAGACAGTGGTTCTTTGCCTTCTGAGCTTTTGCATTGTTTTTTTTATCAGTACAAGACGTACCTCATGTAAGTAATTTTGAATCATTTAATGAAGCTATATTCAGATTAGAAGTCACAACCCACCTGCACTGAAAGTTCTGATTCAACAAGAAGGTTCAAATAATGTGTGTGGGGGGGGGATACCTTGTAGGACAAGTAAATCATACACAGTCTTTTTTCGCATGCCCTTAACTACAAAATTATCTTATTCATGAAGATGAAGATTTATAGCAGATGAGTGCCAAGAACAGAACATAGGACAGACTGGGACACTATCCTGTAGCAGGAGGATGAAGAAGCTTGTGGAGGAATGTCAAGAGAAGCTATTACACTATCCAGCAAACCAGCAACTTTTATCAGTTAAAAGAAAAAGTGGGCAACCTGTTTTCTGTTGAGAGTCGTATTCTCGTGGGCAATAATCTGTTGGCAGACAAGCTGGTAGTGGGCAGAGCTGGAGCCAATGAGGGGCCAAGCCACAGGAAAAAATCTGCTGTGGGTTAACTAAATCAGGAACACAAACTGCCTTGCTTCAATTTTCACCAAAATTTTATTAGATTAGAATTCCCAATCCTATGCAGGTCTATAAAGATGTAAGCTCTGTCAAGTCTGGTGGGGTTACTCTCAAGTAAGTGTACAGAGAATTATTTTTTTTTAGTACAAAAACTAATATTGCTCTGTTCTAGAGAGTAGATGAATGTAATTCCTTTCTGACTTTAGTGTGCACCACATACGTAGAGCAAGCCTATTAAACTTGTTCTCAGACAGATTGCAGGGGGAAATTCTCCTCCTCCCCAAACTATACAAACAGGAAAAAGCAAACAATCCATACATTCCCCCCCTTTTTAAATGCTACCCTTTCAAATATAGCTTTCTGAGGCTACATAGAAAGATGGGGAGACACTAAAAAAATAAAGAAAAATCAGATTGTAAAGAAGGAACAAAGGAATGAACTGTGATGAAATGAGAGAGGCAGCTTCGGGGGCGGGGCATGTAAAATGTGGTCTGCATGCAGTCTCCGGGCCACCAACATGGACCACGTCTGCTTTCTCTACAAAAAGGGCATAGCGTAGCCAAGAGAACAAGTGGTAAAATGCACTCTTGGCCACTGCTGCCAAGAGGACACCCAAAAGCAGTGCTTTATTCAGAACTGCACTCAATCTGACAAACTGACATTTAAAGGTGCAACCCCAACTGTAGCAGCCCATATACATCTACTTCCCTTGTAAACTTGCTCCCACATTCAATCAATAATTCTATCTTGTAAATTAAGTTTATTCACCCCACCTAATGGAAAGGGGTCAAACCATCGCAAGAGGTGTTGAAATTTTGGGAGGCTGGATAGTTACAATGGAATGGTCTCAGCAGTGGGGTGCACATTTTTATTTACATTTTATTTATTATTACTTTGTCAAAATAAAAAAATAAAATAAAAGGAGCAGAGCTTTCCAAACTGTTTGTTGCAACACGTTAGTGTGTCAGTTGCAATGTGTAGATGTGTCGTGTGAACGCTCCCCATGCTCGTCCCAGGGCTAGAAAGGGGTTAGCTAAACCTCTGGCTTGCTAGTAAAACTGAATTACAGTGGTGCCCCGCAAGACGAATGCCTCGCAAGACGGAAAACCCGCTAGACGAAAGGGTTTTCCGTTTTGGAGGTGCTTCACAAAATGAATTTCCTATGGGCTTGCTTCGCAAGACGAAAATGTCTTGCGAGTTCCTGCGGGGTTTTTCCCCTCCCCCCCCCTTTCCCAAGCCGCTAAGCTGCTTATCAGCTGATCCGCTAAACTGCTAAACAGCTGCTCCCCTAAGCCGCTTATCAGCTGCTCCGCTAAGCCGCTTAAAAGCTGATCTGCTAAGCCGCTGATCCGCTAAGCCCGCTAAGCCGCTAACAGCGCTAATCCGCTAATCCGCTAATAGGCTTGCTTCGCAAGACGAAAAAACCGCAAGACGAAGAGACTCTCGGAACGGATTCTTTTCGTCTTGCGAGGCACCACTGTACTGTGTCGTGAAATGATGTGTGTCTAAAAAGTGTGTCACCAACATAAAAAGTTTGGGAAGCTCCGACTTAGAGGTTTTATTACAATCAAGTGGTATATAAATTTTGTTAAATAAATAAAAATAATCAAATAATGTATCTGCAGAGAAAATAACCACCACCAATTGGTTAACTTAGCAAAGTGATCTACAATTGTCTTGGCTCTGTTAGCCAAGCCAAAAATTCTGGTCATCAAATGCCCAACCTCCTGCCATCTTGCTAGAGTCCAATCTCTATCCATCATCAAATGAAAAAAGTAGGCACACAGAACTCTGGCTTCTGCTAATGCAGAATAGAAGAGCTCTGAACACTACGCTTTGGGACACTGAACAAAATATCAGATTATGCCCTAAAACTTGGTTTCTGGGTAAGCTTTTTGAAGTAAGAAATTGGAGACTTGCAAAAAAAAATCAATTCTATTCAATTGCAGCAAATAATCTCAAACCACCTTCATGACTCTGAAGTCTTTCTTCATTTTCTCAGGAATTCCAGTCAGGAAGGTGACCTCTGGCAGCAGGAGAATTTCACCCTTTTGCAGCTGCAGGATAATTAGAGACAATGAATATTAGCACAGCATGCAGGGCCAAAACCCAGTCAGATTGTAAAGTTGTGAAGAGAAGGCTGCTGGCTACAGGATAGGTTTAACATACTGTGTTGCTTTCTGTTGAAATTGATTTCTTTTTTAAAATGTATAATCAGTTTTACCTCTTTTTAATTGTATGATTAAACTGGTGTAACTGCCCAGGGCTTTATGGTGAATGGCAGATTAGATATCTTATACATACAGAGCTAAATCACTATTTCCCTATTTTAATTCTCAAAGAATTTGATAGCGCCCAAAGCAACAGTTAAATTTAATGGCTCAAGGGAGAATTTGATTTAGGTTACAAATGACAAGCATTATCACAAATGGTATAGTAACAACCAGGTAATATGTTAGTAAGGGTTGGGTTTACTTCCCTTTGACAACCTGAGCCGAGTCTAAACACCTCTCAAACTACTGAAAGTCCTTCCCTGTATCACATGACCTACTTCTGAGAACTGCAGATAGAAAACTTTGTTGTCCCATGACATTGGCACTTGAACTGCCATTAGTGCAAGGTCAACAACTCACCTTCCCTGAAGGATTCTTTCTTTCATTGGGTCTGTGAATCAGAAGTGGCTGGTCGACTTCCCTGATGGTTATTCCATAGTTTTTACTGGAAGAGGAATATTATGCAGATTAAAGAGCAATAGGTTCATTCTGTAACCAAATGTAAGTTACAAAAATAACAAACTAAAAATAATTGTCATTAAGCCAGAGGAAAGGAACACGAATCATGTAAAATGAAGACAACTGGTGTTTTAACCTTAAGTACTTCGTTTCCTGCTAACACTTCAAGTGTTTAAGCAGCACCTCTTACCTGTAATAGTCTATGAAGGTGATCTCCTTTCCATCAGACATGGTAAAACTGTCCTTTGGTGTCTTGTTCCAGTCAATGTCATCAATACGGTAAGTGTTGTTGTTGTAACGGGTAATTATAATGTTGCCAATTAGCTGCTTTGTACACTCATCTTGGAAGTTCTCTCGACTCTGTAGGTAAATTGCATGCCTTTGGGAAAAGGAACACACTTTGAGCTGACATATCTGGAGCTGGTGAAGAACTGCAGCTGGAAGTATGGTAAGCCCGCAACTTACATAAAGGTTATGTTCCGGGGATTGCACCTAAAGCCAAAACTGCATATAGCCAAAATGCATTAGGTTCAATAGAGTGGGACTGCCAAAGTTATTTTCCCTGGAATCCCACACCCTTTCCATTAAAAATTTGTTTGTGCCACACATGTAAAGCTGAATGTGCACAAGTTGTGAGCCTACTGTACTGAGCTTGAATCTCACTTCTATCACAAACCTGTGAGGTGGCCTTCAGCAACTACTGTATTCTCTCCGAATCCCCCCAAGTGCATTATGAGACCATAACGATGATTTACCTTACAGTATTGTAAGGTTTACAACTGGATAGATAACACATGTGAAACTCTCTGAAAACTTGAAACTGCTATAGACAAGCATAATTATTAGATGAGAACTTTATATAATATTTTACAGACGTGACTGAAACCAGTTCCTTATAGTAGCAAAGCATATTCATACTATGATGTTCTTACACATTTGTAATAATCAACCTCGCCAAAGAGGTTTGTTGCAGATACATAATCTCACACATACGTTATCTCACAGATAGAGTAGGACTGATAGGTGTGACATCTGAAATGGAATTCTTGATTGGAGGAGAGCCTATTCATGTATGTATATATGCATGTAGGTGAAAAAGCAGCGTAGTAGGTCTAGAATCCAGTTCCTGGCAGCTGTATCTGACATCTCACCTTCCACTACTGGTCGGCAGATTACAATGCATAACACTTACATATGTATACAAGTGTAATGCATTGAGTTTTTATTATGTTAAGAATTGTTGGCATTGTATGAGGCTTGTATTGAATGAGGTTCTTATAAACATGTTATATATAATTTAGAGTCCCTTTTTGGGCTAACCAGAATAAGGTTCATGAAACAGAGACTGAAATCCGGTTATCTCATTGTCGTAGTTCCATTGGGACCAAACCAGTGCAAGTATACACATTGAGAGTTTCTCTCATGGACTTATTTCAGGAATATTTTGACTGCTTGGCTTTGAGATACTGAGTAGCCCAATTTCATGCAATGCTTCCCAATATTCAAAACGTCATTCAGAGTTCTAACTCACATGAAATCCAGGACAGAATCATTCCGAATAACCTTGTGTACAACATCAGCCAACAGGAATAGTCCCCCGTCTGTTCTCCGGATACTGGCTGCATAGCCAGGCCATATCTGCAATCTTTAGGGAAATAAATTTTACACAAAACAGGACACTTATTTGTAAAGTTCAGTTTCAGCTATGACATCAGCACTTGTATTAGAAATGCACTAAAAGTATACAAGACCGAGGTAGTAAGCAGAATGTGTTGTCAAAAATCCAATGTCAACCAGTAACATACATGACATTTTAGACTTAATAGTTACTACTTTTACAGATATTTGCTAGCAATAGTGCAATATTTGGCATTGCACGCCACCCCAATCTTCTAGCGGTGCAAGATTCCAGTGGTTCCAGGCACTTACCATGTTTTCTTTAGGAAATGAGGCACAGTGAAGACACTGGTATCTTTATGATATATGATTTACTTGTAGATATACAACCTGATCATGCAACTGAGGGGTTCACAAATGAGTCTTGTTTTTCCCATAGCTGTAGCCTTGGATTCAAACAGAAATCTAACGTTGCATGCGCTCTCACTCTCTCTAGCTTGCTCTAGGTCACATCACTGCAAGCTCTGCTCTCAATTCTGGCTTTTTCTGTTGAGGGAGAAGGCCTCACCCATTTGCTGTCTCAAACTGAGCCCCTTAATCCCCCATCACCACACCAGGAATTTAGCATGGCTATTTCCCAGAATCAGAATGCTTGAACAGCTTTTAACACTTACTGGATCCAAGGATAAGGATGATAATGATGATTATTATTATTATTACTATTATCCCCCAGCCACTCTGGGTGGCTTCAAGCACATATAAAAACATAATAAATCATCAAACATTTAAAAAACCTTCCTGATACAGGGCTGCCTTGAGATATCTTCTAAAAGTTATGTAGTTATTTATCTCCTTGACATCTGATGGGAGGGCGTTCCATGGGGGGGGGGGGCTGCCAATGAGGGGTCTGACACAAACACACATGCATAATAATAGTCTTGTATCCAATGCAGTGCTAAGTAACTATCCTATCAATGCAAGGATTTATGACTCTACAATGGGACATTTCCCACTCATTTCCACATGCACTTTCCCAAATCTGCTCCTGAGGGTTGAGGAGAACCCCAAAACAGATTTAGGGAGCATAGCAGGGAAGAAAGAGAGGAACATCTCATTGTTTAAGTAGAAATCCTTGTGCTGATGGGATGGTTACTTAGAGCTGCACTGGATACCCATGTCAATGCCACTGAAAAGAAACAACCTTTGAGGTTTCGACAATATTTTGTCCAGTAATCTTCACCATCTCTTTAACAATACTGTCCCGAATAAGGCCAAAGGGCATTCCACCATAAATGTACTTTTTGCTTGTAAACATTTCTGCAAACGTGTGGCTAAAAAACCTTGTAAAAACAGTAGAAGGGGCTGCAGCACTGCACTGGCTACCAATTAGTTTCCGGTCCCAATTCAAGGTGCTGGTGTTGACCTATAAATCCTTACACGGTTCAAGACCTCAGGACCTTAAGGACTGCCTCTCCCCATACAAACCGGGCCAGACCCTGAGCTTGCCATCTGATGCCCTTCTCTATGTACCTCCTTCCAGAGAGGTTCAGAAGGAGGCAGCAGGAGAGTGGGCCTTATCTGTCGTGGCTCCCCACCTGTGGAATGCTCTTCCCCAGAGAAGCTCACCTGGCGCTATCATTACATGTCTTTAGGCACCAGGCAAAAACAGTCCTCCTTACCCAGGCCTTTAACCATTAAATAATCTATGGCCTGTTAAAGATGGGGGGGAGAGAGAGATTATTATTTCATTATTATGCTTTTTATTATGCCTTTATTACTGATGCTCCGTAAGATGTGTTAATAAAGGGTGGTATATAAGCTGAGTAAATAATAGTAATAAACAATTATGCTTTAGCATGTAAGACTAAAGTTCCTGAGCAAAGTTAGTGCGCAGGAAAAACAGGACTTAACCAATGCTTCCATACACCTAAGATACTCACTTATGTCTACACCAGTGGAGTAAGGCCTTTCATGTTCTCCAAGACCTGACTAGTAAATCTCCAACTTAGATGAAGAAGAATTAGCACTGTGGCTGTGTAGCCAAGGCTGCCAGGCAAACTGAAGAGTTCTGCAAAGCTCTACCAACCCCCTGTCCCTTGGAGTGAGGCATGACTTGAACTGGGAGGAGGTTCTCTCCCATAAAACAAAGGCACTTCAAGTCTGATTTGAATGGCCTTGCCAAAGAGGAGAAAACCATCTGAGGATACCTTCCTCCCTTATAGGAAAACAAGGGAGATCTTTTATCCCTAAGGATTACAATATGTACAGTAGCTGGAGGAAGGCAAGATAAAAGTTTAGTTCAAACAATAATAATAATTCTCCTATGGCTACTACAAATGATAGGGTGCCCAGGTAAAAAACAGGAAAAACACTGAAGTATACCAACCTATACTGCTGCAGCACAGTAGCACTGGTAGGGTCAAAGAAATTCCTCCCAACAAGTTTCATATCTAAAATTCTCATCACCCTAAAATAGAAAGCCAAAGTAGTAAATTGCAAAAAATTATATAGAAAAGGCTGTTGTTGTTGTTGGCATCCATTTGTCGTGGGAGACAATGGAATGCACCTCCGGAGGTGAAGTCAAATCACTGCATTAGCAGCATCTAAGTGACCTCCTGGAACAGAAGCTTGGGCAGTGTGTCTGGAGGTCCTGGGCTGCCCAGACAACAAGACCCGCTTCTCGGCCTTGATGATGGGGTCCAAGGGAAAGCAGAGCAAGATGTTTGGCACCAGCTTGGCTGCAGGAGTTGCTGGAAGGAGGCGTACAAGGTGCCATCCAACAATCTTAGGGACTCCGTTCCAGATTCTCCTGACGATGTCCTGCAAGGCAGTTTAGGATCAGATTTTTCCTTCTCCTAGATGCAGGCTTCCTCAACCTTGGCCCTCCAGATGATTTTGGCCTACAACTCCCATGATCCCTAGCTAGCAGGACCAATAGTCAGGGATGATGGGAATTGTAGTCTCAAAACATCTGGAGGGCCAGGTTGAGGAAGGCTGTCCTAGATGGGTTACCTTCCCAGATTGACAAGCCTGATCTGCCTGCCACCTCCCTCTACAGTACATGCAGAAACCATCTTCTTAACCATTGAACCCACTATTGGTCTTGTCCACACAATCCGCCAGAGTCTGTCTTCGCATGCAGGGGAAATCCCTAACTCACTGAGGGTTTGAGACCTATTGGCTACCCTCACTTGGTTTAGCCAGTCAGTCGAAGCCACTTCCTGGAGTGTGGCTGCGGTTTCATGCTGACAACTTATAGGAGCCACAGGTGAGAGCAAAGTACAAGGTGGGGACCAAAGGTGGACAAACTACCAGAAGGAGCATGATGTGTCCCCCACCAGCGTACCCTTCCCCATGGGAAATTTAATCTGTCATTTAAGACCAGGCTATATTATTCACCTTTGGTTGAATGCTAACTTTCTGGTACTCCAATCCACAACTGAAAATCACTGCTACAGTTGAAATCAATCTTCTTGAACTTTTCTAACAATTAAGATGTTCTTCCTAATCCCAACAGTATATTAAATTAGGAACCTCGAATTCTATTTCTCTATGTTACCACAAAACTGGCCTCTGACCCAGAGTGCTGACAGACTGGGATACTGTGCTGTAAAACATATGGCTGGCTAAACTGTTGACATGTTGCCGGAGTGGACAAGGCATATTAATCATTATTTTAATCACAAGAAAAATACTGTTTCAAGTCATTTATTTTAACTTTCTCCCTGGAGAGGTCACTTTAGCACTGCTAACACAGCAAAAACAATGCAGGCAGCAGTAGTTAATAGTTATATATGCTCAACTTGATTGGCGTAAGTTACCAGTGCTGCAGGTTGCCTACGCTGGTGGGAGAGATCATTGTGTCTCACTGATCAGATACCACTACTCATGGGAAAACATGGTGACAGACACAACAGTTGACAGACTCTGTCTTGCAAGAGCTGGATGTCCCTCCCTCCCTTGACAAGCTGCTACAGTATTGGTCTCTACAGCCACAGCAGGCCCTGTAACTCTTCCAACAGTTTGACTTCACCTCTGAAGGTACACTCTTCCATTGTCTCCTGAGACAGATGGATTTCCAATTCATGTATGGATACCAGTCAACTACCATAACAATTACCCGTACATAACATTACCTTTGCAGGACATTCAATTCAAGGACTGAAAGAATGATGAGAATTCCTAGCTTAAAAAGCCACTTACCTCCTGAAAACAACGTTGTAAAATGGAATGCACAGATCTGAACTGGGCTCCAGAATTTTGGTCATCTGAATTGTCACACTAACCTCCACACCATCTGTTCTTCTCTGACACTTCAGATTTACATCCTACATAAGAAATAAATATATTGATGAGATCATATATACAGATGAGATCACTAAGTCATGACTTTGTATCTTGTCTGCTAGAAGATCTTCAAAAGCTTTAAAGAAAATATCCAAATGACAGTTTTCAATGCTTCCAAGTTGCTTATTAAAAAGTAGTTTCAGCAAAAGATGTATGATGTGGCAATCTTAAGTTACGTCTCAACCACAGCCCTTCTCTTGCTTTGCTCTTCCAAACAGCTCATTTCCATGCTGCTGTAAATGAATGCAAAGTAAAGGCAGACATATTAAACCAACTGCCATTTAAAATTATGTCCCAATGTAACCGTCTTTTGAAGACACACATTACTTTGCTTCATCTTTTGCACTGCCTTCCCAATGTCTGCATGGACTGTGCAGAGGGCACCATGGTACGTTTGTGTCTCTAATGCAATACTTTTACAAAATCCAGAAGTAAGGAGCTAAATCAGGTCATTCCCTCTCGTACATTCAGGGACATATCAGAAGTAAATCTGGAGTGTACCTTTTATTATTTTCAGATTCAAATCCCGAAAAGCCTCCAGAAAACTCACTGCCAACATCTGAATAGCCAGTGGCAAACTGAAGTTTGATTTTTTTAAAAACAAACTGCACCTGAAAATGTACACAGCCAAATTTCCTTCTACCTAATTTCACTGCCTTCTTTAAAAATGATCATTTTTCAGCAAAAATAGCCTGTCTGTTATTGCAAAGTTATCTACAAAATTTCCCCAAAAATCTTTGAAAGCCCACTCAGAAAGCATGCAGTGCCTCACATATACCAGCTGTACAAAGTTGCACAGAAAACTGTCTTATAATGAGTCAGACCATTGGTCCCATCTACCTCAGTATCTGGTAGTGACTGGCAGCAGCTCACCAGGGTTTCAGACAGGGCTCTCTCCCAGCCCTACCTGGAGATTCCAGAGATAAAGCCCAGGACCTTTTGCATGCAGAATAGCTGCTCTTGAACTACAACCCTTTTCCCATTAGACACATGTTACCTGCAAGCCTTTATCTGGCTTATCCAAACACTGCTAAGGTACCAGTACGTAACATGAGTAAAGATTTGACAACAATTATATAATTGGACATAATACTATTACTGCCAACATATTAATACATTTTGCTACTTCTAAAATTATGATCAGCAAAAACTGCACATCTGCCATCTCCAAAGTAATATCTCATAATTCATGATACATGACATTTTGCTATTTTTGCTGTTTTTACATGTGCCCCAGCATGTTCTATAAAAGGTAAAGGTACCCCTGCCCGTACGGGCCAGTCTTGACAGACTCTGGGGTTGTGCGCCCATCTCACTTAAGAGGCCAGGGGCCAGCGCTGTCCGGAGACACTTCCGGGTCAACTGGCCAGCGTGACATCGCTGCTCTGGCGAGCCAGAGCCGCACACGGAAATGCCGTTTACCTTCCCGCTGGTAAGCGGTCCCTATTTATCTACTTGCACCCGGAGGTGCTTTCGAACTGCTAGGTTGGCAGGCGCTGGGACCGAGCAACGGGAGCGCACCCCGCCGCAGGGATTCGAACCGCGACCTTTCGATCGGCAAGTCCTAGGCGCTGAGGCTTTAACCCACAGCGCCACCTGCGTCCCAATAGCATGTTCTATATGCTACCTCAAATTCACTAAATCTTGGGTGTTCAATGAGGCCTGGTCCTATTACAACAACAACAACAACAACAACATCTTTATTGTCATTGCCCCCTCTCGGGGACCACGAAATGCTCTACAAGTAAAGTTTGACCCAATTGTGGAAGATCCTAAATCCCTTTAAAATGTTGAATCTTCATCCCTGTTATCATGCCACTTTTCAAAGCTACTAGCTTCATCCTGCTGCATGCCAATATGCAAAACCATGTTTTGTTTTAATAAACTTTATTAAACAAGAAAATATCTTCAAATACACACAAAACAAACATACAGTACAAACATTCTATAAGAAAAAAGAAAAGAACTTACATATAGAATAAAAAATAGTAAAAGAAAAGAAACTTCCAACTAAACCCAAACTAAACAAAACTTTTTCTAACACTTCCTTATATCACAAGACTCATTCCATATTTGCCAGGAAACATTTATTATCACAGTATCCTTTGAGATATTCCTTAATTATTATCCATTCCTTATTAACATCTTGTGTTGAGGTTCCTCTCACTGTCCCAGTTCTCCTTGCTAGCTGTAAATACTCTATTAATTTGGCTAGCCATTCAATCTTTGAAGGGATGGTATCACTTTTCCAATTTCTTGCTATTAGAATCCTTGCTGCAGTTGTTGAATACATGAATAATGGTCTAATTTCATTCTTGATTTCTGATGTCATGAGTCCTAATAAAAATGCCTCAGGTCTTTAAGTGAATGGGATTTTAAACATTTTCTTTAACTCATTATAGACGGGGTCCCAGAAACATTTAATCTTTTTGCAATTCCACCACATATGCATGTATGTTCCAATTCCTTTCTTGCATCTTCAACATAACTCTGACTTGTTCTTATACATTTTGGCTAACATTGCTGGTGTCAAATGCCATCTATATAACATTTTCTCTTAAGTTGATACAGACTGTAAATTTAATATGAATTCTCCACAATTGTTCCCATTGATTCATTTAAATATTATATCCTAGATCCTGGGCCCAGCATATCATAGATCCTTTCACTTCCTTCTCCTTTACTTCCCTATTTAAAAGGAGGTTATACATCTTTGTGATATATTTATTCTTAGCTTGGAGAAGTTCTTTTTCGAATTTAGAGATCTCATTGGCAAATCCCCCCCTTTTTTTGCAAAACCACGTTTTAGGGGACATAGGTGTCTTAAGCAAACTGAAATCAAAGGTTATGTGATTTTCAGTGAATAAACATGTTCAATGGATTATAGTTGTTGGTTTTTCATTAAGGGAATTTGTCTAGCTGACTCACTGCATGCCAGAAACAGTGAGCACCACTGAATTTTGTGAACTTATTAAAGTATAAATTGTTTATGAGCAGATATAAAAATTAGTAGTAATCTTTGTGAAAATGACTATTATTAATTAAAATTTGTTGGTTGCTTTTTTTAACCAATGTAACCCAAAGCAACTTGCAATATATAAACACATACCGGCATAAAAGAGAAATATTAATAAAAACCTAAGAAATGATTCTATTTTTAAAAGGTTGGATTAAAACATTCTAACCACTCAAGGCCAGTCAATTAAGAGCCTGACAAAAAGGAAGTTATTTTTCCCTAGTGCTTAAAGCATGCAATGATGGGGCCAGATAAGTCTACCTGGAGAGAGCATGTCACAAGCGAGGAGCCACCACTAAAACAGGCTGTAATGGTTCTAGGGGTTGCTCGTGCGTAAGCCGGTGCAAACACCTGGCTGGGTTGCCTGAGTGAACCTTTTCTGTCCGGACAACCACTCACCCATGGCTGTCTCAATCGCTGGCAGAATCCGTCAGTGGGCGTTTCTTAAACTTCTTCCAGCAAAGAAGCTCTTTGATGCCTAGTCTCCTCCTACTCTCTCTGTGCGAAAGCCTTCTGCGCAAGGAGGGCGTAGGCAGCGGAGGACCCCTACTCTCCCCGCTGGTCCCCGGCAAGGAGTCATGGGACCGCCTCGCCGCTTCCCCCATCTGCCCCCCTTCTCCACTGGTGCTACGCTGATTCTCTTCCCCAGAAGATGGGCTGCCTCTCCCAATCCCGGGACGCTCTCTGGAATCCCTCTGGATTTTGCTCTCTCCCTCCCGCACTGATGGCAGTTCCGACACAGGCCTATTCTTGTGTTACTGCCCTCCAAACCTCCCAAGGAGGCCACACATTGTGATTGCAGTGTATGGATTGGTTCATATGGGAGAGGTAGTACTGTACTGGCCCAAATATAAGCCGCACCTGCAAAATTCGAGGGGGGGGGAAGAAAAAAAAGACATTCCCCTGCGCTCCTGCTATGCCGCTTTGCCAGTGCCCTCCCCTCCCTTACCCTTTATTTCTGGCGGCTCAGGGGAGGCGTTGGAGCAGCAGGTGGGGTGTGAGCCGTTGCCCCGTGCTACTGGGCTGCTCTTGCCTTTTGCCGATGGCCTTCCCTTTTGCCCCCCCCCCAACAGCTCCTGGGCTGCTCTGCGGGGGAGCTGTGCTGTTGGGAGTGGCAGGCGGGCTGCACGGTGTTGCCCCGCGCTCCCAGGCTTAAAAAAAAAAATCTTGATAGGTTTAATGCTGAAGATGGCAACTAAAAATATAAAAATCGGATGATCATTACTCAAGATGGCAACCATACCAAGTAAAAAATCTAGCCTTGCTTTATTTTGGAAAAGTGGTCTAGTCCTTAAGTGTATTTTAGTTTCACTGCATGTATTTTAGTTCAAGTAGTAAATGGAAACTTCACCATTCACCTCTAAACTGATAGATGGTTTGAAAGATGCAGAAGGTGCTCTCAAAAGAAAAAGTGCCAGACAGTCCCCTGTTCCGGAGACGATTTATACAAAATCCTTTCTGTATGTTTTACTGTGAGCTACATCCCTAGCATACACTCAAGTACTCCAAGTACTTCCCCCAACATCTTTTCATTATAACTCTCATGGAAACACACTGCACCTTAAGCTTAACACTGGTCACACGTTTTCTCATTTCTGCATCATATGGCAGCTTCTATTTCCCAAGGAAGAGGATTTTTATTGACTATTGTCCCACACAGAAAAACCCACAAGAGGGAAAATGGAAATGTTGGTGGTGGTACATCAGAACATAAAACATCTTTGGCTCCTGTATCAGGCCTTACCTCAGGCAACTTTATAGGCAAGTAGAGAATAGAGCCATCAAAAGCTGTAACCTCTCCCGTCACTGATTTATGCTCCTTCAACATTCCAAAACGCATACTCTTACATTCTACACTGGGGCTGGAAGACAAGCATGTAGAAGAGAAACGAGGAGTCACAGTATAGGGAGCTCACAAAATTTCCTCACTAGGGAGAGGAATTTGTATTTCCATTCCTCCTGGCCAAGACATTCAAAAACCAAAACTCACAGAATGATCAATCAAGTCTGAAGAACATCTGAACACATGAAAGTCAGTAGAAAAGAGTCCAGTAAAGTTTAATAAATCATGCACTGGGGGGAAAACTACCCAATGTCACTGAGATGACAGACACAATTCTATTCCACAAGCAGAGCAACAATCTTTACTGTTATGCTGTCTAGTGAATTCTTCAGATCAGTAATTTATACACTTCTGTTCCAAGATAGTGTTTGATTTGATTTCAAAAATATTCTGTTACAGAAGGAATAGTTCAGTTTAAATGTCGTATATTCTCCAGTCAGTATATTCATTGGGGGGGGGGGGTTAAACATGAGGCAAATAAGGGTGGGAAGGATGCTGATTAATGAGTCAGTGGAAAAACCCTCACCCTAGTATAACTTAAGCTGGTTTCTACTTTTCAGTCTGCAATTCTAAACATGCTAACCTGGGAGTAAGCATCACTAAGCAGAGCCTACCGTATTTTTCGCTCCAGAGGACGCACTTTTTCCCTGCTAAAAAGTAAGGGGAAATGTGTGTGCGTCTTATGGTGCGAATGCAGGGGGGAGGCAGGCAGGAAAAGCCACCAAGAGCCGCACACAAGCTTCGCACGGCTCTTGCAGGCTTTTCCCCAGGAGGGAGAAGGGACTGACGTGGCCAGTCAGTCCCTTCTCCCTCCTCGTAGAAAAGCCCGCAGGAGCCGCCCGCTCCTTAAAGGGTGCACAGCTCCTGTGGGCTTTTGCGGGAGGTGGGGGATTGCCATAGCCACGTGCAGCCTCTCCAGCCAGGGAGGCTGTGCAAGGCTAAAGAAGCCAAGACAGCCAGCGGAATCCATCCCCCTGGCTGTCTTGCCTTCCTCTTTAGCCTTGCACAGCCTCTCCAGAGCGGGATGGATCGCACTCGCTGCCTTGGCTTCTTTAGCCAGGCTGGAGAGGTTTAGCTCCCGGCTGGAGAGGTTGCACAGCTATGGCAGAATCCAAGACAGCCAGCGGGATGGATCCCGCTCGCTGTCTTGGCTTCTTTGCTCTTTGGGGCTGGGGGCAAAACGCGGGCCTGTCCGCTGCTCTTTGGTGCGGGGGGGGGAGGGGAATAAAATTATTTTCTCTAAAAACTAGGTGCGTCTTGTATCCGGTGCATCCTATAGAGCGAAAAATATGGTAAACATGCATAGAATTGCTCTGTATATTTCATGTCTCCAATAGTATATTTTTATATACTAACCAAGTTACATATTATGTCGTTAAGCAGCAGAATATTTACAAGTTTGGTAAGTATCACATTTATTTCCATTTATCCCAAAACTTCTGTTCCTCATCCCACATCCTCCAGAAGCCCATGGGAAACACAAACACAGTCCTATAGCCTTGAAATTTCCTGAATTTTTACACCTCTGGTTTCATCTTTCACATGGTGTGGAGGGGGGCTAATCTGCTCCTCACCCACAACTTTGGATGAATAGCAACAGCATTTGCAACAAAAACCTGCTGCCATATAAAAAATAAGTGAATGGGATGCTGGTTAACAGTTACAGTTTACAGAACAGTCACACACTCATAAATTTAAGACAGAGGGGCATCACAAATTCTACTACAAGCTTACATGGCTCGTAACTCTCCCTTCACGGACAAACCACTTTCATCTTTTTAAGCTTCCATGTGTTGGTGGGGGTAGGAACACAAGTAGAAAGATTTGAAAATTCAAATCCAGTTTAGAATTGTAACATGAAGAATCCTGAGAACCAATCAATAAATGTCACATGGCCTACTTTTTGAGAACAGCGGCATTATAGGCATATAAAAAGTGGGGGGCAGGGAGAGAGAGAGAGAGAGAGAGAGATTTATGGCTACTTCCAAGTACCTTGTCTGTAGACAAATAAAACCAACAATCCTTCAACAGCTCAGATGAATGGTGAAAAATTACTACCTGAATGTCACATGATATTGATACACAGCTTCATTTTGACAATGGATTTTTATCAGGTTTAAAGCCAAGGGAACAGGTACTCCTTTTGAGCCTTGCTTCATTAGCAGTTCTCTAGAAGGAAGAAAGCATACTTGAAATAATTTACATGCTTAATTTAAGAGATATGAGCAGTTCGCTTGTTCTGAAACTGACTAGTGATAAAGCAAAATCCCTGGTTTGGAGGACAACGTATGCTTACTTTAAGGGGAAAGCGGGTGACATCCTCATCACAGCAGAAGGGGAAGTGAATGAGTCCAAGGCTCATGGCAGCTGCTTCCCGCTCACACTTATCATGCTACACACCAGGGTTTTGTGTAATGTATAAACATGGCCCATATGATAAAATAAGTCTCCACTTAGCAAACATTCCTAAGAGCTAAGAAGTAAATTGCACAAGTTCAGTTCAACTTTCTCTCAAGGAACTGTACAGAGGACAGTACACTCCTAACTTATGCAGGGGTTATGTTCCAGGGATCACGCCTAAAGTCAAAACCACGTATGGTCAAAACTCACTGGGTTCAATGGTGGGTGGGACTGCCAAAGTCTTTTTTCTCTCGCAAAGTATTGGAAGACACAAGAACTACCCACGCTGGAAGAATGGCAGACAAAGGTGATTGATTACATGGGACTGGCGGAGATGACGGGCAGAATCCGTGACCAAGAAAAAGAGACGGTGGAAGAAGATTGGAAGAAATTTAAAGTATACCTTAAAAATTGTTGTAAAATTGATGAGTGCTAAAATGTCAAGGGAAAGGAAAATATAGAATTACAGCTGTAATTGATTAAGTATGAGAAGAAGCTTAAAAAGAAAATAAGTAATTAATTAATTGGTACGAAGAGTTGTTGAAGAAATTTTAAAACAGGGATGCAGAAAAGGGGAGGTAAGGGGAAGTCCGAGAAGCAAGGTTTATGAAAAAGAGGTTTTGAAATTATACATGTTTATATGCTTTTGTTTGTTTATGTGTGTGTGTGTTGTTTTGTTTTTAATTTGTGTTGGAAAACTAATAAAAAATTATTATTAAAAAAAAAACAAAGTCTTTTTTCTCAGACACCTGCCCACTTTCTGCCCCTTTATTTTTATTTTTCCCAAGCACATAAAGTTAAATGCACATAAATCGTGGGCTTACTGTAGTAACAACTGAAATGCTAAAAGCCAGAATGACAGGTAATATTGTTAAAATTTTAAAGTCAGATTTTCATTATTTATTTGACTGATTTAATTAACCACTAAGACAAAGGAATATGCAGCACTACATTTCTGAAACACCTAGCAGAATCTAAACTGAAGATAGAACATGCTTCTGTACAATAAAAGAAGTTCTGCAGCCAACACAAGAAACAAACTTTGATATCTTCTGCATAAAACTCAGTTGTTCTGAAGAGACACACATCTGTAGACAAACGTTTAGACACTGCATTTCCAGCAAGAACTTTGAATGCCCCCAGTAGCATATTAATGATTAAAGAGGGAGGGGAGGTAGACAAGGAAGATTCTATTGATATGATCAGCCATCATAGATTTTTAGTATCAGCTTTCACTTACTTTTTCTCCACAAGCTTGTTAGAAACTTCGGAAGAAATCTCTGATCTAGGAGGTTCTACTGGTGCTTTCTGCAGAACTCCTGCACTTACAACAGATGAGTCTCCACAGGCCCTACCAAGTCCCAAACCTGCTCTTCCAAGACCAACAAAAGGAATTTCACTTTCCACAAGACCAGGTACCCTGAATAAACTTAAAAGAGAATAAAAAGAAATACATAGAACAATGATTTCCTTATCAGCTTTCAAACAGCATGCGAGATGGCGCTCAGAACCCAACATATTTTACAATGGAAATTCCCCAGACTCAACACCAGTGAAGTGCAGTACATTGTTTAGATGCAGAAGACTTGTGTTCCAATTCCCATCACCCAGAGTTCAGTTTGGGCAAGTCACACTCAGTCTGGCTACCACACAGAGCTGTTCTATAGACAAATGAGGTAGGAATTGTACAACACATTCTGTACAGAAGTAGAATAGAAATAGTGAGTCTCCAATAATCTGGAATTGTTATACTCTGTCCATTTGTCCCTCAAAGCAGCATCCTCCAGGGCTACAAGGCTACAGGAAAAAAATATGATTTTCTGGCATGCATGAAGTACGTACAGTGGTACCTTGGTTCTCAAACTTAAATCCATTCCGGGAGCCTGTTCGACTCCTGAAACGGTTTGAAAACCAAGGCTGCAGGAAAACCAATTGGCTGCAGGAGCTTATTGCACTCAACTGGAAACCATGGAAGCCACATCGGACGTTTGGCTTCCGAAAAACGTTCGCAAACCAGAACACTCCCGGGTTTGCGGCGTTCGGGAGATGATTTGTTTGACAACTAAGCTGTACGAGAACCAAAGTACCACTGTATCTTAATTTTTCCCCTCCCCCCTCCCTGCTTCCTATAAATTCTATTATTGATACATAATACCTTTTACTTATGGTTACAAATCTAAACAATACATACATCATTTCATATTTGTAATAACTGTAATAATTATGACACATACACGCCGACACAACTTGTTAATTTATTCAGAAATGTCAGTGTTTATTGTTTTTTTAATTTTTATGTAAGTGTTGCAGTTATATGCCCTAATGTAAATATATATCTCAATGCAACTATGTTAAACAGTTTAAAGATGAAAGTGAATAAAAACTTACAAAAAAGCAGTATGATTTGTGATCAATGGTTCTCATAATAAAATCTGTGAAATTTCACATCTATATAAAAGAGGGACTGATCAGATCCACAGCATCTTTCAACTGAAACTAATGAAAGAAACTAATGGCTTTGAACTTTTACTTGAAAACTGATCATTGAGCTCATTTCACTTGAGCCATAAAGATGTACAAATCTAATGGATCATCATTGAATAATTACTGGCTGGCTAAATGAAGCATGTCATTTTTGCCCAAGGTAGGACAAGTGGCATTTCTGGTATCGGTATCATGTATACCTTTTAGAAACACATTTGTAGTGGACATCTTAAAAAGCTAAACAATATTGGATACACATACATAGATACAGAGAATTTTGAAATTTACTTTGAACTGAAATCAGAACTCTTCCTGCTTGGACTTATGGATGTACAATTAGAAAAGGACTATGGAACTTTGTTTCAATATATGATTACAGCTTGTTTGGAGGTTCTAGCAGGGGAGCGCAGCTATCGTATACCCTTGACCGAAGAACGGGTATGTGCTTCGGGAGGGACGCACATGGAGCTGTGAGAGTGGAAGGGGACACCCGCCCAACCAGCCAGATCAGCCAAATCAACCCTGGCAATCAATGGGGTGACAGATGTCGCAGCCAGATCGCCCTCACATTACAGCAGCGAGACTATATGCACAAGGATTCATCATTACCAACAATGCTTGTTAAAATTAATGAAATTAGCTGAGATGGCAAAACTGACATGTTTAATCAGAGGAAAGTCCTTGTTAACATGTACTAAAGACTGGAAATCTCTCAGACTTTTTGTGTGAAAAAGAAAATGAAATGACCTTAGGATCTGGGGATTGAAAATAATGTTTGTTTATATAAAATGGTTTTGTTGGGTGTTATAATGGAGTGGATGAAGTGATTATTCTTTATAAGTAGCAGAGAGATGAAGAATTGAAAATTCTTCAATCTCTGAACTATAGATTATCTATTTCCTCTTGAAAGCCTTTTTCTATCTGTTTTTTCTTGTCGCTATCCCTTTTTCTTTCTTTTTGCATCATGTTTTAATCTTACTTAAAGGTGAACAAAAAAGATAAATGATATTAAGTTTTGTATTTCTCTTTACAAACTCTATGAAATTTAAATTTTATAATATTTACTTAAAATAAATAAATAAAGACACATTTGTTCATCAACATTTGCCAACTTTTAAATCCAGGCTTTCAGTGCTGATTGTTCTATTGATTTCTTTTCTGATGTGGATTGTTATTGTAATTTTGTGTTTTAATCTAAGTCTGGATATGTGTGTGCACGTGCATGTGTATCCCTCTGTACCACCCTAAGATTTTTATAATGAAGAGGGGTATATAAATAATTTTAATAAATTACTATATTCACCTCAGGATCACTTTACTCACCTGCCACGTCCCAGAAGCTGCCTTTCCACCTTGCTGTCTCCAGCTGGCCCTCCTCTAAACTCTCCATGCTGTGCTGGCAAGTCCACTTTGGGTTTGATACTGGTGTCACCCAAAATGCCTCGGCCTAAATAGAGTATAAAAAACAAGATAGAAAAATTATTTTTACAGGTTTAGATACTACCCAAGGACAAATATTACTGAAGTATAAGAGAGAAGCTCCTATGTGATAAGGCTAACTGACCCAAAGTAGGCTTTGAGGCAGTCTCAAAACCAAGTCCCTAGAACCATTATGAGCTTTTAGGAGGGGTAGATTGTATGCAGAGACCCCTCTAGTCCCTGGATCCAGCAAATGTTAAAATCTAAGAAAAGTTGCTGGAATAGCCAGGCTGGCTTCCTGATGAAGTAATCAGCCAAATGGGTGGGACTCCCTCCCTCAACTCACAGTTAGTTAGAAAGACAAAGACTGGAGTAGAGAGTTGCAGTTATGTGAGTCAGAAGCTGGAAGCAATGAAGCACGCTGGGAAACCAGAGATCCAGAGCCCTGTCTGATTTCTGCTTGGATCCAAGGTTGTGGCTATGAGAGAAGCAAGGCCTTCTTGGGAAGTTAATGCTGTGAATCCCTCCATTATAGGCTCAGATTGTATATTTGTGTAAATAAACCATATATCATAAAGACACCACATTCTCTGCTGAACCTCATTCCAAAGGAACACACGAACC
Organism: Podarcis gaigeae; assembly: GCF_964106915.1. Taxonomy (NCBI): domain Eukaryota; kingdom Metazoa; phylum Chordata; class Lepidosauria; order Squamata; family Lacertidae; genus Podarcis; species Podarcis gaigeae. The sequence goes on along the minus strand of NC_139692.1, from coordinate 1,807,760 downwards.
TTGAGTAAACGCCTGAAACCCCTGGCATCTCACACTGCTCAGGGATTGGAGCGTCATGCAACATTATTGTTACAGGTGTAGGTACTACCTAAGGACACACATTACTGAAGTACAAGAAAGAAGCTCCTATGTGATACGTCTAACATACCCAAAGTAGGCTGTGGAGCAGTCTCAAAACCAAGTCCCCGGAACATGGAACCCAAGGTCGAGGTAGATGTGGAATGCTCCTAAAACAGAATGGAGGACAGAGAGACTCTACCCATTATACGTACTGGTTAAGCATAAGGGCAACTGGAACAACTGCCAATGATAACTCTTGAAAATTTAACTAGAGTTTTGCAAACGAAGGAAATTTCTGCATCTAAGTCGCAAACCTAAAACTAAGCTAGAAGTTTCTCAACAACAATAATAATTTTGTTATTCGTATGCTGCCTATATGTTGCCCTAGCCCAGAGAAATAGTAAAAACACAATAAAACATCAAACATCAAAACCCTCCCTTAAACAGGCCCAAGCAGCAGCATGATAAGCTCTCTGCCCAACACAAATTAGTTCCACAAGCATCTAACTATAGTATTCAGAAAACAGCTAGTTTTCTAGCCACGTTTATTTAAGGTTCTTCTTGAATGTCTTTTCAAAATACAAATTTTAATTAATTAATTTTTACACACACAAAATACAAATACAAAAGAGAAGGCCCATTATTCTAAAAAATAAAATAAAAATAAATCTCCCTTTCTGAATGAGGTAGGAAAATCTAGCCAGTTTTAAAAGATTCCCTTTTACACTTGACAATGCATCCTTTAACAATGTTTCTACACTAGAACCCTTTAGTTTTACTGAAACCTTGCTTTTCCACATTTCTCTAGAATGTTCCAAACTGCAATTTAATATAACATGTAGGCCTGGGCAATGTATTGAAACATCGTTCAGGGCCAGAGCACTCAGCGGGTGGCGCTTGCCTGCACCTTACTTGCCTTCTCCACTGCTGGCTGCCTCCTTCCTCCCTGTGCCAGGTGCTGGCAGGAGTGGCGTTGGCTTTAGCCAGGAACCTTGCAGGGCCAGGACCGGTGCTGCTTGTTTCTCCCTCCATTTTTCAACATCACACTGTATCACTACATCACTATGCTTAGCTGGTGAGACCATTGCAATGTTGAAAAGCTGGCATCATCCAGCCCTAATAGCACCATACTATTCAGTAATGACCTAGGCTGTAGTGAGATCCTCCTAGAACATGACTCACAAGTAGTGCTGGGCAATATCTGGTTTTCAACATCACAATTTATCACGAGCGAAATATCACGATAACATGATATATCACGATATATATCCCTGTGTTGTGCTTCCCTGCAGCAGCAGAGGGTCTTGCGTGCCTCCCAGTGGCAGTAGTGGGTGTGCCGCGCTTCGCTGCAGTAGCAGAGGGCCTTGCTGCACCTCCCTGTGGGGGCAGAGGATGCTGCTGTACCTCCCTGCAGTGGTGGAGGGTGTGCTGCGCTTTACATTTAAGGAGGGCCTTAAAATGTAAGGAAGTAGTAGATTTTATAAAAATAATAAATAAACTTCCATACGTTATATTTAATATATTTTCAACTAATTTACGAGTAGTTTAAGTGATTTACTTAGGTTGAATCTGCTTCCCCACTCAGAGGTCTAAGTGGAATCTGTGCATGCATAAGCCCCACTGAGTTCAACTAAACTTACTTCTACTTTCCTGGGAGTAAGCTCCATTGAGTTCAGTACGGCTTGCTTGTGAGTTGACATGCATTTGCTTCCACTGCTTACTGAAAAACACCCTCCCCATCATTCTCACATGGTACCCAACCTCCTATTTCAGCCTAAGGCAGCCAGCTAAATTTTCTCCCCTCCTTTCCCCCCACCCAAACAAAGCCCTCATCTCACAAATCTCTCCCTTTTTATTAAAGGGAGGGAGGGTAAGAAAACAAGCAAAAAGATACAGTAGAACCTCATGTTACGGATGGGATCCGTTCTGGAGGCCCGTCTGTAACATGGAACTGATGCAAGCCGAAATGCCACTTCCGCAAATGCCCGGAAGTAACCTGTTCTGGTACTTCCGGGTTGCCACAGGACGCAACACGAAAACACGTAACATGAAGCGGACGCAACATGAGGTATAACTAGTGGTACCTTGGGTTAAGAACTTAATTCATTCTGGAGGTCCATTCTTAACCCGAGGTACCACTTCAGCTAATGGGGCCTCCCACTGCTGCCGCCGCCACTTGGTTTCTTGGGGGAACAGGACAGCAAAGACTGCAATTAGCTAGCAACCATGTCATCCAGATATTCCTCCACTTTATTTTAATTGCAATATTTTCAATAAAATATATTTAAAAGATAAAAAAAGTAGTGAGCAATCAAAGTATGGCAATTCCAGAGTAAAGGGGTAGTAAGAAGCTAACTTAACAAAAAAATCCTGTCTTTTAAAATCGTTTTCCTTTTCTCGTGTTCTAAGTGATGATTGAGCAACAGCTATTAATATGCAGGACACACAGCAGAATTCGCTATAGAGAAGAAACATTCCTCCTGTCAGTTATAGTGAACACAAGTATGCCATGTAACATCTCCCTGTACAGCATTGTGTACCAAAAGAACAAGGGATCTAGTTTTAGCATCAACCTGCAGGTACTGGCCAACCACTTTCCAGCAAAGTATCCCTGCTGGAGATTATAAAAGTTGTATATTTACCTGCTGCAAATGTCCTGGTTGTTTCTGTACCATCTCGCATACTCTTTGCATCCTACCAGCTGAAGGAATAGACCTTCCTCTACTGTATACATTATCTTCAATCGTAAGCAGCTGTGGCGGAGATTCAGGCACATGGCCACTCTGAGGCATGTGGAAAGATGCACCACCCCGAAATGGGGGTCTTGTGGGATACATGATACTGTTTGAGGGGGGAAAAACACATTTCAGAAGCATACAGCAAGGGGCTCTCTATAGTGATCCCAGGTCACCATGCCAAATTAAGTCTGAAACAAGACTACAAAGATGCCGTTGAACCATCTACCAAGACTAGCACAATCCACCTCTACCACCATCAACATCTCATTTTATTGCCACCCCCCACCCCAACCCCACGTCTCCTATCACTCTCCTTAAATAGTGAAGAAAGACCTTCGCAAGAATTAGGTTCTCATCACTCTACAATGTACTTCCAACTCCCCGCCCCCATGAACACCTCCCTCCCTCAGAGAATAATGCAGAAGAAAATGGCCCACACAGACCAACAATGGCCTAAGCACCAACAATGGTAGACCTTAATGAGCACAGATACACCAGACTTAAAACTGGTTAAACAACCATTCCCTCTCCCCATAGAGCCTTGGGATACAGTTCTGTGACTGGCTAATGTGTTGAAAGACACTATTCTAAGAGAACCCTCTGCATATTCACCAAACTAAAATTCCAACTTTTTTGGGTAGGGAGGGGGGGAAGGCATGAAAGTGAAACTTTTATATAACCAATTAGAGAGGATTTTGAGAGGAAATAAAATGTTTGTACTTTTCTACAAATTCAGGGAACTGTTGGTTATGGGGTGATGCCTTGAATGAGTTGTATCAGTGCATATGCCAGGGTTGAGGAACCTTTTCAGCAACACAGATCAGATCATCATCCTCATGGCTGCACATCTCAACTTCTGATAATGAAGGGGGTTGCACTGAAACAACGCCCCTCTCCTCTGTTTCAGCAGCCCCTAGCTTTGAAGCACTAGCTTTGGGACTTGGGAGCACCAATGTCAGATGATAGGTGGGCAACAAATCCTCCTTTAAAGCCATCCAAGTTGGTGGCTGAGGTGGACTCTACACCTTCCCTCCTACCTGAGGCAGATTTTATTGCCAATACAGGGGAACCAGAAAACCTGAAGCAATGGTGACTTGGATCTCCTGCCGCACCCCAAGACTGAGGTAGCCTTGTGGTAGTGTGTGTATTTCTTAGGCTTGGTTTAAAATACTGTACTCTCCCACCTTCCCAGAAATATTGTCTTTGGGGTATATAACTCTGCTCAGGAACAGATGCAGAAAGTGCCTTTATTTAATATCATCCCTGTCCCTTTTAAACTGCCACTCTGAGTCTTATGAAAGTTAAAGAGAAAGGATTTATTTCACAATAAGAATGGTAAAGAGATGCATCAGTAGTTGTTGTTTAGTCGATTAGTCGTGTCCGACTCTTCGTGACCCCATGGATGTCTGAGTTACTTGAGCCACGACAAGGCAGTGATCCATGAAGGGAGTGCCAGGAGTTAGACATCTTTAAAGAATCAGTAAACAATGAATACTGAACTCAGGCTTTTCAATTAAGTACTTTCTTTTATCTTTCCTGAAACTTCCAACATTCAGCTTCACTGGATATCCACAAGTTCTAGTGTTCTGACAGAGGAAGACAAACTTTCTTCATTCCATTTTCTCAGTGCCATGCATAATTTTGCAAACTTCTATCATGTCACCTCTTACTCACCTTTTCTCCAAACTAAAAAGTCCAAATACTACCCTACAACCTTTTCTCATAGGGGAGTCACTATATCCCTTTTTAGTTGCCCTTTCCCGAACCTTTTTGAACTGCACAATAGGGGGTGCCACAGGGCACAATATTTTTGAGGGGGTGTGAACCAAGCACCCACACATAGGCAATCCCAGTGTGGCCTGGTGCTCCTCTCCGCGCAAGGGCCATGCTGGCCAGCTGGGCTTGCCTGCGGAGGCAGACAGGCAAGCAGCTCAGCGCAGTCCTACTTTGCTCTGGAGGAGGTGGCGTTGCTCCAGCAGCGTTGGTGGCAACAACTGGAAAAGGGTCTATTTATTCCTATTCTTTGCTTCCTGCAACTTAACCAATTCCTGATCTCCTCTTTTTCCTTGACTGTCAAGCTTATGTAGGAGTCTTTGGTCCAAGTACACTATGTCAACTGGACTACCTCTACCTATAAGCTTACTGACACTCTCAAAGAATTCTAAAAGGTTTGAGAGACAGGACTTTCCTTGCAGAAGCCATACTTGCTCTGCTTTAGTAGGGGTTTGTTCTTCTATGTTCTTTACAATACTTTCCACCAGTTTTCCAGGAACAGGTGTAGTAAAAACCATCAGCTAGTTTAACAAGTGCTACGAATTGACAGCTAATAAGCTATATTAATTTGGGTGACCCAAAACATTTTGGCACCTGACGTGAACCACAAAATGGTGCCACCTCCTCTTCCAGGGAAGGAGGGAGTGAAATCTACATCAGCAAGAAATGGCGATGGGGTGTGTGTGTTTCAAATCAACCTTATCTAACAGCTTAAGTGAGAACCAATAGCTGTAACCCTGTAAGGCCATTTCTATTCCTATTATCAACATGAATGTTATTTACAGGACTCCAGCGAGGCCACTTTTTGAATTATTATGGGCCCAAGAATGACCCTTGTTCTTCCATTACCTTATCTGAACCTGCTGGACCTCCTAACAAAAACAACCTTGGGTGCTCTTCTGTAACTTTGCAGAAAGCAAGTTTGATACTTATTAAACTATACAACCAAATGAGAACCTGTAATGGAAAATCAATGTATCTGCTTCCATTTTGAAACGGTGTTCCAAGTCTCATGAATCCAGGGTCTTCTCAGAAGACTTAATTGCTGTCCATCCAGCCCTTAAGTTATTTCTTAACCGTTTCCTTCAAGATCAGATTAACATTGTCCAGTGCAGATTCCCTCTTTTAAAACCATGTGTACAGTTCACGGCAGTGGTTGTCCACATACCTGTGCAATATTGTATATCCACAATTCACACCCATGGCAATCTTGCAATTCCTAAACTGCCACCTGTTCACCATCTGCTTGCCTTGTGAATGGGCGTTATTTATCCAGCAGTAGATGAACACGCTGGCTCAGTTTATTACCTCTCTCTCTTACACACACACCTATGTGCCGATGTTGACAGTTCAACTAAGTAAAACCGACACAAAAACCGAGCCAAAATGCAATGGCAGCCAAGGATATCCGCACCAACCCAGCGCCGCCTCCCAGGGAACGCTACCAGTCGAGCTGCGGCTGCGGGCCTTGGAGCCTGGGGTCCCCCGACCCTCCGACCTAGGAGCGGCCAGCGGGGAGGACACGCCTCGGGAAGCGGGGAAGGGCTGCTCGGGGCGGCCGGCGAGGAGCGCCCCTCGGTCCGCCCTCGCGAGGGCAAGGCGCCCCCAGCCAAGTCCGCCCGAGAGGAGCCCCGCTAAGGCGCCTCAGAAAGCCAGCCCGCGCCTGCCTGCCTGCCTGCCTGCCTGCCTCCCTCGCCGGACCCGCTCCTTACCCGCCCGTCCCCTCAGGGCGCCGGCCGGCCGGCCGAGCAGCGCAGCCCAGCGAGGCGGTTGGCGAGGCGAGGCGGCGGCGGCGGCGGCGTCAGCGAGACCAACGCGCCCTCCTCGCGCCGCCGAAATCTCACGCACGCGCACTCCGCCCAGCGCCCTCGCGCCTTTAGAGCACGTGGCCGCCCCGCCCCTCGCCCCGCCCTGGCCCAGCGGCTTAGGAGCAGCCCAAGGTCCCAAAGCAAGGGCGGGCCAGAAGGAAGAAGAAAGGCCCCTCACGTCCGGCGCCAGCTTGAACTTACTCCTTCAGAAATACGTCGAGTAGTTCATTAGGACATCTCGCCAGTGAATGGTTATTAGGAGTATATCCCTGCCTCAGTCTGGCTTTCACCCACCGCCGTTTAATGGTACAGTCTATAACTGTGCCATTGGGAAAGGAGGGGGGATCGGGAGCGCGTCCGCAGGGCGCGGTCAATTTCAAGGGCGACTTCCTCGTAAGGCTCCCAGCAGCCGTTGGGCTTTGATTTTGAACTGCAGTCCCGCCTCTCTGGGCGGGGCCTCTGCTCTGCCTCTTCCCCTGGCAGTAATTGAACGAGCTGTATGGATAGATCAGGTTCAATAGAATTTGTTTCTCTCCTTCAAGCCCAAGAGACGGTTTGGTCTTCTCGCTCCAAACTCTCCCTCTTCTGTAGCAATGCACAAAGCATGAGTGCATCGCCTCCTGTCTTCATCAGATCCTCAGAACAGAGTCTGCTTGAAGTCCTCACACTCCCATGTGAACAAAACAGACAGACCAACTCTCGCCCACTCTCAAAACAAAAAAAATTCCTTCCAGTAGCACCTTAAAGACCAACTAAGTCAGTTCTTGGTATGAGCTTTCGTGTGCATGCACACTTCTTCAGATACACTGAAACAGAAGTGAGAAGGTGGGGAGGGGTATTACTCAGAAGGGTGGTGGGAATGGGTGATTGGCAGATAGCTGTGATGAGCCTGTTGACGACTCTTAACGACTGCAATAGGTCTTACAGGGAGAAGCAAGGGGTGAAAAGGTGAAAAATGGCTTTGTCATGTATAATGAGATAAGAATCCAAGGTCTTTGTTCAGGCCAGGTCTCTCCATGGTTTTAAGTTTGGTGATAAGTTGCAATTCAGCAGCTTCTCTTTCCAGTCTATTTCTGAAATTCCTTTGTAGTAAAACAGCTACTTTGAGATCTTGTATAGAATGTCCTGGGAGATTGAAGTGTTCTCCTACTGGCTTCTCTGTCTTGTGATTCCTGATGTCCGATTTATGTCTGTTTATTCTTTGGCGTAAGGTCTGGCCTGTTTGTCCAATATAGAGAGCTGAAGGACACTGTTGGCATTTGATGGCATACACAGTGTTAGACAATGAGCAATTAAATAGTCCCGAGATGGTATGTGTGATGTTGTTGGGGCCAGTAATGGTGTTGTCCGGGTGTATGTGGCAGCAAAGTTGGCATCTGGGTTTATTGCAGGCTCTGGTGCCAGTGTCCGTGTTAGGTCTGGTTGTAGTATTATTGTGGGTTAGGAGTTGTTAGGATTTCCAAGATGGCGACGGAGAAAGCAGCCTAGTCAGTGTCCTCTGCTTTTAGTTAAGTTTTTAAGTAGTTTTTAGTAGCTTTTAAGTAGTTTTTAGCCACTTCTTGGTTTTAAACTCTCAGTTTTAACGTCTTACCAGTTGTTTTATCACCTCCTCGCTTCTCTTTGCCTTTAGTTTATTGTTTTATTCTTTTAGTTTATTGTTTTATTGTTTTACTGACTCGCTGGGCAAGAGAAAGTCGCCAGAGAAAAGACCTTCACCCCTTCACCATCCTCTGTCAGCCTGTTCCCGGTGACCTAGATGTTGGAGAAAAATCTTTAAGCTGCACGAAGAGAAACTCCCCTGTTTAAGGTGAGGCCTTTGGGAGTTTCCCTTTCATCTGAGACCGACCCGTGGTGGGCCCTGCGATAAGCTTTGAAGGAGAATCCTATATTAGTCTTACTCCTGGTCGGAGTAGGACTTCAAAGGAATGGTCTGCGTTGCTTACCGGTAGTCTCCCTGTTTGCCGGCTTGTGAGGGTGAAGGTGAAGACGCCAACTTTCATATGAACAGGCAGTGAAATATACCCCCACTGCAAGTGCTGGTAGACTAGAAGGAAATATTTATCTCCTGAGCTGACGTTGAAATATTATCCCCCCTCTTCTCGTTATCTGAATTATGGGATATGGGAAACGTCTTAGAGATTCCGAGGAGACAGTCCCCACTCCCTTTCCGAGATCTAAGCAAACAAGGGTGGAACCATGTCACTTTAAAGAAGGATTGTTCCTACATGGTAGAAACTCAGAACCGTTTCAACCCATTGATTGATTGCACGTCAGCACTTAAAGACGAAGAGCGAACAATTCCACAATTAACATGCAATGTGGCCAACAGTAAGAGTGTAGTCTCTCCTCAGAAGGAGGAACTGGTCCTCGGCACGGCTAATCATATGACATTTGAACAGTCCCATTTAATAATCAAAACCTTGCACTGTATATTCAAAAGACTAGATGATATTTCGTCCCAGCTGCACAGCCTCCAACAAAAGCTAGTTACTACTTCCCCAGCATCAGCCGGTGTTAAGTCCCTTGAAGAGAGGAAGGGGACGAGGAGTTTGTCCTTAAATAACAAACGTACTGAAAAATTTAAATACAGCCTTAACCTTCAATTAGGTCATCAATCCCTGATCTTAACACCAAGGAAAGTGAGCCTAACTATACAAAATGGGGACCCAAGATGGAGAACTCTGGGTGGTGCCAAGGATCTCCTAAAGGTGCTTTTAAATATGGAGGCATCACAAATTGACCTCTGTGCAGTCCTCCCCCTTGTCCATCATCATAAATCCCAGAGAGTCCTGCTTGCATTCCAATCCACAAAAATTCCTACTATCATATTACGAAAGAAAGCATTTTTGTTTCGCTGTGGGATAGCACCAACGAGAACATTTATAGACTCTACGCCTAAACCCTTACTGTTGGAGGCAACAACCAAAGAGGGCTCAAAATCTACTAAACCCGATCCACCAGTGGACACCGGAGTGGGTGTTCTTCCCCAGGAGAAGGGTTATGTGGCCTCCACTCCCCTAGCAAAGAAAAATGACCATCCGGGAAGCGGCCTGACACCACCAGAAGAGATCGAACTCATTGCCTCCTTTGCAGATTTACCAGTGGTGGAACAAAAAGAAATTATCAATAGACTGGAATCGCTTAAAACCCAACTTATTAGGAAGCTCAGCACCAGAATCCTCACCCACAGTGAACATGACTCCCTAGAAGAACCAGATCATATGGATCTCCCAATATCTAATGTTAAATGTATGTCGGCAATGGAGGATAAGATACAACCCCAAGAAGCAACTACCAGTCCTTCCCTCCAAGCAGAACAACCCTCTGTGCTCTTAATAGATTTACATGACCGTCCATCGAAAAACATACCTGAAGAAAGCAGCACACAACAGGAAAAATCCCCTTCTACACATTCATTGATGCCAGACCTGGAACCTTCTTATAGCACTGACCAATTAAGAGAAGAGGTGCCTTTGCCAGCCTTCCCAAATAGCCCTCTCGCCCAGCCTTATCCCTCTTTGCGGAGTACTATGGATTCAACAGCAAGACCAGCGGCGGAACTGATTGAAGACCCAACAGGCCACATAAATCAAGTAGCTCAAAAGACCAGTAGCAGGCTACAGAGAGACCAAACTTCTGACGAGACAGCTGGTTCACCCCGGGCGGCCCACAAACTCTTTTGGAAAAGGGGTCCGCCCCTGTTCAAGGTCCTACTCCTAATAGATCGAGTGGCCAAGCTCAACAGTCAGATGACCCTGTAAATCCCACTCAGCCTTTACGAGAGGTTTTTCATCAGAGGAAGATAACTGATTTCTTTATTGGCTCCCCTCTTCCCGTATTAAAGTCGAGCCAATTTTCCGAATGACAGTCAATTGGAGGAACGGGGAAATCCCAGCCTTCAATATTAAGTTGGAACATCGCTGGATGGAAAAGTAAAAAATTAGATCCTGAATTCCAAAAATATATTAATTCCTTTCTTATCATACTATTACAAGAAACTTGGGTGGAGGAGGAAATTGAGTTAAATGGCTTTGAGTTTATATGTCTGCCTGCTAGCCCGTCAATGAATGGTGGCCGCCCTAAAGGTGGCCTTACAATTGGTATCTCCCTTAAACTTCGGGCTAAACTTTCACTAGTGCATGCATTTCCGCCTTATGCTATTACCGGACTGATCTCTGGTGGAAACTTCTCTTTATTGGTTACAAATGTCTATTTCCCTCCGGGAGGATTATCAGCTGATCTTACTTTTAGATGGGAATCCCTAGAGGATTTTTTACTTTCTTGTTATCTTAAATATCCCAATGTCCCCTCCATTATTTGAGGCGACTTTAACACTCGGATAGCCTCAAATTGGGAGGCTCTTAAAAAGTCTAAGTGGTAGATTGACCCCGGCACTGAAGCTTACGATCTAGTATACACCCCCACTAGAATATCAAAGGATGTAAAAGTCAATAAGGTGGGAGTGATGCTTTACCAGATGACTCTACGCCTTAATTTAATTATATTAAATGGCAGGTGTCCTCCAGACATACCAGGAGAGTTCACCCACCTGGGGTTAAAATCAAACAGTGTTCTTGACTATGTATTGGTTTCCCGGGATCTATTTTTGAATGTCACCTCTTTTAAAATTGATAATGCTCAATTCAGTGACCATCTTCCCCTGACAACCAAGTTATGTGTTGACTGTCAGTTGCTCGACCGCTCCCACCCAATCCCGGTGATTGTGGAATCGTCCACTAAAACAAAGGGGATTAGATGGTCCCCTGCCATCGCTCATAGATATACGGATTTTATCCAAGAAAAGTTTTCTGGTGATCAGCCGGATGTAGGAATAGTCCCGCATGATCCTATTACCTGTTTGAATTTTTTTTCTTGCCTGACAGAAGTTTTAACTCGCTTTTTTACTTCTCCAACCTATGGAGTTAAAAACGATTTTAAATTTGGCGCCCCTTGGTACAACTCTGCTTGCAAACTAGCCAGACTCCATCTACATACAATATATAATGACTATAAACTTTCCGGCGCTCCGGCCTTACCTCCATCTTATTCCCTGGCTAAAAAAGCATACAAACAGGCCCAGAAATCGGCCAAACGGGAATGGCATTTAAATCGTTGGCAGACTATAATTTCTGCCTCAAAATCTCATAACTCCCGGAAATTTTGGTCCTTAATAAAGGGAAGAAGCACGAAATATCCCTTAACGGTGATCCCGGCCCCTACATGGGAGCAGTTCCTGAGAAAATATTTCTCAGTGGCAGAAGCTCCGGCCACTCATTGGAGACCTTCTAATCCCCTTCCTGTCTGGCCTAATACCGACCCTGCTGAAATCCTAGAATTGATAGCTGAGCTGAAAACTGGTAAGGCCCCTGGGCCTGATTTGGTCCCTGTTGAGGCTATAAAGCTTCATCCTGTATGGTGGGCAGGGATTCTAGCTAAAACGTTCGACGCAATAAATGCCACGGGCTTAATACCAGGAATGTGGAAGGAGGCCATTATAATTCCTATCTACAAAAAAGGCCCTCCCGGTGACCCAGGGAATTACCGGAATATCAGTCTGTTATCGTCCATCGGGAAAATATATGCCCGTTTTTTGCTGGCAAGGTTGATGAAGTGGTCAGTTGAGGCTGACCTGATTGGACATGAGCAAGCTGGATCTAGATCAAACCGATCCACAACAGACCAGGCAATTATTCTTTATCACTTAGCCCGGAAATAGTCGACACCTCGACGGGGCCAACTTTGCGCAGCTTTCATAGATTTGAAAGCTGCGTTTGATAGTATTCTGAGGAAATTACTATGGGATAAACTTGCCGGCTGGGGAATAGATAGAAGGCTCCTGTGGCTTATCTCCCAACTTCATGCCGGGTCCGTGGCCAGGGTGAGAATATCCCCTGCTGGAGACCTGACTAACCCTGTGCCAGTAAATAAGGGTGTACGCCAGGGTTGTATTTTAGCGCCTCTTCTTTTTAACTTATTTATCAGTGATATGAGGAACCCATTAGCCGTCTCACAAAAAATTATCCATGCCCCTCGTATAGCAGATTACCATTGTCCTCTACTTCTCTACGCATATGATGCGGTACTACTCTCTTACTCCAGAGTGGGTTTAAGGAGGGCACTAAAGATTTTTGCGACATATTGCCATTCTAATCATCTGTCTATCAACCACACCAAGTCCAAAGTACTGATATTTTCAAGGAGTCGAAAACTTTATTCATGGAAACTGGAGGGCACGAAAATCGAACAAGTACATAAATTTAAATATTTAGGAATTTATTTTCAATATAATTTAGGGTGGAAAGCGCACGTTGAATATCTTCAAAACAAGACAAAAGCCCTATCACACTCCCTCCTCCGTTTTTTTCTACTCTGAGGGGGCCTTATTCATTCCTGCGGCCTTGAAAGTGTATAGCATCAAAGTGATGGCCACAATGGCCTATGCCGCACCTTTATGGGCTGCCTTTGCAAATCTCTCACCTTTAGAGACACTTCAAAGCCAATTCTTACGCCGACTCCTAAAATTACCAACATGCGTAAGTAATGCGGCTATCCGCTTAGAAATGAAGTTCCCCTCAGTGGAGTTAGTTATATGGAGGAGAGTTTTGATTTATTGGATATCTCTATGGCATAAACTCCCGAACCACTATCTCATTCAATGCATGTGGTGAGATGACTTCACAAATTCGTGGTCAGGAAAAATCCATGCCAAATTGCTGTCCTATGAGATCTCGCCCACTGAATTGCTCAAACTGGATCTAAATGTGGCAAAAAGGTGTATAAATCAAAGGCTGGATGATGCGGAGCTATACCAAAATTTCATAGCTGGCGGTGGAGCCTGTTCGCCGTTAAATTTCAGCATAACCCCTATCTACCACGCTCCGTCCTACTTAACATCGCTTATGGCCGCGTCTCACCGATATGCCTTCATTAGAGCTAGGTTCAATGTCTTTCCAACAAATGTGCTGAGACATAGATTCACTAAGGGCCAAGTCTCTTCAATGTGTGCTTGTGAAATGAAAACATCTGAATCTCTACATCATGTTATGTTTATCTGCCCTTTGTACAGTTCAGCCCGTGCTAGTATACTAAACCCCATAATCCAGCCTATGGCTGACAAACTAGTAGACCTACAGGTTGCCTGGGTTCTTCAAGATGTGGATCCTTATATTACCCTACAGGTTGCTAAATTCCTAACAGCCGTCCTCTCGTACAAGAGACGGAATGGAATGTTAGCTGATTATTGATAGTTATAAGAATTTTCTATAATGACATCAGATATTGATTTTAATGTAGTGCCTAAAATTTTTAATCTTAATCTTAATCTTTTCTTATGAATGGCTAATATCTGCCCTTGTGAGTTGTGAATTGTGTTATATTATTTGTGGTTTGTACGAGTCCGCTGTTTTATTTTTTGTTGTTGTTGTGTGTGTTTCATGATGGGCGTAAAGCCGAATAAACATTTTGATTGATTGATTAGGCAGGAAGAACCAGATGCACAAATATAAGGTGGGGGATACCTGGCTTACTAGCAATACATGTGAAAAAGCTCTCGGGGTCTTAGTGGACCACATGCTTAACATAAGTCAACAGGGTGAGGCAGCTGCAAAAAAGTTAATGCTATTCAAGGCTGCATCAACAGAAGTCTAGCGTCCAGATCAAGGGAAGTTGAAGTCCCACTCCATTCTGCCTTGGTCAGACCACACCAGGAATACTGTGTCCAATTCTGGGCACCACAGTTTAAGAAGGATGTTGACAAGCTGGAACGTGTGCAGAGAAGGGCAACCAGGATGATCAAGGGTCTGGAAACAAAGCCCTATGAGGAACAGTTGAGGGAGCAGGGTATGTTTAGCCTGGAAAAGAGGAGACGGAGAGGAGATAGGATCATGATGTTCAACTATGTAAAGGGCTGTCACATGGAAGAGGGAACAAGTTTCCCCCCCTGCTGGCTTCAAATTACAAGAAAGGACTAAGCATCAGGAAAAGCTTTCAGCAGTGGAACAGACTCCTTCAGAAGGTGGGCTCTCCTTCCTTAGAGTTTTTAAATTAGAGGTTGAATGGCCATCTGTCATAGATGCCCTAGCTGAGATTCCTGCATTACAGGGGATTGGACTATGATTCTCTAATTCTCTCATATATATATTAGAAGGGTGATTGCCTATATTTCAAAAGCTTTCTGCAACATTACAACCTGTGTCACATGTGTTTTTAAGCCTTGTGCTTTTTGCTCCAAAGCTTCTTAAAAAAATTATTATTATTATTTTATTTACAACATAGTCCACAACAACTCATACATACAAACAAACCCACCACCATTGACAATTTAATTATCAAAAATAAACTCCTATCCCCTTACACAAAGAAAACATAAGATAAAAATAAAAGACTTCCTTTATCCTGTAAATGGCCTCCTTATTTACTTGTGTACTGTTTCTTTTATATGTGATTATTACAATTTTTCCTAATTATGACTTAAAAAACCGCAAAGTCTCCTATAGAAATCAAACGAAACAAGTCCAGGTGTATATTTTGGGGCACTGGTTGGTAAAGTATTCTCTACATTTTCCCCATTCTTTTTGGAATTCATGTCTAGCTTGTCCCCTAATTGTCTCTGTTAATCTGGCCAATTCAGTATAATTTAATAACTTATCCTGCCATTCCTTTTTTGCTGGCACAAATTCTTTTTTCCAGTTTCTGGCAATTAAGGTCCTCACGTGCCTGTGGCATACAGGAATATTTCCCGATCCTCTTTTGCTATACCTGTGCCTGTTATTCCTAACAGGAAAGCTTCTGTATTTTTACAAAATTATATTTAAACATTTTTTAAAGTTCCTCATATACTATATCCCCGAAGCTTTTGATTTTTTCACAGGTCCATCAGATATGTATAAGTGTCCCTTCTGCTGTCCTGCACCTCCAACACAGGTCTGCTTTTGTTTTATACTATTTATTTTAGCTATTTTAAAAGGTAAAGGTAAAGGTACCCCTGCCCGTACGGGCCAGTCTTGCCAGACTCTGGGGTTGTGCGCCCATCTCACTCAAGAGGCCAGGGGCTAGCGCTGTCCGAAGACACTTCCGGGTCACGTGGCCAGCGTGACATCGCTGCTCTGGCGAGCCAGAGCTGCACACGGAAACGCCGTTTACCTTCCCGCTAGAAAGCGGTCCCTATTTATCTACTTGCACCCGAGGGTGCTTTCGAACTGCTAGGTTGGCAGGCGCTGGGACCGAGCAACGGGAGCGCACCCCGCTGCGGGGATTCGAACCGCCGACCTTTCGATCGGCAAGCCCTAGGCGCTGAGGCTTTTACCCACAGCGCCACCCGCTTTAGCTATTTTGGCAGGTGTTAAGTACCATCTATAAAACATCTTGATTAAATTTTCCCCTAGTGCTAAGGCAAAGCTTCTTCTTTCTTTTTTCTTTTTAAAATATTATTAAGAGTTTACTGATGCAACTTTACTAATGGGCCTTAGAAAGCACTGCTAATAACGAGGCCAGTGGAAGTGATGGTATTCCAGCTGAACTATTTAAAATTTTAAAAGATGATGCTGTTAAGGTGCTACACTCAATATGCCAGCAAATTTGGAAAACTCAGCAGTGGCCAGAGGATTGGAGAAGATCAGTCTACATCCCAATCCCAAAGAAGGGCAGTGCCAAAGAATGCTCCAACTACCGCACAATTGCACTCATTTCACACGCTAGCAAGGTTATGCTTAAAATTCTACAAGGCAGGCTTAAGCAGTATGTGGACCGAGAACTCCCAGAAGTGCAAGCTGGATTTCGAAGGGGCAGAGGAACCAGAGACCAAATTGCAAACATACGCTGGATTATGGAGAAAGCTAGAGAGTTCCAGAAAGACATCTACTTCTGCTTCATTGACTATGCAAAAGCCTTTGTGTCGACCACAGCAAACTATGGCAAGTTCTTAAAAGAAATGGGAGTGCCTGATCACCTCATCTGTCTCCTGAGAAATCTCTATGTGGGACAAGAAGCTACAGTTAGAACTGGATATGGAACAACTGATTGGTTCAAAATTGGGAAAGGAGTATGGCAAGGCTGTATATTGTCTCCCTGCTTATTTAACTTATATGCAGAATTCATCATGCAAAAGGCTGGACTGGATGAATCCCAAGCCGGAATTAAGATTGCCGGAAGAAATATCAACAACCCCAGATATGCAGATGACACAACCTTGATGGCAGAAAGTGAGGAGGAATTAAAGAACCTCTTAATGAGGGTGAAAGAGGAGAGCGCAAAATATGGTCTGAAGCTCAACATCAAAAAAACGAAGATCATGGCCAATGGGCCCATCATCTCCTGGCAAATAGAAGGGGAAGAAATGGAGGCAGTGAGAGATTTTACTTTCTTGGGCTCCATGATCACTGCAGATGGTGACAGCAGTCACAAAATTAAAAGACGCCTGCTTCTTGGGAGAAAGGCGACGGCAAACCTAGACAGCATCTTATAAAGCAGAGACATCACTTTACCAACAAAGGTCCATATAGTAAAAGCCATGGTTTTCCCAGTAGTGATGTATGGAAGTAAGAGCTGGACCATAAAGAAGGTTGATTGCCGAAGAATTGATGCTTTTGAATTATGGTGCTGGAGGAGACTCTTGAGAGTCCCATGGACTGCAAGAAGATCAGAGTGCTCACTGGAAGGACAGATTGTGAAGCTGAGGCTCCAATACTTTGGCCACCTCATGAGAAGAGAAGACTCCCTGGAAAAGACTGATGTTGGGAAAGACTGAGGGCACAAGAAGAAGGGGACGACAGAGGACAAGATGCTTGGACAGCATTCTCGAAGCTACAAACATGAGTCTGACCAAGCTGCGGGAGGCAGTGGAAGATAGGAGTGCCTGGTGTGCTCTGGTCCATGGGGTCACGAAGAGTCGGACATGACAAACGACTAAACAACAACAACAATGCAACTTTTAATTGATTAATGCAGCGTCATACCTACTCTTGGGATATGGGTGGCACTGTGGTCTGAAGCCTCTTGGGCTTGCCAATCAGAAGGTCAGCAGTTCGAATCCCCACGACGGGGCATCCCAGCTCCTGCCCACCTAGCAGTTCAAAAGCACGTCAAAGTGCAAGTAGATAAATAGGTACCGCTCCGGCGGGAAGGTAAACGGTGTTTCCGTGCGCTGCTCTGGTTTGCCAGAAGCGGCTTAGTCATGCTGGCCACATGACCCGGAAGCTGTACGCCGGCTCCCTCGGCCAGTAAAGTGAGATGAGCACTGCAACCCCAGAGTCGTCTCCGACTGGACCTAATGGTCAGTGGTCCCTTTACCTACTCTTACTCCAGACGCCAATACACATTTACTAAGAGATAAGTTCTTCCGACTCCTATGAGACCTATTTACCTGGGCGGAAGTAGCATTAAACTTCATAGGAATTACTTCTGGGTAAGTTTACCTTTTTAAACGTGGACAGCATTGCGCTGTTCATTAACGAATCTGCGCCTAACTCCAATGGAGAGACAAACAAACTCACTCGGATACCTACGCCGGGAAGGAACCCAGGAGTCCTGCTCCGGCCCTAGTGGGCTGTCCTTTGCACACGTGACTCTTTTCGGTGCCAGGACGCGGAAGCAAAAGGCTTCCTCTGGCGTTTTCTGTTTCCCGTCGGCGGTGAGCCCAGCAAGCGCATTGCCCGACTCTCGCCGGCATCATGCTGGGCCCCCGGAAGGAGGCGGCGGCGGCGGCGGCGGCGGCGGCCCAGGTAGGAAAGGTTTTCTTCCCCGGCGGCGAGTGGGTGGGGCTGCCGCGTCTCCCTCCCGGGGCTCGGCTGGCGAGGCCGCGTTCAGCACCACGGCCAGCGACGCGGAGGCCTCTCCTTCGAGTGCCGAGAAGGAGGACGAGGAGACTCAGTCCGGGCCCTCCCAGATCAGGCCCGAGCTCCTCCGGCCCCGAGAGAGAAGCTGAGCGGCTGCTAGGGCCTTGCGCTGCCCTGTTCCGAGCCGGAGCCCTCGCCGGAGGACCCACCCCTGAGCCTCCAGCCTCTCTGCCCCTTGGCCGTGCTGGCTCATTCCCAGACATCTGGAGAGAGAGCGCCGTGCCGACTACCGACAGGCCTCTGGGGCTCCATAGTGGAATAGTAACAACCAGGACAACAATTAGCATTTCTGCAGCACCTTCCCGCTGTTTGCAACTGCCCTCCCTGAGCTTATTAAAATTCTTACAACCTGACATTGCAGATCAGTACTGTACTGTCATCCCCTTAGAGCCAATAGGAAGCTCAGGCTGGATTGCTTAAAGCAGAAGTGCCTAACCTTTGGCTCTCCAGATGTTACTGGACTCCAATTTCCAACAGCCACACTCATCATAGCCAATGGTCAGAGACTGAGCAGGTCGTAGCCACAAGGACTATCTTCTATCCCCACTGTCAGAGGCATGATGCCTCTGAATGCCAGTTGCTGGGAAGCACACATGGAGGAAGTGCAATTGTCTCGTGGGGAGTCTGGTGTTGCATTCAGTTCTGCTGTCAGGCTTTCCAATGGTAGAACAGAGTCCTGGACTAGATAGGTCCTTAGTCCGATCCAACAGGGCTTCTTACAAGTTCTGCAGTATCTGGAGGGCCACAGAATTTTCTCCCCTGGTGCAGGGAGATCCATGGATAGATATCCCAGTTTTCAAAGGGTTAAGAACAGCTGCAGGGAACCCAGTTTGACTTTGGACTTGACCACTAGTGGAGGAAGCTCTTTGCACCAATTTCCTGATTGAAGCTGCCTCCCATCCTCAACTCTGTTATCTGCACAAGAGGTGTGGACACCGGGAATAGATGTTGCAGGAGAAATAATAGCTTAGACAGGACCTGCTAAACAAGAGTGGGTCTCTCTTCTGCATAAACACGCATACAAGTGCATTGTAAATTTCTTAAATATTACAAACAGTACCAGAGAACTCTTCTATAAAAACAGAAAAGGGCGTTTCTGAACAGGAGAAACCAGCTGAAGGAACACCAGCTAAGAAAACCTTACTGTTAGAAACTGAAGTAGATAAAACTCCCATTGCCACCCAGGAATATGAAAACAAACCTCTTCTTGATCTTTTTAGCACTCCTGAATTATATGCTAAATTTGAAATAGGGTATTTTATGTTATCACTGCAGTAAAATAAGCTGCAGTTTAAGAAGTAAATAGGCATTACATGTATTTCATTTGCCCGCACCCGAAAAATTTTCATTTTGTGCAAGAAATTATTATTATTAATAATAATTTTATTATTTATACCCTGCCCATCTGGCTGGGTTTTCCCAGCCATTCTGGGTGGTTCCCAGCAGAATAGTAAAAACATGATAGAACATCAAATATTTAAAACCTCCTGTTACAGGGCTGCCAAAGTCAGATAGTTGTTTATTTTCTTGACATCTGATGGGAGGGTGTTCCACAGGGAGGGCACCGCTGCCAAGAAGGCCCTCTTCCTAGTTCCCTGTAACTTCACTTCTCACAGTGAGGGAACCACCAGAAGGCCTTCAGAGGTGGACCTCCATGTCCAGGCTGAGAGATGGGGTGGAGATGCTCCTTCAGGTATACAGGGCCGAGAAAAGAAGGGTCTTCCTCGTGGCTTTAATGTTTTTGGAAAATTTATATTGCTTGCAAGTGACTATAAAGAGGTGGAAGGGATTTAGTTTGAGGCATTTTGAAGCTTAAAGTAGTACTACAGTACATTCTAAAGTATTATCTAGGGTTTCCCAAATATCTGAGTTCGTTCACACATGCACACCCCTGAACGTTTAAAGTTGCCATTGACCCTGACCCATATTCTTAGAAAAGTAAATGAAATAAAGTGTGCTGGTCCTGGGGGGGGGGGGTTACCGTGAGGCGTGGTCAGTGTCTGGTCCTGGGTTGAGGGTCTGGAGACTATCCACCAAGGGGGAAGTGGGGTCCAAAGCAAGAAGCCGGGCGTGGACGGGAACTCCAAAAGAACAGGTCTGGGTGCTGGCAGAAACAGGTTTCCAACAACGTTGCTCCTGCAACCTGGGACTGGGCTGACTGGCCTTTATCTCCTCTCAGGCCAGGGGCGGTCCCGGCCCACAGGTGACTCGCCTCTCCTGGCCTTAAGGCGAGCACTCCTCCTGCAAGAACTTAGTTCCCTCCGCCTCTCTGCCCTGAGCCTCTGCAGCTCAGGAGAGGCTGGAGGGTTACTGGACCCAGGGGCAGCTTCACCTTCCCCTGACAGGGCTAGGAGAGGAGCACCTGCAGGCAATGGGTCCTCCATCACCCCGGAGCCAGAGTGGATTCATCTGGTGTCTGCTCCTGAGGATCCGGCACAGGTGAGGGCCCTTCAGATTCAAGGCCCTGCCCTGGCTCAGCCGGCCCTGGAGGCGGGGACTCCTGTGCAGGCTGAGATTCCTCCGGTTCAGCCTCTGAATCAGATTCCCAGGCCATCACAGAAAGTCAAGAAATATCAATATATATTAAATGTTTATTAATTATCAATCACCATTGCTAGGGATCTGAAAATGTGAAAAAATAAGGAAGTAAAACAAGCAAAAACTATTATTTATTTATTAAATTCATATACTGTCCTAGGCCCGCAGGTCTCTTTTTTAAAAAAATAAATTGTTATTGGTTTTACAATTTAATTTTACATTCACACATTAAATAGAATCAAAAAGTGTAGAATTCTCCAAATCTCGGACTTCCTCCCTTCCCTCTGTGGAGTCTGCTAATAACCATTTTCCACTGCATATCATATCGTCCTCTATTTAGCCTTAAAACTCTATTTATATCCATGGTTCTTTTCACATTGCAAGTGTTACTTGAGTCCTGCTAATGTTTACAGTGTTCTCTTAAGTATGTTTCAAAATTTTACCAGTCCTTGTTAAATTTGTTATCATCCTGGTTCCTGATTTTTCAGTCATTTTAGCCATCTCAGCATAGTCCATCAATTTTGTTGTCCACTCTTCTTTTGTAGGTGTTTTGTCTTCCTTCCGTATCTGGGCTGCCATCGTCGCGTACATGAATAGTCTTTTATAATTCCTTCGTATCTCTGCACCTAAAATTCCCAATAAAAAGGCTTCTGGTTTTTTAACAAAGGTTATTTTAAACATTTTTTTTAACTCATTGTATATCATTTCCCAATATGCTTTTATTGCCTTACAAGTCCACCACATATTATAAAGGTGCCCTCTTTTACTTTACATTTCCAACATATATTTGAACTAGTCATGTACAAATTTGCTAGCATACTAGGAGTCATAGAATCATAGAGTTGGAAGAGACCACAAGGGCCATCGAGTCCAACCCCCTGCCAAGCAGGAAACACCATCAGAGCACTCCTGACATATGGTTGTCAAGCCTCTGCTTAAAGACCTCCAAAGAAGGAGACTCCACCACACTCCTTGGCAGCAAATTCCACTGTCGAACAGCTCTTACTGTCAGGAAGTTCTTCCTAACGTTTAGGTGGAATCTTCTTTCTTGTAGTTTGGATCCATTGCTCCGTGTCCGCTTCTCTGGAGCAGCAGAAAACAACCTTTCTCCCTCCTCTATGTGACATCCTTTTATATATTTGAACATGGCTATCATATCACCCCTTAACCTCCTCTTCTCCAGGCTAAACATGCCCAGCTCCCTTAGCCGTCCCTCATAAGGCATCGTTTCCAGACCTTTGACCATTTTGGTTGCCCTCCTCTGGACACGTTCCGGTTTGTCAGTGTCCTTCTTGAACTGTGGTGCCCAGAACTGGACACAGTACTCCAGGTGAGGTCTGACCAGAGCAGAATACAGTGGCACTATTACTTCCCTTGATCTAGATGTTATACTCCTATTGATGCAGCCCAGAATTGCATTCCCTTTTTTAGCTGCCGCGTCACACTGTTGGCTCAAATACCATCTGTACATCATCTTCATATAATTTTCTTTCAATGTACTGCTTCTCTCATGAAGAGTTGAATATTGTATCCAAAATCTCTTGCCCATTGTATCTTTACTGATTTAACCTCTTCATTCTAACAACCTCTTATACATTTTAGATAGTGCTTTTACTTTATTTTGCAACAATTCATTTTCAAAGCTTGTGATTTCATTACTGAATCCATTTCTTTTATCCTTTTTAAATACAGTACATCATTTAATTGATGGTATTGTAACCAATCTGTTAATGACTCTCTTTTATCTTCAAAATTTGTTAGTTTCAATTACTTTCCCTTTTCATACCATAGATATGCATGCCAACCAAATCGGTTTTCATGACCTTCCAAATCTATTTTTTTTAATAAAATATTTATTGAGATTTTACAAAAACATAAATTTACAAAATGACCTTCCAAATCTAGAACATCCGTATTTTTCAATGCTATCCACTCTCGAAGTCAGCAGAGGCAGGGCGCCTCATAGCATAACCTCAGATCTGGCAGGGAGAAGCCACCTCTTTCTTTAACGATCTGTTAATTACATATTTTATTCTTGGTTTCTTCCTTTGCCAGATAAATTTAGAAACATCTTTCTGCCATTCTTTAAAGTGACCTGTCCCACTGATAACATGTATTGATTGGCATAAAAACAACATTATTGGCAATGCATTCATTTTTATAACCAATATTCTTCCCCATATGCCCGCAGGTCAGACCAATTCACAAGATAAAATTACAATATAAAAACACAAAATACATAATCAAAATATAAACAGAAACAGTTGAATAACCCCCCAAAACACTTAAGAACAGTTAAAACATTAAAAAAAAACTACAATCAAAAAGCAGTTTAAAAGAATGCAAACAGAACTCTCTGCTGGGCTGCAGGAGTCCTTTTGTAGTCTGTCAGGGGCCCTAGGCCTGGTGAGAGAGGCAGGAGCAGGACCCACACACTCTCAGCAGCTGTTGCCATACAGAAGTTTCTCAATGCCCTTTATTCATAAGGCTCTTTGTTCTGAATTAATGCTTTTGCCTAATGTCTTATAAGCATATTTGAATATTGTATCCAAAATCTCTTGCCCATTGTATCTTTACTGATTTAACCTCTTTACTCCACCCCAGGCCTTTTTTGACCCTCTTTCAACCCCTGGATATTTACTTAGCCCCTTGCACAGTCCCACCAAGGTAAAAGGCCCCTGGACCGTTAGGTCCAGTCAAAGACAGCTATGGGGTGTGGTGCTCATCTCACTTCAGACCGAGGGAGCTGATGTTTGTCCACATACAGCTTTCCAGGTCATGTGGCCAGCAGGACTAAACTGCTTCTGGGACACAGAAACACCATTTACCTTCCCGCTGCAGCGGTACCTATTTATCTACTCATGCTGGTATGCTTTTGAACTGATATGACCGGGGGGGGGGGGGAGGAGTGATATGTCCACTGAGCTACAGTCTTTCCCCATACTGGAGGTGGGAGGTTGAGGATGAGTAAGAATTGCTCCCCTATAGAGATCAGAAAGTTCATAGCAGAGGTGGGACTGTAATGGGAGGTCTTCCTGATTTGTAGCTCCTTAGTCACTACACGGCACCAGCATTGTCTCTCCTTGGCTGAAATGTGACTTCATTACTTGGCTTTCTGATCTTGAAGAGTTTGGATTTGGATTTGATATCCCGCCTTTCACTCCCTTTAAGGAGTCTCAAAGCGGCCCACATTCTCCTTTCCCTTCCTCCCCCACAACAAACACTCTGTGAGGTGAGTGGGGCTGAGAGACTTCAGAGAAGTGTGACTGACCCAAGGTCACCCAGCAGCTGCAGGTGGAGGAGCGGAGACGCGAACCCGGTTCCCCAGATTACGAGACTACCGCTCTTAACCACTACACCACACTGGCTCTCTTGTGACAATCCAAAATGCTGATACAATGGCTGCAGTTTTTCCTTTCTAATTCATTTATATCCCTTGTCGCCTCCCCCCCTTTTTTTACTTTTTTAATGTAGTTCAGCTTGTAGTCTGGCTGCCTGAAACACAGAAGAGATGTTGCTAGGGGAAGTCTCCAAAGACTTTCTGACTCGGCCACTGACCCGCAATGAAGTGTTTGCTGTTCTCCTTCGCCTGACCATCTTTGGGGCTGCCACCTACTTCAGCATCAAGTGGGTATCAGATGCCTTGGACCCAACCCGTAAGCAAAGGATACAGCTAAAGAAAAAGGTATATACATGGAACTTACCCACAAAGTCCACTGTGTGTGTGCACCAATTGGGCTATAATTTTGGAATCCTAAAATGGTCACAGATCTTGATCACCTATATTTTGCTGTGGTGAATACCTCATATGTCCTTCTATAGCAGCACATCCACATGCCAATAATCGGGGGTGGGGGGGTGGGTGTCGTGTCCTATGCATGGCTTTAGCACAATTTAGCACCACTGTAGCATTCAATGACAGGCTGGTCTATCTTTCTCTTTTTTCTTGTTTCTTTGTCTCTGCTCATCTTTCAACAACAAATGGACAGTAGCCTCTAGTCTTTTGGGGCCCGGGGTCACTTTTAGAATGTAAGGAACTGTTGCAGGCACCAAAAAACCACACATTTCACATTGATACCCACACCCACATGCAAAGCAAATGAAACACAAGCAAAAGAAGGCAAGGCCCCCAACCAACCTCCCTCCTGGTTTTATTTTTTGTTGTTTTGGTTTTAACTGAGATTTTGTACACAACGTAGATATATTTTTATATGAGTTTACAGTAGATAAATATAAAATGAACTAACTAAATACTAGATAGCTAACATTTAAAAATATCTGTGTGAGAGGACAAAGGAGCTAACTCCTTATGGGATAGTTTCCAGGTGTATATTACTTTCGTAACTTAAGTCTCCCTTCTGGGATCCATTTGTGAACAGAATGTGTGAGTAAACTCTTTTTATACTTTTATAGAAGACTGTGTTGCATCTATCTTTTTATGATGGACTAAAGGGGAAATTACCAAGGAAACTTATTTTAGAGACTTTAGCGAGCTTAAGCAAACACATCCTCTGCGAAAGTTTAAAAAGGGGAATGTTACTCTACTAAATTGTAGAACTTGTTAACACAAGTTGGAAAGGATATAATCAAGCAATATATCCTCTGCTGCATCCCTGAAAATTCCCACAATAGGCATGCTGCTCTGAGAGAAAAATACCATCTGCCAGAGGTGGCCCTATGGCAATACTTGCAGCTACATCTTTTAGTAACTTTGTTTGGCCTGGTGGCCTGCTCAGCATCTGAGACACCCAAAATTTGGAGCAATTGGATAATTCATTTTAAACAAAAAAGCCAGCAATTACTTTTTATAGGTATTTATTATCAACAAGTAAGTTTGATATACAGAGTTTAAGAAATGATTGGAATAAAGAGTTGGAATGTTTACGATTACCTAGACCAGGCATGTCGAACAGGTCGATTGCGATCTACTGGTTGATTGCCAGGAAGTTTCTGGTCAATCGCCAGTAGATTGTGTGTTCTTTAGTGATCGCCAGCCTAAAAGGGAAAAAAAGCTCCCCGTAAAAAAAGCTCAACAACTCTTCTCTCCCCCCCCAAAAAAAAGCCATGGGCAATTGCACGGAGAGCTCCTTCCCTCTTGCTGACAGAGAGCTCACCAGTATCTGTGTGAGTGTGTTGTGCAGGATGGCTGGATGGCTCCCCCTCCTTCATGCCGACAAAGAGCTGGCCAGTATGTGTGTGAGTTTGCATGTGTGCGTGGGATGGCTCCCCTTCCCTCGAGGATGTAACAGTGATGCTGCCCTGTGCCTATCCTAGCCTGCACCCTGCTTGGGCAAAGGGGGATGCAGGCTGAGACTTGGGCAGTGCCAGGGGGCAAATCCAAGGGCTGACCATGGGTCTCCCTTGCCCATTTAAACAGCCGACACCTGGGACACTCCCTCTTCCTTCCCTTGCCGGTTTCCAGTGTGGATCTCTGTAGGTCTCCTGCACTGTGACTAGGAAAGTCTTAGACCTCACATGGGATCTCATCCTTCCTTGCCCGCCTGCTTCTTGTATCCACGCTGCATCATGCAGGCAAGAGAAGAACAGGCGTCTGCCCCGGTTTCTGCATTTGCCAGGATTCATCATTGCAAGGGAGCTTGGGAAACTGAGTTCCCTTGCATGGTGAGTAGTTCCTTTGCGAGGGCTGAGGATCCTGGGAAACTGAGTTTTTTCCACCAAACTCTACATACATTAAACATAATAGAAACACCGCCACCCGACCCCACCCCCATCCATCTCCCCTCTCTCCACCCCCTTTCTTCTTTCTTTCCTTTTTCTTCTCCCCCTAATGCCTCAACAAATGAAACGGATTTGTAAAAACGTTACATGGAAGAAGAAGAAAAAAAAACACACAAGGCACTACACTTCTGTAAAACAAGAAAATCCTTAATAAAAAATATTAAAAACGAAACAAAACAAAACTGAGTTTTCCAGCCATTTCGGGCTTTCTGTGTTTGTGTGGGGAAAAGTTTTTCTGTTGGCTAAAAAGCTGTTTTTTGAGGCTGGTTTGTTTCCTGTTTACATAACGTGGTCTTCAGTAATCAAATAATTCAGGAATTGGATACCAGCACTGTTGGGGTCTTTGTTGATTGTTGGTGCATTTTAAAACTGAAGCCATGTGGGGCCAGGGGGCGGGTGCTGGTTGGGTTGTTATTTTCCTGTGCCTTCCAGGTGGGAGTGCTCTTGCTGAAGTTTCCAGTGCTACTGCTTTAAATAATAAATGAAAATGAATTAAAAGGAATAAATAAATAATTTTTAAAAATAATCATTGTGCATTTTAAGTTAACAAACAGGGTTAGTTAGTTTGATTTATTACGGCCATTGGCCCATATCTAAAACAATACATCAAAATTTATCCATAAACAATACAATTTAAACAGTTCCAAGTTAAAACACCCATATAAAACCAATTTTACTTCAATTAAGTAAACACTATACACAATAAGCTCCCTCTATGTCAACCGCAATTCAAATCCCTCAGATTTTGGGGGATATGCGTCTTAGTTCTGGCACTTATTGATGGTTCTTAAGTTTGGCTAAGCTGTCAGAGTCATACAGTGATCCATTTCTCCTCTTATGAAATAAGACATTAATCAGGTATCTAGCAACTGCAAGGGATCTACTTGAGTCTTCGTCGTTTAATAAGTATATTATTTGGGCTTCCTGAGGTCTGTCAGCTATTCTCGATAAATATGGGGCCAGAAACTTGGACCGTGAAGCCGAATGTAAATGACAACAGAAGATTATATGATATAATGATTCTATAGATCCACTTTTACAGTCACAGAGGAGTGAGATCTGTCCGTTGGAGTCTGTTACCCAACACATTTGATGGGAAAACATTGAATCTAGCCTTTATAAAGGCATACCTGTGCATCACCACAGATAAGGTAGTTAAATAAGATGGAAGTTTTGTTGGAGGTGTTAAGCCAAGGTTTATCAGCGAACAGGTGCCACCACCTGTCGCAATATTAAATTGTAAATCCATCTCTTCTAATTTGTGAGTTATAATTCTCTTGGCAGAAATTAAATCCAATTTTAGTAGTTCAG
The DNA here is from genome assembly GCF_964106915.1 of Podarcis gaigeae. Lineage (NCBI taxonomy): Eukaryota > Metazoa > Chordata > Lepidosauria > Squamata > Lacertidae > Podarcis > Podarcis gaigeae. Next base: position 1,779,962 of record NC_139692.1, on the reverse strand, counting down.
ATGGAGACAGTCCTAAGGACACAAGTTTCCCATGTATTATTTTTGCCCAAGGGCTAGGGAAGTCGTCTCTCCAGAGACACTGTATCAAGTGGAGATTTGGAAGTTTATGCCATAGTGCCAACCAGTAACAGAGGATGCATTTCCATAACGTGGTTTCTAGAGATGTAACACTTAGTTCAAGTCGTATAGCAGTATTGCCTACACACCTGGGTAATTTTAGCAACCTACTTAGCAGCTGGTTTTGGATTACCTCCAATTGGGTTAGATTAACAAAGGACCCCCATACTGGGATTGCATATGCTATTGTTGCAATCACCTTTGCCTTGAAAACTTTTAACACTGATGGAATATGGAAAGCCCCATCTGAAAAGAAAAAACGCAGTAGCGCAAAGGAAAAGGCTTTAGCTCTATTCAATACATATGCAAGATGGACCTTCCAGCCCATGTTGTGTTGGAGAAGGACTCCCAAGTACTGAAATTTAAAGACTTGGTCAATGGCTTTTCCATCTATTCTCCAATTATAGGTTTTTCGACTCTTGGTGAAAATTAGGACTTTGGACTTGGCATGATTAATTGTAAGAAAATTTGATTTGCAGTAAGCATCAAAATTTTTTAGTGCCCTCCTAAGGCCAACTCTTGAGAAAGATAGGATCACTGCGTCGTCTGCGTAGAGTAGAAGGGGGCAACGATATTGGGCAAGGCGGGGGGCGTGGATCGTTTCTTGAGAATCTATCAGAGACGCCCTCATATCACTTATAAATAGATTAAAAAGGGTCGGAGCAAGGATACATCCTTGACGGACACCTCTATTGATGGTTACTGAATTTGAGAGGTCGCCGGCCGGAGTGATTCTCACCCTAGCGGCTGATCCGTCATGCAATTTAGTTATTAGCCACAAAAGTCTTTTGTCTATTCCCCATCGTGCTAACTTTCCCAAAAGTAATCCTCTGGGGATGCTGTCAAAAGCAGCCTTTAAATCAATAAAGGCCGCACAAAGTTGGCCTCTATTTGGGGCGGAATATTTCCGGGCAAGGTGGTATAAAACTAAGACATGATCAACCGCTGACTGATTCGGTCTAAAACCAGCCTGTTCAAGCCCAATCAGGTTATTCTCTTCGGCCCACTTAGTAAGCTTAGTTAACAAGAACCGTGCATATATTTTCCCAATTATTGACAATAAACTGATATTCCTGTAATTTCCCGGATCATCTGTCGAGCCCTTTTTATGAATTGCAATAATAATCGTCTCCTTCCATATTCTTGGAACCTTCCCACTGTTGTTTACGGCATCAAAAGTAACGGCCAGGATTTTCGCCCACCAGTCTGCATGAAGTTTTATAGCTTCCGCCGGGACTAGGTCGGGACCGGGGGCTTTTCCAACTTTGAGATTAGAAATGAGTCCGTGGATTTCTTCCGGGTCAGTGGGTGGCCAAAGAGGGAGCTGCTCATAGAATCCATCGATTGTATTAATATTAAGGTCTGGTAAGGCAAAATAGTTCCTTAGAAATGATTCCCAAACTGGGGCAGGAATAACTGTTAGTGGGTATCTTTTAGACTTTCTGTTAACCAACAGCCAGAATTTTCGGGAATTACGGGTATTTGAGGCAGCTATAAGTGCATGCCAGCGGTTCAGTTGCCATTCCTGTTTGGCCTTTTTCTGCACATATTTGTAAGCTGATTTTGCCTGATAGTATTCCTTGGGAAGCATAGTCGCCCCTGAGGATTTGTAATCATTATAAATAGCACAAAGATGTTGTTTGGCTTGTTTGCAATTACGGTTAAACCACAGTGCACCTGTCTTGGAGTGGGCCCGATTTGCCTGGTGGGTTGGGACAGTAAAGAATGACGTGAGGTCATTCAACAGATTGGCAAATAGATTAATAGTTTGATCGTGTTCATATGAGGTTATGTCAAGGGCTGAATAGGTTTGTATGATCTCCTGCTGAAAAAATTGAGAATATTTTTGAGCCTGCGTTACAGACCACTTTATACCCTTCACTCGTAATGCCGTATTAATACCCTCTACCGGGTTTTCTGTGTTAGTGTCTAATTGAGTTGGATGACTGTACTCGTCCCCGTGCCAGTCTAGGTCAAACATAGCAGCAAGTGGAAGGTGGTCACTGAACTGAATATTGTCAATCTTAAAAGAGAGAGCTTTCGGCATCAGATCACTCGAGGCTAAAAGGTAATCTAGTGCACTGTTTGATTTTATGCCTAGGTGGGTATACTCCCCCGGTATATCGGGAGGGCAGCAACCATTCAGGGGTACTAGGTTTAAGCGAATAGCCATTTGGTAAAGAAGTACTCCCACCTTGTTTACTTTAGAGTCTTTTGAGGTTCTCCTCACGGCATGTCTCAAATCATAATTGTCGAGGCATGGAGCAGACCACCATTTAGCTTTAGTTAAATCGACCCAATTTGCTGCTATGCGTGCATTAAAGTCACCCCCAATTAAGGATTGGCTATTGGAATATTTAACGCGGCATGATACTAAATGATCTTCTAATATTTCCCATCTATCATGCAGTTCAAGGGACGAACCCCCTGGCGGGAGGTAGACATTGGAGATTAGCAGTGATACTTTCCCCCCCGACATCAACCCAGATAAAACATAGGGGGGAGCAGTCAAAACTAATGAAAATTTGAAATGCAGCTTCAGTGAGATACCAATTACTAGACCACCTTTCGGCCGTCCTCCTTTCTGGGATGGGCAAGCTGGAAGAGATAGAAGGTTGAATCCATTTATGACAATTTCACCCTCCTCCCAAGTTTCTTGCAATAGAATGATATGAAACGAATTGATATACGACTGGAATTCTGGGTCACATTTTTTCCTACGCCAGCCAGCGATGTTCCAACAGAGGATCGATAATGGTGGTTTTTTGGGTGGTCCAGCTAACCGTCATTTAAATTCTTGTGGGGAGCTCTTATGCAGCAAGGATGCTCCCTTAAAGAAGTCCGTTATTTTCCTTTGCTGAAGGTTGACGTCCTGGTGTGGTGAGTCTTTTGCTCTAGTGCGCGCCGGTTGTGGTGAGTCTTTTGCTCTGGTGCGAGCCGGTTGTGGCACGATCAAGTTGCAAGGGCCAGAATTTTGGGGGGGCAGAAAAGAGTTAGCATCCTGGTGAGTAGAGATAATATTTGGCGTTTTTAGCTGTCGGGCCCAACTAGGCTCTGAAGAGGCTCCTGCCAAGTCCGCTGGAGCCGTCCTCTTTGGGGATCTAACCGAAACACTTGTGATCATTTGATTTATATGTCCTGCTGGGTCTTCAGTCCACTCTGTGTTGACTCTCAACACTATAGTGTCTTCCTCACGTAATTTTTGGATTTTTGGTGGAGAAGCCTGACTTGGAGTGGCCACTACCGTCTCAGGTCGTGGATGGTCTTCGATGTATGTTGATTCCAAGTCCGGCATGGAGGGATGCAGGGGCGACGATTTATCCAGGGGAGTGTTATCCTGAGATTCATTCTTTGATCGGTTAATCTCAGAGGGAACAGATAAGTCTATTAAAAGCAGGGATGAGTTACCAGTGTGAAGGGGAGGAGAAGAGTCTGCCTCCAGCAGTGAGACCTTCCCATCCAATGCCAATGGCACCTTATATGCTGGATATTGGGGGATTGTTGTTTCCACCTCCATGGGGCATGGCACCGCTAAGTTAGAGTGGATATTATTCATAGGAACTCCGTTGCAGGCGATACTTAGGAGCTGAAGTTTAAGTGAGTCCAGCCTATTTATAATTTCTTGTTGTTCCATCGCTGGTAACTGTCCAAAGGGGGCGATAAGCTCTCTTTCCTCCTGGGGTGTCAAAGAGTTACTGGCACAATCATAGTGTTTAGTTGTAGGAGCGGGGGTACTATGGGACTGGCCCAGACATGAGGTGTACAGCTCAGCCCTCTTTTGTGGTTCAGGGCAGGAAGGTTGTACCGTCTCCTTGATTAATCCCTCCGATAGGAGGGGTCTAATTATGGAGTCCATGAAAACTCTCGTTGGAAAAATGCCAAGACTATTCAAAAACACTTTTTGCTGAATAATAAGAGAGGGGATTTTTGCAGAATGGAAAGCCAGCATTATTCTCTGATATCTGTTCTGGCGGACTAAGGGAAGCACAGCACAAAGATCTATTTGTGATGTCTCGAGTTTTAGAAGCCATCTGAGGTGCTCTTTAGTCCCATGTAGCGTTGCCTAACTTGGGTCCCTTTCCCGGAAGGTTGGGGAAATCTTCCTTGGATGTAGAGTCAGGGATTGGCGATTCAGTGAGGGATTGAGATTGTATTTGCAGTTCTTCATACGATCAGTGTTTGGTGGAGCTTTCTGCCGGCGCAATGGAACATCTACTGCCCCATCTTGGGCTGTCTGAACCAGCTGGTCATCCAGTTTTTGCTGAAGGCTATGCAGCTGAGAGGATAGGCCGTCAATTCTCTTAAATATACAGTTTAGCGTTCTAATTACTAGATGAAGTTGCTCACATGCTGAGCAGACCGCAGATTCGGCTACCAACACCTCCTTCAGATAGGGACCCTCCCCATTTGTGTTACCATTAGCGTTTCCAATTTGTAGCGTCTCAGGGGCGTCTCAAGGGCAATTAGGGGGTTGAAATGATTTTGAGTTGCTATTGAGTAGGTACATTCCTTGGGGCCTCTCCCTCCTTTAAGTGAACCCTTCCTTGGTTGCTTAGGCCTCGGAGAAGATAATGCCTCGTCCGAGTCTCTTGGGCATTTTCCATGGCCCATAAATCAATTTTGCAGGGGAACCGTCGTGGGCACTGTGCTGGGGAGCTCCTTAAATCCTTTAGTCTTCCTCACAAGAATACTGCCTTTCACTTGTCTCTCCCAGGTTGGGGAGGAGGCGGCAGTCGTGGCGGTAATAAAAGAGATAATAAAAGACAGCCAGCACAGCCAGCAGTTCATTTAAAACTCTCGGATAAAAGCCAGCACAGCCAGCAGATCATTAAAACTCTCGGATGAAAACAGGGGAAGATAAAAACCACTTAAAACTTTGATAAGAGTAAGCCAAATTACTTAGTAACTACCTTCGTCGCCATGTTGGGTGGAGTCCCCCGGAAGCTGTACCTAACAAACAGGGTAACTGAGCCACAGGTGCTTCCGCTTGTCGCAGGTTCCTTACGTGGGGCAGGTCCCATTGGGGTGGCATTGTTTTGCAGCAAGGTTTGATTTCAAGGTGGTTTGTGTGCAGCTTTGGCTGTGCGGTTGCAGGGGAATACAGCTTTTGTTTTAAGTTTAGTTCTGAGGTTTGCTACTGCATTTGCTTTTAGCTTTTGGGTTTGCTTTGGAGGTAGTGTGGTGTGGGTACAGGTGTTTGGGCGCCATGTGTGAAATCGAAAGCCTAGCACGCATCTACTGGCTCCTCAGATCTGTGTAAACTACTTAGCTGAGTTGCTTTTCCTTGTCTGGGTGTTTTGTATCTTAAAGGCTGTCACCCTTTACAAAGCAGGCAGTCTTCTGTCTTGCTGAGTTAGTTTTTAAATCAGTTCTTTCAGAAGGTCTAGTCCCTATTGTAAAAAAATGAGTGCTCCAAAGAAGTCCAAAACCTATCATTTTCATAAAGAAGGGGAAATTGAGTATTTCTTTGTGATGGTGAAAGAGAAGTGTTGTTGTTTAATTTGTAACGCCTCTGTGTCCTTACCAAAAAAGGGTAACTTGGAACCCCATTGATGTCAATTTTCCAGTCAAAAGTGGAATTCGTAAACTTAAGCTCAAAGAACTCAAAGCAAAATTAGCTTCTCAGCAGCAATTACTGGTAAAATCCAACTCACATTCTAACAATGCAACCATGTCATCCTTTAACCTGATTGCTAAAAAGGGCAAACCTTTCACAGAAGGGGAGTTTGTAAAAGAGTGTTTTCTTGCAGCAGCTGAACATCTTTTTGAAGGGTTTAAAAATTAAAAAGAGACCATAGCTGCTATCCAAGATCTTCAGTTATCAAGAAACACAGCCATACAGTGAATGGAAAACATGTGTAAAAATATTGATGAACAGCTGTTGAAAGATGTGTCCAGTTGTGTTGCTTTCTCACTCTAGCTAGACAAATCTACAGACATCAGTGACACAGCTCAGCTACTAGTTTTTTATTTGTATGGTTTTTAAATATTACAGCACAAAAGAATAACTACTTGGGATAGTTTCTTTAAAAGAGAAAACCACCAGTGAAGAAATATTTAATTCCTTCTATTCCTTTATAAACAAGCTTAATGTTCCATTACACAAGCTTGTTGCCATCACTATGGATGAAGCAAAAGCCATGACAGGTCGGGTTAATGGATTTATTGCTCTTTTTCGACAACATGGTGATTTCCCTGACTTCCTTGCGTACCACGGCATCATTCACCAGCAAGTTTTGGCAAGCAAGAAACTGAACACAAAGCATGTCATGGACATAGCTTTTAAAATTGTAAATTCAATTCATGGAAAAGCACTTCAAAGGCGGCTTTTCAATCTCACTCTTGAGGAAGGGCAGCTGGAATTAATTTTACACAGAGATGAAAGGTGACTCAGTAGGCAGAAATTTTTGGTAAGATTTCGTAGTTTGTAGGAAGAAATGATATCCTTTTTGAAGGAGAGGGGAGATGAGTACGCTCAGTTAGAAGATGATGAGTGGTTATTTGATCTGGCTTTCCTTGCTGATTTCACAGGTAAACTTAGTGATATGAACCTAGAGCTACAAGGTAAAGGTAAATGCATTGGCAAGATGATTATCATAGTTTCATCCTACAAAACAAAATTTAAGCTAATGACGGCTGACTTTACAATCAAAATTTTGATTCACTTTCCTAATATGCAGGACCATCTGGGAAAAAATCCTGAAAAAATCCCAAACAGAGAAGTATGTGGCCAAAATTGGTTCTGTTATTCTGTAGTTAAAAAAGATTTGGTGACTTCCAAAAAATTGAATTAATTGTAGAGTACATGTTTCCATTCAAATCTGATTTGGACTTTTAAAAAATTGCAGTCATTATCAGTACAAATTACTCATTGTGCAAAATATCTCTTGAAAATGATATATTAACTCTGAAAAATGACATTTTTATGAGGGCCCGTGCAGAAGAAGAATAATTTTGGGAGTTTGTGCCTATACAGAAATTTCCAAATTTGAGAAGATGCAGTGAAATTCTACACTCATGTTTTGGTTCTACTCCATGATAATATGACAGCAACAATCATAGATAACAATGGCTCTCGAAGTGAACCATTCACAGTGGGATCAGGTGTTAAACAGGGTTGTGTTATTGCCCCAACTCTATTGATTATTTTCATTGCCATGATCCTACACTTTGTCAAAGGGAAACTCCCCACTGGAGTAGAAATCATATATCAAACAGATGGGAAGCTCTTCAATCTGAGCAGGCTGAAAGCAAAGACTTCTGTCATAGAGCTTCAGTATGCTGATGACAACGTAGTGTGTGCACGCTCAGAGGATGACCTCCAAACTATCCTAAATATCTTTGCAGAAGCTTACAAAAAGCTTGGCCTATCACTCAACATCCAACAAACCAAAGTGCTGCGCTAACAAGTACAAAACAACCCCTCTGCAGCACCACAAATCCAACTCAATGGTATAACATTGGAAAATGTCGATCACTTTTCCTACCTAGGCAGTTATCTTTCCACAAGGGCCAACATTGATGCCGAAATCCAGCATCGCCTGAGCTCTGTGAGTGTGGCTTTCTCCCTATTGAAGTGCAGAGTGTTTGAGGACTGGGACATTCACAGGGAAACCAAAATGCTTGTTTACAAAGCTATTGTACTACCAACCTTACTATATGCTTGTGAAACATGGGCCACTTATAAAAGCCATCTCCAGCTGCTCGAAAGATTCCATCAATGGTGTCTCTGAAAATTTTTACACATCACTTGGGAAGACAGGAGAACTACGGTAATATCAAAACAAAAAAAAATTCCTTCCAGTAGCACCTTAAAGACCAACTAAGTCAGTTCTTGGTATGAGCTTTCGTGTGCATGCACACTTCTTCAGATCAGTGTACTGGAAGAAGCAAAGATCACCAGTGTCAAAGCGATGATTCTTCAACATCAAATTCATTGGACTGGTCATGTTGTGCACATGCCTGATGAATGTCTTCCAAAGCAACTACTCCATTCCAAACTTAAAAATGGAGGTTTAAAGACTGTCTCAAGACAAATCTAAAATATGTAGTAGAAACACTGACAACTGGGAAACACTGGCCTGCGAGCGCTCCAGTTGGAGAACAGCCTTTGCCAAAGGTGTCATGGGCTTTGAAGACGCTCGAACTCAGGACGCAAGGAAGAAATGTGCTAAGAGGAAGGCACGCTTGGCAAATCCACACCATGATCAGCTCCCACCCGGAAACCAATGTCCCCACTGTGGAAGGATGTGTGGATCCAGAATTGGCCTCCACAGTCACTTACGGACTCATTGTTAAAACCGTGTTCATGGAAGACAATCTTACTTGGCTACGAATGATTACCAAAGAAGAAGGAAGAAGACGATGTCCCACATTTACTAAATTTTGGAAGAAAGTGTTGGACTATATAAACAAGACACAGCGGGAAATGTTAAGATGCTCTTGAACTATATACTAGTTCTGTTGGCAACAGGACTGAGGAAATGGATTCTACATGCCCTAAAGGTGGCCAAGAGACAGATTAACTGGAAGAATAGCGATACAATTCCCCTTAATCAATGGCTTGAAAACACGACAACATTGGCAATGTATGAACAGACACACACTTTATTTGAATAAATATAATGATATTTTGAATGAGTTTACACATAATAAATTAGTCAAAACAAACAAATAAGCTATACCAATAACAAACTTAGTTGGTTTCTAAGGTTCTACTGGAAGGATTTTTTTCTTTTGTTTTGACTATGGCAACCAACACGGCTTCCCAGCTGTAACCATAATATATTAGGTTATTGACAGTTATATGTGTATTAGGATAAGAAAAATACAGCCAGATGGGTGGTGTATAAATAATAAATTATTATTATTATGTAACAGTATTTTTTTCCCCATTCTCACTCACTTTTTTCTTTATTCCTTTTCCTCACTCTATCTTTTATAAATGAAATTATTCTTCTAAAAGTGCCAGGTGCAAGTCACTGTGTGTAGTCATGACAATAGCAAGTCATGATAATAGCAGAGTCCTATATTAAATCTCTGAGATAAAGGGAGGACTGCAACTCTGGGCCTCTTTGTTTTGTCGGCAGGCAGAACGCTTGATGAAGCAGATTGGGGTGGAAGGAGTGAAGCTGGCAGAGCATGAGATGATCATTGCCGCTCACCTGGTGGTTCCAAAGGATATCAAGGTAGGTGGCCCCATATGTGAAAATAATTCCCCAAGTACATTCAAAGAAATAAGCCCCCCCACGGCCGTTCTTCCCCTATGTTCGCCCAGCCTGACAAAAGCAACCAAACTACAGCTGGATGCTTCTGCCTTGAACCCACCTAGGACCCCTGTAGCAACTGCAAACAGAAGTAAGTCGGGGATCTCCAATATAGACGGGAACCCGCGGGAACTGCAAGCCCCCAGTAGAAAGAAAGAATGGATCCTGGTCCTAAGCCCGGAAAAGATGGTATTCACGAACTATCCAAAACCCCTGGGTCTTCGCACAGGGACAGACCGCGTGAGGCACCTGCTGACTATTATAAACAACATTCTACCTGGGGCAGCTAAAGCAACCGACATAGACAGTATAGACTACCTATATCAAGATGGACATTTAGTCCATGCCCTGATCACTTTCACAGATCATAATCTGGTCAACTTCATCTTTAGAACAAGAAATCTATTTTTAAAGAAAGGAATAGATTTATTAAGAATCTTTGAAAACAGAGCTCCGCTAACCTCCCTACTGGCGGCCAAGGGGGAAGGGAGACCAGGAACAGAGGAACAAAACGATAGAGTGCATATGCAACAAAACCAGCAAAACCAGAGCCTAGTGCACCAGCAGGAAAACATAGCCCCTATTGTGACTCAACTTCATTTGAACATGCCCTAATAGATCGGTTCTGGTCACTGCAGATGCCAGCCCAAAAGGAAATCTTGGTTAGACTGGACACCCTGAGAAGCAGACTGACCAAAAAGGAGGCCCATGTTGAGACTACGGAAGGCTCACACACACGGCCTATATCCCCCAAGTGCCTAGTGGACAAGAGGACGGTGGGAGGCGCCTTTAAATGTTTAGATTCGGAAGACCAATCGCAGCCCCCGCTGGTGTATGGTAAGGCAAAACTAAAACAGACTGTCACATCTCCGAGTACCTGGTTCAACTATCTAAAACTCTCCCCAAATGAAATAGCTACTCCCCCAAGTCCAAACCACCCCCTTAAGTCCCCAAGAGTTATGGATAATCATTCCCTTATGCAGCAGATGCCTATTGACAAACTTAATGGGAGTGTTTTTTTAGACGTAAAGGGGTCACTGGACACCGTGGGCCGAACAAATCTACAACATGGAGGGACAAAGAATAAAGCTGCTGTCCTGGAACATTGCAGGATGGCGCGCTAAGAAAAACAATCAACAACTTGCAATGTTTCTTAAGCGATTCGATATCATCCTCCTGCAGGAGAGCTGGCACAGCGACCCCATTCTGTTCAATGGGTATTCTTGTCACTTCCTATTTGCTACTCCATCTGTGAGGGGAGGTAGGCCTAGTGGAGGTTTAGCTAGCTTTATCTCCACAGAGCTTGAACATTCCTTAAAAGCCCTCCCAAACTGCAATTCACTAGCCACGGCAGTCCTACTCAAATTTAAAAGAGATGCACTGGTAGTGGTCAATGTCTATCTGCCCCCCTGCCAAAAAAAATCTATAGTGAAAGCTAACTGGGCAGAGTTAGAGGCATTCCTAGACTCCATAGAATCTTCCCACCCTTCTACACCGATTATAATCGGGGGGGATTTCAACGCCCGTATGGGAATTGATGATAACAACCTTTACAGCCAATATAATCAGATTCAGGACCCTGAAAGTCCAACCAAAGCAGGCGTTTCACGACTTTCTAAAGATAATAAATGCAATTTCTCGGGGCTATGTCTAGCCGAGGTCGCAAAAAGAAGGGAGCTGATGATATTAAACGGTAGTAAGGAAGAGGATCGCCCAGGAGAGTATACCCATTTTTCCAAGATGGGAGGAAGTGTGATAGACTACATTCTGATATCAAGATTTGCCTATAACTCTGTGTCGAAGTTTCAAGTGGGACATAACACCGAAAGTGACCACCTCCCACTAATTTTAGCGCTCAATGGCCCATCGTTTAACAAACCCACGGCTAACCTTTACTACACCCCCATCGTTAATATGGGATCACTGGCCCCCAGAAGAATTAAATGGACCCCCATGATCAATACAGAGCTAACTTATCTCCTCCATTCGGAAGACGTGAAGACCATCTACTCAGCCATTGTATCAGCTAATACCGGGGGAAAGGCCATGGACTTGTTCAACGAGTTATTAGCAAGACTAAAGACCTTCTTAACAACTGAGATACTTAATTCTGTTACAAAGCGGGCAAAGGATCAAGAGAGATGGTTTGATTTGGAGTGTAGACAACGAGGGAAATGTCTGAGATCAACCTATCGGAATTACAGAAACACCGGAGCACCCTCGCTATTTATGGCTTACATCTATTTAAGATGTAAATAGATGTAAAAACTATCTATTTAAGATGTAAATAGATGTAAAAACTACAAACAGCTATTAAAGGTAAAAAAAAAAAAGCTGAGAGATTGGCCTGGTGTAATTTAGTGAAGGCCTCAAATGAGAAAGACTCAACCTCCTTCTGGCATACCATTATGGGCCTCCTGGGCCAGGAGCGGATTGGTCCCACATGTACTGTAGAACCCCAGGAGTGGATGAAATATTTTCAAACCCTCTTCTATGACGACAAAGCTCAGCACAATGATCCAAGTGCCTACTCCGAGAATTTACCATATTAGCCTCCTGTCTCCATAGAGGAGGTGGGGAAACTAATTGCCCAACTGAAAAACAACAAAGCCCCGGGCATAGACCACATTCCAGCAGAGCTCATGAAGAACAATATCAGCTGGTGGGCTCCTATAATGGCGTCAATATTTACATACATCGATTCAACAGGCATAATACCTGGTTGCTGGACAGAGGCAGTAATTATTCCGATCTATAAAAAGGGTCCTATGGCAGATCCAGCGAGCTATAGACCCATTAGCCTCCTTACTATCCCCAGCAAACTGTATGCCAAACACCTCCACATCAAACTAATTGACTGGATGGAAACTGAGGCAGTTCTGGCAGAGGAGCAAGCCGGCTTCAGACAGGGCAGAACAACAATAGACCATTGCTTCGTATTAGCACACCTCATTGACAAATACGTCAATAAAACACGTGTGACTTTATACGCAGCATTTATTGACCTGAAGGCGGCCTTTGACTTGATCTCACGAGTCAAACTTTGGGCTAAACTCAATGCCACCAACACTGACAAAAGATTACTATTCTTGATAAAAAACCTATATAAAGACTCCAAGTTATATGTAAGAACCTCAGTAAATGGGCAACTAATTGGCCCTGTACCAGCCACCAAAGGAGTCAAGCAGGGCTGTATTTTAGCCCTGGCCTTATTCAACTTATATATAAATGACATGGTCAAATACCTAACATCCCCGGAGTTTCATGCCCCTAAATTGGCTGAAAAATCAATTTCAGCGCTCCTCTATGCGGACGACACGGTTCTCTTATCACGAACTAAAGTAGGCCTCAAAAGGCTACTAAGAGAATTCTCAGCCTACTGCAGGAGAGATCAACTGGTGGTTAATCACCCAAAAACCAAAGTCATGGTCTTCACTAGGAGACATAGACATCACAGATGGGAGATGGACCATCAGCCAATAGAACAGGTCAAAATCTTCAAATACCTCGGAGTAGTTTTCCAGTCAACAGGGGCCTGGGAGGCCCATCATAAATATGCTAGGGAAAAAGCATCTCAAAGCGCCAAAATACTGTCTCGCTTTTACTTTACGAAGGGGGACAGACATATCCCAGCAGCTCTGGAGGTCTTTCAAGCAAAACCCTTGGCGCAATTACTCTACGGGGCCCAAATCTGGACGGGAAATCATTGGCGCACACTTGAAACGCTCCAGTCTAAATCTTTAAGACAGATTCTAGCCGTTCCACCATGCGCACCAAATGCGGCCCTACGGCTGGAGACTGGCCTCCTCTCCGTCGAAACCTGCACCTGGTTAAGAACATTCTACTATTGGCTTCGCTTAAATTTAAACCCATCCGGACTACTACCTCTAGTAGCATGAGATGCCCATAGAAGTCGGTGGTCCAAAGTAGTGCATCAAAAACTACTTACATGTGGCCTCCAAGCACAGCATCTCTTGAAAATGGGTCTCCCCAAGGCAAAAACCCTTACTGACCAGTGCATGAAGGCTATTGAGCAGCAGAATAATCTGGCCTATATTAAGAAATTTAGTGCTTGGTACGCTTATCTATCCCCCTCCCACTTTGATTTTCAGGCACCTTATTTGTCTACCTTAACCTTAGGTGTCTACCTTAACCCAAGGTAGGTGGCCAGGCTGCTGCTCCTCTTGACAAAACGCAAGAGAGTTTTGAGGCTCTCTAATCTGCTTAGGGACGCGGGTGGCGCTGTGGGTAAAAGCCTCAGCGCCTAGGGCTTGCCGATCGAAAGGTCGGCGGTTCGAATCCCTGCGGCGGGGTGCGCTCCTGTTGCTCGGTCCCAGCGCCTGCCAACCTAGCAGTTCGAAAGCACCCTCGGGTGCAAGTAGATAAATAGGGACCGCTTTCTAGCGGGAAGGTAAACGGCGTTTCCGTGTGCAGCTCTGGCTCGCCAGAGCAGCGAAGTCACACTGGCCACGTGACCCGGAAGTTTCTTCGGACAGCGCTGGCCCCTGGCCTCTTGAGTGAGATGGGCGCACAACCCCAGAGTCTGGCAAGACTGGCCTGTACGGGCAGGGGTACCTTTACCTTTACCTTTAATCTGCTGAAGAAAAACAGACAGGAAAAAAAAGTTGCACATATCTTAGTTCTGAAATGAGATTGTGTGGGTTCACACCAGAAAACTTAGGCGGGCCTTTACACTGGCCAGACTAAATATGTTACCCTCAGCTGTTCTTGAAGGTAGATATCAAAAACTTTCTTTCGAGGACCGGCTCTGCCCCTGTGGAGCTGGCTACATAGAGACTGTGTCACACGTTCTCTTGTCTTGCTCCCTATATAAAGATCTCAGGAACGAGACCATCACGCCGCTCCTATCTGCCATCCCGGGCCGCTCTTGTGAAGCCAAATTGTTCTCACTCCTGGCCGACCAGAACAGCTCGACAACAGAGAAGGTTGCCAAATTTATCGAGAGAGCAATGAGACTGAAAGCTGCTATCTGAATGACATCAGTGTCGTTACCCGGATTCCTCGCCTAGAATCTTATTATTATTATAATTACGTTTTATTATTATTATTTTATTACCTCTGCCAAGTTTTAAGTACTGAGATTATTAATTTATCTGCATCTGGTTATTATTATCTTTCTCCCTGTCCTGACCATCCCTCCGAGGTTATATTTATATTTATAATTTTTCAATTTGGCTGGTCTATTCACTTAACCGACCTGGAACAATCTACCAGAGAAAAGGCCGCCGCCCATGGGACAGAAGGTCATGGATGAATGATAATCCAGCTTCTACCCAGGGTTTTAATAGGTCATAAGATTTTATGGTAACTATATTCATAATGTATTTTTGTCGGTGTTTGTCCTTTGATGCTATGGCCTGTCGGCTACGCAAATAAAGTCTATTCACTCATTCATTCATTGGGGTGGAAGGAGTGAAGCTGGCAGAGCATGAGATGATCATTGCCGCTCACCTGGTGGTTCCAAAGGATATCAAGGTAGGTGGCCAGGCTGCTGCTCCTCTTGACAAAACGCAAGAGAGTTTTGAGGCTCTCTAATCTGCTGAAGAAAAATGGACAGGGAAAAAAAAGTTGCACATATCTTAGTTCTGAAATGAGATTGTGTGGGTTCACACCAGAATTAGTAATTCAGATCTGGAACTTTAGCACTTTACAGCACATCAATATAGACTGTTGGGTCTTTGACTGGTGGGTTGGGACCCACTCTCAGGTCATGACCTGATCTAAGATGGGTCACAACAGCAGCACAACCACCAGTCCAAATACCACTCTACAAATGGCAAACAATTAAGATATGGGCCCCATATGTCTGTTTGGGTCAGTTATTTAAAAAGGATGAAAATTGCTGATGTAGACAACCCTTTAAACCAAGAATAGATAGAAAAGATCCCTACCCCAAAGAGCTTAGTCTGAATGGTTGGTTATAATGGAGGAAAAACAGTGACAGAATGAATAGAAAAGCCAAGGATAACAGGAAAATAGTGCAGTTACATTTAGATTCAAATTTCTAACCTTTGTTAGTCCCTTTGTTATCTGCCAACTGCTCACAGCTTGTCCCACCTACAGGTAACTTGGAAGGACATTGCAGGCCTGGATGAGATGGTCAGCGAACTCCAGGACACTGTGATCCTCCCATTCCAGCGGCGACACTTGTTGCAGCACTCCAGGCTCTGCCAGCCCCCAAGAGGTATTTATTTTGGAACAAGGGGCAATTTACTAGTTACTCAATATCATTTTTGAGACTTAAGGAAAGTATTTCCTTCCTTTTAAAATCTGCATTATTTAGCCAAACCCTACATATCAAATAGGTTATTATGGTCAGAGGGTTAGTTTGTTACCTGTTGTCCACTTAAGAAACTTGCTGGGTATGTACAAGTGACTCCCCATTTACCCAGGGGTTCTGTTCTGGGGCCCCCCCCACAAAAGCAAAATTGCGTAAAACGGCCTGCCATTCCTCCATCTCCCGCAAGCCGGGGTGGGGGGTGGAGCTGCCACAGCTGACACACGCAGGGAGGGATGGCGGGGCTCGGCTAAGAGCTGCTCCCCGTTTCCAGGGACCACTTCTGGGGACCTGGCACCACACATGCACACAAACAGAACGTACATCAACGCGGAATTGTCTCAGTCAGTTGGGCAGCAGCAAGAGCAGCATTAGGTATTAAACATTAATACTTCCATTAGCATTTTTCCGTCGACAACAAAAATATTTTCCCCAGCTTGAAAGCGTTATTCCAACAGAATTAAATTAAATGCTCTACTCAGTTTAAATTTAACAAATCCCTCCAAATCAAAGCTACTTTAATTAAAGTTCCGATTAGTGCACACATTCACAGTCAATTACACTAATAGGTGGACTAAATTGCCTCTAAGGTACCTTATAACTCTAAGTCTCATGTGATTCTGTTTTTTAAAAAGACTGCCCACCACACTCCAATATTCTTCCTTCAAATTGTGTCAGTCAGCACTCCAAATAAAATGACATTCTGGATATCCTGAGCCAAAAGCTGTAAGGGGTGCGAGTGCTCAGCAAGAATGACAGAAACACGACGCCTCTGTTTCTGCTGCTTGTCTGAGATGGTGAAACAGAGGATTGTATCCAATGCTTGTCCTACTCAGAGAAGACCAACTGAATATAATGAAGAAGAGTAAATTATGTCCATCATTTTCAGTGGGTGCACTCTGAGTAGAACTTATATGGACACACCTCTGAGACACTGGCAAACTACAGTACATAGAAGGATGGGGGGGGGGGCTGAATTTTTCTTGGTGGGTCACAAGTTGTGCCCATTGTCCCTTTCCTAAAATGGTTACTGTAGTTAGAAAATGAGTTGTTGGTGCAGTGCACATGGGCACAAATGTGCCTGCAGAGGTTTCCCTGAAGCCTGCAGGGTCCCTTTCCTTGCAATGCTGGAGTTAGGCTTGAAAGAAGCATTCTGTTATAGACAATAGAAGCCTTTTTCCAAGGGGGGGGTGTCAACTCTCCCTTCTCCTGTTCTGAAATACTCACCTCACAAAACAGATGTTGGCACCTGAGACAAACCACTAGTGTCCCCCTCCCTGCTAGGGAAGAAAGGGTGAATGAAGATCTACATCGGGATCTGCTGCCCTGAGATGGTCACCTCACCTTGCCTGATGGGAGGGTCAAGCCTAATTGTTGTGTGTGGAGCGAGAGATCTTCCTGGAGATGGCAGCCGGGGAGGAATGCTTATCTTTTGCCTCCCCAGCTGCCCTCTGCAAGAAGACCACTCTCTAACTAGGCTGGGGTGGGGTGGGGAGAGAAGCACATTTTTCAAGCCTAATGGTTGGGGGAGTGTGCAAGTATTTGCTGTGTAGACATATGTGTGTGGCTGCAGTGCATGTGTGCATGATTGTGGTATGTACAATGCCCACAAGTTTCTCTGATCTGCACATCTGCCCATGAGCCCCAGAGGGCTGGCAATCTTTGAATTGGAAAATTGTTCCTGGTGGGCTTTATAATACAATCAGAAAGTGGGGATGAACTTCTCACATAAAAAAGGGAGGTAGACTGTGAACCTGTGCTGGTGGGTTTTTCCTTGCTACCAGGTGTCTTACTTTATGGCCCTCCGGGTTGTGGGAAAACCCTTCTTGCCAAAGCAACAGCCCAGGCTTCAGGATGCAGGTTCATCAACCTGCAAGCATCTACGCTGACGGACAAATGGTATGGAGAGTCACAGAAGCTCACAGCTGCCGTCTTCTCACTGGCAACCAAGCTTCAGCCCTGCATCATTTTCATAGATGAAATAGGTAATGTTTGTATCCCTTCCTCCCATATCCCAACATCAGCGTCCTCTGCCATGGTTGCCTCTCCTTACTCTTAAGTCACTCCTAGATCTCTTTGTCACTCTCAGTCTCCCAGCCAATTCCTCCTTCCCTTCCTTTCTTGAACATATAAAGGTAAGAATTGCTCCGTCATATATGGCTAAAGCGCCACCTGGGCCAGTGTTCTGTTTCTTCTAACAGCCACTGGTTCGATGGCTCTGATGCCACTACTGAACTTCAGGAGGAGGGGGTGTTGCGGGCTCTCGACCCCGCCCACACTCTCGCGGGGCTGGCATCAGCCTCGCGGGAAGCAGGGATTCCCTTAATTTGCATCCCCCCGCAGCGCCAGCCAATTGGCTGGCGACGGGGGCGGACCTTCCAGAGGCCACTTAAGGTCGGGGCAGCCCTTGGCTCGCCCCTTTTCTCCCTTGCAGCTGACGCGCTTTCCCACCCACCCACCCTCTAGGTTTTGCCATCGACCTTGCTGTGGGCTTCGGCTGGTCGCCGCAAGGGGCCTGGTAGGAGTTTTTCCATTTGGCTAATTGGCTGGTTTGGAGCCACTTGGTTTTTTCGCCTACCTCATAGCAAATCGTCACAACTCCCTCGGTTTTGGCGGTAGGCATTGGCCGGGGTATTGTCATGCAAATGAGATGGGGGGGGAGGAACGCCATCACCTCCCCCAATGCTTGAAGGGTAGTTCGTTAAAGGACTCCGAGGGGCGACGCCTCGTCCGAAACCTACGGAGGCTAGGGCCTAAAGCGCGCCCCCGAGCGGTAACCCCTCGGGGAGCGCCTAGGGATATGCATCTTGGGTAGCTCCCCCTGTTGGTGTTTACCCCTTCCCGGTTAGACCGGATAGTCGGTTAGGGGCCAATGCCTAAAGCCAATACCTCTCTTACCTGTAATCAATAAAGTTGTGGCCAATTTCGCCCATTAACCATAATACTTGTGTCTGGTGTCTTTATTTATTCCACCTGGGGGGGGGGAGGGAATAGCCACGCAATAATGCTCAAACATCATGCGAAGGTAAGGAAAAGGAGTAAAAGACCCTCTGGCTCCTTCTCTACCCAGTCAGTCACTGTGCTTTGCAGGTGAGGGCCTCCTGCAGATACCACCTTCTCCAGTGGTTCAGTCTGCAGAATATAGGAATCAGGCCTCTAGTGTTGCAGCTCTTACCCTTTGGAATTCCCTCCTGTTCAATATTAGGCACAGACTACCCATGTTTTCAATGCCTACTGAAGACTACACTTGATCTTAGTCAAAAGGCCAAGAAGCTGTTGATTGTATGAAGCTTATCTTACTACACTGCGGGCTGTATAAACAAGCCAGGGATCAATTAATTAAAATTTTAATGGCAATTTTACCTGGGAATTCTGAAACCTACTATCTCAAGTATCTTCTCAAAGATATGACAAATTATTACCCTGGCTGTGGCAAAATTTCTCTCGGAGGTAATAAGAATTAGAAATAAACATGCTCCGGATAAAACACAGTGACTCGCCTGGAATATTTTCTATGTATTTCGGCTTTAAGAACTGTTTCTGCAGGTCTCTGGACTGTAATAAATAATGTGTTTGCCTACTGTGTGCCTACTAAAGACCCTGCTCTTTCACAAGCCTTTTAAGTAGAACTCTTTCCCAGTCTACCTCTGTAATGGAATTATTTTTAGATTCTTTATTTTATCCCTTGTGTGTTTGGAACCCTGGGCTCCTTTGGGAGGAAAAGAGATATATAAATGTAATAAATAAATAAGCAGATTAATCTTTAAAGTGTTGCAACATTGCTGGTTTTGCTACAACAGGCTAAGGCTGCAATGATATACGCAGTTTTCTTAGAGTTCATAGAATCATAGAGTTGGAAGAGACCACAAGGGCCATTGAGTCCAACCCCCTGCCAAGCAGGAAACACCATCAGAGCACTCCTGACATATGGTTGTCAAGCCTCTGCTTAAAGACAGACAAAACAGACACCAGCACAGGCTTGACATATGGTTGTCAAGCCTCTACGTAAAGACAGTCAAAACAGACACCAGCACAGGGAAAAGGACAGAAGCCCAGTCCTTTTGGCTAAACTGTTCCTTTTCTCCCTCCTGTCAGATGCCTTCTTGAGGAACCGCTCCAAAGCTGACCATGAAGCCACTGCCATGATGAAAGCAGAGTTTATGAGCCTTTGGGATGGTCTGGAGACTGGAACCAATTGCCAGGTACCACCACCTAGCTCAGTTGATGCAAACAAGCCAGGGGCAACCAGTGCTCCTTCCCTCCTGTTATACATTTGCCTCTTCTAAGGTGATGCCTGCTCCATGCATGGGTCACCTAAAAAGTATGCTCTCTTATTTTAAAAAAAGAGTACAGGTGTTCCTTCCACTTACACTGGGGTTATATTCTGGGCCCCTGTGTGCATAAGCAAACATTGCATAAGTGGGGAACACCCTTAAACACCCTTTAAACGCCCTCTCTGACACACTCTTTCCAATCCAGACAAAAAATACTGTATCTAAAAATAGCCACAACTAGAGTTGAAGCTCGGAGCCTGGAGGATGCAGGGGAAAGTGGTGGCTGCAGTGGCTGCTGTGCTACCCCGCATGTCAGCTGCTAGCCACATAGGCTGAGCAGCCTAAACAAAGCCGCACTGCACCTCTCGTCTCTTTGGGGCTTCCCCCACCCTCACTGAAGTCCTCTTCAGGCTCTGAGGGGAGACTTCTTACAAGTCACAAAGACTCTCCAGCTCTCTCTGGCCATTTCAAGGTTTGAATCAAATTACTTATTTCTTTCTTTATTTGGGGGCACAGTGTGAATACATGTTTGCACATGAGTCAATCACGGGCAAGTGGGGGACACCTGCAGTAAGTTTAACTTGAAGTAGACCCACTGAAATAAATGGACCTGTGACTTAACCTCAATAGGTCTACTCTGAGTATGAGTAATATGAGTAACATTGTTTTATTCATATAGTTTTTTTCATATGCAATCATACGCAAATTTAACTGATCAGTTAAAACACAAGATCAATCAATGACCATCACGGTCCAATTGTGTTTCAGGTAATGGTGCTAGGAGCAACCAACAGACCACAAGATGTAGATCCAGCCATCCTGAGGAGAATGCCAACTACCTTCCAGATTGGCCTGCCTGTAAGCAAACCTTACCTTCTAATAAATCCAGCTCACACCTGCTCCATGTCCACTTCTGCTATTGCACAGTGAGGTTTCCAGTTCAACATTGATTGGGTTATGCTTGAGGAAGATGCCAGAGAAATCACTGCATAACAGCCAGAACACAATTAAGAATTGCTTCCTGGTCCAAGTGCTAGAAAACAAGGCAATTAAACATGTGTCCAGCTGGTCTAGGGGTGGTATTGAAGGACAGAGTAGAAGTCCCTCCAGTAAAAAATAAAAAATGAAAAAAATAAATTAACTTTTCCAAATGATCAGTGTCCCCACCGGGAGATGCAACAGCCCCACGAAAGATCACTTAAGACTGCAATTTTATGTAAGCATCAACATAGATCAGTATGAGGCTTTATAAGAGTTCAGGAAGTGAAATCCAGACTGCAAAAGGAGGGAAAGGTGCAGCTCCATTTTACTGAGGTACAATGCTTCATCCACAACCAACAGAGGATACAATTCCTGTTCAAAGATGGCTCATTGCAACCTAAAGTACACCTTCAGGAAAGGGGAGTGGCTGATCCTCCCATATTCAGGCAGAAGTGAGTCTTTTCTGACCAGTCCAAGGCAATGCTTGACCACTGAAGTAGGCAGACAATTTTGCAGTGCAGGCAGATCTTCAAAGTTTTATCTTCTATAGATCTTCTTGTCTTCTTATGCTAGAATCTTCTTGTGCTTGCAAAAACTGGCTAATATACTTGCATTATTTATTTAGCTCATCATAGCAGCTACCCAGCTGGTATGATGCCTGAATAAAATGCCCTTGTATAAAAGGAAGTCTCCCCCAAAAGACGAAACAAAGCCAAATGCAGACGGGGCCGTCTTTAGCATATGCGCCACCAGGGAGCAAAGATTTGCCCAGCGCCCCAAATTTAGTTTAGCCCCCAAATTAACTTTTATTATGCTAATGCCAGATGCCACACTTTTTAAAAACAATTTCTCCAAACGAATTTGAACTGTAAGTGATGAAATTAAAATGCAATTTGAAAAGTTTCACCTTTGACACGACTGATCTCGTGCAGCTTGCCTGCAGCCGGCAGGCACAAAACAACAACAAACCTCTGGTTACGTGAAACATATTCAATAAACACACAAGATGTAACTGGCTGTACGTTTGAAAAAATAATATATACTATTCATTGTATTGAATATTTCCGGAATATTAGCCTTGTTTCGCTGTCTTGGGCAAACTCATATATGATATCACAGGACAGCAACTGTGCTATACAGGACTACTATCCACTGTCCAAATATTCCAGAAATCCTTGTCTTAGACTCTGTGAAAGGATTCTGTGGAACTGCAACAACCTTTCGTGTGGATTGTTGGACTTTATGAACAGGCAGGTGGAATAGACACTTTCACATATGCATAAACGGATTAGAGAATAAACTGACCCACTGGGTCTTCTACTTTTTACGTTGAACTTTGAGTCACTTCTGTTGAAATCTACAATTCAATACAATGAATAGTATATATTATTTTTTCAAATGTACAGCCGGTTACGTCTTGTGTGTTTATTGCAGCTGGCAGGCAGTAAGAGAGTCTGTGTACTGGTCCAGTAAATGCTTCCGCTGCGCAACCAGCAACAGTTCTCTTTGCAGAGCATTAATTAAGTCCAGTGCAGAGATTCTTGTTGCAGTACAAGCTTCAGAGTCTCAGCAGCAAAGAAATAACGACACAGGGAAGCCTGTCTTTATTGCAGAAAGATAACAGAAACACCTCTGGAGCTTTCAGACATTTTTGCTTCACGCCCCACAGGCAGAGAAAACAAACACTCTTTATACACTGAGCAACTTAACAACTTAACGAGCTTGACTACTTAAAGTCACATGACATTGCTAACTTGCCAGCGTCTTAGGTTTCACACTCTAACACCCCCTCTCGCTGGCAATACAAAAACAAAATTACTTCAGACCCATTTCTTCACAAAAGTTTTCATGCCGCTGAAACCCAAGCGGTTTTGTAAAACCATCAGCTTGATTTTCATGACTGGGACAGTAATTTAATTTAACAATTCCTGCTTTTACCGTTTGACAAACATTTTGAAAGCGGATATCCAAATGTTTTGTACGACCTTTAAACTGCCCATTTTCTGCTAACTTAAGACACGGTTGATTATCACCCCATACAGTGATTGGAGTGATGGCCTTTTCATACATCTCTTGTGCCAAGCATTTGTAAAATTCTAGATCTCTACATAACTCAGATAAGGCACAGAACTCAGCTTCTGTTGACGACAAAGCAATCAGGTTCTGTTTCTTGGATCTCCACCCAATCAGAGAGTTACCAAATTTTATTACACAGCCAGACATTGATTTTCTATCCTTTAAATTTGCCCAATCACTATCTGCCCAACAAGTAATCTGTGCTTGTCCTTCAGAAGATAATTCAAGGCAAAAATCTTTGGTGTATTGTAAATATCTTATCACTCTTTGAATTCCTTTCCATGCATTTACACTAGGTTTTGAAGCTTCTCTGCTGAGTAAGTTAACAGCGTAAGCAATATCTGGTCTACTCCATTGCGAAAGATGAAGTAAGTTTCCCAGTGCTGACTGAAAGATTTCAGCACGCTTGAATTCAGCACTATCCTTGAACTCATTGTCTTTTACAAAACCCATTTCCATTGGTGTTCTAACACCTGCACACTCTGTCATGCCAAACTTTTTCAACATTTGCAATATCTTGCCTTTTTGATTCAGTAGAAAACTGCCATTTTTGGTCCTATCTATCTGAACACCAAGATAGACCTTCACATCACCAAGATTCTTAACTTTGAAGTGTTTATTTAACTCTTTGGCTAGTTTTTTTACTTGTTCTTGTGTCTTTGAAGATTGACCTTCACATCACCAAGATTCTTAACTTTGAAGTGTTTATTTAACTCTTTGGCTAGTTTTTTTACTTGTTCTTGTGTCTTTGAAGTATAAATCAGGTCATCTACATAAACAAGCAAAGATTATTGAGCATCTCCTGAACCTCTGAAATATAAGCAATTGTCAGCCTTGCTCCTGCTAAAACCAATGCCTACCAAAACGTCATTCAAACACTCATTCCAATTATGAGCAGATTGCTTGAGTCCATAAATAGATTTATGTAGTTTCCATACCTGATTTGATTTACCAACTTTCAATCCTGGCGGTAGCTCCATATAGAGCTCTTCAGCCAAGTCTGAATGAAGATAAGCTGTAGAGACATCAAATTGATTCACTTTGAACCCTTTCTGAGCAGCAACTGCTAATAGTGCCCGTAGGGTTTCACTCCTTGAAGTGGGTGCATAGACTTCGGAATAATGTAACCCCTTTCTTTGCGTAAAACCTCGAGCTACAAGCCTTGCTTTTTACTCTGGTTTCCCCATCGCTGTTGTCTTTATCCTGTACACCCACCTACAACTTACTGCCTTGATACCTTCTGGCAGTTTGGTGATGGAAAACACACCCAGTTCTTTCATAGAATTCAACTCTTTTTGCATGGCCTCACGCCACCTACTGGCCTCCTCCTGGGGTAATTGCTCAACCTCCTCAAAACTTTCAGGTTCGCAATTTGCCAAACCAGCCCAAACATTAATAGCTTGGTACCTTTCAGGAGGTTTACCTTTGTTGGTACGCTTGGAACGCCTTAACAGTTCCTGTGATGTTCCTTCAGTTTCCCCCTCTGACCCAGAATCACTAGTCGTCACCTGTTTGTCACTAGTAGTTGAAGAACTTTCTGATTCTGACTTTACACGTCTCTCTTGCTGTACAGGTGAACTTTTAGAGCTAGAAGATTCTGACTTTACAGACTTGGGTGAACTAGACGATTTCTCACCCTCGTCCTCAGACTCAAATTCCTCAGCCTGTTCTGGAACTAATACCTGCCCTGGGGCCTGAGTTTCATTGTTACTGTTCACTACATCAAATAGTATGTCAGGATTTCCATGAATTTTATTCCAACCATCCTGTTCACAAAATTCCGCACTTCTGCTGATTGTGATTTTCGTTTGATTGCCTTCTACATTCACAAATCTCCAACCTTTTGTGTTTGCTTGATAACCACAGAAAAACATTTCTTTAGATCTAGGATCGCCTTTCCTACGTTGTGCCCTAGGCACCAGCACATAAGCACGACATCCAAAAACTCTTAGATGATCAATTTTTGGTTTTTCCCCAAATAGCATGAAGGAGTGTTGCCTACTGTGCTATTGTACACTCTGTTAAAAGTATAATTCGCATACAGTGCAGCCTCAGCCCAAAAACGCTGTGGAAGTCCAGAATCATACAGCAAAGCAGCAATGGCTTCCTGTAATGTTCGAAATTTTCTTTCGGCAACTGCATTCTCCTGTGGTGAATAGGGATTGGTAAGTCTATGAACTATACCTTTCCTTTTTAGCCACGTCTCCAGCGTGTGGTTCACATATTCCCCACCACGATCTGATTGTATTTTACGTACCCTGGTGTCAAATTTACATTCGACTTCTTCAATCCAATCCATCAGGATGGAAGCTGCTTGTGATTTTTCTTTCAGAAAGAAAACCCAACTAGCCCTTGAAAAATCATCCACCAAAATTTGCATAAATCTTGCACCTCCAAGCGATTTGACTGGCATAGGGCCACACACGTCTGTGTGCACAAGTTCAAAGGGTTTCTTGCTTACTCTATCAGATCTAGGATAGTTACATGTCTTAACTTAGCATGTTTACAAGCACAACAATCCAGAAAATTTGGACAGGGTTTAATGTTACACTCCTCAGCTAAATCTGGCATCTTGCTTACATACTTAAAGCATATATGAGCTAACCTTCTGTGTAGTAGATGTGCACAACCTGTATGAGGAGCCTTATTTACACACTTAGCTTGCGCTTCACCTGTTGAACATCTACCTGCTGCTAACTGCTCTTCATCCAAAACAAAAAGCCCATCCTCACAGGGAATTTTAACTAGCTCCTTCCCCTGTTTCGAAATGGGGCACACATCATTTTCAAACTCAACCTTAAAACCACTTTTTACCAGGCATGACACACTCAAAAGTCCATTCTTCATTCCTGGAAGAACGAAAACAGGAAGGTTAGTTTGCAAACAATTAACATAAATTGTGCCTTTAAGGTTCATTTCTCGTTTACTATTGTCTGCTATAGTCACAGTTTTTGCAACTGGGCAATGTCTTGCAGTTCATCAAGCTGCCACTAGATGACGCTGGAACTAAACTGTGACTTGCTCCACTGTCAATTATCCACTTCAAGGTTTGTTGGCTCCTTTTAGGACTCTGTTGTGCTGCCATTGCAGATAGTCCCTTATCAGCACCTGCTCCCCCTCTGGATCGTTGATTCTTGTAGTTCTCACGTCGTCTTCCCCTGTAGCTCCGGAAACTGGCCTTGGACTGTTGAAATTCCTGTTGCTTTTCTGGACACTTTGCTATCAAATGAAACCTGCTGCCACATCGAAAACATGACTTGCTGGCCATAGCAGACACTTGTGAGGCTTCCTTACAACTCTGCCTGCTAGTTCCCCCATGCTGGGAATTATCTGAACATCCAACCCTTGGGGTATTTGAATTATCTTTTTTTTTTTTGTAAAAAAAAAGATTTTTATTAAGGTTTCAACAGATTTTATAATAACAAACAAGACAAAACAACACAACAACAAACAATAAACGGTAAAAAACACAAAAACCAAACAAAATTGTAAGTTCAACTCTTAATTTCATATAACTTACTTTCCTGACTTCCTCACATCTCCCTTTTCTGTATTCAAATTTCCAATTTAGTTTCAGCAAATTCTTCCTCTATTTTGACTAATTTTAATATTACTTAATTTCTTTTAAATTAACCATTCCCACTGCTGTCCAATTATCTTCTAATCCCCCATCATTTGATTAATTTAACTGTGTTTCTTTACTTGTTACTCATAAAACAGCTTTGCACATTCCTTTCAGCTTTGTCACTAATGCCACATTATCTCACTATCCTGCATCACTTTAACATTCAAATAATTTACAATGTTTTTGCAGATAATCTTTAAATTTCTTCCATTCTTCTTCTGTTTGTTCTTCTCCCATGTCTCGGATTCTGCCAGTCATTTCTGCCAGTTCCATGTAGTCTATCAATTGCATCTGCCATTCTTCCAAGGTGGGCAAATCTTGTGTCTTCCAATACTTTGCGATAAGTATTCTTGCTGCTGTTGTTGCATACATAAAAAGGGTTCTATCCTTCTTTAACACCTTCTGGCCAACAATGCCCAAGAGAAAGGCCTCTGGTTTCTTAAGGAAGGTATACTTAAATACCTTTTTCAGTTCATTGTAGATCATTTCACGTCCACCAGAGGTGAAAGAATGTTCCCTCAGTTTCCTTACATTTCCAACACTTATTGCCAGGCAAATGATATATCTTTGCAAGCTTGACTGGTGTCATGTACCACCTGTAAATCATTTTCATAATATTTTCTTTCAAGGCATTACATGCCGTAAATTTCATACCAGTGGTCCATAACCGTTCCCAGTCAGCAAACATAATGTTATAACCAATGTCTTGTGTCCACTTAATCATAGCTGATTTGACCGTTTCATCCTGAGTATTCCATTTTAACAGCAAGTTGTACATTCTTGACAGTACCTTAGTTTTAGGTTCTAACAATTCCGTTTCTAATTTTGATTTTTCCACCTGGAAACCTATTTTCTTGTCCATATTAAAGACCTCTCTGATTTGGTAATAGTGTAGCCAGTCTCACACTTTATCTTTTAATTTCTCAAAACTCTGCAATCTCCATGTATCTTGATCATGTTCTAGTATCTCCCAATATTTTGGCCATTTGGCCTCCATATTGAGTCTTTTCAGAGCCTTAGCTTCCATAGGTGACAACCACCTTGGGGTCTTGTTTTCTAATACATCTTTATATCTTGTCCAGACATTAAAAACTGCTTTCCTGACAATATGGTTCTTAAATGCTTTATGAGCTCTAACCTGGTCATACCACAAATATGCATGCCACCCAAACACATTGTTGAACCCTTCCAAATCCAGAATGTCAGTGTTTTCAAGAACTAGCCAGTCCTTCATCCAGCAGAAAGCTGCTGATTCATAATATAACTTCATGTCTGCCAGGGCAAACCCCCTCTTTCTTTAGCATCAGTCAGTATTTTAAATTTTATTCTGGGCTTTTTGCCCTGCCAGACATGAAGAGACATGTTGAAGTGTTTTTATTCTCCCTTTGGCCGTGGTATCACTTTCTCGGGGTCCACAGATCCCGAAGGTGTGGGTACAGAACTTAGTGGTCCAGGTCCTAAGGCTCCTAGTTCACCTTCAATCCCTTTCTGAAGGTCTTCTCCGTAGTCACTCAAAAATTTTTCCTTGTCTTCAGCTGTTTTGATTTTAACTTTCTTCCCCCTAAAAGTAAAAGATGGTCCCTGGGGGAACTCCCATCTAAAGATGATACTGTTACCTCTCAGTAGTGTCACCAAATCTCTGTAATCAGATCTAAGTTCCAATAAGTGTTTCAGGATGTCCTTGTAGATTTCCACGTTGATATCCTGAATTTCTAAGGTCTTTTGAAAGTGTGCACTCAGTATCTTGTCTCTTTCTTCTTTCGTTCTGAGGGAGATCAGGCAGTCTCTAGACTTAACCTTCCTCCCTCCTCTTCCAAGTCTGAATGCAGTGAAGTTATAGTAGTTTGTTGTGTTTTGGCTTTGCCTGATCTTGTTTTCCCACTCATCCCACCACTGTCTATGCACCAAGGTCAGTCTCACGATTAACAATTCCCATGGGAATCCACAAGCCCCTGAATGGAAAATTCCCCCAGCAATTGCCAAATTTCAATGTTCCACTAGGGGGACACTAACTAATTCTTGAGAGAAAGAAAGTTACTGTTCATGCAATTTACCAAGTTGTTCAAGTCTGTCAAATGTTAATATCAGTATCAAACAGCCGAAAATTCCTAGAAACCTTCTTAGTCTTTTAGTCTTTTGCAGAGCCAGTCCTTGAGTACTTACAATGTCTCAAAGAGTGCGAATTCCCAACGTAGCAGATCAATGTAACAGTCCACTGTAGCAGTTCTAACCAATTGACAGTTCTAGCAATTTTGTAGCTCTAGTAGTCTGGCAGCCCGATGCCGGAGTCTCCCAAAGAATTTGTAAATCCACAAGGAAAAAGAGATATATCCACAGATAAAAGGTTAAATCCATGGGTAGCAGAAGTAAACTAGGTTCAATCGATGCTCAGATGAGTGCCCTTTAAAAACGTAAATTCCCGGGCATTAGAAATTTAAACATCTTTGCTCTGAGTCTTTGTACAGAGCTGGGAGGCGGACTTCCTGGTTGCACCTCCCGCTTTAAAGCCAAATTTCCAGTAATTTAGTCCCAAATCAATAAAGTTCTTACTCACGGGTAGTTGTTTTGTAGCCAATTTGTCCCAGGAAGAAGGTCAGCGCTCACCGGCAGCAGCTTCGCGGCTTCACCCCACAGAAAGAGCTATCGACTCTCAGCACCGCGCCAGCCCCTTCACGCTCTGGAGCCCCTTACGGGGTTCCTTTGACGTTTTGGGGGGCGCAAATGGTGCCCGCTGAGTCCCACGGCCACAGGCTAACGCTGCCTGTGGTTTTCCTGCCTGGGTTTCTGCTTCGCCGTAGCGGACGACCCGTTTCTGCGGAGCTTCCCCTTCACCAGGTAAAGAGGACCGCCATTGCCGTTCGCGCCGCCCCCGGAAGTCTGGGGTATTTGAATTATCAATACGTTTTCGATGATGTTGATATTCTTGCTCACACAATCTACCAGTCACATAATTCATATTCAGCTGGTCCTCTGGCAAAACTTGTAAAGTTAATACTAAGTTTTCAAACCCTGCATGCAGGCTGCTAAGCAGAGTATAAACTAGTATTTTCAGGAAAATTCACACCTAGAGATGACAGTCGGTTGAAATACTCAGTCATCTGTGACGTGTGTTCAACCACACTATCCCCTGGCTTCAGTTTCAACTCATACAAAGCACGTATAATATTCACCTTCTCTCCGGGCGTGGCTCTATGGTGAATTCGCCTAAGAGCTTCCCAAATTTCAAATGCAGACCTTAAATTTTCCACATGAGGTAATTGGGAATCGTCTATCGATACCATCAACATGCATCTAGCTTTAGTGTCCATTTTATCATGTTCCCTGTTCTGAGCATGTGCAGCAGCCTGTTGCTCTGCTGTGGCATCTGCTGCAACAGCCACAAACGGCTTTCGCCTCTGGACATAGTCAGCCCACACTTCTTTGGCTTCCAACCAGACTTGAGCCCTCTTAGACCTCTGCACGTAATTAGCAGAGTTCAACTTTGTAAAGGGAACCTGGAAATTTTCCACTGCCATTCTTGGGGTCTGCTGCTACTCCCTCTGTGTGCCCTTGCTTCTCTTTCCCCTTGGGATTTGTTTTACTCACTTTTCAGATGCCTCCAGCCTCCTCTGAAGCCTTTTAAACTTTTTCCCTCCGTCTCTTCACTAGCAACCTACAACTGTCCTCTGTTTTTATTAACAACATAAACACAATGGGAGGTCAAGCTAGCCTTTTGCAGCTAATGAAGTTGTAAATCTTCACTTACGCAGCTCTCTCAACTTTCTGCAGCCTCTCAGTTCCTTTAAGAGCTGGATTTACGACCAAGCCGGTCTTCTCTCATCCGAAAGCTGCTTTCACTTTCTCTGCACACAATACAGCTGTAGAAACATAGAAGGATCCATAACCTAAGAGAGTCTGTGTACTGGTCCAGTAAACGCTTCCGCTGCACAACCAGCAACAGTTCTCTTTGCAGAGCATTAATTAAGTCCAGTGCAGAGATTCTTGTTGCAGTACAAGCTTCAGAGTCTCAGCAGCAAAGAAATAACGACACAGGGAAGCCTGTCTTTCCAAAGACAGGTTTATTGCAGAAAGATAACAGAAAAACCTCCGGAGCTTTCAGACATTTTTGCTTCATGCCCCACAGGCAGAGAAAACAAACACTCTTTATATACTGAGCAACTTAACAACTTAACGAGCTTGACTACTTAAAGTCACATGACATTGCTAACTTGCCAGCGTCTTAGGTTTCACACCCTAACATCCCCTCTCGCTGGCAATACAAAAACAAAATTACTTCAGACCCATTTCTTCACAAAAGTTTTCATGCCGTATGAAATTTACAGCATGTAATGCTTTAAGAGAAAATATTATGAAAATGATTTACAGGTGGTACATGACCCCAGTCAAGCTAGCAAAAATTTACCACTTGCCCGATAATAAATGTTGGAAATGTAAAGAAACAGAAGGAACATTCTTTCACCTTTGGTGGGCCTGCCCAAGGATTAAGGCTTTCTGGGAAATGATTTATAATGAACTGAAAAAAGTATTTAGGTATACTTTCCTGAAGAAACCAGAGGCCTTTCTCCTGGGCATGGTCGGCCAATTGGTGTCAAAGAAGGATAGAACATTTTTTATGTATGCCACAGCAGCAGCAAGAATACTCATCGCAAAGCACTGGAAGACACAAGACTTACCCACCCTGGAAGAATGGCAGATGCAAGTTATAGACTATATGGAACTGGCAGAAATGACTGGCAGAAACCGAGATCAAGGAGAAGAGCAGGTGGAAGAGGATTGGAAGAAGTTTAAAGTTTATCTACAAAAACATTGTAAAATTTATGAATGTTAAGGGCATTGTAAATGAAATGAAGGGGTTCCAGTGATTAAGATAAATAAGAGTATAAAGGTAAAGATAAAAAATGAATTTGAATAATATGATAATTGCTGAACTAATTTTAAATTGGAATACATGAAAGGAAAGCGGGTGGAAGCAAGGAAAATAAGATCTAGAAGGTTATTAATTCGAAACAGAGTTTGTTTTTAATCTTGAATTTTCTTTGTTATGTTTTTTATTGTCGTTTTTTTTGTCTTTTGTTGGTATTTTTTGTTGTATGCGTTTGTTGGTTTTTTGTGATTTGTTTTTATTGTTGTTAATTTTTGTGAAATTTAATAAAATATCATTTAAAAATAATAATAATAAAGTCACATGACATTGCTAACTTGCCAGCGTCTTAGGTTTCACACCCTAACAGGCAGGCAGTGCGAGATCAGTCGTGTCAAAGGTGCTGCATAGCAGCTCGGTGCAATACGTAACATAATATTTTGTAAGAGTTAATGTCGCGTGCACAGCGCTGTTGAGAATGACAAGTGCTGCCGCTGGCTCGTCTGACAAGCGCCGCCATTGTGAATGACAAGCACCACCGCTGGCACGGCACATCTTTGGTAAATGAGCGCACAAAGTCGAAGTCCTCTAGTGAAACAGTAGGTATACATTTCGGTAATACCTAGGTATATATGTATTTTGTTTTTCTAGCTTGATCAAAATTATGTATTATTTTATAACACGTAGCTAGTTAAGAGCTTGGGCGGCTTCAGCAGTGAGTGCTTGGTGCCCCCAGAATTTGGAGCCCAGGTGCCCCACACCCCTTGCACCCCCAGGTAAAGATGGCCCTGGATGCAGATTAGAATAGAATCATAGAATCATAGAGTTGGAAGAGACCACAAGGGCCATTGGGTCCAACCCCCTGCCAAGCAGGAAACACCATCAGAGCACTCCTGACATATGGTTGTCAAGCCTCTGCTTAAAGACCTCCAAAGAAGGAGACTCCACCACACTCCTTGGCAGCAAATTCCACTGTCGAACAGCTCTTACTGTCAGGAAGTTCTTCCTAATGTTTAGGTGGAATCTTCTTTCTTGTAGTTTGGATCCATTGCTCCGTGTCCGCTTCTCTGGAGCAGCAGAAAACAACCTTTCTCCCTCCTCTATGTGACATCCTTTTATATATTTGAACATGGCTATCATATCACCCCTTAACCTCCTCTTCTCCAGGCTAAACATGCCCAGCTCCCTTAGCCGTTCCTCATAAGGCATCATTTCCAGGCCTTTGACCATTTTGGTTGCCCTCCTCTGGACACGTTCCAGTTTGTCAGTGTCCTTCTTGAACTGTGGTGCCCAGAACTGGACACAGTACTCCAGGTGAGGTCTTATTATGGGGAGTGCACTGGGCAAGGAGCCTCAGGGGTGTCACTGTGTTCGCTGAAGCTATTATTTAGAATGGAGCATGGGGGGCACTGAATTCTGGCATCATGCAGGATGCCACTGAAATTTGAGACCCCAAGGTCTGCCACTGACAAAGCCATGATCTTTATCCTAGTTTTTGGATATCTGACTATCTCCCTCCTCACCCATTGTGATCTTGACTTCTTCCTGACACTCACCCTTTCAGATTCTTCCAAATCCGCATGGCCTTTCTGAATGTACTTCAAATATCAGCTCAGCATTCTATTCTAGACACACTGTTACATATTCTGCCCATATTTTATGTTTTTGTTAATTGCAAGCACAAGCATAAAGCCTTCACTTCTACACAATTACTTGAGAGTAAAAAGACCCACTAAGCTCAGTGGAGACTTTCTTCTGAGTAGATGCATGTATACCTTAACTGGCTTTCAACCCATGACACGACTAGTTCCTGCTTCATAAGGCAGGATATGCATGAGGTTCATGTACCTTTTCCTTCACAAGCCGTGACTCAGCTGTTCACCAAAGCTGCCCACTATGTGCAAACTCAGGAATATGATTAATGGCTCAGAAAGAAGCCAGGGTGTTGTCCATTGGCATTGCCTCCTTCTCTGACACCCAGGAGGAAATGCCGTTTCTGGGATCACATCTGCTGCAATACATACCAGTACACTTCCTTCTTAAAAACTATTGGTTTATTCCTATGCAAAATGAGGCTATTTACTCCAATATTCAATCAAAATATCATCAATTAGGATTGATTTAATTTAGGGGGTGGGGAAAGTGTGGCCTCCCCAGAAGCGGCTGAATTACTGACCATGTTGGCTGGGGCTGATGGAGCTGGAGTCCGAGATCTAGGGCCACAGGTTACAACTAGGTAAGCCCTGTAAAGTGCTCTGAACACCTGGAAGCACTATGCAAGTACAGATCACTCTCTTGTCAGCGACAGTACATTTCTGGAGATGTAATTTGGTTTGTCCCCAAAGACCTCCCACTTAATTCCTATCCTGCCTTTCATGAAACCCACTGTGGCACACCTGGGCTTCTATGGAGTTTTCCATCCAGGCACAGACCAGACCCAGATCTGTTTAGCTTCAGTAAGGTTGCTGTATCATGTGCCTTGGCCAGTTCTTAGGTCCACCTCCAGATCAAAGCATACTGGTCTCATTCTCTCCTGCTGTTTCTTCTGTTAGACACAAAGGCAGCGGCAGGATATTCTGAAGCTCATCCTTGCTGGAGAAAATGTAAGTTTCCCTCTCTCCCTGCCATACCCCCCCCCCACCCCCAATTGCAGCCTGATTATGGGTAAAAGGTAAAGTTAAAGTGGCCGCCTCTGGGATTGCGACGCTCATCTCGCTTTATTGGCTGAGGGAGCCGGGGTACAGCTTCCAGGTCATGTGGCCAGCATGACCAAGCCGCTTCTGGCGAACCAGAGCAGCGCACAGAAACACTGTTTACCTTCCCACCGGAGCGGTACCCATTTATCTACTTGCACTTTGACGTGCTTTTGAACTGCTAGGTTGGCAGGAGCAGGGACCGAGCAACTAGAGCTCACCCTGTCGTGGGGATTCGAACCGCCGACCTTCTGATCGGCAAGTCCTAGGCTCTGTGGTTTAACCCACAGTGATTAGGGGAAGGTGGGATAATTTTTAAGTGCAGGAGCTCATTGTGATGAACCCCACAGATATGCTCTTGGAAAGTCCAAATATGCAAGCAGCTCAGTTAATTCCTATTTACACATGTATGCAAACATGCCCCCCCCCCAATAAGCAGCACAGCATAACACTAAATTTATTAAGATCAGCCAAGTCATAGATGTTTACCCAGACAGATTCAAGGCTGTGCAGC
The DNA here is from genome assembly GCF_964106915.1 of Podarcis gaigeae. Lineage (NCBI taxonomy): Eukaryota > Metazoa > Chordata > Lepidosauria > Squamata > Lacertidae > Podarcis > Podarcis gaigeae. The sequence continues at coordinate 1,745,257 of NC_139692.1, read as the reverse complement.
TGCCAGTACTACCACAGTTGCCTAGGGAGCATGTGTGACTCTCCATATTTAACCCAGAGGGGATCCTTTGCCTTTGAAACAGATGAGCAATGCTGTGAACGTGAAAGAGCTGGCTGAGAAAGCAAAAGGTTACTCAGGAAGTGACCTGCGGGAATTGTGCCGGGATGCTGCCATGTATCGTGTGCGTGATTATGTCCGCAAGCAACAAATGAAGCAGATTGCTCGGATGCTCCATGATACAGACAGTGGGGAAGAAAGGTACGAGCTTCACTCAACTCCCGTTCCTCTTTGCTTCTAACTTTTCATAGTTCTGGGTCTGTTTCTCAGCCTCATTTGCCTTGCTCGTTTTAACAGAGAATGCTTTGAATGAAAGATGGTTTCTTTTGTCATGCATACATGCCTAGGTCTTGAGATCTTTATCGGATGCACTTCTCTGGGTTTTCCCACCTGATAGAAGTGAGCCGAGTCATGACCAGAGGGAGCCCTTCCTTGCTGGCCTCCCACTTAGGGAATGCAGGCTTCAGAGAGGCTCACCTGGCACCTCGGAGGTAAAGCCTTTGGCTGCATTTAAAGCGCCTTCTGCTCCCCCCCCCCCCATCTTGGGAACTATGGTTTACCCATCACAGAGCTACCATTCCCAGTATCTTACCAAACTAGTTCCCAGGCTTAGGAGGAGGAGAGAGGAGCTTTAAATGCATGTTATGTATGTAGCCTTTGTTCTCCCAGATCCCTTAATTTTAATACATACATCTATCTGGAATATCAAAACCTTGCATATCCCATTTTTATATTCATTTTAAATTGTTGTAGCTGCTGTGCTTATCCAAGTTTTAGTGTTTTATTGTCTACAGTTTTGAATTTTATCTGTATACTTACAAAAGAACTTAAATTATACAAATAGAATGAATTAATAACCAGAAGGTTCTGGGCTCAAATTATTTGGGCCATGGACTTTCAGAAGTATGAAAATATGGGCTAAACTCCAATTGTCCAAATGAAATCCATACATCTAAGCAAGTCTATCAGTGCAATGGAGGAGGGCTAAATTGCAGAAGACTGAAAAGGTGATCCCCCTTTTAAAATTTATTTATTGATACTTATTCAAAAATATACAAAAGTTCACACCCATTATGAAGTATATTTTTATAACACACTGAAATAAAACAGCTACTTAATCTAAACTTTTAAAAGTCTCAAATGACAGGGTTATGGTCTGAAAATGTCTTTGGTAAGATGCTGACTTTATACACCTCTGTGGTCAACGTTTTAGACAACCAAGCCATGTCCAGTCTTGAATGTGATCTGTATCTTTCATGTGTGTAAATTCTTTAGCATCTCCATTCTTATATCCCCAAATATCTACAAGTTCTAACTTCTCAATCAATTTTTGAAAAGAATTGGGCTGTTTGCCTTGTGAACTTGTAATCTTTTCCTCTGAAATCCTATCCTGTGTAGGGGAGACAACTCCATGCCAATCTCCATAAGGCACCAGTTCTCATATGGATAATCCATCAGTTGATAAAAAGCTGGTTTCTTTTCATTTGTGACATACTTATGAAAAGGTGACTTTAAATTAACATACGGTAACTGTTTATAGAGCTCTTTTCAACATTATGTTTAGCAGTGCAGGAGCAGTTCCTATATAAAAGTTGCTTCCTGTGGAAATCTGAGGCCATGTAGGAGAAGCCTCATCCTTCTCATGCTGCTGTTATTCCTCCGTAGATCTGGAGGAACCCAGGAGTTGTTAGGATCCTTACAACAAACCTGCACGTTGGGCAGTATTAGAAACGTAGAAAATGGTCTGAAATCCAGTCAGATTTTTTTATCCACCTAGCTCTGTTGTGTTTACAGGGCACAATGACCGTGGCAGCAGCATTTCAGACAGGGGTCTTTTACAGCTAGGGACTGAACTGGGGATCTTTTGCAGGCAAAGCATAGGCACTACTGAGCTAGGGCTCTGCTCACTATTATCAAGCAGGGCAAGAGGAGCCATGCTTTAGCCCAGGGAGGGGGGAACTGTGCCCCTTCAGATGTTGTTGGATTCCAGTTCCCATCAGCCCCCACCAGCATGGGTAATAAGGACGATGGAGGCCAGCTTCTAGAGACACAGGTTTCTTATTCCTCCTACAGCACCTCCATTAATAACCAGTCAATGTTAGAAGGGGCCCTAAGTTTAGTGGTGGAGTCCATTATTGCTATTGAGCTTGGAATAGTACTGCTGAAATGAGTCCAATGGTCATTTCAGCTCTGCCATTCTATAACATTTATTTCTATTCAGAAACAGTTTACAAAAAGCAAAACAGAACCAAGTCACAGCACATCAAGAAATAGTAGAGGTGCCATAGGTTAATGGTAAAGCACACATGCTTTGCATGTGAGAAGTCCCAGGTTCCACACTTGGCACCTGCAGTTAAAAGGATCAGGAGGCAGGAGATGACAACCATCTCTCTCTGCCTGGGACCTTGTGCCAGTCAGAGTAGATGATACTCAGCTAGACAAATATTCTGACCTGGTAGGAGGCAGCTTCCTATGTTCCTAAATCAAGGCAATTTGAAACCAAAAAGTGTAAAATAAAACTAATCTATAACCCACAGACTCAATAAACTTGGGAAAAACACTGAAGATACAATGGAAGATGATGGCAGGCATTTTAGGGAGCAAAGAACTGTGGGCAGAGACAAAAGAGCCAACAGGCAGTTGACTTATTTATTTTGCATCCAGTGACTTGGAAGAGGAACGGTTGCGGCCACTGACCCAGCTTGACTTGTTGTTTGCCCTAGAGAAGATGGAGGAGTCCAAGGGTGCATCGACTGCTGTGCCGACACTAGAAGAACCGGCTTTGGACTAAGCTGCTGGACCATGCAGCTGAGAGACTGGAGACCATCAACTTAGAATAATAGGGTGCCCAGAGGTTCGATTGACTGTTCATTGTATTTTTACTAGGCTGGAGGCAAAGGCTGTATATGTATATGTGTGAGATGATAGATAGTTGCAGAACACAGGCTCAGCACTTAGGAGGAAAGGTGAAAGGAAAGGGAATCTGGGCCAAGCACACCCACCCTGGGTGGAGTGGGACATAACAGGCACTTGGTAGGAATGGAGAAACTCATGTCAAAAGAAAGAAGTCAGCGCAGTTAACATTTGTGGGGGGAGGGGCGTGTCACAGCTTTTCTAGAGGTTGTAAGATGAGGGGAGCCATGTAATACAAGTGAGAAAGGACAACCACCAGTAAAACCCAATTTGGAGCTATTATTGTGTGAGTGAGTGAGTGGCAAGGTATGCTTATAAAGTAGGCCTGCTCATAATACAGGAGGGCACTAAAACAAATGCCTAGGACTAAGCAAATATTTATTTCTGTTCCAAGTTTGCTGGCTGAGCCATCCTGAACATCTGTGCACATGGCTCTTTACAAAAGAAGTCTTTTTTTAGGTAGCTCATCTCCTCTACAGGTTCATACACAAAAGCATTTAAAACCTAGAAATACAGAACTAGAAATATTTCATTGCCTTTTGTTGTCTTGGCTGCTTCCTTCTCACACTGAAATCTGGTGCCTCATGAAGGGTGTGGAGTCTGGATTATTCCTGCTTTTTTACTTTAGATAATGCTTCAAGTGCTCCTAGCTGACAAATTATGCACCACAGCATGTAAGCAGTTGGCGAAGGCCTCATCCCCTGTGCTTGCTGTACTTGCCACAGCACTTAATACCTTTTACATATAGGCAGCTTACCATGGTTTGCAATCAATAATAATAATAATAATAATAATAATAATAATAATAATAATATGCTATTTATATCCCGCCCAAACTGGGCTCAGGGAGGCTAACATTAAAATATATAATACATTAAAACATAAAATCCAGCAATTGACTGAAATACAGCTTAGAATCAGATTAAAATCAACGTAAATCAGGATAGGGAAAGCCACTTGTATCATTCGTTCCGGAGGTCCGTTCTTAAACTGAAACTGTTCTTAACCTGAAGCACCACTTTAACTAATGGGGCCTCCTGTTGCCGCCGCGCTGCTGGAGCACGATTTCTGTTCTCATCCTGAAGCAAAGTTCTTAACCCAAGGTACTATTTCTGGGTTAGCGGAGTCTGTAACCTGAAGCGTATGTAACCCGAGCTACCACTGTACAGATTATTGAATGCAGATGTGCAGCAAAATGGTTGCCTCTAAGTGTTCACTGGCTACAAAATGCAATGGGATGTATAGAAAACAACAAATGACCCTAGAATATTTAATTTTATTAATTTAGAAGGATTTCTAAACCACTTAATATTTATAATATGTAAGCAGTAAAGCAAGACAGGCCAACCTGATTTGTCCAGGAGACACAAACATTGTGACATCACAACCAGAAAGACTCTAACTGCTTCCAGAGTTCTAGAGCAAGGGGCAAAAAGGTTATGAAAAGGAGGTGTTTACTGCCAGCAGTGACTACTGATAGGTATCAAGGAGACTGCTGCAGGAGACTTTTTGTGCCCAAAAACTTGATCGCAAGCTATCCTTGGCTGAGACACCAAAAGACACGTACATCAATGCTAGAAGGAAACACTCTCTGTAAGTAATCACCATCCTACTGCTTCAGCCTACAACACTCGTCTTCCCAGGCACATGCGATGGACAGAAAGGACACATAACAGCTCCTGCTCATCTAATGACCAACATCCAACTAGAGATTCTAAAGCAGCAACCTACCCCTAAAAGGAGAGCTTGTCTTTATCCCCCCTACTCAACTGGCTGCAGGGTACATCTTACCATAACAGACTCTTAAATCACAAATGACTGTCTGGCAGAGGTATATCAACAGCATCATGAGAGATGGGATTTGCTGGGATGCAGCAGTTGTCTCTATAGCTCAACAGCAACTCCTAGGTGCTCACCAAAGTGGCATATTGACCAGAGTGACCAAGCCAGAGATCCAAGCTCTCCTTGGTAGGAACAGAGACATCCTCCTCACACAAGGGTTGACCCTTGGTGGGCTCAAGTGTCTGGTCATACGTGACAACCTCTATACTGATGCCCATCAATACACCATGGATCTCCGGACCAAGCTGTATGGGGACAATGGAGACAGCTGCACCCATGCCATCACTGTAGTCCTGGTCAACCCTGTATGCCTAATACTCATTGGCCGGAAAGGGGTTCAGGGAGGAACGCTGAATATGAAGGCTCTTCAGACTGCACGGTATATCAAAGACAACTTGCATCATTAAATGTGTCCTATGGGTGATCAGCGCATACCTCCTTTACCATTGCAACTTCCAAATGGTGACAGTTTCCTTTTTCTCTTGAGGCATTCTTGAAAGGAAAAGCACCAACAACTTCTGGAAGAGGAGCAGAAGCCCCACAGAAGTGCTGGTGAAATTGTGGGGGTCTAGGTAGGCCAAAACAGGCAATCACAAAGAATCTTGTACAGCTAGAGGCGGAACAGGAATCACAACACTAAACAGATCTATAAATTTAAAGCTGAAGACAGGTAGCTTAGAATATTCTGCAACCTTTCATCCTAAGTTTTCAGTGGGAGAAAGGATTCTCACTGCAAAATGCCAAGCAGTAAAGCAGTGGAATTAACCACTGATTTTGTTATGCCTATTTAGGTTCTTTTAATTTGTTTAGATGTGGTTTAACCTAGATGAGACCCAGTGTGCTCCAGGGAAGGCACAAATAAACCTCAGACAACCAATATTAGATTTCTCTATAATAGTGTATTATTGTTTAAAAAGTAAAGTCAAGACAGGGAATATGCACTCATACACACATCCATGCGCACACATCCATACGCACCACTCTTCACTGGGCTGATCAGACCCAGTAAGAGCTTGGGTGACCAGACAACGGGCTCCCGTCTGCGTCTGGCACACAACTTTGGGGAGACGAAAATGAATAAAGGAAGCAGCCATTCGCATACAATCTTCCAAATGATAATTGAAAGCAAAGAGACAGATAGCTCAAGCAGAACCTGAAACAACACATAAAAGAACTGGCACAGATCGTTTCAGAGAAGAATGCTCTTCAAAAGGAGGAGGAGGAGAAAGTAAGGATTCTTACTGAGATGCTGGTGATGTCAACTTCTGCATCATCGGAAGAGTTCAAGGTTCGACAGAGGAGTAGAGTGACCTGCGGACCAAGAACAATAAACCAAGAAGGAGGGGAATGTCTCCCGGGAAGCTTTTCCCCAAAAGCCAAACAGTTTAAAAGGTCTTTGCCTTGTCCAGCAGAGTTGAGAGTCTGTATCCTCAGAGTTTTCCGAATATGAAGATCAACGGATGACAGCCAGTGTTACAATTCCTGAAGAATAACAGATTCCAAGGTCTGAGGTTGGTTTGGAGGAAGTAATGTCAAAAGACTTGCAGATCAAAGAGCAAAAGAATAAAATTGAGGCACTGGAAAACAATGTTAGTGAGCTAAAAAAGATTTTGAATAACTCGGGGGCCGAAATGGAATAAATGAAGCAGGCTCTCAGTGATGCTGAGGCAGCAGCACTGGATTCCAAGGGAGAATCTTCATTCCTCAGGAGGTGAACATATAGCACTAAAAGAAAAAGAAAAAATGCTCTTCCAGAGTTTTGCAGATTCTGTCATGCTTTGTGAAATCCTAGCAGATGAGAGGGATAATGCTCTCACAGGACAAAAAGCCTTAAAAGTAGAACTAGAAAACCTGCGACTAGAGAAAGAGCAGCTGATATGTGAGCTCAGAGAGCTGAAGGAGAACATATTCACTTATGAGTTTGTGGCTCTTGAAAGAGAGCAAGAGAGTTTGAAGCTGAAAAACCAAGAGCTGGAAAATGCCATGAGTGAATTGAGGAGAAATTCCCAGGATAAAGAAAGGATAAAACACGATGGCAGCGGAGCTTAAAGTGCGAGCTTCCAAGAATGAGGTGGTCCGCCTTGAGGCTGTGTTAGAGGAGGAGGAGGAGGAGGAGAACTGCCTAGAAAGTGCGCCTGCAGAGAAGCAAACTCTCAAGGCCAAACTTGAGGATGGTGCTGAATCGAACAAGGATGAAACTGAGGACCTCAAAACTTGGCTTGCTAAAGCAGACATGGCGAGAATGAAACAGTGCAAATATTTTGATCGAGAACTGGCTAATGCAAAAGCTCTTGCAGAGCACAGAGAGGAGAAGGTGAGAAAACAAAAACTTCACAGAGTGCAACAAGAGCAGGAGGTGACTGCAGACACAAAGTCTTTAGGTGTCCAGTCCACCGACAAAGCAGCAGAGACTACAAAGAAAACTATAAAGCACTGGCTTGCAGAAGACTCATACAAGGACGTTTCTGAATGCAGGACACAAGAATAAATTTCCAAGTCAGCATTATTGCTAATCAAATTGTGATCATGTTGCTCTTCCGGCGTGGGTGCCATCGCTGCTGCAGCTCCAAGAGGGAAAGTCGTCCTTGTCTTTGCTCGGCGTTACTCTGGAAGCAAAGCTGTTATTGTTAAGCTGTTATTGATGATGGCACATGCTGGTGGCTGGCATTGATCGCTACCCACGCAAAGTGACAGCCAGCATGGGCAAGAGGAAGATTGCCAAGCGTTCCAAGTCCTTTGTGAAGGTCTACAGTTTGCTTCAATAAATATTTTTAAGAACCCCCCCAAAAAAACTGTGTTCATGTTTTTCATACTTATTTTTATGTGTAAAATACTTATTTTTAATGTGATTTTTAAAGAAGAAATAAATAGTAGACCTTGCACAAATAATAATAAAAAAACACCAATTATGTTATGCCCAATTAGGTTCTTTTAATTTGTTTAGATGTGGTTTAACCCAGATGAGACCCAGTGTGCTCCAGGGAAGGCACAAATAAACCTCAGACAACCAATACTGGATTTCTCTAGAATAGTGTATTATTGATTAACAGCTAACAAGTCAAGACAGAAAATATGCACTCATACACGCATCAATGTCAAGAATGGAGGTTAAAACACCGAAACAAATTAAAAGAACCTAATTGGGCATCACAATTTTGTGACAGCAGGACTTCATCACTACCATAATATTGCCAATTTAGTAGTCTCTTTCTCCTTCCAGGGTATTTTTCACTTGCAGGTCCCACTGCATATCCAGAACTGTCACCACTTCAAATAAAGCTGAGCCTCAGGGACATCAGGAATCAGATGGGAGGAGATAAAGCTTCTGGTGAGGTGGAGGAGGCAATTCGGCACTCTCTATTTGTGTCTAGAAATAAAGCAAGTCATGGCATATCTGCCACGGATGATGCCCATCCAGGCTGAAGTGCAATGCAAACTGCCTCCTTCCTTCAAGGCACATGAAATGCTCTTGGACTAAAGTAATCAGTTGAAATCAAATTAGCCGCTAATAATAATAATAATTTATTATTTATACCCCGCCCATCTAGCTGGGTTTCCCCAGCCACTCTGGGCGGCTTCCAACAGAATATTAAAATACAAAAGTCTATTAAACATTAAAAGCTTCCCTAAACAGGGCTGCCTTCCGATGAAGCAGTGTGGCTTTGAGGGCAGCAGTTAAACAAGCTCAGTTTAATTCATTAATAAAATATTTCTCAAAGGCATTCTCCTGGTCTCACAGCTGCAAAGAACAGAGGAACAGGTAAAGCGGAGACATACAAACACTTCACAAAATATATACAAGCTTTGAAGAAATAGGGAAAGCTGTGGATTCCAAAGTGCTTGCTTACCTGTGTGTGGCATGAAGTACGTCAGTCTCCCACTATTCAGCTGCAATGGATGATCCCATGTTCTAGTATCAGGATGGAGAAAAACACTCTATCCACTTTTTCCACACGATGCAAAAGCCACTTCCTCATTTTTATTTATAGATACACAGCCACCAGATGGAGCTCAACAATTGTGCCAAGGCACCACGGCAATGAGTTTTCCTTAAGAAATCCTATAAGACTGTCCTTATCTAAGAGCAGTGCTTGAGCAGGGGTCCAGCTGAATTAACATTTAGCCTTTTTCCAGCAGATTTTTATAACTTCCACATCTTGAATTTAAAAATAAAAATTTAGAAGATGACAGGTTTTAATTCCTGCTCTATAAAACCATTACAGCAGGAATGGGGGATCTGTGGCCCTTCAGGTGGTGGCAGATTGCAGATCCCATAATCCCTGACCACTAGGCCATGGGAGTGGGAGTCCAACAGTATCTGGAGGACCAGAGGTTCCTCATCCCTGCCCTAAAACCTTGTTGTCCTGCATTTCCCAGACACGATAAACAGCACATGATTTACAGCTTCATCATCCCTGCAGACTAAAAGTATGGTAGAGGGTGAAATCAGGACACTCCAGAGCCCAAATCAAACTCTTAACAGGCAAACTTTCCCCTCAAAAAATATCATTGGGGTGATTATTCATTTTATCTCGGCACCATCTCCTGTACTGCTCTCCCTCATCAAAGGCTAATTGAATATGTTATATATGCAAGATGCACAGCTGGTGGGACAAAATACACTCAACTCACTATCAGCATCACATGCAGCATACATTCATCAAGGACAGCAACACTGCAGGCAATGCGAAACCCAAAACAAGACTGGGCGAGGGACGGGGTGCCCCTTCATGCCATTTTCTGGCCTCTCTAAAGAAACCTGTTGCTGCTTTTGGCATACATGAAGTAGCATGATAGGCACGTCAAATCACAAGCCCTGGCAACCAGATACCTTTTTAAAAAATGCACAGACATTTTGTAGCTGTTCAAAAATAAGGGGGAAACTATATGAACAATTTCAGAGAGGACTGGCTTCATCCTGAGAATCCAAAGAACCATTTGGAATGGGAGCACCCTTCCTCTTCATCTGGAGGTAATGGCTGAACAGCCAAATCTCTGCTCTAAAGCCTCTCCCACATGACAAATCCCCTACCAGGACTCTGGTGCCTGGGATTGTGACACAGTCTTGTCTGCTATACGTTGCTTGTAAATTAGACCTGTGGAGAAGGGTAGGCCATTGGAGCATCTCCAACGTAACACTTTATGGCTTCAGAGACCCAAATGCAGCAAGTGGTCACACAGTTCTGCTCCACTGCAATGTCTTGTCTAGGAGGTTCTCCAGATTCGGATCCAGGCTCTTCTGGACAGCCCAGTCACTGCTGCTTCTAAAGGAACCTCGAGGAAGGGCGAGCAGTCCTGTCCACAGGCCTTTGCCACAGCCCATGCTCTCTACCGATGCTTCTGTTCCAGCAGGGATTCAAAATCCGGGGCACAGACCAGCTTGTGCTTCACATGGCCCAGGACGATCATCTCCCCACTCCTACTGTCTCCAATGCCCACGGACACCAGCTCCTTCCAAGGACAAAAGAAAAAGCTGTTAACCACCAAATCCTCTTTTTTTTTTAAGAATAATTTTTATTAACCAACCAATCACATCAAATCAAACCAAACCAAATTACATAAATTCCAAATTACAAAGCCGAATTTTAAATTTTTGTTGGGGGTACCCATATTTCAAGTTCCGAAAGGGGATCCAATCATCTTCTTGCTGCTGCTTTAATGTCCACAAATCTGAACATATGATATTCACAGTACTATCCAGTCCTTTCTTATTGTTTTTCCACATCTCTTCTTGTTATTTTCATATATTTTTCCTTTTTCTTTGTGACCTCTGATAGTCTCCACAAGCGGGTTAAAACACCAAATCCTCTTTAACCCCATAGTTCACCAAGAACATTTTTCTGCAGATGAGGCAGGGGGAGCAGCTAATTCCTACTGAAACGTCGGCAGCGCTCATTCATTTAATTAAGACTTGCGCAGAACTTCCTGGTAGATTGTGCTCCATTAACATCTTCCATTTCGGATACTAAGATGTCTTTGGCCATCTCTGTTATTCAGAACTAAGGGCAGTAAAGTCAACAACCATTTCGCATGGGGGTTTCGTTCTCGCTCCCACCCCCCACATCAGTAGCGTGCCTATAAATGCGCCCTGCCCCATTCCTCCCTTTTTGTGACATGTTGAGTGACATTTTCAGGTCACTGGTGCGTTCGTCATGTGCCCTCTGAATGTACATTAATCGGTCATTGCCTGTATTCAACTCCTTCAACACCCTTCTTCATTCAGTGACAGAGATGGCACCGCATACATTTTAGTATCGGAGATGTGATTGTCAGCTTTCTTGTGAATGTGGAAATCCTTCTGCTAACAGAATAGTAACATAGCACAATAATGGAGGTATATATATATGCCTGTTGTCTTAGTCAGGGGTCAGCACTGCACAATCTAGAACAGGGGTCAGCAAACTTTTTCAGCAGGGGGCTGGTCCACTGTCCCTCAGACCTTGTGGGGGGCCGGACTATATTTTTTGGGGTGGTGGTGAATGAATTTCTATGCCCCACAAATAACCCAGAGATGCATTTTAAATAAAAGGACACATTCTACTCATGTAAAAACATGCTGATTCCTGGACTGTCCACGGGCCAGATTTAGACGGTAATTGGGCACGTTCTGGCTCCCGGGCCTTAGTTTGCCTACCCATGATCGTAGTCCTATAGGTTCACAGCTGGAAGCACTGTGATATTAGAAAATGCAATGCTGAAAGTTAATAATCTCATCTAATTCCTTAGCCAAGTCTTTTAACTGTTCCCTAGCTATGATAAGGTAAAGGGACCCCTGACCATTAGGTCCAGTCATGACTGACTCTGGGGTTGCGGTGCTCATCTCGCTTTGTTGGCCGAGGGAGCCGGCGTACAGCTTCCGGGTCATGTGGCCAGCATGACTAAGCCGCTTCTGGCGAACCAGAGCAGTGCACGGAAACGTTGTTTACCTTCCCACCGGAGCGGTACCTATTTATCTACTTGCACTTTGACATGCTTTCGAACTGCTAGGTTGGCAGGAGCAGAGACCAAGCAACAGGAGCTCACCCCGTCGCGGGGATTTGAACCGCCGACCTTCTGATCAGCAAGTCCTAGGCTCTGTGGTTTAACCCACAGCACCACCCATGTCCCTTTCTAGCTATGATATGGGGAAACAAATTTAGCTTAAAAAAATCCCTTGACATTCTGAGTGCCCAGACTGAAGCATTAAGAGGGTGCTCTCTACCAACTTTGTGGGTCATCAATTCATGAGGAAGAAGAGTCAAGGTGTTGGTTATTATTTCTAGAAGACTAATGGAGGGTTCCCAATGGCAGCTATCTAGGAAAGTAGGCAGCCAGATCCTTTATTGAAGCCTTTGGTGGCTCCGGTACAGAATGAGTTTGAGATGCTCAAACCTGTTCCAATTACCAGTAGAGTGATGCTCCGAGCCACTTCATATGCACTGTTTTATACAGAACCACAACCAGGGGTTGGCATCAGGCAATAGCAGAGGCTGAGCCCACCACTGCTCTGATTCCCCCCTACAGAAGTAGCACAAGTGGCAGACGCATTCTTTCCTTTCATCCTCTGTGCTTTGGTGCTGCTGCTGTCTACTGAGTCTCCCATCCCCCTCGATCTGCCAGAGAGGTGGTGGCAGCGGCTTTCAGCTACCACCCTCCTACTCAGACAGAAATAGGACCAGAAGTAGATGCCTGCCCTCTGTCCAGCAGAAAAGAGAAAGTACCACTGTCACTACCGGGGACAACAATATGCTTTGTGGGGGAATTTCTTTTGCCAATCCCCCAAAACCTGGAGCTCTCTCCAATTTTGTACCCGAGGTATGATGCCTAAGTTAAAAACAAATAAATCCATACTTATTTTACAGTGGTGCCCTGCAAGACGAATGTCTCGCAAAACGAAAAACGCGCAAGACGAAAGGGTTTTTCGGTTTTTGCGTCGCTTTGCTAGACAAATTTCCCTATGGGCTTGCTTCGCAAGACGAAACGTCTTGCGGGTTCTTGCGAGTTTTTTCCCTTTTTCTTAAAGCTGCTAATAGCCGCTGAGCCGCTAATAGCCGTGCTTCGCAAGACGAAAAAACCGCAAGATGAAGAGACTCGCGGAACGGATTAATTTTGTCTTGCGAGACACCACTGTACTTAATTACAGTGGTGTACTTAATTACAGAAGGGCTCCCCGTTTTTAAAATAGAGGTTGACATCACAGAAAAACATGTACAAATACTTTTTCATCCCTCACTTGCATGTAGCTTGACAGGAAACCCAGATTTCATCCAAAAAAGTGACCTTCATAGTGTGCATATTTTGTGTGCATATTTTGTGTTCTGCCCTGGGAACCTCAGGACAAAATATATGGAAAGAGACATTATACCACTAAGAAACCCAAACTCCAAACTGACACTGGACAAGGAGCTGGACCCCATGCTGGGCTCCTGGTGACGGCACCTTTTTGACAAGTGCACTGCACATGTTTTAGGTGCAGCCCCTCAGACACATCACACTTGGGTTCCAGCACAGAGGCTGACCATGGGTGGGGGGAATCCAGCTAAGCTTTACTCTGAGCAGGCCCAATGAAATTAATTTAGTCATATCCAATAATTTCAACAGCTCTTTTCTGAGTATGGTTGATTTTGTATACCACTCCATCTCATGAAGATGCCTGTGTCCCCTTGAGGCTGGGATAGAGAACCTTTTCAGTCCTCATGAGGATTTGCCTTGTGACCCCGATTTGACAGGTGAGTGGGGTTGCCCATCTGTCAATCACCTGATGGCACAATGAAGTCAGATTTAGGGTGTTGTTAAAACTAATTCACATCATCCTTCTCCCTTCTTTCTGATTCAGAAAGGGGTTTTCATCGGAATTCCCTGCTCCAACCAGGTGTTTACAACCAATGCTAGATTTAACTCTACCCTTCAATCCATCAGCTGATTGTCCTGCAGGCTGGAGGTTCCCCTCCCGTCTATCAAAGCCTATACTGAGCCGTAAGAATATATGAGCCCAACTGGATCAGACCAGCAAAGGCAAGCCAACGAACATGACAATAGCTCTTCTCTGCTACTGGCCACACTGGCAACTGCTATTCAGAGGCACACTGCCTTTGAACATTTCCATTTCACTTGCTAGCAGGGAATGTGCATTTTGAAAGGTCATCTACTGTTAGGGTGAGTAAAAGAGAGGTTTCCCGAGTAAGCCATACCTGAAGGAAGGAGCAGGGTGTCCCTGTGGTCACGTCAAGAGTCACCCTGCCCAGAACTAGCTGCACCTTCCCTGATTTGCGGATCAGCAGCTTCCCCACCTGCCCTTCAGAGAGGTCACCAAGGGTGCAGATGTTCTCCGCCTCTTTGGCTTCCTGAAAAGGAAGCACAAGTTACAAACATCACCCGTCCTTCTGGGAAAACCAATCTTGGAGTATTCAGAAACCACCCTTGTTTTCTCACGAACCAAGAGCTAGTGCCTTCAACTGAATAAGCTGAACCTCAGGAAACCAGTGAAAGTTATGCAAATTAAACAATGTTGACCCATTTCTCATTTTACATACTTTACCTCTGCTGGTTATAGAGTAGGCAACAATGGAAATTCTATGCAATAAGGCCTCTGGCTTCTGATGCATCATGAAGTGTAGCCCATACAGTTTCAAGTACATCTTAGCACCCAGAAAGACTAGAAACTTTTAAATTGAAGAAGTCATGTGCCCTACACTCCACACATGGGGTGACCTTTCTACACTTCCACATCCCTTCCTATGGCCCCTTCTTTGGCAACATAAGCAATGACATCCTATCCAGCCCCCTGCTACTTCTTATTCTAAACAGGAATCAAGTCTTCCCATACCTGGTTCTTCTCCTGCTTTATCACCATCACCTGCCCATCTTCACTTTGCACCTCAGTTTTGATGGGCTTGGTGTCCTGGGTGGGCGGCTGTCCTGGCAGCGTATCTGGTAGCTGTAGAAAGAGCAACTCGTCCTCCTTGCAGAGGCTGAGCCGCTGCAGCAGCTCCGCAACAGACACATCCTGGGGGAAGGGAGGGGGTGCCTTTGCAGGAGCTGGTCTGAGGACCAGTGGGTTCTCTTCTTCATCATGGGGCTCCTCTTTCACTGAAATGAGACATAACAATTCAAATCAGAGCTGCAAGGGATTACACCATTACCTGGTCACTATGTTCCATGGGAGAGGACCTCCTGGTGGTACTGAGGGCTTCTCATATTCAAATGGTGTCTACCAATAGCAGGACCTTCAGTATAGCAGTCCCTTTAATGGATGATTTATTGACTTCTGAGATGAGGCATGCTCCAACAATCTCTTCTTTCAGACACATGTTTAAGACTTTTATTTATTGTCCAGTGGTTGTCTTCTGGTGTTGTCTTCTACTGCTATTTTAACTGGATTATTTCTGATGCATATTTTATACTTACTTTTGGTGTTCTATGCACTGCTCTGATATTTCTATAATGTGAGTAGTTTATAAAACCATAAAGACAAATTAGAAGTCACTTGGTCCAATTTCCTGCCTCACACCAGGTTATTGAGATTTGAAATGAGAGTCTACAACTTTCACTAGCAACCATCACACTGCATATATAAGATAAAGTAAAAGCAAACTGCATTCATAATATACTGTGGACAGAAATCAAGAGCAAGCAAGATTTGCTAGAACAGATGAGAAGAAAGGATATTTGCTTTTGATTAAGTGCATCCTGGGCAAGCTCCTCTACACAGAAGTAAACATAAGGCACACAGCCTAGAGAAATAAGGAAAGTCCTGCTGGCTTCAGCACCCTGTATCCTGTGGTGGACCATCTGACGGGAAAGGGCCACAGTTCAGTGGCAGAGAGTTTGCATGCAGGCCCCCGTTTCAATCCCTGGCACCTGGGAGACAAAAAACACTTCCTAGGTTCTCCTGGACTATCTTCTTTCTTTCTTTGGCGATTGCTCATAGTCGAGTAAGATTGTCTTCCATAAACACAGTTTTAACACTGAGTCCAATCCTGGATCCACACGTCCTTCCACAGTGGAGACCTAGGTTTCAGGGCGGGAGTTGATCACGAGGGTTTGCCAAGTGCTTCCTTTTGTCCTGACTTCAAGCGTCTTCATAAACTCTACATGCAGGGCAAAACAGCAACAGCCATCCACGACGGTTTGCCCTCCCAGAACCTGGAACTCAAAGACAAGCTCTCCCTTGACAGATGATAATTAAATTAAGCAAATTTGTGACTTTTCAGATTTATGTCTTTGTTGTCCAAGAGGACACCACAAGACTGTAGTAGTGACACCCAGTGGTCTAATCCCCAGAGGGACACAGCAGATCCCTTTGAACCATCTACCTTTCACTGAAGATGTGTCTACTTCCATGTCCTCCTCCCTGGCACTGGAGCTCAAAGGCTTGACATCCTCTTGATCCTCCTCCTTGAAAAGCCAGCCTGAATGGGCCAGAGGAAGCTGAACTGGCTTGTTCCGGATGTCATTTTTCAAGCCTGGGTCATCAAGGAACTGGCACCAAAGGAACAGGAGAGAAAAAAATGAATTAAATACTGAATGTTGAGGGAGCTGTTCTTGGTAGTGGGGTGTATGGGTGTGTAGCCACACACCCATACCTACAGACAGACAGACAGACAGACAGACAGACAGACAAATAAATAAATAAATAAATAAATAAATAAATAAATAAATAGGAGATATTTATATTAATATGGATGGGGACACATGAAAACATACATACCCACACCCTGTTGTGAATACAACAGTAAACAGGCTTGCTGAGCTTCTGATTTTTCTTAATATTTCATCAACAACTGACACATAATTGTGTAGAGAAATTAGTTTTAGAGAACAAAACATTTATTTAAAAGTGAACCTGTTGCACATACACACTATAAAACAAACAAACCTCACAGCAAAACAGGGCTAAACAATACTGGCACGGGGGTCTCATTATCACAAGCTTCCTAAACAACCCTCCCTAAGAGCCGCTTCCCTCATCTGGTGCTCCAACAAAGCTCTCAAAAAGGGATACACACAAAAAGAAGCCAACTGTGAGTGGAATTTAAAAAAAAATAATGAAATGGGGTAAGGAGGTTAGCGGGGAACATAGGGAGCTCCTGGTACCAAGTAGCACAGTATTATCCATGCAGTATTATGCCAGGGTTTCAGGTGGGGATCTGAACCTGGGACTGAGCCTGGGACCTTCAGCATGAAAGGTCTACCACTGAGCTATAGCCCTCCCGTGAAGCTGCAGTCCTTTCCCAAAAGGAGAGGTAGGAGAAAGAGTGTGTCAAAGATGATTCCAAGGTTCCCTGCCTCAAAATGGGAAAGACCACAGCATCTATAACTGGGACATAGATTATGGGCTGCATGCCATTTTTTGTCCTTAAAAGATTCAGCATAGACACGGCTGTCCCAAAATGCAGCCACCATCTAACTCACATCATCCTTCTCCAGCATGCGCAGGATCTGCTTGGTTTCCTCATCTGTCTCCCTTTTCTCTTTCTTTATGTTGATGATGTGGGATGGGCCAAAGTCAGACATATCCACAGTCTTATCCCAGGTGCCTGTGCCGAAAGAGAGAATGGCATGCCTGTAAGCAGAACATATCTCGAATGGCAAGTGGTAACTCGGGTATTACAGCGCCTTGAAGCTTGAACTTCCACAACTGAGAGCAACCTGTGTGGTGAAGTCGACTGCTCAAGCCATTCCTTAAAACTGAAGCCCAAGAGGCCTGGTGCGTGCCGCTATGCCTTCACTTGTACAGGCAGAGAGAAAAGACAAGAACAGAGGGCTAGGACGAAAAAAGATAGAAAGGCATGTTCAGAGCAAGAAACACAGTTCAAGCAGTTTTGCTTACCTTGGCAACCACTTTCCAAAATGAACTCCTCTATACAGCTATTGAAATACTCAAGAACCCTGAGTTCCCTGCATCTAGACACGCAGGGTGGTGGTGGAGAAAGATGGAACAGTACAGTAAAAAAACAAAAAACAAAAACAGAGCTGGGTCTCATGGTGCAGGTTAGGATTAAAGATGAGCTTTAGGTGTGAAGGTTTTGAACTTCATTATTTTTTTAAGCATTTTGACCTCCCACTCCACTTCAGATGAAAAGGCTAAAACTAAAAACAATAAGGCCCCTGCCTGCAGGCTTACAAACTAAAAAATCCACACAAAGGAAAATGAGATTTTTTGGGGGGGACGGGATCAAATTGAGGAACCAATTCTTAAAGTTAACCAGCAACACTTATGATGAAAAGAAGCCCACCAGGAAAAGAAAAAGACCAAGAGAGTTGGCCTCTCAGCAGGGAAGATTGAGTGGTCCTGCCTCCTGTGCTTCCCTCTGACCAAATGGTTGCTCTCCAGTTGTGGGAGGGAAGGCCTGATGGATCTGGTCTCTCAGTAGAGTAGGCAGAATAGGCCCATTTCCCTTCTCTGTGGCAGCTAGATGGAAATAATTTCTGCCCAAAAGGACAGCTTATATAACCTTTCAAGTTCACCAAGAGAACATCCACCATGGCTGATGTGTGACAAAGAACGTGGGCCAATGGTTTTGCTGCATGTCCAGTTCACATGCATTTAAATCAAGCACCCTCTTTGCTGTGTGGTCAGCAGCAATGTGTGCCTGCTCACTGCCAACATGGCTTCAGCTTTTGCTTTATTTTCCACAGCAGCCAGTTTTAAATATTTTATATCACTCTCAAGAGGATATGAAACAACAGAAAGCAGAAACCAAAGGTATCAATTCTTGCTGGTATTTTTGAGCACTGTTCTTAATTTCTATGGAAACAGAGTACTTTGTGACAGTTTACTCATAACATCTTTGTGAGGTAGATAAGAAATATTCCTGTTTTACTGACTGGGATAATTCATACCGAGAGGCAGTGACTTGGCCAAAGCTATCCCTGGGAGTCCAGAGATGAGGAAGAACTTGGAAATAAGTGTCTCAGGTTCAAGCCCAAATGCTAGATGCTGGGCCACAGAGGCGTGTTCACATTAACCTTCCACATACCTTTTTTCTTCATCATTTCTGCTGGACCTTGCTCAAAGATGGAATGAGACTGGATGACCTCTGGCCTCCCTCTGCCTCGTCCATGACCATCTCTCTGCCGGTCTCGATCACGCTCCTTCTTCTCTTTCTTTATGTTAATTTCCTCTTTTGGCCTAAGAAAAAGCAGACCAAACAGAATCACAAGAAAGTAAAAGTAGCCTGCCCTTGTTATGTGCTTCAATATATCCAGAAGACTCCTGCAATTTCTCACCAGTAGCTACAGGAGCGTCTGATGCCTTAATGTGTGAATATGAGCCAAGTCAAATGTGCAGAAACAGCGCACAATATAGCTTTTCATACTGAAGATGGGTTGAATCACTTACAAGGTTTTTGCGATTAAACGGTATACAAATTGTTAAATAAATACAAATAAATAAATTCAATGTAACAAATTCCTGCATGTGGAAATATGTCAGAGAGACAGCTACTCTAAGACCATTTTCACATGTGCCAAGCTCTTTAACAGATCCCCCACTTGTAAATATGGCTCACAGGATACACTGCAGATAGAAGCTAGGAAAACTACACATTATGTTAGGGTGGCATCCACTGCTCTTGTTCTGTTAGCACAAGGCTTTACGCTTTTGCAATGGAACTTTTACTCCATTCAACCTTCTGCAAGCGCTCTCCCCACATCTGCTCCAGAGGTTTGGAGGAACCCCCAGAACAGATTGAGGGTGCATCTGAGGTGGGGGGGGGGAGTTCTATTGCACAAGCATAAACCCTTGTGCTGAGGGAGCAAGTTACTTAACCCTACTTTGGGTACAATCCTTATTTCCCCCAGATCTGGATTTACAACCTCTATAGTCACACTTCACAGACAACATAGCATGAGAAAGCTACTTACTCTTCTTTGATTTTCCTGCTAATTATGTTGGGAGCAAAGGTTTTCTGTAAAAAGTAAAAGTAAAAAGGTAAGCAAATCATCAGCTCAGGTGTAAATTGTACTTCAGTTTGCAAAACACAGTGTGAGAAATTTCTCACAGAAACAGTGTTGCAAAATCTGGTCTCAAAATATACTTAGGAGTCTCAAAATTGTGTATGTGTGAAGGGGAGATAAGTTTCTAGACTTCAAAGCTGCAAAATTTATATCTCGAAAAAAGGAAAATAATGTGCCTTTTCAAAAGCTCCAACATACAGAGAGGGTGAAAGTTTTCTGGTCTGCATGGCTACTAGGCCCTTTTCTGGTTTCTGACAATGTTTTCCATTTCCTCCTACCTCGAGTGCCTATTACTGAGATGTTCCTTTTCTCTGTCCAAAAGGAATTTCCAAAATCTGCAAACACCTTAGTATTAAGTTCAGAAGCAAGTATGCAAAATTGCCCATTATTGTAACTTTGTGTCACTCCATTTCCTCAGCACAGAGTAACCTTACCTTTAGGATTACTCATTTTCTATAGCACTTTTAAGAAGCAAAACACCTCACCATTTCCAAGCAGTTCTGCAAAGTGCAGCTCACTACAATTGTGATTGTACATATTTCACAATTCTATTCAAGCAAAGAAAAGCTTCAACACAGGCAAACCTTGGTTGTTGAATGTAATCCATTCCGGAAGCCCATTCGGCTTCCAAATTGTTCGAGAACCGAGGCGCAGCCTCTGATTGGCTGCAGGAGCTTCCTGCACTCAAGTGGAAGCTGCGCTGGGCATTCGGCTTCCGAAAAACTGGAACACTTACTTCCAGGTTTGGGGCATTTGGGAGCTGAAACGTTCCAAAACGGAGGCGTTTTGTACAGGCATCCCCTCAACTTATGCACGTTCTACTTGTGTGTGACCGCATATATGCGTGGTGCTGAAAAATAAATTAAATAAATAGAATCATGGCAGGGGAGGGCTGGAGAGTCCTTGTGACTCGCAAGGAGTCCCTCTCTGGAGCCCAAAGAGGACGTCAGTGAGGGCCAAGAAAGTCCCAAAGAGACCGGAGGCTCCGTGGGGCTTTGTTTGGGCTGCTCAGCCAAAGCTGGCATGCGGGGCAGCGCAACAGCTGCCGCCACTGCTTTTCTACACATCCTCCAGCCAGCCTCAGAGCTTCAGCTCTGGTTGGAGAGAGAGTTGTGTGGAGAGATTGCTGGAAAGCAGGAAAAAACAGGCATTGGGTGGCTGCTACCCACTTTATGTGATTTCACTTATGCACACGGAGCCCCTGGAACATAACCCCCACATGTTACAGCATTTGCCTGTACAGTATTTGCAATCCTGGAAGTCTTGGATTGCTTTCTCTTTGCAGAAGCAAATTCATTTATTACATATTTAAAGTACCATCGTTGTATGCCATCTTTGAGGGAAAAATCCTCCTAAGGTGGCTTACAAAAGATACCTAGTTTCATATATATAGCAGGATAATTTAGCTCCATCTAAACAGCAGGACCATTATGCTTCCTCCAAACGATGTCTAGTACAATCCACTTACAACACTGCCAGTCCAGACCCTCAATTATCTTCTTTATACTCTGCCACCTCTGATCTATTCTTCCATGATTATCTGTCAAGGTTATGCCCAGCCCATATTCCGTCGCCTCCCCTCCCCGCCACACATCTTCCAAGTCTGGAATTTGAACAGTTCTCCCTTTCAAGTATGGTTCCTAACTGTTATTGCTACCAAAAAATGTAATTTGAAACAGGGGGTGGGGTGGGGTTAAAACCAGTCTCTCAAATCAGAAGGGCTGAGCAGGAGTCCAGCCATGAGGTCCTTAGCGCTCCTCGTAGCTCTTTGCTCTCTTTATTCCCATAGCTAGCAAAAACAGAATAAACTTTGCAGACAACAGAGATCTGTAACTGTATGTAATGTATACAGGAAAAAGGATTCAGATTTTGACAGAGATTTATGGTTGTCTAGCTGTTGAATTGTGATTGTAAAAAAGCAGAGCAGCAGCTCTGTTTTTCCTACTACTACAAAATGGAGGTTTGTAAACCACCCATCAAATTCAGAGGGATCTGAACTCGGGTGGAGTTTTACTCAGAGTAGAACCACTACAATTAATGAACAAGGCTAAGTTAGGTCCATTAATTTCAATAGGCCTCCCTTGAATAAGACTTAGTTGACCAGCACTCAGACCACACGGGCTCTGTGCCAAAGAACGGGTTTCCAAAGTGGTCTGCCAGGCCCACCAGGGGGGAATTTGAGACAAACTATAAGCAAACCAGCAGCTAAGTCCTATTGGGCCTACAAAACTGATGACAGGTATATAGGTAGGATGCTGCTAGCTAGCACTGACTAACCTACTTGTCTTTAAAACAAGATTCCACAAATTCATGGAGCATAAGGCTAAGTAATGGTTACTGGTTGTGATAAATAGAACCTTTACAAATACCAGATGCAGCAGAGGAAAAATTAAGTTTGTTGTCCCCATGCATTTGGAAACAAAATACTGGACCAGACGATCATGAAAAGCAAATATGCCACACGGATGGAAGGCAGAGAGCTAGGACTATGACAGGGATAGGGACCTTGTGCTGATGGACTCCCAATGCCCGTCATCCCTGACCACTAGCCATGCTGGCTGGGACTGACAGAAGGCCAAAAACATTTGGGGGGTCACAGGTTCCCCATCCTTGGAGCAGGGGCGGAACTAGCTGCCCCAGCACCCGGAGTGGTGTGAGGGTGGGGCTAGCCTGCCACCTGCGCCTGCCACCTGCGCAGCGAGCGCCCGGGTGGTGCGCGGCTAGCTGCCCGCAGCTGCATTGTCCCTAGCGGGGTACAGCCCGTGCAGCAAGTGTGGGGTGGGGTTGGGGGTGGCACGGCGATGTCACCCACCCTCATGGCTGACACCCAGGGCGCACCGCACCCCCCGCACCTGCCTTCTTCCGCCACTGCCCTGGAGTATGGTATAGCTGTGCAGCCACAGGTGGCTACATGTTGGGCAGCGTATCTGTCTCCAAAGTAAGCCGGGGGTGGGGGGAGTAAAGGGAAGGAGAAAGATAAAAGCATGAGAATACGCATCAGAAGGGTTCTTGCTGATGTCACGATTCATGGCGCTAGCTCTCCTCTGCCCTCCGGGGCTGTGGGGAGGTTCAGGCAGGGGAAAGCCAGGATTTATGAGATGAAATTCCTGGCAATGCCCCCCAGTAGGTTCTGGGGAGTTCACTGCATCCCCCCGTGTCTGCCAACTTGAAAGGTGTGTCCCTGCCACGGACAAGCCTCCGCCCCTGGCATTGTTTGTGACTGGTTCCTCATTAATCTGGAATATTGGCGTTTAATCAAAAGGCACTCCTGAAACAACATATGATAACAGGTTGCAATCAATCAGCTGCCGAAAGGGGTCTGGTTCTTTGAAGGCATTTGAATGTTTTTACAGCTAGAAAGGGAGGACAAGGCGCTTTATGCTTTTATATGGCTTTCAAATGGTCTCTTTTCTCTCTTGTCCTCCCCTGCAAAAATGCTGAGTAAGAAGACTGAGCAGCTGCTGCATAGATCTGATAAAGGGCTGTACTTGGAAAAAGGTTTTGGCTGTAACTGTCCGCTGAGGAAGAACTCCAGAGTGGACTTTTAATTGTAAGAGTTGCTTTGTTCTCTGCAAGTTATTTATAGCCACAGCCTGTGTCTAAGTGGTCAACAGCGGAAGTGGGAACGTGGTCTTGTAAACACTGCACCCTGGGACCTTAGATTGATTGTGCAGCAAAGAATGGACAGACAATATTCAACTCTCCCAGCACACTAGGTCTGAGACAACATGAAGATTATGCAGGACTGCACACGTTAAATAGATTTAATATTTATAAGAGATGACAGAGGTGCTGCCTGTGAGGAGGAAAATATGGCTTGCTGCAAGAATGGACAATAACAAGTAATAGATGAAATGGAAATAAAAGATGAGAAGATGTGGAAACAGGAGGAAGAGATGGACATATGTCTGCAACAGGAGTGGGAAACCTGATTTTAATAAATTATATAAAATTAAAGTAATTTGGATAGATTTGTAATAATTTGGAAAACAATAATAAAAAAGAGAATTGTTGTTGTTGTTTAGTCATGTCCGACTCTTCTTGACGCCCTGGACCAGAGCACACCAGGCACTTCTGTCTTCCACTGCCTCTCGCAGTTTGGTCAGACTCATGGTGGTAGCTTCGAGAACACTGTCCAACCATCTCGTCCTCTGTCGTCCCCTTCTCCTTTTGCCCTCCATCTTTCCCAACATCAGGGTCTTTTCCAGGGAGTCTTCTCTTCTCATGAGGTGGCCAAAGCATTGGAGCCTCAACTTCAGGATCTGTCCTTCCAGTGAGCACTCAGGGCTGATTTCCTTAAGAATGGCTAGTTTGGACTTCTTGCAGTCCATGCGACTCTCAAGAGTTTCCTCCAGCACCAGAATTCAAAAGCATCAATTCTTCATCAATCAGCCTTCTTTATGGTCCAGCTCTCACTTCCATACATCACTACTGGGAAAACCATAGCTTTAACTATAGACCTTTGTCGGCAAGGTGATGTCTCACTGCCTTGTCGTGGCGAAGGGGCTTGAATAACTCAGAGAAGCTATGAGCTATGCTGTGCAGGGCCACCCAAGATGGACAGGTCATAGTGGAGAGTTTTGACTAAACGTGATCCACCTGGAGCAGGAACTGGAAAGCCACTCCAGTATCCCTGCCAAGAAAACTCCATGGACAAAGACACCAGCATATAAAAAAGAGAATACTTATCAGGAATATTCTGCTGCAGTGTCTGGGATTTTTCCTGACCAAGGATTTACACCTTAGTTAGAGGTGAATATTGATCATGGTGTTATACCTCAGGAGGTACTGACATACAGTGTACTGTAGTCCAAGGGCCAAATGGGAGAATTAATCACTATATAGCCATTGACCAGTCACCCTCTTATGTGCTCAGTTCTCTTCATCTGCAAGATGGGAACAGCAGTGAGTGTCTGCAACAGTAGTAAAGCAAGCATGCTGTCCTGCATATCATGGGGACCAGCATTGTTGTTGTGGCTCTCAGAAGAAAGGCTTGAGTACAGCATGAACTATAATAAGACACTCAGGTATCTGCCAGCTTCCTGGGCAGGTGTGCTAATTAAGTCTTACATTATGGAAAGGCACTCCAAATATTTGGCTCCTAGATAATCTTCTTCCCACCTTGCTTGGCACCCTTTCCTTGGTTTATCACAGCCCAACAGGTGTTCCATGTAGGTTTGTCATTTGAACACCACCCTACACAGAAGGACCAAAATATCTAACTAACCTCCCAGAAAAACAGTACCAACAGGAATAGTAAGGTGTGCTGAGAAGCAATATGGAACTAGTTGGACAGCATTTCAAGCTCTGAAAATACATAGCTGGACTGATGGAATTTGTAGTCCAAACCACAGATTTGGGAATGCTGCTATACAACTTCCTAGGAGGTTTAAAAAGCAACTTGTCTTTCACACTCCAGGACCAATGAGTGGAAAATTTTCCAGTGCTTTATTTTTCTGTGGACATTTTTCCATTTCATAAGTTCATTAGTAACAATAAATTGTATTGCCAATTGCAGTACAATTATTAGGCATGCTTGACAGTTTCAAAGTTTTAGATTTGTTTACTAAATAAAAGTAAAACAAGCATGCTAAATTAGATCACTCTCTTGGGCATCTGAAAATGCAAACTGATTTTTCTTTTCTGATGCAAATTATCCTATGCACATTTCCAGAAAACTTTCTGGAGTGCAATGAGTGCTGTAAGTGAATACAGGAATTACTGCACCAGCCATGACCTGACACTCCTCCTTTTCATTACATTCAAATCAAGAGAGAGAAATGACAAAGTTATTAATCTTAACAAAACATCTTGGTATGCAATAAATCAGTTCCAGTAATCAAACCAAATTCCTTTCATATGGAAGCTATTAGTACAGTACATACAATTCCCTCATAAAACTCTTGCCAAGTAGGTCATTTTAACCATCATAATGACCTTCCAACTTGCCTTAATGGTTATGTTTTAGTTGGCAATATGTAAATCTCTTTTCCTTTTTTTTGTCAATACATTCACTATCAATTCCAGATTGAACTGAGCTAGATCTTTCAGATAACCCACAAGTTTTAGAGTTTGCTGGAAGCGCACTTCTGGTTTCAACCCTGAGGTTCTCAAACTTTTCACCTTCAGAGAAAATTCCACATTAAATCATCTCCCACAGAAGCCATGCATGCTGTAGAAGAGTCTGAGGCATGTTCTAACATGCACAATTGGTTGATAATAGGCCCTGCCTGGCAAACCAGACCTCACACCACTCTTTGCAAAGTAAATGTGCACTTTAGAATACGCTCAATATTCCCTTGCAACTTATGGCAAACTGATCATGGTGGGTAAAATGTTTTTACAATAAACTATTTTTCCCTGATAAGTTCCCAAGGAACTGCAGGGTTCCTGAAACATGGTTTGAAAACCGCTGCTTTAAATCTGAGTCACATTTTCCAACATGACCTGTTAATATGATTTAACCTCCTATACATAAAAACCACCTGTATAATATTTTGTAAAAACAAAACAAAAAATATTTGTATTTAAAACAACAGCACAGCAAGGATCATGATGTAGTATGTATAACCTCTTCTTATCAAACTACTTCAGTATATTTAAGAACAAAAGTTGTATAATGTCAGACTGTGCTAATCATCCACTACAGCTGCAAGCCTATACACACTTATCTGGACCTTACTGAACTTAATTGGTCTTACTTCTCAGTAGGCATGTATTGGACTGCATAGGAAACCCAAAAGGCAGTCTGGCATTCTTTGGAATCTGATGGCTCAGAGGAGGTAAACCACATTATTGGGTAAACCACACATTGTTTATTGTTTATTCTGAGTTTCCTGCAACCAGAAAGGTTAAAAATTCCATTAGGTAGGAATTTCAACATTAAATTACGGACTGATTAAACCTACTGTTGAAATAGGTAGATACACATTACTCCCACTTCCTAGATAAGGAAACAAAACATAGTAAGAATCAATAACTTGCTGAAGGCCAGAAGGGAACACTGTGCCATGAATTAGAATCAAGGGTTCCAACTGCTAGCCCTCTGCCCTTATCCCTTAACAACATGGGAATTTCCATTCCAGATCAGAAAAGAACATTTTTCAGTCTCTCTCTTATACCTGCATCCTAGAAATATGTGTGTGTGTGTGTGTGTGTGTGTGTGTAGAAAAGGGAGTAACTTACAGGGTTTTTCCTTAAACATTAAACACTTACCTTTTTAACTCCACCAAGAGTCAGGTCTCTGGAGCGAATGGAGGGCAGTCGGCCTGGGGTAATTGGGGCAGTGGTTCTTCTCCCTATCAACCCTCGTGCAGCACTAAGCGTAGGCCGGATGCTGCCACCAGGATTCCCAGTATCATTACCTGAGGTTCCTTCTGACATCTTGAATGACCTGCCAGAGGAAAGGTCAACAAAAGCTCTTCTTAACTCTTATTTCCAAACCATGACACTTTCCAAACCATGCCATACTGTTGAACAAAAGTTTCATTTCTAAGGGCAACCTGAATTGCAACCTGAGATAACAAGGGAGAAGCAACAGATTGTTAAATGCAACCAAAGCCCTCAAGAAGAAGCCTTTGGCAAACTACAGAGCTGGTGCAATGGGTAAGAGTGCAAGCTATGAGCTGAAAATCCTATGCCAAATCTAACCTTGGACATGAGTTTTACAGGGGCCTTAAGGAAATCATTGTGTGTCAACCTCAGCCCTTCAATCTAGAATATGAGCATAAATATAAAATACTTGACAAGCTTTGAGCACTTAAGTTTTCTATGCTCCTGGTTTGGTGCCTTCACATGCATGGATGAGCAAGTAGCAATGGAAACAGAGTGCTCTTTTTCCTCATTAAAGATCTTCACAATTTCCCTCCGTCTGCCATAATTATGACTGGATGATCAGTGCAAGTTCTGCATTGATGTTATTTGGGAATGCCAAACATCCCCTGACTCCAGGTGGGGTGAGGGGTGATGACGTACAGGTAGAATAGCTTCAAAACAACACCAACACCCCTGAACTGCTACACATCCTATATATTTAGAGCAAGGGTAGGCAACCTAAGGCCCAGGGGCCGGATCCAGCCCAATCACCTTCTAATGGGCGGGGTACAAATAAATTATTATTATTATTATTATTATTATTATTATTACTACTATTACTATAAATCAGGCCTGTTGACGGTCTGGGAGTCAGTGTGTTTTTATATGAGTAGAATGTGTGCTTTTATTTAAAATGCATCTCTGGGTTATTTGTGGGGCACAGGAATTCGTTCACACACACACCCAATATAGTCCGGCCCCCCACAAGGTCTGAGGGACAGTGGACCAGCCCCCTGCTGAAAAAGTTTGCTGACCCCTGATTTAGAGCCTTTCGTGACCTGTCTGTTGGTATCTATGAGTCAAGGCCTCAGTAAACATTACTACAATACATACTCCTGGAATTTAAGTTACTTCTCATGTCCATCAAGGGCTAGTATTGCTTTCAGTATGTGGGTGACCCCTGAAAAAATTAGTCTGCATTGATTTTGGGCTGCTTCAGCCTATGGAAAACCAGTTGTGTGCAGCTGCTGCCTTTCATTTCTAACATATAGCCACCAAAGCTTCTTAAATTAGGGCTACCAGTTGATACAAAGACCACATCCGGAACATGGCAGCAGATGCACAGTGGGGATCTCACAGACTCTATTCAGGCAGTGACATGAGTAAAACATTCTGATGTAACAACAGCAGCACCACATACATAAAACTATGCGAGACACAGAAACACCGACCCTTGGTGGAGTCAAAAAAACAAAGTTCTGCCATGCTTGAGTGCATTGGTCTTCAACTGGTGGGTCAGGACCCACTTCCAGGTTGCAGCAGTGCCACTGTACAAATATACGGAATTCAGAAAGGGATCCCCAAATGCAGCTAAGTTAAAAGGTGAGTCCTGGGTCTGAAAATCTCAGCTAGATGGACCAACAGTCTGATTCAGCAGAAGGCAGCTTCCAATCTTCCCATTCGTCTCTCATCCATCAATGACAGCAAAGTTGCCCCCATCTCAGCAGTATCCCCAGATTTCACCCCGACTCCTTTACATTCTACCTCAAGAAGCTGCCTTACACAGTCTGTCCAGCATTGCCTGCACCAGGCTTCCTCAACCTCGGCCCTCCAGATGTTTTGAGACTACAATTCCCATCATCCCTGACCACCGGTCCTGCTAGCTAGGGATCATGGGAGTTGTAGGACAAAAAAAATATCTGGAGGCCGAGGTTGAGGAAGCCTGGCCTCCCTGACTGGAAGCAGCTCCCCAGGGTCTCACAACAGGCCTCTTTGCCAGGCCAACTCTCCCGGGACATGCCAGGGAGTGAACAGAGGACCTTTGGCATTCAAAGCATCTGGCTGCCATCCCCCTCCACGTGAATGGTTGCCCTTAATTCATAAACTGACCTTGGGTGCACACAGTGAGGAGCACAGAGTTTGTCTATTTTTTAAATAGTTGCAGGAAGAGTTGCGATCTAAGCCGGTGGCCACCACGGGATCTTGTGGCAGTGAGTTCCGCACTTCAACCATGCCTGGAGCACTTGCTCCTTCCTGAATCTCTTCCTAGCCTGTTCCTGCGGCGACCCTTAATCCCCGTGGAGACCCAGCCTGGCGCGGCATGAGGTTAGGGGGGGGTGCGCCTCGGGGCCTGGCTGGGGGCGCAGGCCGCTGCTCAGCCCGAGACCCGCGGAGCACCTTGCCCCCCCCCCTGAGCTCCTCGCGGGGAAAGACGAGGCGGCGGGGAAAGCTCCTCTTCCTCCGCGCCGACCCCTAGCCCGCCACACGGGCTCCTGTCCCCCATCGAGGCGCCCGCCTCGCCTCCTCCACCCCCCGAGAACCCGGCCTCTCGGCCCGCGACGCACCCGCAGCGGCCGCCTTCCCTCCTCGACCTCCCGCGCGGCTCCTCAGGCGCCGCCTCGGCAAACGGCCATCTTTGAGAAGGGCGCTCGCGTCGCTACGTCCCTGGGGGGCTTAGTGAGGGGAGCGCGAACCCGCCATTTTTGTCCCGGGCTGGGGTTGGAAGTTTCGTATACTGCACTGTAGTAGTTGCTTCTCCGAGGAAGGGGAAGCGACGGAGCCTCCATCTTTGTTGTGGGCAGGGCCTTCTGACTTTGTAAGGTTGCTGCTCCTACGAAGGGAAGGCCACGACTCCGCCATTTTTGTAACGGGCGTTTCAATTTAGTTTAATTTAAGGTTAGTGATATACTGCACAGTATATCTCTAGCGACAGTGTGAGGAAAATTAAGCTGAGGAGAGTTGGGACTTGTTGGCAAGCCACACAATAAGCCCTGATGAGGAATGCAACGTTCGGGGGCATTAGAGAAACACGAGTCTCGCTCGCAGGCCCCTGAAACGGGAAGCAAAGGCCAGGAGGTGCGATTCAGCGCTTCTTCGCCCGAGTCCTCTCGCAGAGTCGGCGCCAGGAAGCCCCTCGCGTCCCTCTCTGCCTATTCTCTCTAACTCATGTGCTACTTTATACATCATTTTCAGAGGTCACCAGCGCCCGCCAACCGAGAGAGAAGCCAGAGGCTGTTTCTTAATAAAATAATGTTTCTGATTCCACCCCGCTCTCTCCTCGCAAGTTTACTTAAGCTCTCACAAGTTGGTTTTCAAATATAAACTCATTGCGCTTAGTATTAAGTGCAAACAGTAATTCGTCTTTTAGACTGATGTGATGTTTCTGTTTGAGAGAAAAAAAAGGAAAATTTAAAACTGGTGATAAATGCAGGACTTTGAGGGGCCGGAACTCTTCCAATAAATTATTCTGCTCAGGCTTCTTTGTTAACACACAAAGTGAAGTTATTTTTTAAAACTAGCTCCACGTTTACAAGAGGCTTTAGTAAGCAGGCTAGTCTCACTAGTCTGAAGGAAAAATGAAATAATTAAGAGCCATGATGCTACATCAATGCAGTGAGATTTATCCATTTATTTAGAATTTTCTACTGTTTTATCCTAGATGCCCAGGACAGGAAGCAACACAGATGAACATTCTGAGGGCAGAGAAATGGCAATTCTATGTACCCTTACATGGGATGAGACCCACTGGCCCCACTGAAAAGTTCTCCTAAGTGAACATTCATAGAACCAGGCAGCACAGCGACAAATACCATAATAAGATAATATACGTGAAAGCTCTTTTTGCATCTGTCTTATTCCTGCTAACTTAGGAATAAGTAGCTTGAAGATGTTCAACTTGGGGAGGAACTAAATTACATCACTGAGCGCATCCATGAAAAGATGTGCACCACTGCATACCTGCATGCTCACTCAGTCATCTGCACATGGGTATTCCAAGGTGCTATTCATGGATGATCAAAAGGAAGCTGCCAATTGTAGATGGTGCCCTGAGTCTAACAACTGGTGGTTGAAGGAAGTTCAAGGGCCAGGACTTCTTGATAACATCATTCTAGCTGCCTGTGGTTTTCTACCTGACATGCAAAAGTGTGAGCTCTTGAGGTGACTTGACAGCTAGGTTAAATGCTTAGCTCTATTTACAATTGCAACCCACAGCTCATCTATTCCAGAAAAGCCCTGTTGATCTTAATGAAACTGCTCTAGAGCAGGGGTGACTAAACGTTTCCATCATTGCTCCTTCAGGGGCTGTGCGCTAAGTGGTGGACGTGGCCAATAACTGGGATTTGCCACTCACCCTCTCTCACACCAAGGCATGTCCTAGAGTCTAGAGTAAGCAAGATGATGCCAAGCTATATACCTCTGTCATGTGAGCCAAGGGAAGCCATGCAGGTCTTGGGCCACTATCTGGTCATTTTAATGAGCTGGATGAGGGCCAAGAAAATGAACATTAATCCAGATACTCTAGAGATTCTGTGACATAGAGGTTTTCAAGGTCTGGGAGTTAAACGACCTGTTGCGAATGGGACTTGCACAAGTCCTGAAGGAACAGATCGTAGTCTGCAGTGCTCCTCTATTCATCTTTGTCACTGGAGGCCCAGGTGTCACAGGGGCTGGGAGTGTCCCTCCCAAAAAGACCAGAAGCCTTTTTATTAGGGATAACGGGAACAGATGTCCCCACAAAAAAGGTAAATCTATTTTTTTATGCAGCAACAGCAGCACAAACATTATACTGTATGCACAAAAATGGCATGAAGAGGTAGTAACTACTAAAGAAGAATGGCAGCTGAAACTGACAGAATATATAGAATTGGCAAGTTTGACGTGCAAAAATAGAGATTAAAAAGAGACTGACTTTAAGGAGGACTGGAAATGTTTGTGGATTATTTAAAAACTCTGTAAACAACTTGGATTTGAGTAAGAACAGCAGTGGAAAGTATCATGGAGGGGGGTTTTGTGCGAAGAAGAGTAATTATAATATGCAGCAAAAGTTGGAATTTGGGGAAACCATGGAGGGATGGAGGGGAAGTCCTAGGTTGGCTGATTGAATATTAAATTTGAAATGTTGAATTATTATGTATTTTCCAAATTTCTATAAATAAAAAGGGGGGCTGGGAATGTAAGCCAGAGCGCACGGAATGCTGTTTACTTTCCTGCCATGGCAGTAGCTATTTATCTACTTGGTATGCTTTCAAACTGCTAGGTTGGCAGAAGCTGGGACAGAGCAACAGGAGCTCACTCCATTGCAGGGATTCGAACTGCCAACCTTCCAATTGGCAAGGTCAAAAGATTCAGTGGTTTAGACCACAGTGCCACCTGCATCTCTTCTGCTGTATTAAGCCAGCCCCCACCTCTGACTGCAGGGACAGGAAGAGAAAACCCCAGCTCCAGCCCTGGACAGCTACACTCCTGTGGCCAGAAGGATGGCAAGGGGCTCGGCTGCAGCTGCACCCATGTCCTCATAAGGAGCAACACCTGCAAGCTGACCTTAAGAAATTCAAAATATACATAAAACCAGCAAAAAAATGTATATTAAAATACAGGTCAGCTTCACAAGTAGGCTTGCCTAAACAAAAAAGTTTTCAGCAGGCACTAAAAATAACACAATGCAGGTGGAGTTCCAGTGTGTAGTTGCTGCCATGCTGCAAGATTGATTCCTTACAGGTGTGAAATGAACATTATGTGACAATTGTACAAGTGTCAGTCCCGTGGATTGATGTGGCCAAGGAAGCACATATGGGACAAGGTAATCCATGCAGGAGCTATCCATTTGTGCAATAACCAGAGAGGTCCTTTTCTGATGTGTCCCTTCAGTTGTGGAATTCCCCACCCCTGACACAGAGGGCACCATCTCTCTCTCTTTGCTTTCTGGTATCTGCTCAAAACATGGTTGGTGTTCAGTTTGGGATGTTTATAGGTAGGCTCTGTAGTTATACATTGGTTGGTTGGTTGGTTGATGTTGCCATTATGTATAGCTTTAAAATAATAATAATGATGATAACTGTAGTATTAGTAAAATGTATATTTTATTCTATCTAGACTAAGCAGGATATAAATGTTGTACATAAATAAATAGCAGCCTCTACTCCATATGCAACAAAAAGAGTTACGGGGTAGATGAACTTCATTGCCACATAACTGAAACCAGCAGCGCTCTTTTTCTAGAAAAAGAGGTGCCAGAACTCATCATGAACACCTCCCTTGTTCTCTTATTATGGCAATAGTGCTCACCTGAGAGGTGCCAGAACTGAGTTCCTGTGAGTTCCAGCTGAAAAAAGTTCTGGAAACCAGATACATTAACTCCCTCTGGCGCAGGGGTAGGCAACTTAAGGCCCATTTGCCTTCTCAATCCAGCCCACGGATGGTGCGGGAATCAGCATGTTTTTACATGAGTAGAATGTGTCCTTTTATTTAAAATGCATCTCTGGTTTATTTGTGGGGCATAGGAATTCGTTCATCCCCCCCCCCCATATAGTCTGGCCCCCCACAAGGTCTGAGGGACGGTGGACTGGCCCACGGCTGAAAAAGGTTGCTGACCCCTGCTCTGGAGGTTAATAAGTGTTGTTTGTTTGTTTGTTTTCATTTTATCCAAGATTTTCCAACTGTTCAAGTAATTGCAAATATGGAACTGTTTTAACTGTAGGGAGGAGACACAACACATTTTTCTACCACTAGATGACAGTAAACTGACTTTAAACTAAGAACATACTTAGTAAGATACAGCATTCTGCTGCTGCTCCTGCTGCTGCAAAGAAAATCAGTTTGCTTCCCCCAAATCCTCCTATGCAGAAGGCATGAGGAATTATTTCCTGGCCAGAGGTCTCCAGGTTTCCCTGGCTCCTTCTTGGTGGCAGGTTGAGGGCTTGACTCTCCAGGTGTGGCGGTGTGGCTGCTGTTGCTTTTAATTTTTTGTATATTAATTTTGGATCATATGATTTATGTGGTAATGTTGAATTTGATTGTGTACTTTTTGACATTTTGTTTATTGTTCATGACTACTTTTGTTATGTTTGTAGCTGCGTAATTTTTTTATATGCTTTAAGTCGCCTTGAACATTATTTTAACTTTGGAAAAGTAGCATACAAATAAAATGACTGATTGACTGAAATGAACAAGAGTGCCTTTAATACCTTAAAAAAAAAAATACTAAGACTGTGCATGTAACTTTCAAGATTCAGCCCAGCAGGAGCTGGCTGCAAATTATAGCATAGGCTAGTCTGCCTTCCTGCCCTCCCCTCTCCAGGGCCCATCTGTGTGCCCTCACCAGGGGCCACCCCTAGGTCTCAGGTTCTGGGCTGCTCCTGACCTGGCTCTGCTAACTGGCAGAGATCATTGTAGTGTAACCTCGGAACCTCTTTTTAGTGCAGAGCTCTGGAGCATGCAAATCTACTACGAAAGAAGAATGCTTCTAAATATTTGCAGATTGCCTTTCTCTCACCTCATAACTTCCAACCAACATCCATGCATTTGGAATTGCAGTGTGGGGAGGGAAGAGAGTATGCCTTTCAGACAAGACTAAGAGTCAGCACATTTCTTTTTAGGTATTTGCAACTGCAATTTCTCTGAAGCTTATTGTAAATTTCTTAATGAGAAGATTAGTAGCGGAGGATCAACTGGACAGAGAGATGTTTTTATTCCTTTCTCATAACAACAGAGCTCAGGGTCCTGCCATGAAGCAGATGGAGAGGAGACTCAGGACGGGCAAAGTGAAGTACTTCCTTACACAGTTTGTAATTGCTACCACAAGATCAGGCAATAACCACTCGCTTCCATAGCTTCAGTTTGGGCTAGGCAGACCCCTTCCAAGGTCCAAGGGTGATGCTCACCTGGCTTTGACCATTCTCCATTATACTAGCCATGAGTGTTGTCATAAGTGGGTGTGGGCACCCCACATGCTACACAAACCACACACAGGGACACATTCATAGCATCACTGCAGTGGATTCGAACTTCCATTGCAGTGCCAGGACAGGAGGAGAGTTTTAAATACAGTGTCTCTGCCCAGGGCTGCATCGGTATTTTTTCATTTTGCCAAAGTTTAGGTCCGGCAAGATATTATAATTACTTGGTGTGTGGGTGTGTATGGATCAGGCCCAGGACTGGGGGCTGGCTACTCCTGCTTTAAAAGGTGCTGGAGATATTTCTGGATAATTAAATGCTCAATGACTACTGCTCATGATGTCTATATGCACCCTCCATGTTCAAGGGCAATATGAATACCACCAGTTGCGGAGGGGGGCAACATCAAGAGGGAGCTGCCTCCTTCACTTCCTGCCTGTGGGATTTCTGGAGACATCAGGTTAACCACTATAGAAAACAGAAGGTGTTGGTTTAGACAGACTATTAGTCTCTTCCAGTAGATTCTTTCTTGTGCTGAGTGAATGGGCAGTAAAATGGCAAATGTCATTCAGTGTGAAGATGAATATTGGAAGATTCAGGAGAAAAGAAAGAAAAGACTTCTTCATGCAGCACATAGTTAACCTATGGAATCTGCTCCCACAGTAGGCCAGTGGCGTAGCATAGGGGGGCATGGGGGGGTTGCCCCAGGTGCAAAATTGTGAGGGGTGCAAAATTTCAACACCTGGTGCTGCCGCAATACAGCTGTGACCTTCCATCGCTGGGCTCCATTGAAAATGGCTTCTGCATGTGAACCAGGAAGTACTGAACCAGCATGCGTCTTGCTTCTGTTTCCCTCCCACCCACCCTCTTCATGTGGCTCTGGGCACTGGCAACCCACGCTATGCCACTGCAGTAGGCAGTGTTGGCCACCACCTTGGATGGCTTTAAAAGAGGATTATACAAATTCGTGGAGGAGGAAAGGGCTGTCGATGGCTCCTAGCTGTGATGACTGCACTCTGCCTCCATAGCTGGAGGCAGAAATGCCTCTGAGTAGCAGTTGCTGGAAACTACAGGAAGGGAGAGTGCTCTTCTGCTCAAATCCTTCTTGCAGGTTTCTCACAGGCATCTGATTGTCACCTGAGAGAACAGGATGCTGGACTAGATGGGCCACTGGCCTGATCCAGGAGGCTCTTCTTACGCTATTTTGTTCTAATTTCTGTAATGGATATTGACTGCTAACAGCAGAGCTTGGTATCCTGTTCTCGTGTGCATTCCCACTTTACAAACAGTTGATAGTGTGGCCAAATAGTCCCAACCTACCATATGCAGTGTTCTGCATGTGCCCACTCTTTTGCAACATGCAAGGAATTCTTGGAAGCCTGAAGGAAATCCCTCAATATCACAGTGGAAACCTATTGTTATGAAGGTTGCATGCCTTCCTAATCTCTGCCGAACGATAGCAAGATTCCAGGGGGTTCCAGGCGCTCACCCAGGGTTGTGTTTCTGTTGGGAAAATTGAGGCACAGTGGAGGCTAGTGTCTTTAAGAAGTATGGTTTATTTTACACATATTTACATCTAAAGTCTTCAGTGGTGGGGGGGCAGAATGTTACACCCCAAGAGTGTCTCTCATTGCCCCTCTCTTAGCTTCAGCAAGCTGGGGTCCAAAGCAGCAGTCGGTCATGGCTCCCAGTCTCTCGGGGCAGCCTCTTCCAGCCAGTGCCAAGATGGTTCTGCCCTTCAGTCCCCACATGGAGTTCTGCCTACCTCCCCCTCCTTGTCCCCATAACTCCTTGCTCATCCCTCTGTGTAAAAGGACACTTTTCCCCTGAGGGCACAGCCTGCCTCCTCTCCTGTTTCCAATCCTAAACCTTTCTCTGCTCATGGTGACCATGGCAACTCTGTTTTGCACAGACCCAAGGATCCTTCTTTGATGTGTAGGTAACTGGCCATTGTTTGATAATGGCTTGCATACATCCAGCCTGGTCAGGCTAGTTTTCATAGGCTAGTCCCAGAATTTCTGTGTTTGGCACAGTTCAGGAGAACTGCTGCAGCCTGAATTTTCCCTTCAATATCCCAAATATTATCACTTATTAATTTCTAACATCTATTAACTTTAGCTGTTATGGGTGCCCTTGTACCCATAAACTCTATTACCCCAGATCTGCAACAGTATTAGGAGTTGAAGGAATGCCCAACCTCTGTGGGTCCTGTCGTGTCTCGTTAACATAGCTTTGCATGGATGTGATCACCACTGGGTCACACTGCTGGCACATATTTCCTGTGTCATCATTTGAGTGTTCCAATCATCTGAGATGACTAAGAAATATGGAATGGCTAGTCTGAAATATTAGAATTACTAGTCAGCCACATAAAAGAATGAAGAGGATTTGGAAACAGGTTGTGGCAACACAATTCTAACATACCTAGGCTGAGTACACACCAGAATGTTAATGAGCCCATGTGTTGCATAAATAGGATTCTGTTTGAGTGCATGTTCGTTTGCACCCCCGGGCGCTTACAACTGAATTCTATCTCAATGTTTTCTGTCCACACTAGTGGGTGGCACTTGATAGGATGCATCCGCAGTGTGTTGTTGTCCCCTCCCCTCCTCACCTTCTCTGTGTTCCAGAAACCTCCGGCCATGGTGGGCATGTGTTTGTATGCAGCTAATTTATTCATTTGTCTTAGCTACAAGTTTTCCAATATACCACACTCAACATGCCTCCCAGCAGAAGTAGGCAATCGATGGCACTGAGTAAAACATCCCCACGCACTTAATGCCGTTACCAGCAGACACACAAGGTGCTCCAGTATACCCAGAGTTGGGTGACATGCAGTTTTATGTTGAGTCCCCCCCCCTTACCACATTATCGACAGATCAGGAAAATCAGAATTGAATGAGGATAAAGTGTGGGCCCAGAGGATTGGAGAAGATCAGTCTACATCCCAATCCCAAAGAAGGGCAGTGCCAAAGAATGCTCCAACTACCACACAATTGCAGTCATTTCACATGCTAGCAAGGTTATGCTTAAAATTCTACAAGGAAGGCTTAAGCAGTATGTGGACTGAGAACTTCCAGAAGTGCAAGCTGGATTTAGAAGAGGCAGAGAAACCAGAGACCAAATTGCAAACATGCGCTGGATTATGGAGAAAGCTAGAGAGTTCCAGAAAGACATCTACTTCTGCTTCATTGACTATGCAAAAGCCTTTGACTGTGTCGACCACAGCAAACTATGGCAAGTTCTTAAAGAAATGGGAGTGCCAGATCACCTCATCTGTCTCCTGAGAAATCTCTATGTGGGACAAGAAGCTACAGTTAGAACTGGATATGGAACAACTGATTGGTTCAAAATTGGGAAAGGAGTACGACAAGGCTGTATATTGTCTCCCTGCTTATTTAACTTATATGCAGAATTCATCATGCGAAAGGCTGGACTGGATGAATCCCAAACCGGAATTAAGATTGCCGGAAGAATTACCAACAACCTCAGATATGCAGATGACACAACCTTGATGGCAGAAAGTCAAGAGGAATTAAATAACCTTTTAATGAGGGTGAAAGAGGAGAGTGCAAAATATGGTCTGAAGCTCAACATCAAAAAAACGAAGATCATGGCCACTGGTTCCATCACCTCCTGGCAAATAGAATCATAGAATCATAGAGTTGGAAGAGACCACAAGGGCCATCGAGTCCAACCCCCTGCCAAGCAGGAAACACCATCAGAGCACTCCTGACATATGGTTGTCAAGCCTCTGCTTAAAGACCTCCAAAGAAGGAGACTCCACCACACTCCTTGGCAGCAAATTCCACTGTCGAACAGCTCTTACTGTCAGGAAGTTCTTCCTAATGTTTAGGTGGAATCTTCTTTCTTGTAGTTTGGATCCATTGCTCCGTGTCCGCTTCTCTGGAGCAGCAGAAAACAACCTTTCTCCCTCCTCTATGTGACATCCTTTTATATATTTGAACATGGCTATCATATCACCCCTTAACCTCCTCTTCTCCAGGCTAAACATGCCCAGCTCCCTTAGCCGTTCCTCATAGGGCATCGTTTCCAGGCCTTTGACCATTTTGGTTGCCCTCCTCTGGACACGTTCCAGTTTGTCAGTGTCCTTCTTGAACTGTGGTGCCCAGAACTGGACACAGTACTCCAGGTGAGGTCTGACCAGAGCAGAATACAGTGGCACTATTACTTCCCTTGATCTAGATGCTATACTCCTATTGATGCAGCCCAGAATTGCATTGGCTTTTTTAGCTGCCGCGTCACACTGTTGGCTCATGTCAAGTTTGTGGTCAACCAAGACTCCTAGATCCTTTTCACATGTACTGCTCTCAAGCCAGATGTCACCCATCTTGTATTTGTGCCTCTCATTTTTTTTGCCCAAGTGCAATACTTTACATTTCTCCCTGTTAAAATTCATCTTGTTTGTTTTGGCCCAG
This sequence comes from Podarcis gaigeae, assembly GCF_964106915.1. Lineage (NCBI taxonomy): Eukaryota > Metazoa > Chordata > Lepidosauria > Squamata > Lacertidae > Podarcis > Podarcis gaigeae. Next base: position 1,705,859 of record NC_139692.1, on the reverse strand, counting down.
TTCTCTAATCTGTCAAGGTTGTTTTGAAGTGTGATCCTGTCCTCTGGGGTGTTAGCCACCCCTCCCAGTTTGGTGTCATCTGCAAATTTGATCAGGATGCCCTTGAGTCCATCATCCAAGTCGTTGATAAAGATGTTGAATAAGACCGGGCCCAAGACAGAACCCTGTGGCACCCCACTAGTCACTCTTCTCCAGGATGAAGAGGAACCATTGATGAGCACCCTTTGGGTTCGGTCAGTCAGCCAGTTACAAATCCACTGAGTGGTAGCATAGTCAAGACTGCATTTTACCAGCTTCTTTACAAGAATATCATGGGGCACCCCATCAAATGCCTTGCTGAAATCAAGGTAGGCTACATCCACTGCGTTCCCTTCATCTACCAGGCTTGTAATTCTGTCAAAAAACGAGATCAGGTTAGTCTGACATGACTTATTTTTCAGAAATCCATGCTGACTATTGGTGATCACATCATTCCTTTCTAGGTGCTCACAGACTGTTTGCTTAATGATCTGCTCCAGAATCTTCCCTGGTATTGATGTCAGACTGACTGGGTGGTAATTATTTGGGTCCTCTCTTTTCCCCTTTTTGAAAATAGGGACAACATTTGCCCTCCTCCAGCCTGCCGGGACTTTGCCTGTTCTCCAGGAATTCTCAAAGATGACTGCCAGTGGTTCTGAGATCACATCTGCCAGTTCTTTTAATACTCTTGGATGCAGTTCATCTGGCCCTGGAGACTTGAATACATCTAGACTAGCCAAGTATTCTTGTATTTTCTCCTTAGTTATTCTGGGCTGTGTTTCCTCTGCTGAATCATTTCCTCCAAATTCTTCAGGTCGGGCATTGTTTTCTTTATCGGAGAAGACTGAGGCAAAGAAGGCATTGAGGAGTTCAGCCCTTTCTGTGTCCCCTGTTTGCATTTCACCATCTTCTCCTCTGAGTGACCCCACTGTTTCTTTGTTCTTCCTTTTGCTACGAACATACCCATAAAAGCCCTTTTTGTTGCTTTTAACCTCTCTAGCAAGGCTGAGTTCATTCTGTGCTTTAGCTTTTCTGACTTTGTGTCTACACGTGCTGGCTATTCGTTTGAATTCCTCTTTGGTGGTTTCCCCCCTTTTCCATTTTTTTTTACACATCCTTTTTTAATCTTAACTCAGTTAAAAGTTCTTTAGATAGCCACCCTGACTTCTTTAGGCACCTTCCATGTTTCCGTCTCATTGGTATTGCCTGAAGTTGTGCTTTTACTATCTCCCTCTTAACAAACTCCCAGCCACCATGAACTCCCTTTCCTTTTAGTATTACTGTCCATGGGATCTCACCCAGCACTTCCCTAAGTTTTAGGAAGTCGGCTTTCTTAAAGTCAAGAAATTGAGTCTTAGTATGCTTGGCTGCTCCTTTCCACTGTATAGTAAACTTCAGAAGAGCATGATCACTCGCGCCTAATGATCCTTCCACTTCTACCCCACTAACCAGGTCATCAACATTGGTTAGGACCAGATCTAAAATGGCTGTTCCTCTTGTTGCTTCTCCCACTTTCTGGACAATGAAGCTGTCTGCAAGGCCAGTGAGGAATCTGTTTGACCTTATGCTCTTGGCTGAGTTTGACATCCAACAAATATCCGGGTAATTGAAGTCCCCCATTACTACTATCTCCCTTCTTTTTGCATGCTTGGCCATCATCTATGTCCTAGAAGGGGAAGAAATGGAGGCAGTGAGAGATTTTACTTTCTTGGGCTCCATGGTCTGAAGCTCAACATCAAAAAACCGAAGATCATGGCCACTGGGCCCATCACCTCCTGGCAGATAGAAGAGGAAGAAATGGAGGCAGTGAGAGATTTTACTTTCTTGGGCTCCATGATCACTGCAGATGGTGACAGCAGCCACAAAATTAAAAGACACCTGCTTCTTGGGAGAAAAGCAATGACAAACCTAGACAGCATCTTAAAAAGCAGAGACATCACCTTGCCAACAAAGGTCCGTATAGTTAAAGCTATGGTTTTCCCAGTAGTGATGTATGGAAGTGAGAGCTGGACCATAAAGAAGGCTGATTGTTGAAGAATTGATGCTTTTGAATTCTGGTGCTGGAGGAGACTCTTGAGAGTCGCATGGACTGCAAGAAGATCAAACGTATCCATTCTTAAGGAAATCAGCCCTGAGTGCTCACTGGAAGGACAGATCCTGAAGCTGAAACTCCAATACTTTGGCCACCTCATGAGAAGAGAAGACTCCCTGGAAAAGACCCTGATGTTGGGAAGGATGGAGGGCACAAGGAGAAGGGGATGACAGAGATGGTGGGACAGTGTTCTCGAAGCTACCAGCATGAGTTTGACCAAACTGTGGGAGGCAGTGGAAGACAGGAGGGCCTGGCGTGCTCTGGTCCAGGGGGTCACGAAGCGTCGGACATGACTAAACGACTAAACAACAACAACAAAGTGTGGGCTGCCACTTGGGTGAGAATGTCATGTAGATGTCTTGAAGAACATGTACCTGTGGGATGCACAGAATCCACTATAAAGTGATGTTTGTATACAGTCCTACTCAGAAGTAAAACTCATGTAGTTCAATGGGGCATGCTCCCAGACCCTGGCAGACTGTAAGGTACCACTGTCTGGGGTAGGCGTGCAGGGCGTTCCCCTGAGTGAGGGACGCACTTGTGCGCCGCAACCCAGTAGAAGAGTCCTCTCTGGGTCAGACCTTGGTCAGCTCCCTCATGCGCTGGAGCCAGGCTCCAATGAAGGAGCGTGTTGTGGGGGCACCTGGTTGCACCCCTCCCAAAATTGCGCCCAGAACCGCGGGGGCCCTCAGCTCCCCCACACCATGCCATTGCTGCCAGACAAGTGGGTATAACATGGCAGTCTGAATCTGGAGGATGTCGTGGCTATCAGCTTGGATGACTTTAAAAGTGGTTTAAACCAATGAATGGAAACCAGTCATGATGGCTGCATATTATTATCTCCAGTATCCGAGGCATTAGGTCTTTGTTGCTGAGGTTGCCCTCATGTCCTGCTTGTGGGCTTCCCTTTGGCTCCTGACTGGCCACTGTGAGAACAAGAGGGCTAAAGGGGCCTTTGGTCTGATCCAGCAGGTCTCTTTTCACGTTCCTAAGCCTCCACATGAAGGCAAAACCAGTTGCCAGTAAAGCGCCAAACTCTTCCCTGAACCACCTGTCCCTCACTCTTTTTTCAAGAAATGTAACAAGGCACCAATTTCCTGAGGCAGCCATGTTTGTCTGTCCAGGCAAATCTTGTAGCAGTTCCATATCTAACAGACTGATTATGGCACAAGTGTTGATGGTCTTACAGTGTAATTCCTAACATGTCTACTCAAAACCAAGTCCTATTAAACTGAGTGGGGGCTTACACCCAGGTGGGTAAGGCTGGCGTTGCAGCCTAATTTATATACTGTGTTAGAGAGGGAGATTCATAAAACAATGAAGGCAAGAAACCATCTCTGACAGTTCTATGCAAAGCTCATCTTGCATGCAAGATAATAACAAAATGACCAGTACACACTGCAGTCTTTCTGATGGATTTACTAGTTGCAATGGGAAGGAAACTCACACAAACCTGATGGAAGCCATATTTAAATAGCATCCAATTTGGTGATAAATTAGAGCCCAGCAGCTTCTCTTTGTAGTTTTTTTTTGCTGAAGAACCATAGCACTCAGGTCATCAGCAGGAGAGACTGTAATGTTTTCCTACTGGTTCTGAATGTCACACTTTAGGGAAGTCAAGTTTTGTGTTCATTTATCCTTTTGCATAAGGTAGCACTTTGTCTCTCCATTCGCTGTGCTGAATGACTCTGCTGGAGCCCCTTGCTCCACAGCCCTCATTTTTCTTCTTCTTTGATTCCCTTTGTCTCTTGACAAATGCAAATCCTTCCTCTCTACATGCCAGGTTGTTAGTCTTTGGGCTTTTTCATGAGTTACACTAAAAGTGCCTTGTGGTTTGGCATGTGTCACTTGTGAACGTTGTTGTTGGAGCACTGAAAGCAGAGGAGAGCTACATTCTAGACTAGTAGTTCCCAAACATTTCTTTTTTTGGCAAAGGATCACTCCCAAATTGCTGTGCTACATGCAAGATGCTTTTAAAGTTGTTGTTTTTTGCTTTTTTCTATTGTATTATACTCTATTACAATTTGAATACCACAGGATTCAAAGTGTAATACAATAAAGTGTGATATAATAAATACATGAAGCAATTAATACAATTAAAAATTGCAATTAATTATTACAATTAAAAATACAATTAAAAATCAATATGAATATATAATGTGATGGGTATGACCTCTTCTGTCTTCAATCAGAAATTCACAGACCACTAGAAAGAAGTTCATGGACCACTGCTGTACCACAGTTTGAGAACTTCTGTTTTAGCCAGTGTGCTTTTTTGTTCCAAGAGGATAAATAATGCAAATGAGTCATCTGGGTACTGCAAACAGATTTTTAGCAACAGGTATATTTAAAAAAAAATTGCTGGATTTTCCATGGATTAAATGGGGAAGGGGAATTGGTTAGCACCCATTTGCCTCAGGAGACAATGGAGGAGTGTGCCTTTGGGTATGAAGTCAAACTGCAGCCATGGCTGTGGAGACCAATGCGGGAGAGACTTTGTTTTGTTGCAGTTGGGGCAGATGAAGGTGTCCAGGGTGTGTTTCTTCTCTCTGCGCTCATCCCAGTGGTCTTTCCTCCTCTGGATACACAACCTGACTGACTGTCTCCAGGCGGTGCGGTTGCCTGCAATGGATTCTCACAGGGCAGGGTGCACGAGCAGCTCCAATTCCACAATAAATGCCCATCCGGAAGCACTCTAAAGATATATTTTACCTAAGTGCTATTTAGGCCAAATGTGATAATCAAAGATGGTATGTGTAAGACAGAGTTTGCAGAGTCTGTTGCCCAGCAGATGTTGTTAGATGGCCAATCTAACAATGTTAGATTGGCCATTGTTATGTTGGTTGAGGCTGATGGGCGTTGTAGCCAAAGAACATCTGGAAGGCTGCAGTTCCCCACCCCACTGCATCCCTGGTGCAAAAGAAAATGTATGTAGCAAACTCATTCTCCAAGGATGGATCTTTATGCAGACAAAGCAGCAGCACTTATCGGCAAGTAGGCGGTATCAGCAGGCTTGAGAGGACACCAATATTTGGAAGACTTATAATTATTTAAATAGAATAGAGGGACCCTCCAAAACAGCCCCATGATGACGGGGCGTACTCAGTAGCCACAAAAAACAGAGTGGGCAGAGGAGAAACAGAAAAAAGTCAAAATGAAATGGAACAACGCCTGGCTGGCTTTGCAGATCCCACTTGTTGAGGCTAATAGTGAACATACAAGTTATAGGTGCATTTAAATCGATTGATTTCAGTGGGGCTCAGTTCTGCATTGGATGTAGACCATAATGTCTGCTCTAGACCAGTCTTCACCAGTCTGGTGTACTCCAGATGTTGAGGGTGAAGCTGATGTAGTCCAATAACATCTGGAGAGCAGCAAGTTGGAGAACGCTGCTCTGGACGATGCGCTGCAGAATTATTTATACAAAATAAACCTCGCCCCGCATAATCGACCACAAGACGCGGCGAGCAATGCCCGTCCAGTTTGGGGACCAGCCCCCCCCCCATATTTTATCGGGGCGAGAGCTGATTGTTATGCGAAGAGTCCCTGGGCGCCTCTGGCTCGCCTGCCCCTTGCCGGCCTCGCAGCCCTGCCCGCTGGCCGCCCTCCGTGCGCTCCGGCGCAGAGAGAGAGACTGCGGAGCTGCGCGCTGCCTTGCGCGCCCCCTCCCTCCCTCGGCGCAGTCATTGGCTGCCGCCCTGGATGCTGATTGGCCGAGAGGAGCCGGGCTCGGGGCCGCCTTGCCTGCCTCCCTTGCCGGCTGCTGCTCGGCTGCGGAGCCTCCGCGTCCCTGCTCGCTCTCCGCGCCCTTCCTGCCTCCGAGAGCCGAGTTCTTGCGGGGAAGGCGCTCGGGGCAGGCAGGCAGGCAGGCAGGCAGGCTCGCTCTCGCCCTCGCGGGCGTCCCGCCACCACGTTCACTTCCCAGAGGTCCGGCGTCTCCTGCGGAGCCAGGTAGGAAGGACGGCGATCCTGCGGGAGAAGCCGAGGCGTGGAGGGAAGGAGGCGCATTTCTGCCTATGCCGCCTATTCCGTTCCTTGCCCGCCTTTCTCTCGCGGAGCTCGAGGCGGCACCCCGGCCCTCCTTTCCCCCTGCAGCCACCTGATCAAGTCGGCTGCGCAACCCGGTGAGGTACCGTAGTGGTTGCCGGGCGAGAGCAGAGCCGGGGGGCGCAGGTTCCCGTCTCGCTCCCGCGATGCCCCGGGCAGGCGCTGCCTCTCCGGAAAGGTTTCTGGTGAAGACCAACTTGGGGGGGGGGGGGCCGAGAGGAAACATGTAACAAACAAAAATGAAGAGCAAGTCAAGCTCCCTGCCCCAAAGAGATTACAGTCCAGTAATCCAAAGGCCAGCAGCGTAGGAGGGAGGGGAGAGCAGAGGGATATAGCTCAGTGGGTAGAGCATGAGACTCTTAATCTGAGGGTTTGGGGTTCAAGCACCACGTTGGGCAAAATATTCCTGCATGGCGGGGGGGGGGGGTTCCGACTAGATGAGCCTCAGGGTCCCTTCCAACTCTGCAGTTTTATGATGCATCTCTGACAATGGCTCCCCTCAAGCAACTCACTTCATCTTCTCAGGGGACCCATTTCGCCAAGCCGCATGGTTTTTCCCTTTAGAGTAAAGGCCAAAGGCACCTCCAGGCAGCAGGACTTTTCTCCTCTGCTGAATGGGGTTGGGGGGGAAATGATTGCTCTGGAGAATTAATGGATCTCGGGGTGGGAAATGCTGTAGGAGTGACACACTGCTGCAGCACAGAGCTCCCCCCTCAAAAACAAACCCATATATTGTAGGACAGGCAGCAGGAACCTGGTCCAAACAATGAGACCAGGTAGGCAGGACACAGATCCTGTCAACCGATTCCTCCTCACTTTGGAATCTACTTAATGAAGGCAACTGGACCTGTCAGACTGAATTTCACTGTCCCGAAGGGGATGACCTTCCTTCACTTCCACAGCTCCGCCAAACATGGGGAAACCACCAAGAACTTCAGCTTGGTTCTTGCAAACAAGGAGCAGATGGTGTTGCAAGAATAATAAAGCAGAGGTCTTAGGGAAAAGAAAAAGTGTGGGGATGGGGGGCACAGAGGCCACACGGATGGAGCCTGCTGGTGCTCGCCTGGCTTTGTGTTTCAGATGGGTTTTTGGTATATGCAGATTCAAGTGATTGTATGTGCGTGCACAAGTCTGGGGCTCTAGACAAGGTGTCGGAGAGCATGAGTACACACCACTTGCATGCATAGGCAAAATGTGTGTCACAGTGAAAATGTGAAGTCAGATGAGTGTGCATTACATGCTGGCTTAAGTGTTTTATAACTATCCACCTGAGTACTTGTGGGCACAGATTTTAGAAGTAGGGAAGAGGTTTAGAGGCAGCACAAACAGCAATAAGTCCCAAGTTTAATTCCTGACATCTCCAGGGAGGACTGGGAAATATCTCTGTCTGAAAACCCAGAGAACTGCTGCCCATTGGCTCAGTGATGTGATTTGGTGTAAGGCAGATTCTTGTGTTCCTATGTAGAGCCAGTGTGGTGTTGGAGTGTTGGACTAGGATTAAAAAAACCTGGGTTCAAATCTCCAGTCAGTCTCATTCAGCTGCGCTTACCTCACAGGGTTGTTGTAAAGTGAAAAGGCATGTGTGTGAGGTGAGTAGAATATAAGAAACTTGGAATATAAATATAAAAAATAAAGCAAGGGTTTATGTGTAGGGAAGATGTGATTTTAAAAGGGCATTTTGAATTAAGGCATATGTAGAATAATTAGGATCTTATTTATTCAGATTTTTCGATCTGCCTTATTAAAAAACCTCAAGCTTAGTATTTCAACATTTAGGTCAGAAGGAACTTGTATTTACAGTGGTACCTCTGGTTGCAAATGGGATCCGTTCTGGAGGTTCGTTCGCAACCTGAAAAGCCCGCAACCTGAAACGCCATATCGGCGCAGGTGTGTGGTGCAATTTGGTGCCTGTGCGCATGCGCGAAGCGCGATTTAGCACTTGTGTGCATGCACAAGCAGTGAAACCCAGAAGTAACCCTTTCCTGTACTTCTGGGTCGCTGCGGGACGCAACCTGAAAAAACGTAACATGAAGTAAACGTAGCATGAGGTATGACTGCATTCTTAAATGATTTTATTTCTTTAAGTGGATACAATAATGCTAATTAAGATCTTATGTCACTCTGATGTGTGTGCCTAGCTGTAACAGTACACATGAAATGGTATTGTGGGGTCATGCAGGGTTGCGCATGACTTGCACATAATTATGGGAATTCATAAGTGTGCAGAACTATGAGGAAGTTACGTGATCAACCAAGAGAGAAAGTGTCTGCTTGAGACTGTGAAATATGTGTGCCGACATATTTGCAAGTGCGTTATCATGAGTGGAAAGTATGGACATTTACATTAGCATAAGCAGGGCTGCTTATGTGCATGATTTTGCTCAGGGAGTAGTGGATGGGCGTGCAAGGTTCTTAATGGGTACGTGGACATTATTTGGATGTAGGGCATTCAAGTACACATTGAATATGGGCACAAAGCTATTGCTGCAGGCAGTGCAAGATTCCAGGGGTTCCATCACTCATCCAGGGTTTGTGTTTCCTTTGGGAAATGAGGCACAGCAGAGACTGTGGTGTCTTTATGATATATGGTTCTGTTACACATATATACAAACCTATATGGAGAGAGTACAGAGCTTTCACATCCCAAAAAGGGCTTATTTCTTCCATAGACTCAGCCTTGGTTCTAACATAAATCAAACATTGTGCTCTGCCTCTCTGACTTCACAGAGAAGCTCAACTGCAACTCTGGCTTTGTCCTTCTAACTATCTAAGAGCTGGAGGAGGGGCCCAACTCAGTTGTCATCTGGCACAGGGTCCCCTCTCCTTTGCTCTCTTAATGGCCCATTACCTTTCTCCCATAATGGCCCAGGCAATTACCTTTGATCTTCTGTAATGGCCCATCACTCAGGCAAAAACACAGAAACTAGCCTGGCTGATATTTTAACCCTTGCTGGGTCCAGGGGTTCAGGATCAGTCTGGCACCCACAAACTCATTACCCTGTATTTCATAATATGGGGTATGGGTGTGTGAATCTGAGTGTGCAGAGGGGTATTTGCAGAGCCAGCATGGGAATGAAGAGAGAGTGTTGGTCACCATCCGAGGGCCAGAGTAGATGTGACCTTTGTCATAAGATCTTAAGAACAGCCCTGCTGGATCAGGCCAAAGGCACATCTTGCCCAACAGCCTGCTCTTTGAGGAGTCAGGGAATACCGGATGGGGGCCCTCCAGCGTGTTTCTTTCCTGCTTGCAGGCTTCCTATAAGCACCTGACTGACGCCCAGTGGTGTAAGTAGCACACAACCATGATATCTGGTAGCCACTTGGTACATCGCTTGAGCTTGCGCAGCTGATTTTTGTTTAACAAGTAGTTGGTGTAGCGGGACCCCCACAAGCTGGATTGGGACCAGGGTGTGGGGAGTCTAAACCTTTGCCCCTGCTGTGGTCCCAGCGGGAACCAAGGCCTCCTCAGTATTTATTTGCAGTGGGAGGGAAGCTGCAGTCGGGGCTGGGAGGAGTTTTCCTTACAGTGTGAATAGGAAAGGAGCGGAATCTAACTGGCACCAGGGCGGAGTAAAGAGTTAAAGTTGTTGCCTCACATTCTCAGTCTGACCTGCCTCCAGCGCTGGCTAATTTTTAAAGAAAAATCATATAGGCAAGGCCTAATGGTGTGAAAAAATTATAATTTGGCTCTGAGATCTGTGTGGGTTGGTATAATTATCCTAGTAATTTTTTTGGGGGGGGGGGAGAGTTTTGTGCCTATGCCTTTTAACTCTGATACATAAGCAGATATATTTTTTCACAACAATAGGCATTCAGATGGTGGCCTAAAAGGCATCCAGGTCCTTTTGAGGAATCATCACACAGAACCTGAAGCATACTCCCCACTCACTAATTTTTTTGATTTTATTTCTTTTAAGCTGATTCTAATATTATATTTTAAATTGCTGTAACCCTTCATGGGATCTTTTGGTGAAGGATGTGTAAGAAATTGAACAACAACTACTACAATAATAGTGCATACTAAGTTTTAGCTTAGGAAGGAAACAGGAAGTGGGCAGAGGGAAGTTTTTCTTTGTGTCTCATAAAACTAAAGCCCAAGGCTATCCAACTATCCAAGGAAGCTGAATAGTGGGAGAATAGCGGGACAGATGAGGATGATTTCTTTCTTTCTTGGATTAATACCTCACTTTTCCTCCCAAGGGGCTCAAGGGGGCCTAAATGGCTCTTCCACCTCCTCATTTCATCCTCACAACAACCCTGTGAGGTAGTTTTAGGTTGAGACACAGCGAGTGGCCTGGAGTCACACAGGAGCTTTGTGGCTGAGTGATTATTTAAACCCCGTTTTCATCGGTCCTAATTCAACACTCGAACCCACTGGGTGTCAAAGGGTCTGGCAGGAGAGGATGGCAAATGTGGCAGGAAGATTCAAGGACAGAAACATTTCAACATTTCAGTGTAGAATAGGGGAGTAGAGTATCACAATATTTTTATTTGCAGAATATGGATAGATATATTTTCAAATCCCCTTTTTAAGCAGGGGGAGGTGATGGGCACCAAATTTAGTGACTTTAAAGCGGAATTTGACAAATCCATGAAATGTGTGATTACCAGTGGCTGCTTGCCACAACAGCTGTGTACTATGTCCAGTACAGGCAGACCCCCCTTTTACCCAAGTGTTGCGTTCTGAGGCACCGTACATGTCGGTGAAATCATATATAATTGAAACCCAGTGAAAATTAGCCTGCAAACACTGTTTGGCACTGCCCATGCCCCACCCCTTTGGGTGATGCTTCAGTGATGTGTTTATGACGTTCCTGGGTCACTTCTGGGTTTGGCGCGTTGTGTGTGTACACAGTTGCACACATATTGAACAAGGGACCACTGTACTGAGGGCAGTGGGCCTCTGGATAGCTGTGCTGGGACTCACAAGTGGAGAAGTTCTTCACAGTGACCCAGGTTCAAATCCCTAATCATTTCCCCAGGACACAGTGTGGTCTTTAAATGTGAGGTAAGAACGCTCAAGTTCCACTTTCTGCACTGAAACAAGAAATAAGCATGCAGCCAGTTGTGAGGTGGTCTCTGCGAGATTTGGAGTGTGCACCTAGACATATGTCCATCTCTCATAAGAAGCTGCCTTGCGCAAAGTCAGGGCATTGGCCACTCTGCTCAGGACAGAATTGTCCATGCCAGGCATGTAGACCGTCGCGTCTCCTCCCAAGGCCAGCCTCTACCCAGCTGTGCTCTGCACTCCCCAAGCATGCCATTTGCCTGCCTCTATGGAGGACCGACAGATTGGATGCTTAGAGGCCTATGACGTTTGTGTGACTGGAATGGGTACATTGCGCAAAGGAAGAGGCACATCCATTGGTCCACACACATTTGCCTCTGGCATGCAGCCCCTTAAAGTTGCACACAAGGGGATGTGGCTCTCCGGCCAAAGAAGAGGGATTTACTTCCACATATTGCATTTAAGATTGGAGAATTTTAGCAATCAGCAGCTTCCCCAAACCTGACTACAGCCAGCCATAGACCAAATTATCTGGGGGGTGCCAGGCTGGGGAAAGGCTGGCATCTTTCTGGAAGGGAGCGAACCTGGTAGCCTCCATGGTAGAAGCTGGGGGATTCAGGTGTCTTTGCATGTGCATCTGAGAAAGAGCCTGGCGGAAATGTGCATGTCGGGTTTTGAGTCGTTATCTGCAGGGATGTGAAGGAGTTGGGTTGCTGTGAGTGGGTGCATATCCGCGTGGCAGTGCCTGCAAACATGTGCGTGGAGGAGAAGCATGAGGCCATGTGAGCTTGCCTGGGGGGTTGCATACTGAGCCTTTTTGTTGCTGCTGTTTCCTGACAGGAACATTTTGACCTGACCGTCATCCTGGCTCAGGTGACTGCTTTCCTGTAGATGGGTGGTCCATATTAATGGAAAGGCCCTTTGGTGGCAGTCAGGCCCTCACCTCTTTGGCCTCTTCCTCTGCTTCAGCTCTGCCAACGGGAGAGGGAGCTTTTTCTTGGGGAGGCTGTGCAGGCACGTTGAAAGGGAAGGTCTGGAATGTCAGAAGGGCGGTGCTGTGGGAAACACTCCAGGGACATGAGTGGGGGAACCAAAGAGTTCTGGCTTTGCTTCCTACGCCTTGCTTCAGAGACCTCCCCTTCAACTCTCCCCTCTCTGCAAGTCCTTGCTTAGCCAGGACTGCAAAATGTCTTTTATTCCATGTGACCCGCCCGCCAAAACTCCCACACCCCGTTCTGCGGTTCTTTATCTTGGCATGTTGACTGGGATTACAAGCAAGGCATGTTATGCTCTTCCTCTGAAAGGGATGTCTCATTTCTTGTTTTTCGAGGCATTTAAAAAAATAACTGAAGCAACAGTGATTGAAATGGCATGAATTCAACAGTTAGGGAGATGCGTTTGCCGGCCTAGGTGAGTCTGTATGCAAGAAGGGGTTTGGATTAGCTTGGCTACGAGGAAAGGCTCAAGCGCCTGAAGGCTTTTTTATGACAGAGGTTTTTTTTAATTTCAAAGTATGCAGAGAGAGTGACACTCCCCCCCCCCCCCATTCGTTTCTCATAACATCTCCGTTGGAGCTTATTGCTGCTGGTGCTGCTGTAGTGACATTTGTACTGTATTTCGCCTTTCCTCCAAGGACTTCAAGGTGGCCTGCATGCCGCTGCTTGCGCTCTGTTTTATCCTCACAACAACCTGGTGAAGTAGGCTAGGTGGAGAGGCAGTGACTGGCCTAAGGTCACCCAGTGAGCTTCAGGGCTTAGAGTACAGCAAAAGCAAGAGCTTCTGGATACAGTGCGCAATTAACAAGGTGTGGGCAATAGCCTGTAAATTAGATGGCTTTGAAGAGGATTAAGTAAATCTTGTCAACACCTGCAGTAGAACCTCCAGGTTAACAGGCAATATATCTCTGAATATCAGGCATTGGGGGCAAATGAGTTTGTCAGTTCCCCAGAGACCTCTGGCTGAATGCTTTTAGAAGCAGGTTAGTGGAGCAGGTAGACCTGTAGTTAGAACTAGTTGGGCAGTTCTTATGCCCTGAGACTATTTAATTATGGAACTGGTGTTCAAAAGTCTGGATAGCTGTGCATGCAGCTAATTAAGCACCATCCCTTGCTGTTGTTCATCCCATTTACAGACATGCACACTTTATTTCTCTCTCATACATGTGCTTTTAGAGACAAAACAGCATTTTTGCAAACACCCACATATTCTGGCATGCAGGAGAAGCTATCTTCTGGAGTGATGTCCAGGTGATGGAATTCCCTTCGCTTGGAGGCCTGATTGGTCTGCTCCTTATTGACATGTATGGACGATTAAGAACTCTTGCTTCCATTTCGGGGTGTCAGAGAATTCCGAGGGAAATGGGAACAGAAATTGCCAATGTTTGCTTATGCACCCAGTGCCCAGAATGATAATCAACCCCATCCCTCCAGCCCCCCTAATTTCATGCCAATGTGGTTTGAGTAACATGTAATTAATTACGTTAGTTATGCAATTTTGCCACAGTGGATGACAAGACTAAGAATGTTGGTTTTGGAGATGAACGGCGGCAGAACGGAAAGTGTGCTGCAGGTGGCAAACGCAGGACACAATGGAAACGGATTCCTTCGTACACCCCTAGTTCCACTGCACCTTCAGTTATCTCTGCCCCAAAGAACTGTATGATCCATGGGCTAGATTTAACTATAATCCAGTGTGCTACGGAAACCAGCACTCCCCCCTCCCCAGTGCAATGGGGCTTTCTCCCTCTACAAAGCACAAGCGCCAGCACTGAGCAATGGTAACCTGCTGCTCAAGGCAGAGGACAAACAATATTTCATGAAGCACCGCTCTATTCTGTCTTTGTCAGGCCACACCTGGAATACTGTGTCCAGTTTTAGGCACTGCAATTTATGAAGGGGATTGACAAACTGGAAGGTGTGCAAAGGAGGGTGATCAAGGTGTGGAAAAGGTTGAGAGAGTTGGGTCTGCTTAGAGGAGATGGAGAGAAGATATGATAGCCATCTTCGAATACATCAGATTGATGAGGGAGCAAGCTTGTTTTCTCTTGCTTTGGAGGCTAGGACTCAAACCAATGGATTCAAGTTACAAGCAAGGAGATTCTGACTAAACATCAGGAAGAACTTTCTGACAGTAATTGGTGTTTGACAGTGGAATGGTCTTCCTCAGGAAGTGGTGGACTCTCCTTCCTTGGAGTTTTTTAAGCAGAGGGTGGATGGCCACCTGTCATGGACGCTTTCACTGTGATTCCTGCATTGCAGGGGGTTGGACTAGATGACCCCTAGGGATCCCTTCCAACTCTGTTATTCTACAATTCCTAGCAGATGGCTCTCCAGCCTCTATTGGAATCCTTCCTGGAAGGAGATTATTATGCAACCTCCCTATAATGCATCTTTCAAAAGAGAGAGAAGAGCTCTTTGCTCTTGCCAATCGCTCACGCTTTGCTAAGCAACTCTTTCCCATATCCAGAATCTCTCCCAGGTTACCAGGAGCATTTTACACCCACATGCTTCCCCAGCCACGTGCTGCCTTCTGCTGCCTGAGTCAGGCCGGAATCTGATGCATCCATTGCGCACGAGTCGCAGCTGCCTTCTGCTGCCTGAGTCTTCCTTGGATCTGGGAGTGCTTTAGGGCAGGATCTTGGCCAGCTTGGAATTTGGGAGAGGCATGCTGCCAGGATTCCTCACCTGCTCACAGTCGAGCTGCTGGGTTGCATCCTCCCTCCCCTCTTTCTAAAGGGCAGAATTCAATCTCAAACTACTCTTGTACCACTCACAAGTAGGAGTGGAAGAATCCCTCTGTTTTTTGGTCCATATAGCTTTTGCATATATTCATTCACAAGTCTGTTTTTGCCCATTTCTGTGGTGTATTTTTAATTTGCACAAAAATTCACATTTCAGTATGTATTTTTAATGGCCCCTCTCTCAAAATAAGCATTTTGATATATTTCATGAGCTGAGAACTGTGCTAGAGCATTTGGAACAGGCAGCAGCTGGTGGGTAACCAAGTTCTACATTAGTCCAGGAGGTGCTGATCTGGTTACCGTATTTTTCGCTCTATAGGACGCACCTTGTTTTAGAGGAGGAGAACCAGAAAAAAATTCTCCCCCTCTCTGCTCAGCGCCCCTTCAGCGAAGCGGCAGGAGAAACAGAGCCCCTTCTATTTCTCCTCCTGCTTGGCTGAAGGGGTGCTGCGCAGCTCTCCCTCTCTGCTGAAGCCAGGACAGTCTTGCTCTCCTGGCTTCAGCGAAAGGAACCTGAAGCCTGCCGAGCGCAGCGGGAACTTACGCTGTGCTCCAAAGACTTCAGGTGGCTATCCCTGAAGCCTGGAGAGCGAGAGGGGTCAGTGCGCACCGACCCCTCTCACCCTCCAGGCTTTAGCAAAAGCAATGCGAAGCCTCCAGAGCGCGGAGGGAGCGCTCCCTCTGCGCTTCGGAGGCTTCACGTTGCTATCGCTGAAGCCAAGGAGCCTGCATTCACTCCATAGGACGCACACACATTTCCCCTTCATTTTTGGAGGGGAAAAAGTGCGTCTTATAGAGCAAAAAATACGGTAGTTCATATCAGAATTTACAAAGCTCAAACTTCTCGGGAATCCCTAATTACTCTATGGCAGGATTCCCAGGTGGCACCCCCAACCCCCCCCCCCAAATTGATTCATATATAACTGAAGAGTTGGAACGAACCACGAGGGTCATCTCGGCCAGTCCCCTGCAATGCAGGAATCTTTTTGCCCAACGTGGGGTTCAAACCCATGACCCTGAGATTTAATCTCGCTTGCTGTACCGACTGAGCTATGCAGTTGGCCATTCTACACTGACAGGCAACAGTTCTCCAGGGTTTCACGTGGGGAATCTCTCTCAGCCCTACCTGGAGATTCCAGGATGGAATCCAGGACCTCCTGCACAGCATATGCTCTATGGCCATTGAGCTACAACTACGGAGACAATGTTTGTATTTGGGACCAAGTGGCTCTCGCACAGGAACCAGGTCACCCCTGAGAAGAGGCTGTTACACTCTCATTGAGGGGACTCTCCGCAGGGCAGTTTGCCAGCCTTAAAGGACGAGGGCTGAGCAACACCTGACCCATTCCAAGACTGATTGGCAGACTGATCCAGACTGATTGGCAGTGGTTCTCCAGGATCTTCAGGGAGGCAGAACTCTCTCAGCCCCACCTGGAGGGGGAATCTGGAGCCTTCAGCCTGAGATGCAGTTGTTCCAGCGCTGAGCAAGGCCGAAAGAGATCACTCAAGAACAGGGTCCTTCATCAGCCACATTCTTTATTGTCAAAGCCATTAGAACATAGCAAATCTTCGTATGACAGAAAATTGTTACAGTGCAGCAAAATTGTTATCCCCCTAGCAATGGGTTTGCCTCCATGAAAAAATCGCCTTTCTTTTTCTACACTTTTAGTATTTGATCTTAGAAAAGGGTGTTCTTACAGGTTGACTTGCCCTGTAGTACGCAGCATGGCTCACTTATGCAAGTCATCTAGAGTGACCTGCTGTGCTGGCTCCATTCTGCAGTTTACCCAGATGGCAATCTGCATTGTGCCATACGGGACTTGTTTTGTCCAGGCTTGCTGTAGCTGAAAAGAAATTATTTTAATTTTGAAATACAATGGTATCTCGGTTTTCGAACATAACCTTTTCTGGAAGACCGTTTGAGCTCTGAAATGTTCAAAAACCGAGGCGCAAAGAGTGGTCTGCAAATTTAATAGAGAAAATTGAGAAAAATAACATATACACTCAGTGGAGGCTGTTCAACTTCTTTTTTTTTAATATAAGTTTTATTGGTTTTTCCAGTTTTTACAGTTTTTGACATCCTAAAAAAAAAAGAACATTTTATCCCTTGCTCTGCCGAGCTTTTGACTTCCCTCCCTCCATCTTCTGGTTTTTTATATCACATTTATATTTCCCCACATTTTTTACATTTCGATTTTGATTCTACCTTATATTATTAAACACTTTAATCACACATAGAATGTCTCTTATTACAAACGTTGTGAGATTTATCTCAGTCCTGCCTTGTGTCTTTATATGTTCTCTCTATATAATATAAATTTACTCCATTCTCTCTGGAACACTTGGTCGCCCTGGTTCCAGATTCTCCGGGTCAGCTTTGCCAGTTCCGCATAATCCATCATCTTCGCTTGCCATTCTTCCACAGTTGGTAACTCCTGCTGTTTCCATTTTTAGGCTAATAAAATTCCAGCAGCTATTGTTGCATACATAAACAAATTTTTATCAGCTCTTGATATTTCCCCTCCTACCATTTCTAGCAGAAACACCTCCAGTCTCTTTGGGAGTGTGTACCTAAGCATCCTTTTAAAGTCATTATAAATACTATCCCAGAATAGTTTAACTTTGTCACACATCCACCACATATGATAAAAATCTCTATCTTTAACCACCTTGCATTTCCAGCATTGCTTATTGCTTGTTTTATACGTTTTTGCTAGTTTAGTAGGGGTCAAATACCATCTATACATGATTTTCATTATATTTTCTTTCAATGTCATGCATGCAGTAAATTTCATACCCTTATTCCATAGCCTTGCCCATTTGTCAAAATCAATATTATGCCCAATGTCAATTGCCCATTTTATCATTACCTCCTTAATTTCCTCATCTACAGCATTAATTTGATGATATTGTAGCCAACATGTTAACATATCACATATTTCATCATATGATTTCAGTTTTAACACTTTATCCCTTTCCCTTATCAACTCCCTATATGTAGGCCAATTACCTTTCATATTTAACCTCTTGACTGAAATTGCCTCTGCTGGCGAAATCCACCATGGTGTTTTATGTTCTAGTAATTCTTTGTATTTAATCCAGACTTCATACAGTGGTTTTCTTATTGCATGATTCAGGAAGCCTCTGTGAACTTTAAATTTATCACAAATATGCGTGCCACCCATATCTATTTTCATAACCTTCTAAATCTAATATGTCTGTATTTTCTAATTTCATCCAATCCCTTAACCATGTCAAGCATGATGCTTCAAAATATATCTTTAACTCTGGCAGCGAGAATCCGCCTCTTTCTTTTTTATCTGTAAAAGTTTATATTTTATTCTAGGTTTCTTTCCCTACCAGATAAAGCTTGACAATGCTTTTTGCCAATCTTTGAACTGTCCTATTCTACTAATCACCGGGATTGTCTGAAATAGAAATAACATTTTGGGTAGTACGTTCATCTTTATCACAGAGATTCTTCCCCAAAATGACAATTTCTCTTTCAACTTCTGTTCAACTTCTGAGGTGTGTTTGAAAACGGAAGCATTTACTTCCAGGTTCACAGTGTTTGAGTTCCGAAACTTTTGTCAATGGAGATGTTCAAAAACAGAGGTACCACTGTATATGCTCTCTGAGAGCATATTGTTGTTTTTGGAGACCTGATATACTTTAAACTTGTAAGTATCAGAGCAGCAACAGCAACAACTGAGAAAGAACTGAAGTGAAATAACTGGAAATAAGCCGAGCATTTACCCTTTAATCTAAAAACCTGTAACATCCATAATATCAGTCAGATTTAGTATAAATATTATTAGGTGAACTGTTACCTGCAATAACATTATAATCTGAAGTATCCTTTGTTTGATCCACTTTGTGTCATAAACTTCCTTTGTGTAATAAAATCTTTCTTGTTTATTTGATCAAATCCTGCCTGAGACTCCAAATCATTAAGTTTTCCCTCACACAAGTCCGCCACTAGATAATCTGGGGCAATTTGTAGAATTCCATGTAACTGGTGTCCCGTGAGGCGGTCTCACTATATTGAAGTGAGGGCCAGCCCAAGGGCACCAGGGTGGGAAAGGGCTGTTGTGCGTTGCAGCCCCACCTCCAGGAAGCAGGCCTGGTTCCCTTGAGCCAGTGTGATGGGAACCAAGTGTAAGAGCTGCATTGGGCAGACCTTGGCTCAGATCCCAGAGGCCCCCGGAGGCCGAAGGGGCTGCTGCTTGGCCAGGCAGCTAGCTGAGTTCTGCTGCTTGGCCCAGCGGCCCCCTAGCCATGGAAGAACCACCTTGGTGTCCTCCATCTGCTATGAACGAAAGCCTCCATCAACCCTCATTCTTGGTCATAGTGGATGGAGCTGCTGTGCGTTGTACTTCTGTTCCCATCTCACTTCATGTGGGCTACCCCTGCTGTATCCTTTCAGCAGGGGCGAAACTAGGCTTTATTTCACCCGGGTCAAAGACCCAGATTGGCACCCCCAAGGCACATATGCAAACACACACATATAGGCTGGGAGCCTCAATGGCGCCAACGGAGGCTTCACCTGGGGCAAAAACCCTGGTTCAACGCCCCCCTGCCCCCGGCACTGCTTTTAGCTCTACTGCCTCTGAACAGGTGCCCACTTCATAGCTCTCGCTCTTTCCCAGATCCCTTGGGGCTGCCATCCTCTGCAATGGATGGAGCTGTATCTTTGCCATGGAAACAGAACAGGGAGTCCATCCCTCAGTGTCGCCATCCCTCAGTTTTTTGCCCTCTCAGAGCCTCCGCTTTGGCACAGCTTCCAGATGCCTCCTCCCAGAATTGTGGTGGGGCTAAATTGAGATAACCCCTGTGTTTGCCATTCCAAGCTCCTTTGGAGGATGGGCAGGATGAAAAAATGATGATACCTAACTTCTGACTGCTACTTTTATGTAACTGGAAGAAAACTAAACAGCAGGATAAGCGAGGGTGGTGTGGTGGGGGATCAAAATATTAATCAAGATGACAATTTCTGCCTCTCTAAAATGGGATAATAAAGGCGACTTACTTTTGAGTAGACATAGATAGGCTTGCTGAAAGAGTAGTAAACAGGTAGTAAACAGTCAGGATCTTTGTAATAAGAACTTTGTTTGAACCTGTCCTTCTGCGCTTCACCCCTGAAGCTGATTAAATGCTGCAGTTCAACCCTGAAGAATGATGGCTCCCTGAGCAAGCCAAGAGTGCTTTTTCCTTCGCCACTAACTACGCCTAGCCTCCAAACATCCAGGCTCATCACAGCAGTGCCTCTTATTCTGAAATTCAGTGCTAGAAATGTGTCGATTTTTTTTTACTATTGCACTATGAGTAATTGTTGTTGTTTAGTCGTCTTAGTCGTGTTCGACTCTCTGTGACCCCATGAACCAGAGCATGCCTTGGAAACGCTCACTTTCTTCTCAAAGCTTCTCCTTTTTTATGTCTGTGGAGTTTTCTTGGCAAAATACTGGAGTGGTTTGCCAGTTTCTTCTGGCTCTGTTCTGACTGGCATCAGTTTTCCAGGGTTTTGGCGTTTCTCTTCCCTACCTGGAAATGCCAGGAATTGAACTTGGGACATTTTGCATGCAAGCTGCTACAAACCCTAAACAGAGTACATGGTAAAAATATAGCTTAAAATACATTTAGTTTGGGGTCTGCCTTGTTGCAAATGAAGATACGGAGTATTTTAATAGTATTCTGTTTTTTACATCTTAAACAAAACAAAACAAAATGAAAGAGATGTTTCTGAATAAAAAGTCGTCCTAGTACCTTCTGCTTTTATATTCCTGTTTTATTTATTTTAAGCCACCCATTTCCTGACAGCAAGAGCCACTTCAGGGACTGTTGCAGTCGGGAGACTGTGATTACGGGGCCGGCTGACAGGTTCTTTTGCTCTGTGCAATCAGTTCTTGCTGATAGCTGGTTTGTTCTCCCTCTTTCATTAGAGGAAGTGGAGCTCTTGACTTTTTGTCTCAAGCTGGGCCTGCGTGTGCGCAGATACGTTTCATGCTGCTCCTCTTTGCAGCTCAACTCATAGCCGCTATCGAGAAGGTAGATTTGGTGCTATCAGATGGATTTATTAGGCCCACCAGAGGGTTCAGCTCTAATCAGCTGAATTCTGTCAGGGAAAAAAGCAGGCGTGGGGGCTGCCAGGGAGACAGCTATAAATACAAGCAGTTTCTTCTCAGAGCACAAAAGGAGCCATCACGGGGAAAGGAGTTGGCAGGGAAGAGCTGTGATGCTGCCACGGAAGCAGGTGCTGCTCACGTAGATGGAAAAGGAGGAAAGTCAAAGGAGAAAAGAGGGAGTGAGAGAGGGGAAGCAGAAATACAGCTTATTTATTCCATAACATGGAGAAGGGAAATGTGTGGTGAATTTATTATTGGAAGTTATGAATACCAAACATACTATTTGATATGTATATTATGAGTATTAGTATTTATTTTGCAGATTTATAAACTTCTTAATGGCTGAAAACTACTGAAGTGGTGTATGATAAAATAAAATGAGACAGAAATACCAAAGATAAACTCTTAATAAACAGTAAACTCATCTCTATGATGGTACAGTTCTTATTCCATAAAATGACTCAGCCACACTTCAGGAAAGGCCTTATGAAGCAAAAACCTATTTAGTAGCTGCCTAAATAGCAGGATGCTAGGATTGATGTGGATATAATTCAAATGACAAGGAGGGGGGGGCGAGGGGACAAAGAGGGGCCCCCACCTGCCTTTTGGCCCTGGTTTGCAGTTGTTTTAGGCAGCTCTCAGCCCGTGCTCTCTAGCGAGCCCCTCCTCTGTGGTTGGCCTTGGTGGACTTATCTGGACTGATTTGGCAGTGGGGGGGGGGGCAGCATCACTGGATGGCTCAGCGCTGCCATTTTGATTTCCCACAATGCAGCAGAGTGATGCTAAGTTGGGGACATTCTGGGAAATGAAAATGACAACAGGACCAAACTGAGTGGGAAACTAGTCAGTTTTTGTTAAGGTGGGCCAAAGGCAGGCATGACCAACAGAGCATTAGGCTTAACAGAGACACTGGCATTAGGCTCATGGATTTCATTAAGGAGCCCTCTTCCCATGTATTTCAACCTTGTAAGAGAATGTTCCTTGGAGGTCCGGGGTATAATTTAGCTTCACTCATTCCAAGTCTCCACCCATTTGCTGAGAATCCCCTTGAGGTCATAGAATCATAGAGTTGGAAGAGACCCAGGTCCCAGGCAATGGTTAGCTAGTTAGTAAATTTGCCAGCTGTTCTTCTGCATAAGCACCCAGGGCAGCATATGGAAGCCCGCAAGGAAACATAGCAACCCCAAAGCACCAAAAAAAGAAAAAACCCATAAAAATGAAAAGCTGAACTATAAAACAGTAGATTATACAGTTGTTTTGGATGCCTGGGCAAACAACAACAACAACAACAACAACAACAACAACAACAACAATAATAATAATAATAATAATAATAATAATAAACTTTCACCTGCCAATTGAAAAGTATCAGAGTTGGCATCAGGTGGGCTTTCTAAAGTGGGGCATTCCAAATGCAGGGCACCTCAGTCAAAAAGGCCTTCTGTCCATTCACCACCTGCCTAACCTCAGGTGAAGGTGGGACTTGGAGGAGGGTCTCATATGAAGATAATATGGCTTAGTTCCAGTTGAATGGTAGAAGGCAAGCCATCTGTGTGAACTAGTGTAGCATAGTGGTGAAGAGACTTGCAGAGCGTCTCCAAGTACAGGAAGCTGGTGGAATTTGCAGAGGCCTAATGTAAGCTGGTGTAAGTTATCTCTCTTCCAAACTCTGTTCAGGAGTGCAGCTCCTGCCAACTGAGCTGGCCAAATCCAGTCAGAGAGAAAACAAACCTTTAAAATAGAGTTATACCACCCTTTTTGCTGGTGTAAATTGCTAGGTAATGTGACTGAACTGAAAAATGTTTGGATTAGATGTAACTCTCTCCTTGCCCCACCCAACTCCCCCTTTGGAGGTGTGTGCTGGTGTGAGTTTTGCCGGACATCCCTGACTCAGCTAGGATAACCCAAGCCCTGTCTATTCCAGTCTTGTTTATTCTGGTGAATATTGGGTTTGGATTGGGCTGTTAGACTGTAATTCTAATCTCACCACGGAGTGAACACCACTGAATTTGATAAAACTTACTTCTGCATAAAGGGCAGGTGGGGTTCGTCAGTGTGGGAAGGGAGCCCATCTAGGAGAAGGAAAACTCTGGTCCTAAATTTCTGCTCCCTTGTGGTATATCTTTGGAAGAAGAAAAGACTAAGGAGTAAAGCCCACATAAATCCCGAGTGGAGTCCCTAAGACGGTTGGGTTGCACCTTGTACTACTGCAGCAGCAGCTGGTGCCAAACATTTTGCTCTGCCTTCCTTTGGACCCCATCAGTGAGGCTGAGAGAGAGGGGGGGCTTGTTGTCTGGGGACCCCAGGACCTCCATACATACCGCCCAGGCTTGTGTCCCAGGAGGTCACTTTGGTGCTGACTTCACTGACACCTCATGTTAAGAACAGTTTCAGAATAAGAACAGACCTCTGGAACGAATCAAGTTCATAACCAGAGGTACCACTGTACTTTCCAGGGAGATTGTTAGAATTACTGAGATCATATATGCCAGACCAGCCCAATACATTTTGCTGCCTGAGGCAAAGGACAAAATGTTTTCTCATTCTGCATACAGAAGTCAACTGGACTGACAGTAGCCGAATGTTACTTTGACACTGGCCATGGGATCATGTCCTCCATGCCATCTGAGGGCAGCAAGTTAATTTAGGAGGTGCAGGATCTGCTGTGTGGCACATCTAGCATTTATTTACAGAAGTATTCTGCCAGCATTTATTTGTGACATTTATATCCCAACTTTCCTCCAAGGAGCTCAAGGTGGTGTCCATGGTTCTCCCTTTCCCCATTTTATCCTCACAGCAATCCTGTGAGGTAGGTTAGGCTGAGAGACAGTGAGTGGTCCAAGGTCCCCCAGCGAACTTCATGGCTGGCGGGGGGGGGGGGACTAGAATCCTGGTCTTCCAGGTCCAGCACTCTAATCAGCACCACATTTCCTCTCCACACCACATTTACCGCCTGAGGTGGTTCCCTGCCTTATGGTGCATATATGGAAAACACTATGAACATTCAAATAAATGCTAGGTAAATGCTAGGTATGTATACATCATCATCATCATCATCATCATCATCACAACAATCATTTATTCAGTTAAAAGGGAAATGGTTAGGGATGGGCAAATACATCAGTTTCATTTTTTCATTTTTCCAATCTTAAATTCGGTTCTTCACATTTTCACATCAGATTGCAACTTAAAAAAAAAGTTCTTATGAAAAGTTAACAGCATTTTAGTACGAAATTCTCCTGATATACACATTTTTGTATACAGCTTTATACACACTTTTATAACGCAGTTTCCCCTTAATATAATGCATTTTTCTACACCATTTTCACAAATATATGCATTATTATGAGAATTTGGTTGGTTCACCTTTAAATGTGAACTGAATTGAATGTCTCCTCCATCTCCATACCAATGATAAATGACCGTTAACATGATGCAAGAGCGGTCTACTCCCAAATCTCTGTTCTACCAGGAAGATTACTGGGTAGCTTCACAGGATTGTGGTAATGCTAACATGAGGTGTCACCGTGGATGGTTAGGAGACAAATGTGCAAAGTAGTAGGGCGAGAGGTGCCAAGGTGCCAGCTTGCCTGAAGTCACATCCTCTGACCCGAAAGTGTGTTTCCATGCTCTCACATTTCCAAAGGCTTATTGTAGTGATGCAACACAAGGCGTATGCCGTTTCTAATTCACGTGCTCTGGTGTTATTTGGCTGAAATTAGGCCTTTCACATGTCCCATTAATTCCTCTTGCTCTTGGAGAAGCCAAGGATGGGACTCTAAGCCATGTTTTGTGACTGGACTCTAGAGAGTCATCAAGGAGCACAGCATCTTCAGAAATGATCTATGAAGGAAAACACTTTAGCTGTCTTTCCAGTAAACTCCTCTCCTCAACGAATCATGAGAATTCTCAGTCAGCAACCTCACAAAACCAAAGAGACTCCCATGATCCTTTGGGGAAAGCCAAACTGGAAAAAGCGATGCAAAGCACAAAAGTATTTGTAGTGTAGATAGAACCAAACAACTCTACTGAGATGTCTACCAGCAGCTTCCCCCCTTCAGCATCAAACTTCTTGATTTTATTATTACATGATAACCTTTCTGAGAAGAGGCTGGCTGCTGGATCAGGCCAAAGGCCTGTCTAGTCCAGCATCCTCTTCTCACAGTGGCCAACCAGATGCCTGAGGGAAGCCCACAAGCAGGGCCCGAGTGCAAAAGCAGCCCTCTCCCCTCCAACAACAGTGGTGGACATGGCCCTGAGAGCCTCATCCTCCATGAATTTGTCCAGTCCTCTTTTAAAGCCAGCCACACTGGGGGCAAATTCCATAGTTTAACTGCACCAGGTGAAGGAGTATTTTTTGTGACTGCTCTGAGTTCTTTCTCAGAATCATGCATAATTTTATACACCTTCATTGTGCTCCCCACTCTTACTAGCCCTTTTCCAAACTAGAAATTGCTCCCTGCCCTTGACTATTTTGGCTGCCCCTTTCTGGACCTTTACCAGCTCTATCATATCCTTTTTGAGATGAGGCTGCCAGAATTGTACACAGCATGCCAAGTGTGGTCTCTCCATAGATTTGTATAACACTAAATTTCCTCCAAGGAGCTCTAGGCAGTGCACACGATTTTGCCTGGCTCAATGCTGTAAAGTAGATTAGACAGAGAGGCAGTGACAAATGCAAGGTCACCATGAGCTATTTAGCTGAGTGAGGATTTGAACCCTGGTTTGCCAGTTGCTAGGCCAATGCTCTAACCACTACACCACACTGACTCTCCATGAAGGTTTTTAGGTACTTGGCTCTGCTAGGAATGCAGTTCAAACCCTAGTCTACACCTACATAGTTAAACTGGAAGGGTGAAGAAAAGGGGCAAGGAAACGACTCACCCAGTGCCCCTCCCCCACTCCAAGGGGGTGGACAGACTTGTCCTCTCTAGATAAGGCCTCACCCTACCAAGTTGGTTCCTCTTGTTGATATACAGGATGCTTCTCTTTAGAGCCAGAGTAAACCAAACTGCATTTTGGAGTCACACAGGCCAGCTGCCTCTGCCCTAACACATATGCTCTGTTATGATGACAAGGTCTTTGAAAGAGCTGGTCTGTTTTAATTTAGAACTGGCTTCACCAAACCAGATTCACATTTCCCTTTCTCCTATCCATGCTCTATCCCAGACATTCTAATCTGGAATGGGAAGTGGTTTAGTCTGGATTAATTTGGCTAAGGAACTGTGAAGCCACACCAATGGGACTGGTGTGAGGTAGATGTTTACATTTCATTAGGGCCTCTTTAGGGACATAGGAAGTCGCCTTGTACCAGGCCACCTCCACACCATTCCTTTAAAGCAGCATCAGACCACTTTAAACATTCATAGCTTCCCAGTGCTGAAAAGGCTGTAAAGGGGACCAGCAAATTCATGGAGGGCAAATCTCACTCATGGCTGCTGCAGGTTTTGAAGGCCATATAGAGCCTCTAGATTCCACAGCAGGATGCCACCAGATGCTGGTGGGCACCTGGCTGGGAGGGCTTTAGCCATCTGGCTCTAGCCTCCTCCTTGAATTTGTCTCATCTGCTTTTAAAACTCCAAAGTCACAGCCATTGCTACACTCTGTGGCAGAGCAGACAAACTCTTCCTGCATCCTCAATTCAGACAGACGTTTTGCTCAACTGAGGGGTGTTCAGATATTATAGCTTTTTTAAGGTGCTGTTTGGAGAACATCATTTCCTTAGCAAACATGTGCACTGTCATATGTATTCTGCCCTGGTCAAACTAGTTTGGCTAGGATTTGGGTAGTGATTCAAGCTGTACTGTATAATACTGGGATTAGCCCCTGAGTATGTCTAGTTGTGTGTGTGTGTTTTGGTATGCCTGTTATTGGAACCCACAGAATAGTATATATGATTCGTTTAATAGACCTTTCTCCACCCCATGCCCAGAGTAGATTTAAACCATGTTTACATTCTTTTTTATCAAGACAATGTGCATATTTACCGCTGTGTGTGTGTGTGTGTGTGTGTTTGTGTGTGTGTGTGTGTGTAAAAAAGTAAAAGTGTGAAGTCTTTTTTAAATTAAAGAGTGAAATTAACTAGGGCACAAACAGCTTGCATTTAGGTCTAATCAATTTAGGTAAAAGGTAAAGGTACCCCTGCCCGTATGGGCCAGTCTTGACAGACTCTGGGGTTGTGCGCCCATCTCACTCAAGAGGCCAGGGGCCAGCGCTGTCCGGAGGCACTTCCGGGTCACGTGGCCAGCGTGACAAAGCTGCATCTGGTGAGCCAGAGCCGCACACGGAAACGCCGTTTACCTTCCCGCTGGTAAGCGGTCCCTATTTATCTACTTGCACCTGGAGGTGCTTTCGAACTGCTAGGTTGGCAGGCGCTGGGACCGAGCAGCGGGAGCGCACCCCGCCGCAGGGATTCGAACCGCCGACCTTTCTATCGGCATGTCCTAGGCGCTGAGGCTTTAACCCACAGCGCCACCTGCGTCCCCCTAATCAATTTAACCACCTCACTAATCTGTACAGAACTAGGGAAAGCATCTACAGTTTGGAACAAGGCAGGAATGGTCCAGACCCTTTCCTTCCTGTAAACATATCCCAGTTGGCTGGGTTTCCCAGCGTCTTGCTGCCAGTTACTGCCTGAACACACTGACTAATTACTACTTTTTCCTCAGACTGAGCCCTGGCTTGTTTTATTGAATGAACACAACTCTCCAGGTGGGGTGGCAAGCCACATGTGATTGAATTTGAGAACTTCTCCCAGCAACTTCCCCCCTCCACCCAGAAGGTAGGATGCATTTGCCAGGCCTGTTAGCTCATTTCTAAAAAGAGGTTCCAAGGCTCAAGCCAAACCCCCAGACGGGACAACGGAGGCCATGAGGCAGACCCTCCAAGTGTCCCTGTTTTCCAGGGACAGTCCTGAATTTACAGAAGCCGCCCTGGTTTCTGTTTGACCCCAGAATGTCCCACTTCCTTAGGACATCCCTGTTTTCATCAGAAAAATGTTGGAGGGTATGGAGTTATCCAACATCTGAAGGCAGCTCTGTATAGGGAAGTTGTTTTTTTATGTTTAATGTTTTTATGTTTAATGTTTTATTATATTTTTATATATGTTGAAAGCCACCCAGAGTGGCTGGGACAACCCTATAAATAGTAAAATAATAGTAACAACAACAACAATAGATTTAGGATGTCCCTATTTTCATTGGCAAAATGTTGGAGGGTATGCATAAGGTTGTATTTGCAAGCTTATTGCCTGTAAAGTTGCATCCTATTGGTATGTCATCCAACAGCCACTGACTTGCCCCTCTCCCACCTGGGTTTGTAGGCCTTCTTACAGGAAACTGACATTGTTGAGCCTTTTAGCTTGTGTTGTGGAAATGGTGTTTTATTGCTTTTGCTTTGTTAATAGCTTTGGTACTCTTGAGCTCCCATGATACAAGAGAGTGAACAGCAGGTTCCTCTTGTTCATAGCCATTATCTGAGTTCTCCTTTAATGGGTTTAACCTTTTAAAACCTTGCCTCCAGACTAATGAGATTACTTTCTTTAAACAGGCAGGGTAGCCTGCTGACGGGACCCCTGTGCCCTTAGCAGCAGCATAACAGCCAGAAATCATCAAGTGAAACTGGATCTGGCATGAAAATTTCAATGATGGCAAAACTATCACTTGCTGATTTATGATAGGGGTAACCAGTTTACCTGTCGGATGTTTAGAACTACAACTCCCATGGGCCCCAGCCAGTATGGTCAATGCTCAAGAATTATGGGAGTTGAAGTTCTAAACATCTGGAGGGCCCCTGATGGGCTACCCCTGATTCATGGCCACTATGAGGCTGTTAAGGGCACTGGAGCTCTGCAGTGGGAAAGTTGAGGTAACTCACAAGAGTCTCATTTATCCCCACAATACCTTGCGAGGCTTCCTACTATTACTCACATTTTAGAATAGAATCATTGTGGCTGAGTAAAAGAGATTTGCCCAAAGGCTATCCTGTGTGTTTATGTCTGAATTTGGCATAGACCTGATTTAATTCTCCCAGGGTCCACTATAAAAACTTCACAGTGACTCGTAAGCGTTTTTCTCTTAGCTGTCAAGTAGCAATTATCTCTTCATCTGTCTGTCTGTCTGTCTGTCTGTCTGTCTGTCTGTCAGAAGCCTCTTCTGTTGGATTGCCATGTTGCAACTGGAGATTCATGCTGTCGCTTTGAAATGACCAGTTAGGCAGCAGAGACAGCTCCCCCTCCTGTTCCTCCCCAGTTCTGCCATCTACCTCTATTCCTTCCTTGTGACTATCTCCAGGGGTATACCAAGCAGGGGAAAGAGAGGGGCAGGTGGAAGAAGCAATAACTTTGGCATCTCTTGGTCAGCAAGTTGTTAAAGTCACAACATGAATCTCCTGGTTCAGACAACTCTGGCAACTCTGTGTTTTTTGTCTGCAAGCGTTTTGGCTAACATTCTTTATAGGCCTCCATTTCATTTGGCAAACACTGAAGGTGAGAGTACACACACACACGAGTTATGCTTGTACATGTCTGGAATCAACTTCCACCCTTGGCAAGCTATTAGAATAAATCATAAAACAATCCATTTGTAAGCACATAAGAGACAATTGGATAATAAGCAGCCAACATGGATTACTTAAGGACAAATCATGCCAAACCTGATTTCCTTCTTTGAAAAGGCAACTGGTTTGGTGTGTAATTTAAGCACAGAGGTTTTGTAAAGTATCTTAGACATTGACATAATAAAATTCGGGCATGCATAGCTCAGTTGGTTAAGAGCATGGTGCTGATAATACCAGGGTTACAGGTTCGATCCTCTGATGGGACAGCTGCATATTCCTGCATTGCAGGGGCTGGACTAGATGATCCTCAGGGTTCCCTCCAACTCTACAATTCTGTGATTCAATGATTGCTCCAGCCCTTATGCTGTTGTGTCCTAAGCATGTGTATTTAGAAATGGCCCACTCTGTAACTGGGCTTAGGACTGCAGCCTTGAGTTGGCTTTCTGGCTCGCAACCTGGAGAGCTCTTTTGCCGTAAACATCCCCATAGTTATGAAGGAAGATGCGGTTGGTGCCTTTGGGATGTAGGAAGATTTGTACCAAGTTAGACCATTGTTCCATCCAGCTCAGTAGTGTCTACACTGACTAGCAGTGGCCCCCCAGGGTTCCAGAGAGGAGATGCTGGGTATGCCCTCTGGGACCTTTGGTATGAAAAACACATGTTGTGCCACTGGGCAACAGCCGCCCTTTCCTGCCTGGCTCAGGCTTCCCCAGTGCTACCACCCACCCACCCTCTGCCTCCTGCCTGCCTGCCTGTCGAGGGTCCTGCTTGTTCTAGTAAGCGGGAGCTTTGGGGCTTGGAGAAGGTGGACAGTTCTTCTCCCACATCGCAACATGACAGCCCTGATACTGTAAAGTCCTATCAGTTTCAATTGGGAGAGCGACAACTCTCCCAAGGCCAGTACTCTGCTCCCTCTCTTGCACAGTTGCTCTGGCTAAGACCAGAGACCTCTTTGGTCACACAATGCATTGCTCCCCAAATGCTGCTGCCAGTGAAACTCCTGGGCGCATTAAAAGGCAGCACAGCATCTGAACAAACCCTAAAGAAAGGCTGTGCTGATATGTGGCTTCCTTCTAGGGAAGTGACATAGTGCCCTCCTGATGTAGACTACAGCTCCCATCATCCCTGGCCATGGGCTGTGATGGGAGTAATAGTTCTAAACATCTGGAGGAGCATATGTGCCCCATCCCTGCTGTTTTCTAATGGCCACCAAGTTGTACAAGTGCCAATTCTTATGTAGCCAAAACAGCAGCAGGCACCCACCCACAGGAAAGAAGTTTTAGCTTTTTCCTTAAAGCCAATCTAGGGAATCTTGCCATTGCATTGGGTTGCATCATGTGCTTTCTTTCTGCTGCCCCAGGTGGTAGGAAACTTCAGGGGCCAGTTTGAAGAGGGCCTCTCCTTCTCCTTCTAAGGAGAGAAAGAGTACCCGAGACTTGTGGCATTTTAGTAATCTTTGTTGCTTGAGTAGGAAAGGCAGGGGCTGCAGGCAAGCAGGCTGTGTAGTAAGAGAAATATTTCAAGTACAAGGAGGCGGGGGGCTCGGAAGCTACTAGCAGCAACCAGCCTCCTTGCTTACTGACCTTCTAGTCATCTGTAACCACCAAAGCAGCATCTTTACTTGTTTTGCCTGGGCATACAAGGGCCACAAATGCAGTGCACAAACTCACGTTGCACACCTCATTTTTGTGACAAGCATTACAGAATTATAGTTATACAGCCTATTTTTCCACACTCACGGGTTTGGACAACACAGGTGCATGCGTGCGTGACTGTGTATTAGCTGTGCACCAATTTTACACCAAGCACGTGTGATTTATGTGAATAATAGCAACACTTATTCTAAAAAAGAAAAGAACCATAGCTGCAGCATTGTCCAAATTGTATCACTCTCCAGCTTGTTTGCACAGTGGTGTTAAGCCAAACTGCCTTATATGAAATGGAAAACAGATTTCATACTCTGCAAGATAGGATTACTTCAGCCTCCACACCAAATTATATGGAGATGCCTATGTGGTGCTTTCTCTGTATGCCTCTTACATGCCTGCACATGCGTTTCCCTCTCTACCTGAGCTTCCCCTTTGTTCTGCCTCAAAACAAAAATACCCCCCTTCCTTCTGAGCCTCTTGGCCGTGAGCCCCTTCCCTCCCTAGCACCATCTGCTCTGAATCTGTCCCTTCCGATGCTTGCCATGTACTCTCTGAGCACTGACATCTGCAAGGAGCCGTCTGCTCTGTCAAGGCTTTGTGTGGGATGACACCCGCTCTTCAGATGGCTCCATGGTTGCAGAAAGAATTAATTAGACACATGAGGGAGAGTGGGGTAGTTGGGGTAGAACCGGTAACTATAGGGTCCCTGTCTGGAGGTAAGGATTGTTTGGGGAAGGGCTCATAGCTCTGTGGTTGATACAGGTGGAAAAGAAAGTCAATTAAGTTCACATTTAAAGGTGGATCTGCCTAATTCACACTTTTTGAACCACTATGTGTACTAAAGCACCACCGTTCTTTAAGATTTGTGCTGCTCTGAATTGTGCAGTACATTTCTTCCACCAAGAAATGTGTACGAAAGAGTACATTCTAAGGTGGTGTGCATTAAAATGCATATATAGGAGAAAATGACATACAAAATGCTTTATATTAAGGGAAATATAAATATCACAAATAAATCTCAGGCAGCATTTCATACAAAAAACTGTGTATATTGGGATAAATTTAAACCCAAGTGCTGATGAATTTAAAAGATTCTATAAAAGAAAATTGCAAACTGTCAAGGAGAACAGAATTTAAGTTTGGGAAAATGAGGAACAGAGACAAAAACTGAAGTGGACTGATTTGCCATCCCTAGTGGGAAAGGTTTGCTTTGCATGCAAAAGGTTGCAGTTACAGCTAGAGGGTTCCAGGTTGAATAATGTCTTTCTGCGTCAGAAGGGGACTCTGACAGCCCAATGCAGCTTATGAGACCTTCTCCATCTTCAGAACATTTGGTAAGGAGGGTGACTGCACCAGTGGCAAGCAGCCTCAAGATACCTCATCCTTGTGCCAGTGTGAACGCCTTCCCAGGGTTCCAGGGTATGCTGGCCACACCCAGCTGGACCTCGGTTGCTGCAAATCTCCCCCCTTGAGCACCCATCTTTCACTGTCTTTTGACTGTTCCAACCATAGGAGCCGAACTGGCTGGATCATGGAGTTGCTGTCCACCCCACACAGCATTGAGATCAACAACATCACCTGTGACTCATTCCGGATCTCCTGGGCCATGGATGTTGGAGACTTAGACAGAGTCACTCACTACTTCATCGACCTGAACAAAAAAGAGAACAAGAACTCCAACAAATTCAAGCACCGGGTGAGCTGTTACAATGGGCTGCTTTGGTGTTCAGCAGGGGTGAAACAGAAGAACCTGTGGACCTTCAGATGTTGTTGGACTACAACTTCCATCATCTCTGGCCATTGGCCATGCTGTCTGGGGTTGATGGGAGTGGAAGTCCAGCAGCATCTGAGGAAAGCCACAGGTTCCTCATCCCTAGCATACAAGACATGCTCTCCAATACATCTCTACTAGCAATCCCTTCAGCCAATAAAAAGCATTCCCCCTTTGCTTCAGTTGCACGCAGACTTAGATCCTTGTTGGCAGCTGTTGATTACCAACCACTAGGGGTGAGCAATGAGATGCCCTCCTGATGGGCTAGATTGTATGTTCTGTGGTTGCACAGCCCACAGTCGGTTCTAATGGGAGCAGTGGTCCAACACATACAAGGCAAGGGCACTAGGCAGCCTACCGCCAGTGCTCCATGCTGTGGCTGCCTCTATATTTATGAACCTACCAATGCTTCTGATAATAAGCAGATCTCTCACTTGGAAGGCTCTGGGCATTGCTCTGCGGAAAGCAAACTAGTTCAGTGGTAAATTTTTTTCTCCAGAGAAGCCTGGGAACAAAGGCTTTCTCTTACTATAAAACAGAGATGGGTGAGTAGCTTTAAAAGCTGTTTGAGGTGTAGGGGTGTGTGACACCCTCACAATGAGAACACTTAAAAAGTATGTTTCTGAACAGAGGCTGCAGAGTCGTGAAATGAATTACTCACATCTTTCTCCCTCTGAAATGGAGTCACTAATTTGGATGCTGTTTAACAGGTTGGTTGGTTGGTTGGTTGCTATGACAATGCTACTTAATGTTTAACATTAATTTACACACACACACACACACACACACACACACACACACACATTACCCTTTCTGTGAGAAGGTTTTCTCCCCTCCCTTTTGCTGCCGTCTCCTGACTCTTCCACATTTGCTGTTGCCACAGAAACAGCCTTGCTCCGCAGAGGACCCCCAGTGGCCTGCTGGCTGGTGTGCCCATGTTCTCCCTTACTAACAAATATTTTTAAAGCACTTGCTCTGTTCATTGGGCTATTCCAACTACATTGAAAGAGGATGGGTTTTTTAAAACCCTTTGTCAGTTTCTGCCTAGGCCTAGGGGTTGTTATGGGCATGGATAGGCAAACTAAGGCCCGGGGGCCGGATCCAGCTCAAACTCCTTCTCAATCCGGCCCGCGGATGGTCCTGGAATCAGTGTGTTTTTACATGAGTAGAATGTGTCCTTTTATTTAAAATGCATCTCTGGGTTATTTGTGGGGCACAGGAATTTGTTCATTCTCTTCCCCCCAATATAGTCTGCCCCCCCCCACAAGGTCTGAGGGACAGTGCACCGGCCTCCTGCTGAAAAAGCTTGCTGACCCCTGGTTATGGGTGCTGAGAGTTGTTAGGGGACCCCCCCCATTCCTCCCACAGAGATACAATTCCCAGAGTTCCCTGGGAAGCGGGATTGATTGTTAAAGCACCTTGGGAACTGTAGCTCTTGGAGGGAAATAGAGATGTTCTAACAGCTCTCAGAACCTTTAACAAACTACAGTTCCCAGGATTCTTTGGGGGAAAGCCATGAATGTTTAAAATGGCATGATAGTGCCTTAAATGTTCTAGCGTGGATGCTGGTAAAAGGCCATGCCATTTCAGGTCAAAGGTGGAGACTCACATGACCAAATGTTCATTCATATAAAAAGTGCTCTGTACATAAACAAGGAGCCTGTCTAAGAGGAGGCTAGGAAAGAACTTTCCTCTTGGCTAGGGTCCTCAAGGATTTTGTTCAGTCTGCATTTCCCCAAGCTATTATCCAGATCAGAATGCGGTTATCCTTTGGGTTTTGCAGTTCTTTTAATTTTGCACGACAATGTGTAGAAAAACATGCAGTTTAGATTAAAATGAAAGCATACGAAAAAGCAAGATATTTGAAAAGATATGTACAAAATTATGCAAACAGGAGCAGATTTGCCTAACTCTTACGTTTTTATTTATTTATTTGACAGGATTTACATACTACTTAATCAACTAAACCTCTAAGCAGTTTGCATAAAATATAAAATAATATATTAAAATTACTCATAAAATCAGATGCTAAAAACAAGTTAACCTTTCCTCCCCCCCAATATAAATAAAATCAGAAGTTTTAAAAATAAACATGAAAAAGGCATATTAAAATGCTTGTCAAATCTATGTCTGGGTAGGCATTCTTAAACAAATAAGTTTTTAACAGGTGCTAAAAACAGTACAGTAAAAGCACTTTTCTAATGATGTTTTGTTAACCACTTAGAAGACACCTGGGCATTAAGTAGTAGTGGTGGTAGTAGCAGTAGTAGAAATAATAATAATAATAATAATCATCATCATCATCATCATCACTATGTGGTTGCTTCTTAAAGAAATATTATTTTCATCATCATCACCATCAATGGGCAGGGAGTTCCATGTGGAAATGGAACAGGCTTATGAAAGAAAACATGCGCAGCTGACACAGGTGGGAAATAGACTGACTTGTCCATTCGTATCCCTGATATGCTATATACAGGAATGTATTTTATTTGGCATGGAGACATAGGGGCTTATGTGAGCCCCCCATAATCTGAAGTGGTACGAGCTGGGTGCAGGTTTAGCAACTCAGCAAGAGCCGGGTCCTGGGATGAGGGTGGAGAGGCAATAATCGGACCTCACTACACTGCATTTTGAAACCTGAGTACAGTGGTGCCTCGCAAGACGAAATTAATTTGTTCCGCGAGTCTTTTTGTCTTGCGATGTTTTTCGTCTTGCAAAGCACGGTCCATCGCAACTGCGCCTCTTCAAGCGGCTTTAGGGAAAAAGCGAACAAACTCGCAAGACATTTTCGTCTTGCAAAGCAAGCCCATAGGGAAATTCGTCTTGCGAAGCGACGCAAAAACCGAAAAACCCTTTCGTCTTGCGCGTTTTTCGTTTTGCGAGGCATTCGTCTTGCGGGGCACCACTGTATACAGCAACCATATTAGTCATTTTAAAACTTAAACCGAGGTGAGTACACAGGGAATGCAGTGCTAGTACTGTAAAATGCTGTATTTCACAGAAACATACTGCCCTGTTCATCAATAATTACTGATAGCAATAAATATTGCAGTGTTCCACAGTAACCAAGTACTATTTTAATGAATGTTATAGTTCTCCACACTTAATTTATACTGTGCCTTTTCTTCTGCGAGCACTGTAAGCAAAAAGCCTCTCAACATCCATCATCCATCTTTTTATGGCACCTAGGACAGCCATTCTTCAGTGTTTCAAACAAGACTTTGATGCACATTGATGTAGAGGCTGGAATGTTGTGCTCAAAAGATTTTTGAAACCTTTAGAGAAAATGTACTTTTACACCACATAGTAAACACATAAGGAGGGTTGCAGCATATTGTCAGTTAACAAGTTAGATTAATTTATTAAAAACTTTTTGATTGATTAAAAATTTGCCACCATTAATCAGACAGCAGATATTTTAAAAAACTTGTTAATTCTCACACAAAGGCAAGATCCCTCACCCCCCAACCTGGCTGTTAGGTGTCAGTGGCTGGCAGCTGCCATCAGGCATCAAAAGCTGTTGAGTGCCCATCAAAGTAATGTCTTCAGCTGAACAAAAGACTAGAGCCAAAGCTCTTAAACTGTGGGGCAGCTGTGACATTTTGGGACAAATAGGACCCTAAAGCAGGTGGAAACTTCTCTGCACTCCAGCCAAGATGCAGGTAGTGTTTTGAATGGCTCTGGCCGGGGACCTTCACAGATCCATGTGGGATTTGTTGGAGCTTGCTTGCACCCTCATTGCCCCATAATCTCGCATATGATTTTAGAAGAATGGCGCTTAGGAAGAGCTGCCAATTTCTTCTTACAATGTTTCTCAGCTCGTTGTTTTAGGAAAGCATCACCGATAACCTTTTCTGTTCACCTTCTAGTGCTAGAGTGGAACTTTTATTATCTTGCACCCTTGCACCCTTGGCAAGGAGCTGTATCAAACAGTAATGGGCAACAGCCAATAAAACCACAAAATACCACCAAAGCAGGTGTGGGGAACCACTGGCCCTCCAGATGTTACTGAACTACAACTCCCATCATCCCTCACCATTGGCCGTTGTTGCTGTGCCTGATGGGAGCTGTAGTTCAATAATGTCTGGCGAGCTTAGACAAATGGGGAGAAGAATAAGGTAGAGCCCTGCTGGCTATAGAGAGACCCCATCTTCTGAGCATGGCCTCTGAGCTTAGGTTCTGCTGAACATAGGAAACTGTTAGATCTGGCCATTACTCTGATTGGCAGCATCTCTCTTGGGTTTCTGGCACAGCCTGCTTTTTGGTCCTTTTAGCTGGAGATGCTTCAGGGATTGAACCTGGGTCAGTCATGCAAGGTATGTGCTCTCTCATGATCACACTTCACCAAAGATCTTAACACGCAGGCACTTTTATAGGGCAGCAAGCAGCCTATTCGCTTTCCTGCTCCAGGGTTTGGAAAGAAACTGGTAGCACTGGCCAATTATTACCAGTTCTACCTCTCCCAGTTGATGACCTGGCTGTCATCAGGACCATAGCTAGGGGGTGATGAGGTGGGCCCCCGCCAGGGGCGCAGGCAAGGGGGCGCGCGCACAAAATCGGCTTAGAAATATGTCCATAAATATGTCTATAAATAAAAATATTGATTATTGCCTCATAAGAAAAGGTTTTTAATAGAGGGTGAATTGAATGGGGGGGGGGGGGTTGGAGGAGAGGCGGAAAGAAGAGCTGGGGGACACAATCTGGACAGTTTTTCCAGGGGTGCAAGATCACCCGGCGACAGCTCTGGCTGTCATTCACTGCATCATTGCCAGTTTGCAAGCAATCTGTACAGACAAGCCTCCCCATCTAATGCGCAATGCATAGACAAATGCATCAGGATTAAAGGTTCCTGAATTAGAAGATCTTTAAATGGTGGGAAAGAGGGCGTTCTCCAGGGTGAATTTTAAAAAATCTGCTCTTGCCTGTTAATAGACTATTATTATTTTTTTAAATTATGCCAAGGATTCCAAATGATGAATTAATCTGACTGTTCCCAACATAACATGCAACTGAGTGGCATCTTGTACCTTGTTCCAGTAATGAATAAGCAGGCTCAACTTCCTGCACAAATGAGTCATGTTGTTGTTTTCCCTCTGCCTTAGTCTTATAATATAAATTTAAATTATATATTTTTCTTCCACATCCTGAGATCTCAGAATAAAGGGCACTCTGTACGTATTTTAAATAAACAAAAAGTGGAGGAAAAGTTCTGCTGAAAGGCAGGTTGCCCCCCCACATGACTTCACCTGCACAGCTTTGCAGGAGTGCCAGCTGTGAGTTGCAGAGCACCCTCTCGGCTTGCATGAGACAATGGGGAGGCCCAACAGTGCTAGCCAGTGTCCTGCATGGACTGAGGTAGCACCCTAAAAACATGGTTGTCAAATCCTCTGCTTTGCCCAGGTGCTTTGCTGCAGCCACACAGAACTTTAATGGCAGACAAGCAGATACGGGAAGGTAGAAAAATTGGGAAGTAGACTATTTGGAGAGTGCACTAGTCTATAAAGCCAGAGTGGGTTGGTGCAGGATGCACAAGGGTTATCTTATTTTGTGGACCAGCCTTTGTCAACTTTTGGCCATCTAGATGCTTTGGGCTGCAACTCCCATCAGCCCCAGTCAGTTCAGTTGGAGTTGGGATGACTGATGGGAGTTGTAGTCCAAGGCATCTGGAAGGCAAAGGTTGGCAAAGGCTGCCATAGATCAAAGGATGGAGCACAGCCTTTTATCAGGCCAGGAGAATGTAACTTCCCATCTGTGGCCAATCCAAAATTAAAGCAAGAAACCTTGGCCTCTCCCTTCTCCTGATGGTGCCTAGGGTGGTGGCGCCTGGGCCCAGCCATTTCCTAGGAAACTCCAGGCCCCAAATCTAGTTTGCTTCCTGACGCGGCTTGATTCTTTTCTTTGGGCAGGATGTCCCTACCAAGCTAGTGGCCAAGGCAGTTGCTCTGCCCATGACTGTGCGGGGTCATTGGTTTCTGAGTCCCAGGACGGAGTACAGCGTGGCCGTGCAGACGGCAGTGAAGCAGAGTGACGGAGAGTACCTTGTGTCTGGATGGAGCGAGACCATTGAATTCTGCACAGGAGGTGAGTGTTCAGCAGAAGCCTTGAGCCGTGGCAGTCCTATGCAGATGTGGCCCTCTTGAG
Source organism: Podarcis gaigeae (assembly GCF_964106915.1). Classification (NCBI taxonomy): domain Eukaryota; kingdom Metazoa; phylum Chordata; class Lepidosauria; order Squamata; family Lacertidae; genus Podarcis; species Podarcis gaigeae. The sequence continues at coordinate 1,666,713 of NC_139692.1, read as the reverse complement.
AGGGCCACATACCCAGAGATTCACTTAGTATGTACTAGAACCATAATAGCCAACATGTCACACTCCAGATGTTTTAGAAGACAACTCCCATCAGCCCCAGCTAACATAAATAAATGGTCAGGGTTGGTGGAAATTGTGGTTGTAAACATCTGGAGCAGGGGTGGGTAGCCTCTTCTGGCCAGAGGGCTAGATCTTTATCTCCTCCACCCCTGGGCAGAGCCACCCACCTGTCAATCACCTGACAACATAATGACATCCGCTGATCCACGTTCCAATTGTTGGGACTTCAAAGTGAACCAACAGCCCTTAGTAAACATATTTGTGTGTTTAAGAGACCCCCCTCCGCTATTTTTCCTTCAAACTACAAAGATTTGAAGGAGCACAGAGGTTGGGAGCATGCTTCCATTTGCCCTCCAGCTGATGGGCAGGTGGGAAGACATCTTCAAATGCCCTCTCCACCTTCTCCTTCAAAGTTCCATGGAGCATGCTGCTCCTGCCATCACCTGGGGTGCGGGGTGGGGGGCATGGCTTCCTGTAAATGGCCTTGCGGGCCAAACAGAGAGGCCTGGGGGCCAGGTTTGGTCTGCAGGCTGGAGGTTCCTCACCCTGATCTGGAGGTTATCATGTTGCTAGAAAGTGTGCTCTTTTTGTTGCAGCCCTCTGACTCAGTTACCAACTAGACAAGTGCCAGGTAGATTGATGTTTAGGTGCCTATTGAAGGTCCCTTTGCTTTAAGAAGGCTTTTCCGGAAGTTTGAACCAGGAGTGTTAAGGACTATTGATTGCAAAACTGCAGAAACACTGTCATTCATTTCAATGAAAATTAAATCATTGAATTTGTATTCTTCCGTATTTTATGTTATTTTGTCTTACAGAACACTACTTAAGTAGCTTGGGTTGCAAAGCAGCTTATAAATCAGCAGATAAATAAAATACATGCTAGAATCAGAGAATAATAGAACTGCAGAATCATAGAATTGCATAAAGTGGGAAGGAACCGCCAGGCTCATCTAGTTCAGCCTCCTGCAAGGCAGGAGTCACAGCTCAAGCATCCCTAAGAGATGGCCCTCCTGCCTCTGTTTAAAAGCCTCCCAGGCAAGGGAGGCCAGGCAAAGGATCTTTTGCGCCAGAGGTGCTAGGGCTGTGCAGGGGGCCTAATTCAGGGGGACAGCAGCCCCCAGAGCTGCTCTCTCCTGGGAAACCTGCTGACCTCGATGGCAACGTCTTGGAGTCACGGCCACAGGGAGGCCTCTTCTATATACCCCAGACACCTTGAAATTTTTGTTCTTATTTTTAAAAGGGAAGCTTCTGACTTTTATGGGTGAAAAAGATACAACAGGGATGCAGCACTTGTGGCTCTCCATATGCTGCCTGGCCACCCTGGCTGGTGGGAGTTGGGGTCCCAGGGCATCTGGAGGGCCACAGCTTCCCCACCACTAGACAGGAGGAAAAGCTGGCAAGCAGGATTTTACCCAACTGTTCACTAAGGGCTCATCCACACTTCCACTTTTCCCGTGCCTAGAAAGCAGAAGTCTGAATGAGCCCTAAGAGATAAATTTATTCCACTTCCCACTAAGTTCAAAGGAATTGAGATAGCTGACAAGGCCCTAGGCACTCATTTTTAAGGGAAGTTTTTTTCCCTTCAATGAAAGCTTTTGCCGCACAAAGCAAATTGCAGGTGTGGGGGCCCTGATCCATTTCAGGACTGCTGCAGTGAGAGCCCCCCCTGCCTTGCACCTGGGTCCCAATCCAAATCGCTCTCACCCACCAACCACCCCAATGTCTGCAATTTGCTTTTTAAAAGTGTAATGGTGAATTTTTGAAATGCAGAAGCTTATCATGACTGTCCCTGTCATTAGACTGGAGATAAAATAACACATCTCACTATTGTTTGTGGCTTGGCTTAAGTCCTGTGCATAGTTATCTGGGTGTAAATGCCATTGAACTCAGGGATGCTGGCTGCATAGGTTCAATTTGTAAATACATTGAGCTTTAAGGAAAGCTATTCAGCCAGCTGAAATGCAGGCTTTAGCTTTTAAATAGAAGGACAGACATTCGTGCCAAGAGGTAGGAATCCCGTCAAGAAAAAGGAAGGAAGTATCCAGGCTCTTCTTGATTATTTTCCTTAATCTCTGACTTCTTTCTGCCAACTAACAATAGTAAAACTCAATATCACTTCTTCCCTATGGAGGGTTTGTTAATTACTGTGGTGCTCCAGAAGAGAATGCCATCACTCCTGCTCTGGAAAAAGAGTGCCTGTTCTGCACTCCTCCACATTTCTGCTCCACAACACTACGGCCTACAAGCGGGTGCCTTGTCTGAAAGCACTTAAGCAGTCTCAAAAGACCTACTTGCATGGATGGGAAAGGGAATGTGGGCCATTGCAGTGGTATCTCTGGTTACGTACTTAATTCATTCCGGAGTTCTGTTCTTAACCTGAAACTGTTCTTAACCTGAAGCACCACTTTAGCTAATGGGGCCTCCTGCTGCCGCCGAGCCACTGGTGCACGATTTCTGTTCTTATCCTGAAGCAAAGTTCTTAACCCGAGGTAATATTTCTGGGTTAGTGGAGTCTGTGACCTGAAGCGTATGTAACCCGAGGTACCACTGTACTGTATGTTTTGAAGTTTAAGGAATAAGAGAGATTTTATAATAAACACACACACACTTGTTTGGGCTAGCTAAAAGGCAGGGCCTTGTTTGATGGGAGCTGGAACAGGCTGAGTGGTGCTGAAAGGTAGTAAATCCAGATTTCGCGATGAAGCAAGAATCTCCGAGTGGGAGGCAAAAGGCATGCCATTGCAAGACGCCCGGAGCAGGTGAGGTGGGTGGGGGTGACAAGCAAGAGAACTGGCTGGAGGCAAAAGATCCAGGTGTGGGAAGAAGAAGAAGAAGAAGAAGAAGAAGAAGAAGAAGGGGATAGGGATATATTGGGGCAGGGGCTGAAGAGAGGTGGAGATTGGTCATGTGGCAATTGATCGAGAATTTGATGAAACCCTGTCCCCTTGGTGTCCCCTGCAGACTATGCGAAGGAGCATTTGGCGCAGCTGCAGGAGAAAGCGGAACTCATCGCAGGGAGGATGCTCAGGTTCTCCGTCTTCTATCGGAACCACACCAAGGAATATTTCCAGCATGTCAGGTAAGGGCTTTCAAGCCATGTGTGAATGGGGACCAGAGTGGCAGGAAATGGATGCTGGTGCCCCATCCCTTCCTCCACACCAAGTTGCCATATCCCGTTGTCACGGTTATCGTTTGCCCATATCCCTCTTCTCCCTCTGACAATGGCACTGGGCAGAGGTGTGCTAGGACATCCGATATGACGTCAGAGAGTTGGATTTGGACCTGGGGTCTCCAGTTGCTGACCCCAACGTATATTCTAGAGTCTCCCTTTTAGTTAGGGATCATAGAAAGTGGGTGAGGGTGGGGACCCTCACAAAGAACTGCCCAGTCATAAGCTGCAATTCTTCACCTTCCCAAGTTGTCTTGTCTTAAAGGTGAAATCCATTTCAGACTCTCCACCAGAGTTGAGAATACAGGTCAGGCCTCTGGATTCCTGCTACTCCCCCATTTTGATCAAGGTTTCCAGTCATTACATTACCATTTTATCCCATCCTTCCTCCAAGGAACTCAGTCTCCTTAATTTTCTCTTCACAACAATCCTGTAATAATAATAATAATAATATCTTTATTGTCATTATTATTATTATTATTATTATGTAAGGTAGGTTAGTCTATGTGAGCTTCAAGGCTGCATAGGAAACTGAACCCTGACCTCCCTGGATCTAGGCCAACATGGTGACCATTACATAATACACTTAAAAAATGAAAAGAAATACATTTTCTTTCTTCGCTTCCTCCAAAGAGCTCAGAGCATGATGCATAAATCTCCCTTCCTCACCCACTTTTATCCTCTCTACAGCCCAGTGAGGTAGGTCAGGCTGAGAGATCACAAAGGATCCAGGGTCACCCAGTGAGCTTCACGACTGAGTAAGCTTTTGAATCCAGGACTCCCAAGGCCTAGTCTAAAACTTTTGAACCACTGCTTCCCACTGCCTCTCACTCCTGTTCCCTGAGCTAGGTTGAAGTACTAAGGGTGAGGGTCAGAGGTTGCTTCACCTGCTCCAGAGTGTGGTACAGTGGTTAGAGAGCTAGACTAGGACCCGGGAGAGCAGGGCTCAAATTCCCACTCAGCCATGAGGCTCACTGGGTGACCTTGGGCCAGTCACCAACTCTTAGCCATACCTACCCCACAGGGTTGTTGTGGGGATGAAATGGGGGGGGGGGGGAGAACCACGTCCACCACCATGAGCTCCTTGGAAGATACATGCTGCATATAAATGAAATAAATAAATAACTTTCATGTAACAATAAAATAAGAAAGCCCTGATGATCCCCTCCCACCTTCCTGAGGTCACTTCCTGTAATTCAGGGTGGGGCATAGTCAGAAGGGCTCTTTACATTTAAGGCCTGTCCTGACCGCAGCTGCTGCTGCTGCTTCTCCCCCCCCCCCCTGTGGCTGACTGTCTGCCTCTCCCTCCTGGCCAGAATTCACAGTGGGAATGTCATGAAGCCCTACCTGAAGGACAACAGTGGCAGCCACGGCTCTCCCACCAGCGGGATGTTGCATGGCATCTTCTTCAGCTGCAACACCGAGTTCAACACAGGGCAGCCCCCGCAGGACTCCCCCTACGGCCGCTACCGCCTCCAGATCCCTGCCCAGCGCCTCTTTGGCCCCAACACCAACCTCTACTTTGCGGACTTCTACTGCATGTACACCGCCTACCACTATGTCATCCTGGTGCTGGCGCCCAAGGGGTCCCCTGGAGACAACTTCTGCCAGGAGCGCTTGCCCCAGCTGGACATTACGGGCAACAAGTTCCTGACCTGCTGTGTGGAGGAGGGCGAGCTGGTCTACCGCCATGCCCAGGACATCATCCTGGAGATCATCTACACTGAGCCGGTTGACCTCAGCCTAGGGGTGCTGGGGGAGATCAGCGGCCATCAGCTCATGAGCCTTTCGACGGCCGACGCCAAGAAGGATCCGAGCTGCAAGACGTGCAACATCAGTGTGGGGCGCTAGAGACCGGAGGGGGTGGGGTGGATTAGGGAGGGGAAGGGAAGGGATACGAGAGATCTCTGTGGACCAAAGGCCCCTGGCAGTGACGTGGCCAGCTGTGAGCTACCGCCTCCCCATTGCTAGAGAAGTGGGCCCCTCACTGCATCCATCTCTTTAGCCCTTGCATGCTTCCATAGAGCCACTGTAAATAAGATCCTGAGCTAGAGAGAGGTGGGTGGAGTCAGCTCTGCAGGGCCCTACTCTTCCAGCAAGATAACCAGTGGGTCTACTTGTGAAAGGTCAGCCTAGATTTCTTGGGTTCTCTCTATAGGGAGAAAGACCGCTTGCCTTCTGTGCCCCTCACCCTGTTCAAACTCAATGTGGGCATTTCACTGCACATGCAGCAAACACTCTGGCCAGTGTGATAAAGGATCTGCCTTCTGAAACAGGTCCCAAGTGGGAGCCGTCTCGACTTCTTTACCACCCTATTTCCACTGGCTGTTCCGCTCCCGAAGGCTCACTGTCCCACCCAAGAGGCCTTTCCTGCCACGTCTCCCTCCCTTGTCTACAGCAGAGCCTGGGAGCCTGTTGCCCTCCAGCCGTTGCTGTCCTGCGTCTCCCATTCTCCCTGCCCTTGATCATGCTGGCAGGGAGTGGGGAGCGCTGCAGTCCAGCAGCGGCAGGAGGCTCACCCCTGATCTGCAGCCTTCTGTGTGTATGGAAGACTGGAGGGGGAGAACCCCCTCCTTCTGGGGGGAAGCTCACATATTCAGCTGGCACAACTCCCCCCCCCCCCAATCAGGTTTTGTGATGTGCAGAACTAGTCTGTGTTTTGCACAGACAAAGGGATGCAGGAGGGAAGCCTTGGATGATGCGTCATATTTCTGGGGCTCCCAGCAGGGAAAAGAGAATCACAGGTAGATCCCTTCACTTCCTCTGGGTGCGACATCTTATTGCTTCACATCATTTATGTGTTTTGATGAAATAAAAGAAGCAGTTGGAGGAGGGGAAAGAGGGCAGAGAGAGAGAAGAGGCAGGCTCCAGCAGGCCTGTTGGCGCAGCCTCAAAGAGGACTGGAATGCTGGTGGCTGGTAGCGGCACAGAGGCTCCCAGCCTGTCTCCCTCGTCTGTCACGCAGCCCAGCCTTGCTTAGTCTCCCTGCTTATCTGGACTGGCAGAGGAATCCAGTTTGCCCACGTTGGGCCAGGCTGTGTGTCCTCACGCGACTGTCTTTTGAGACCATGGCAGCACAGGGAGCGGGAGAGCGGCTCCTTGCCAGGGGGCCAGATGACATGCAGCCCCACCAAAGTATGATTTAAGCCAAAAGCAGCCTGGTGGCCATGGCATAATAGGGGGACAGGGCTGCTCCACCCTTTCCCTTCCATCTGACTCTCTTCTTTTCTCCCCCTGGCTGGAGTGGGGAGGGATATGCAAGGGCCACCCCCACCCCGTTCCTTTGCTTCCAGGTGCAGCTCTCTTGAGGCTGCTTTTGGCAGCTGACAGTCCTGCAGCAGGTAATTGGCCACGTCTGCAGCTGCTAAGCGCTGGACCGTGCTCTCTGCCTACAGCCAATCTGGGGCAGCAACTGCTCTACTTGCAACAGGAAAGAAGAGTCAAAGGAATGTGGGGGTAAAAGCAAAAATCTCAGGCTTGGCCTGACAGGTGTTAGCACTTCCTTTGCAGCCACTCCCCAGCTCTGTCTCAACCTGCCCCTGACTTCACTCAGCCACCAAGAACCTGCTCTGCTGAGACAGGCTAGACCTGCTCAACCCCCGCCCCCCCCCCCGGCTCAGGTCTGCGCTTCAGGCTCAGGCCACCTCCGTTGATTTGTTTGGGTTTTCTTGTGCTGCGTGTGTGCGTGCGAATATTTTGCCTTCCAAGAGAGCTGCTTGCACACTGCTCCTTTTGATGCAGGGCAACCTGAGAGGGCATTGGCACAAAGACAGGCCAGCACAGCCATTAAGAACATGAGAGGAGTCCTGCTGGGTCAGGCGAAAGGCGCATCTCATGCAGCATCTGGTCCTCACAGAGAGAAACAGGCCTCTGGGAAACCCGTAAGCAGGACCTGAGTGCCCCAATACCCTCCCTGCTGATGATTCCCAGGAGCGTAGATTCAGCGACACCCTGCCCCCAGAGCCAGAGGAGAAGGCAGCCATCAGGGCCAGGAGCCACCGAGAGCCTGGGCCTCCATGAATTAGTCTGGTCCTCCTTTCAAACCATCCACGTTGGTGTCGTCACAACATCTTGTGGGAGCAGATGCCATATTTGAACTATGTGCATTCTTTTCATGGTCCTGAATCTTCAGTCATTCAGCTCCTTTGAATAGTCCCAGATTCTAGTATTGTGTGAGGAGGAAGAGAACTTCTCTATCCACTTGTCTCCCCACAGCCAGGAGGAAAGAGGGTTTCCATTCGGTTAGTGTCTCTATTTTTGCTGAGTTGGCATGTAAGATATGGCTGGTGATGAGCAGAGATTCCATTTTGCATTGGGGTAAAAGTCTACGACTGTTGAATTTTGCAGAGAACTCCCCCCCCCAACCCCACAGGCAGATTCAAAGGGAATACTCCAAAGGAGCGCTCACAACTTGAGAAAAACAACTTGTGAGCACACAGAGAGAAATGGAAGGCCACTGGGTGGCAACTTTTCTGTGGTTCTTCTGAACCTATAAACAGCCTTTGCCCAACTGGGGCTGAGAGGAGTCAGCTGGTCTATAAGAACCCTGGAGTGTCTGTCTACCATGAAGATCATAGCCCACCCCCTACATGTCACCTGGCAGGTCTGTCTGTCTCTCTCTATCACACACACCCCTCCGATCCCCACCCCCCCAGGAAGCAGCAAAGCCAGAGAGTTCATCAGGCCTCTATTGAGCCTCCATGTATGGCTAAGTGGGACCATTGGGCTCAGTGGGCTGCAGATTTCTGCAGATCTGCAATGCATTTTGCCATTCTTGTGGGTTTTCAGCATGTGTAGCTGCTAGGAAGCCTTGGACAAAAAGATCTGTAATGGCTGCCAGGTTTCTCTAAAAGGCAGCTTGTCTGTGATCTGGAACCATAGCAAGGCCAAACAGATATGGGCAGGCTAGCCCATAAACTCACACTGGGCCAGAGTCGACTAGCCTGGAATGCTGGCAGAAGCGATCACAAGGACTCCTGCTAGAGCAAAGGGCCTTTCACCCCATTGCCTCCCCCAAATCCTCTCTGGAAGATGGGTGGAGAAGAAAGGAGATAATTCTGTCTGGCAAGCAGAAATGCTTGCATGGATGGACAATCGTATTAGTGTGGAATCCCACCCAGTGTGCTTTAGACTGCAGCCCCCAAAATCCTTCGCTGTGTGTGGAGATTCTGCAGGAATAATTCCGATGAATATAACAGCAGATGAATCTACATGGAAAGGTGAGCCTCATAGAAATCTTGAGGAGAAAGGACCATAAGAGCCCATCTAGATCATCAGCCTATTCTTCCAGTGGCCAAGGAGTTGCCCATGGGAAGTCAACAGGCAAGACGTGAGTGCGACAGAACTCTCCTTACTTTTCATTCCATGCAACTGGTGTGCAAAGGCCGACTGTCTCCAACCACAGTGGCAGAACATGGCAGCCACTGATAGCCTCACGCTCAGTGAATATAGATTGGGAGAGGCAGTGACTTGCCCATGGAGGAACAAGAATTTGAAACCAGATGCCAACCACTTTCCTCACTATCTGCCAATGGTGGTCTTGAAAGCCACCTTTTAGATGACAGCAATCCCTCAGTCACCAAATCCAAGTAATTTCAAAAACAGGAGATGATTCTGGAGTTGGGTCAAGACACCGTAGAATATAAGGCACCTTCACGGTGTTCAGCTTTTGCCAATCTGATGCCCTCCAGTCCCATATGAGAAACAGTCCTGAAAATAAGACATTTGGGGCCATCTCAGATGGGGTTGTCTTGTTGGTTGCTGAATGACAAGGCAAACTGAAGTCTCTTTTGCAGACAGTGAAAGCAAATTATAATCCTCTTGGATGGATGATGCAGAAGGATCAACAGTTCTCCATGTAGCCAGTGTGTAGTACTGAGTGTATTCCTGCAAAATATCTCATTGGCTGAAAAATACATGAGGGTACATCAGCAATCAATCACAAGCACTGTCAGCTGGAGCTGTGCCCAGCTGGGGCTGATGGGAGATGTACTCCCCAAACACCTGGAAGGCACCAGGTTGGGGAAAGCGTTGTTGTTGTTGTTGATTACCTGCCCTTCGCCCAAAGGTCCCAAGGTGGGTTACAACATTCACACGCAATATTAAAAACAGTTTAAAACAATTTGCAATCACAAAAATAAGGTGGGTCCTAAAAATATACACTTCAAGTGTAAAAAGCCACAGGAAAGAGGTATGTCCAGCATTCTCCAGAAGCTGCATAATGAAGGTGCCAGGTGGACCTCTGTGGGGAGGGAGTCCCACTGCAGGGGGCCACCACAGAGAAGGTCTTCTCCTGGTCCACCAGCCCCTGAGCCTATGAGGGCAGAGAGACTACCAAGAGGGCCCCCTCTGCTGATCTCAGCACCCGAGAGGGTCTGCAGGGAATCCCACAGCTAGACCAAGGATGTCTGGTATATATTGCACTTCTGTGTTACATTCCTCACTCATTTTGGAGGACTCTATCACAACAAACCTATCAGCAAAGCTGTCTAGATTGTACTTCAAGCCTGGATTCAAGCCTTTTGCAAAATGACTGGTGTGCTCAAGGAAGTCCTAACAGAGAATGTTTTTTTGTTAAAATAAATATTATTACGTGGCAGTAAATCAGGTTTTAAAGCAAAGAGGTTTTGGCAGGGGAGGCTTGGCTTTCAGGGCTGCAGATAAGTTTTTATTCTTGGCAGCATTTCAAAATGAACAAGTGAGTGTCCAGATGTTCAGTGCGGCCAGCTGTGTGGTGATTGCTGTGTGCTGTTGCAGGTATCGTGCCGTGAATGCTGCTAGCATGGAGTAATAAGAACCCTGGCTTTTTCTATACTAGCTTTCAATTTCCTCTCCTCCCCCTTCCCCCTTCCTGTTGCACTGCAAATTTCAACCTTTCTGATGGAAAGTGTGACACCTGCCCCTGGGAATGCTGTATTTACTTAGAGGCTGTTGGGAGGCAAATTCAGCTGTCCTTGACTCTTTCCAGCTTTGTGTTATGCTAAGAAATCCGAGGGCATATCTTCACACAGAATCTGTTTGCCAAACACCAAGGGTGCATAACACTGATTGCTCCCCCTGTGCAGAGGAGGTGAGGAGTACCATAGCACCCTTGGCCAACCTGGTGCCACCCAGAGGTTTTGGACTACAGCTCCCATCAGCCGCAGCCCAGACTGACACAGGCTCAGTCTACTGAGTCTACTGAGTTCATCCTGTGCAAAAATTGCCCCTGGACTGCACCATTGGTGGGGGAATTGGGTGATGCTAGGCTCTCTCCATATAAAATCTCTTCACTGAACCAACCAATTAAATGATGAGAAAATAAATGTCAAACCTCAGTTAGCTGTCTTAAATTAATGTACTTGATCTTAAAGAGGGGAATGCTGGTTGGGAGAATTAGGTAGAGGAGATTTTATTTATTTTCCTTCCCAATATCAGAATTGTAACATTGCATAATTGGATTGAGATTAGGCTAACTAGTTGATGGATGATAAAAGATTGAATAATTTTAATATCCTCATAAGAAAGCATGGGAGAGGAACTTTCAGTCTACCAGATCAAATGCCATCTATGCCCTCTAGGATTCTCTGATCCTTTGACTGGCAGCAGGGGGTTTTCCCATCACCTGCCACTTGGGTCACATCCACACCATCCATTTAAGCACTATTATACCATGGGAAGGGTAGCTCTGTGAGTTCAGTAACCTCAACAAATCTACACTTTGCAGGATTCTATTAAAATGAGAGTGAGCAAGAGAGAGCCTTTTCAAGTGGACAAAAGAGAGCAGGTAGCAGCAAAAGATCCACTTCAAAAGTGCAGACCATCAGCAGCTGATGTGATACACAAGCTGGGTGAGAAACCCAGGTAAGAGCATGTGGGTGTGTTCTAGACCAGGTAAAGCACAGATCCACACTACATTTAAAGGGCATCTAACATACATTTAAAGCACCTGAGCGCCTCCAAATAATTCTGAGAACGTTAGCTTCCCTCTCACAAAGCCACAATTCCTGGCATCCTTTCCCAACTTCACTTCCCCAGGAATATGTGGGGGAAGTCATGTGTTTTAAATGTTGGCTGGATATGCTTTAAATGGATGTGGTGGGTCTGCCCCTAGTCAGCCATTAGCCTGTGTAGGCAAACATGGAGTAAGTAAAAAGACACATCTCTGAAAAAACACATGCCAAGTATGAAGTATGTCAGTTACATTCATGAACACATCCCATAATTAAAAATTCATAAAATGCAGGATTGGGAAGAGGCTTAGCCTGCCAATCATCTCCCTGTTCTTTTCCTGTCATGTGGAGCTAAGACATGCTGAGATTGCCAGCTCCATGTCAAATGCCCTTGCAAGCCCTCCATCGGGGCCGTGGCTTAGTGGTAGGGAATCTGCTTTGAGTGCAGAAAGCCCCTCCTTCAATCCCTGGCATCTCAGGAAGGACTGGGAAAGAGTCTGGTCTGAAACTCCCAAGAGCACCTGCCTTTTGGTATAGACCATGGCTCAGCAAATTGAGGCCTGTGGGCCGGATCAGGCCCAACTGCCTTCTAAATCCAGCCCACGGGCGGTCCGGGAATCACCGCGTGGATTGCCAGCATGCGCACGTTCTTTCCCTATTCCTCCCATGGCGGCGTCAGACCTCCTCCCTCCCTCCTCCTGGCTTCTCCCCGCCCTGCCTAGAGGAGGAAGGGGGCTGGGCTTCGCTGGTGCCAGCCCCTCTCTGGAGCCCTTTCACATGCCACTCATTGTCCCTCTGCCGCCAGCCCCTGCCACTTGCAAGACACAGGAGCCGCGGTTGGCTGAGCGCCCCTCTTGAGCGTCCGCCATTTAAAGCAGCCCCTCTCCGGAGCCCTTTCATGCACCACTCATTGTCCCTTGTTCATTCCCCCCCAAAAAAATATAGTGCGGCCCCCCACAAGTTCTGAGGGACAGTGGACTGGCCCCCTGCAGAAAACGTTGGACTTCACACATCTCTTAAGGGCAGTGGGTTTTAATCTGTGCTGTTACTCTGGGATTCCTCAAGGAGAGGGATTATTACTCAACGGCCCACGGCAGCTTTCCTTGCGATCTGTAACTGCAGGAGAAAGATGGAGAAGTACATACTGTAGAGCATACTTTCATGGGGGGGGGGGGGTTTGTCATCTGGCAAGCCTGGCCAGTTCCCTACATGGATTGAGACTGTGCCCAAGAATATGTCCCAGGATCAAGGGCAACAGGCTTAGTTCTTTGGCCTGGAGCCTGGGCTTCCTCTGCAAATGTGGGAATGGTTCTCTGAATGACGAGAACTTGAAAATCAATGTCTCTTCCATTGGCACCAATGGCAGTTTTCCTCCTGGAAATACTAGCAGGTTTGAGATGTTACTTTCATTGGACCCAGGATTCAGCTAGACTGGTAAAAAAAAAGCGATTTATGGTACAGTCATACCTCGGGTTGAAGTAGCTTTGGGATAAGTATTTCCAGGTTGCGCGCTGCAGCGACCCAGAAATAACGGAGCGTGTTACTTCTGGGTTTCGCCACATGCGCAGACGGTCAAAATGACGTCATGCGCAGAAGCGGCGAATCGCGAATCGCGCACACGCAGACGCGGGTTGTGTTCGCTTCTGGATGCAAACGGGGCTCCGGAACGGATCCCGTACGCATCCAGAGGTACCACTGTCTATGCATTGTATATGCGATATAACATTGTGCCACTAGATGGTGATGTGGAGTCCCATTTTTCTCTACCTGTTTCCCCTGTTTAAATTTACAACTCTTTAAATTGAAACACTTCTTTAATGTGTCTAGATCTAGCCCAAGAGCATAATGCAGGAGAAGAAAAGGTTAAATGCCCCCTCCCTACCCCCCCCATGGCCTCAGTCCTTATCAGACTCCCCTGCACCTGCCATTTAAGTTGGGGGGAGAGTGGATAACAAATAACAAAGAATGCATGAATGCATTTTATGTATCATTTGGTCAGTAGACACTGGTTTTCCTGGAGAGCATTCTGAAATTGAATCAGGATAACCTTCAGGCTGTGACCTGGAATATGCCCATTAGAGCAATTTTTGCTGGCTGGGGCTGACAAGAGCTGTAGTCCAAAACATCCACCACGTACCATATTGGGGAAGGCTGATTTAGAAAGTGGTGGGTCTTACGGCAATGGTACTTCTGTCTTTCTGATTGCAGCCTAAGAAGTTGGCTCCCTAGTCTCACTCCACAGCCCTCCCAATGCTTGCATGCGGCTGAGAATTTCAGCATGGCTCTCACGCCACAGCCTAAGCTGCATCTCTAGTTCCAAGTGGTGCTTTTCCAGACTCTGTGTATGATGCACTCTGTGAAACAATATCTTGAGCAAGACTGTGCTGTGCTTACAGTGTGTCAATAAACTACGAACCTGTGTTCAACTGCCTCTGCTATTTTGACTGTCTACACTGCCACCAGAGAGCCCACAACAAGAGGGCATCTGAATAAATTGTGCATGTGTGGGTGTGCAGTAGAGCTATCCTTGCATTGTGGGCATTTTTGTTTCTTGACATGCACAAATGCCATAATTGAGAAAGTTTTTTTCTTGGTCCTTAAAGACTCCAGTGCAGACTGAGCGATGATTTCTCTTGTTTCATCATTTTCCATGAATCCATATTCATAAATGTAGACTTTGTTGACCACAGGCAAAGGTCCTCACACAAAGTTCTCACGTCCCATCTAACCCTTATACCTAAGGATAATTCAGCATCATTCAGAGCAGGAAAACCATTACAATCTCAGGTTTCATTCAGAATTCAGATGACCTTATTGAGTATTCATCCACATTTTGCCCAAAATTAGCAAGAGGTTATACCACATCAGTATACTGAGCCTTCGTTCTGATTTGTTTGCAGGGGGTTTGCTTGATGTTGCATCAAGCAATTGCAACCCCCCACTTTCTGCTACATTTTCCTGTTACTTTCCTAATTGCAAAAAGTATGTTGAAAAAAGCAGGTTTGTAGCTCAAGGATGCCAAATCCAGTTAAATTACACAACCTGAATTTGCCGATATGTCACTGAATCTCAAGAATACTAAGCATGAAAGGGCCCTCTGTGCTCAGGTGAAATTGTATCCTTGCTATTTGCAGAAGTCTTGCTCCAGAGATAATGAGTATTCTGCTCTGGTCAGACCTCACCTGGAGTACTGTGTCCAGTTCTGGGCACCACAGTTCAAGAAGGACACTGACAAACTGGAACGTGTCCAGAGGAGGGCAACCAAAATGGTCAAAGGCCTGGAAACGATGCCTTATGAAGAACGGCTAAGGGAGCTGGGCATGTTTAGCCTGGAGAAGAGGAGGTTAAGGGGTGATATGATAGCCATGTTCAAATATATAAAAGGATGTCACATAGAGGAGGGAGAAAGGTTGTTTTCTGCTGCTCCAGAGAAGCGGACACGGAGCAATGGATCCAAACTACAAGAAAGAAGATTCCACCTAAACATTAGGAAGAACTTCCTGACAGTAAGAGCTGTTTGACAGTGGAATTTGCTGCCAAGGAGTGTGGTGGAGTCTCCTTCTTTGGAGGTCTTTAAGCAGAGGCTTGACAACCATATGTCAGGAGTGCTCTGATGGTGTTTCCTGTTTGGCAGGGGGTTGGACTCGATGGCCCTTGTGGTCTCTTCCAACTCTATGATTCTATGATTCTATTGCCACATGATTGTTTATTTAGAGATGATGATAGAGATGCATTTAAGCCTAATCCTCCATACATATACCAACTTCTACTCCCTTAAACCTTACAGTAACTAGTAATATTAGGAACCTTAATAATAATGTAACAGGAAGTTTTTAATGTTTAATGTTTGCTTTTGATATGTGTTGCTTTTGATATGTGCTGCCCAGAGTGGCTGGGGCAACCCAGCCAGATGGGTGAGGTATAAATAGTAAAATTATTATTATTATTATTATTATTATTATTATTATTGATACTAATAAGCTCCAATGCTGTTGTAGGAGCTCCAGCTGTTTTGCAACTACAATTCCCATCATCCCTGACCACTGGTCCTGTTAGCTAGGGATGATGGGAGTTGTAGTCCCAAAACATCTGGAGGGCCAAGTTTGGCCATGCCTGGAACAAAGTGGTCCTTCTGTCCATCTCTTTTGCCCAACTACCAAAAGCAGACATGCTTTGGCTATGTCTGCTCCTCAGCAAGTTGTGTGCTGTGAGCGATGAATACCCAGTGCATGGTGCGAAAATATTTGCTCTACCTGTCTATCATGGATTTCTATATATTGCCC
Source organism: Podarcis gaigeae (assembly GCF_964106915.1). Classification (NCBI taxonomy): domain Eukaryota; kingdom Metazoa; phylum Chordata; class Lepidosauria; order Squamata; family Lacertidae; genus Podarcis; species Podarcis gaigeae. The sequence goes on along the minus strand of NC_139692.1, from coordinate 1,651,271 downwards.
TTCAATCAAATGACCAGGGTGGCTTACATGCAGAAAAAATTACTGCAAAGCAGTAAAATGACAACAAAACAGCAAAATTTACAAATGCCAATAAAATTAAAAGGTAGCAAGACTGTGAATGTCAAAGCCACATAAAAGAGTCAACAAAATAAAACCGAAAGGCTTGTGAAAGTAAACAAGATCTTTGTTGTCCTCTGAAAAGGAAACAATGTGGATGCAAGGCCAGGTTCCCTGGGGTGAGAAATCCATCACTAGAATGGTATGCCACAATCAGGGCTGGCCCACCCTGGAAGAAGGGTGAAGCAGCTCCTCAGCAGAAGCCCCCCCCCCGGGCCCCCACTTGTTCTGCCGCTGCCACTTCATGCTGCAGCTGCGCAACCTGGGAAAGGAGGCTTTGGTGGGGGAAGGACGGAAGGGGATGCGCCACTCCTGGACAGAGCCAACTCATTCCAGACTGAGCACCTTCCTCCTCCCTGGTGAGTTTCACAAGGGCAACCCTGAGAAGGAGGAGGAGGAAGCTGACAGCCCCCCCCCCCCAGCAGGCAGATGGGGCTGCCAAGGGCAGACCAGCCTCCCCTGCGATATCACTCAAGGAAGACCTACAGAGCCAATGAATAAATGTAGATTGGCTACTTGTCCATTGGGGCCCACATCCACTATGCACAACTAAGGATGGGCAAACCTGTCAATTTTGCTATCTCTCACATCCTCATTTTTTAAATCTTAAGTTCAGTTTTTTATATTTGCAGATCAGTTTGTGATTTTTTTAAACAAGTTCTCATGAAAATTCACAGCAGTGAAAATTTCTTCTAATATGCACATTTTGTGTGCAGTTTTGCCTAATATGTTCATTGTACATTATTTTCATCAATATATGCCTTTTAAAGCACACTTTACCTTAGTATGTGCATTTTTGTACACATTACGTGGCAGGAGAATGGCAAATTCCGAAGGATGTCTGTGTTGCAGTTTGTGTATCGTTTCAGAAGCGCAAATGAGGTAGATTTGCTGTTAAATGCAAACCGAATCAGATTTCTTCCCCATCCCTTGGCACAACCAGGTGGTGGAAAATAATGTTGTTTTAAAGGATCTTTGTAAGAACAGGTTTTTCAAGCTGCTACAATTTAAACAGCTACAATTTCAGCAACGTGATGAGAGAGACATTTTTGCATTAGTCATCTGAAGAGGGGCATCTGAAAGTTAGTCACAGCAAGAATTATGCCAATTATCCCAGCAAGGCTTGGCACGTGTCTGTAAATGTACTTGGCAAAGCAAGTTAGGCACTGGGCAAGAATGGGGGAGGATTGTTCCAGAACCTTGGCAGGGTTGTAGCTTGAAATGTGGGAAGTTTCTATCTCAGGCCTTTTCAACCCCAAACACACACGCCCCTGCAGATACTATTTTTATTCTTTGACAGTTGTTATTGCTATATACTGAACACACACACACACTCGTTGCAAATCAGACAACCCGTGTAGAGAGAAAACTGTTGAAACAAGATCTGGACTAAGTGGCAATTAGTTTGCAATTACCCAACATGCCCTGTGTCATTATTATCTCACTTGGAGTATTAAGCATTAAGTACATAAAATAAATGAGAAACCAGCCATTTTGTCTGTCATCCTTCTCTCTGAAGGGCTAGCTGTGGCTGTGCATGTCATTTTCAAATACTGCATTCACCGGTGGCATTTCTTAATAAGATGAGTTGTACAAAGTAGCCCTGATAACGAAACCAAATCCAGAATACAAGTCTTCCCCAACCAAAAAGGCCACAAGAAGTCTGTGTGTGTCCCAAAGAAGCAAAACATTCTGTTTTACCATGTGAACAATTAACGCTACCCAGAACAAACTTAGTTGTCTTCTAAGGTGCTACTGGACAATTTTTAAATTTATTTTGACTGCATCAGACCAACACGACTACCTACCTGAATCTAGAATTAACGCTACAGTCATTTCACACATTACATAGGAACAGTGTCAATTTGCTATTGGGTGGTCAATCTCAGGCCACTGACAAGAGTATTGACAGGTTTAAGAAGGCTGTTCTCAAGTAGTGCCTTTCAGCCCCTTCAGCTCTTCTCCTGACTCCCTGCCGAGTGCTACAGCCACCGAAGCTAGGCTGGTAGCTATGAGAAACAGGATTTCCTTGTAGTGGGACCTGTCATTTGGAGCTAGCTAGGACAGGTCATTCGGACCTGCTGAGTTTTTGGGCAAATGGCCAACCCAATCTGTATAACAAGACATTTGGAGGATATATTTTTTTTGACACTGGTTTTTTGCAACAAATCTGTTTTTGTTTTTTTAATGATGTTTATATCCCACATTTCCACCCAGAAGCCCAAGAAAGTGCATATGGTTCCCTTCCTTCCTGCAACTGGTATTCAGAGGCATTCTGCCCTCAACAGTGAGTTTTTGTCTTAAATTATTGATGGGCATGGGAGCTTCTCCCCTTGCAGCTTCTCCCCTATGACGCCCCCCCTTCAAGCTCATCCTTATGCCGCATGTGGGAGGAGTGAGCGGAATGCAACTGCTGTTGCTAGGCAACTGGACCCCATGACCCATCATGGGTTCTTGGTGCTGACTGAGATGCTCAAGATAACTTGCTCTCCCATGAGATTGGGATGCCCAGGATCTCAACCTCTATAGCAGTCTTGTCCAATCGAGTGCCCTATAGATGATTTGGACTGCAGTGTCCATCAGCCCCCAGACAGAATGGGTATATATATATATTTAAAGAAATGTGTGGCCACAATTGTGCTACTTAGGAAGCAAACTGAATCTCAAGGAGATGCAAAGTAGACAATGACTATTTGGTTTGATTTGTAATAGTATGGAAAATCAACAAAAATAATTTGGGGAAAAAAACACACACAGGCATATGTGATAAAAAACAAACTGTAGTAGACAATGAATGGATGGTAAAACAGTGGCATGGCAACAGGTTTCTTAACTAGGATGCTGGGAAGATTAGCATTATTATCACCAACATGCTCCAACAGCAAGCAAGATCACAGGAGCATTCACACAAACTCCTTGAACCCAGCTAGATTGGTAAAGAAAAAGTGTTTCATGTGCATTGTATATGCAGTATAACAATGTGACACCAGGTGGCGCTGTGGAGTTGCATCTTTCCCTACCGAATTTCCCTGTATGAGTTTACAACACATTTAACTGACTCACTTCTTTGACATGTCTAGTTCAAGCTCTTGTGAGATGTCTGCCCCTCCACTCGTGTTCACTTTGTACCTTTTCAAGTTCAGGGCTGTTCAGCTCCTTAAGATAGTTGCTGAAGATTGGCCAAGCAGGGCCGGATTTAGATGAAGAGAGGCCCTCAGTTCCTCCACTTGTGAGCCCCCCCATCCCCCACCCTCAGGACTAGAAGAAAATGGAAGTGTTATAAACAAAATTGAGTGAAGGAAAGGATGAAGATCCGTATTTAAAATTCTGCAATTCTCAATTTCTCCTCTAAAGGACATAAGATGTTAACTTAAATACCATGGTGATGTTTAAAAATGCATAGAATTAACACTGAAAAACTTTTGCAATTACTGAACTTTGTTAAGCTGTTGTGGAATAAGCATAAATTTTTAGGAAAATGAAGTTGTAATGTTATCCTTTAAAAAAACACCTTGAGTTTACAAATTATATTGCCTGGGAAGTGTAAATAATATGATCATGATTACCTGACAAATCTTTTACTCATTCTTAGATTAGAATCTAAAAATAAGAATAAAAATTAATCTTCAACTGGGTAAACTCGGGTTTCTGTCACTCTTCAGTAGCTGCCACCACTCCTGGGGTTTGGAGATGAAAACCCCTAACTTTGGGTTTCTCTCCCCCCCCCATAATGTTTTTTATTGATTTTCACAAAATTAATAAACACACTAATAAATAAACAGACAAACAAACATGAATCACAACCTTATTAAAACTAATATTCTTAACATTGTTAAGTGACTTCCTCGTATCCCCCTAGTTGAATTTCAGTGGATATCATTTTAAGTGTTTTCCAAATCAAAGTTCTTAAAATCTTAACTTAATCACTTAACATCCGTCTTTCTTCCCAATTCAGCATTAAACATAATAATTCCTCACATTACTTATTTAAATCCTAAGCCTAACTGGTAATTGCAAGCTTTTTCCAATTAATTTAACTTAATATATTTAACTAAATAATCATTAAATTTATTCCATTCTTCCTGGTACTCCTCCTCATTCTGGTCACAGACTCTTCCGATCAGGTCACCTAGCTCCGAAAAGTCCATCATCTTCATCTGCCATTCTTCCACAGTTGGTAGTTCTTGCGTTTTCCACTTCTTAGCTAGTAATATTCTAGCAGCAATTGTGGCATACAAAAATAATGTAAGAAAGGCCTCTGGTTTCTTTATAAATGTATATTTCAACAGTTTTTTCAATTCATTATAAATCTTTTCAATTCATTATACAGTATAGAAAATAAAATGGCAAGGAAATAATTCTCCAATATTCCCCTTGCACCTAGGGAAAGTGAACACTTTTTAACTGATTTAATATGTAGCCAGACAGTGCAGGAAAATTTGTAACCAAGTCAGTGGAAACGGAGATTGAATGATTCCTCTTTCATTGTGACGTCACAATGGAGACTACTCTTCCCTCCCGGGTGGTCCGCTGCAAAGTGGGGAGGCCTTGCTTGCAAGGTTTCAAAAGTTTTCATTCCTTTAAGGCTTCGGTCTTTGTGCACCGATTTTAACTTTCTCCAACGAAAGGGGACCGACCTCCGTTTTTAAATCCCCTTTTCTTCCCAATCTTCTTACAAATTAGCTTTGTAGTTACTTACAGTTCCGAATCTTAAGTCTTTTTTCTTGAAGGAATTGGCTGCTCACGATCACCAGTCTCGGAGCTTCACGCTTTGAAGGAAGCAGTCGTTTCTGCTGTGCTGCGTCTCCAACCCCGCTCGCGCTCAGGGCTCTTACGAGGTTACCGGGGATCGGGGAAGTCGCTCAAAGGCACCTGCCGGAACACCAGGTCCTCAGAATGCCCAATCTGAGGTTTTTTTGTGGGGAACAACAACGCTCTTGCTGTCTCCCCAACTTCAAAGTGCAGGGGTTCTTTCAGCCAAAAGAGCTCCTGACCGCCATTACCGGGTGACCAACCGGAAGCCCTAACTTTGGGTTGGCACTTGCACATTTTTGGGCTTTTTCCCTCCCAAGACCCTTCTAAAGGCACTTGTAGTGGGCAGAGCAGGTGAGACTCTGTAGGCACAGCACCAGACTGGGCTTTTAAACAAAGAACAAATATTTTATTGACTATCTACAGGTAACAGGAATTTAAACACAAAAGGCCCTTTAAATTAAAAACAGAAAAGGAAAACACCACCGGGCACAAATAAAATAAGACAAAACGCAGTTCCTCTGACTCTGAACTGATCCCTATACTTCTGTCCGCCCTCAGGATGAGGTCCAGTTACCAACCTGCAGCCTGGCCTCCTGCCTTCTATAGGTAGTTCTGGATCCCTCCGAGGATCCCTTCCCACTGCTGCCTTCCCTGATACCCAAGGCTTCTTTCTGCCTGTGGGCAATCTGCAGTGCATGCTGCAGGCACCAACAGGGCTCTGTGAAGTGTGAAAGATAGAGTTCTCTGCCTGGGAGGGGTGAGGCCAGTGCCAGTCACATGTGCTTGCCTTGCTCTGTTCAAGCCAAGAAGGAGGGAAGGAATGGAAGAGACTTGGGAGAGCTTGCTTGCGTAGTCTTATGTGCTCCATGCGGCCTCCCACTCACACGCTCCCACTGATTAAAGCGTAGCACGTACCACTACTTACTGACCCTTGAGCTGAGGAAGGCTGTGTGTTTTGTTAAGTACAGCTTATCATAACAAACAAAACAAAACAACACAATAACAGGCAATAAACAATATAACACATAAAAATCCAACAAAAATATATAAGTTCAATTCTTAATTTCATATACCTTCCTTTCCCAACTTCCTCACAACTCCCTTTTCTGTATTCCAATTTCCAATTTAATTTCAGCAAACTCTTCCACTATTTTAACTGATTTTAATGTTGCTTAATTTCTTTTAAATTAACCATTGCCGCTGCTATCCACTTATCTTCTAATCCCCCATCATTGATTAATTTTGCTATATTTCTTTACTTGTTACTTATAAAACATCTTTGCACTTTCCTTTCAACTTAGTCACTAATGCTGCATTATCTCTATATCCTGCATCGCTTTAACATTCAAATAGTTTACAATGTTTTTGCAGATAATCTTTAAATTTCTTCCAATCTTCTTCTGTTTGTTCTTCTCCCATGTCTCGGATTCCGCCAGTCATTTCTGCCAGTTCCATGTAGTCTATCAGTTGCATCTGCCATTCTTCCAAGGTGGGCAAATCTTGTGTCTTCCAGTATTTTGCGATGAGTATTCTTGCTGCTGCTGTTGCATACATAAAAAAAGTTCTGTCCTTCTTTAGCACCATCTGGCCGACAATGCCCAGCAGAAAGGCCTCTGGTTTCTTAAGGAAGGTATACTTAAATACCTTTTTCAGTTCATTATAGATCATTTCTCAGAAAGCCTTAACCTTTGGGCACGTCCACCAGAGGTGAAAGAATGTTCCCTCGGTTTCCTTACATTTCCAACATTTATTATCAGGCAAATGATATATTTTTGCAAGCTTGACTGGTGTCATGTACCACCTATAAATCATTTTCATAATATTTTCTTTTAAGGCATTACATGCCGTAAATTTCACACCAGTTTTCCATAACCGTTCCCAGTCAGCAAACATAATGTTATAACCAATGTCTTGTGCCCACTTAATCATAGCTGATTTGACCGTTTCATCCTGAGTGTTCCACTTTAACAGCAAGTTGTACATTCTTGAAAGTACCTTAGTTTTAGGTTCTAACAATTCCGTTTCTAATTTCGATTTTTCCACCTGGAAACCTATTTTTTTATCCATGTTAAAAACCTCTCTAATTTGGTAGTAGTAGCCAATCTCGCACCTTATCTTTTAGTTTCTCAAAACTCTGCAATCTCCACGTGTCTCCATTTTGTTCTAGTATCTCCCAATATTTTGGCCATTTGGCCTCCATATTGAGTCTTTTCAGAGCCTTAGCTTCCATAGGTGACAACCACCTTGGGGTCTTGTTTTCTAATAAATCTTTGTATCTTGTCCAGACATTAAAAACTGTTTTCCTGACAATATGGTTCTTGAATGCTTTATGAGCTCTAACCTTGTCATACCACAAATATGCATGCCACCCAAACGCATTGTTGAACCCTTCCAAATCCAGAATGTCAGTGTTTTCAAGAAGTAGCCAGTCCTTCATCCAGCAAAAAGCTGCTGATTCATAATATAGCTTCATGTCTGGCAGGGCAAACCCCCCTCTTTCTTTAGCATCAGTCAATATTTTAAATTTTATTCTGGGCTTTTTGCCCTGCCAGACAAATTTAGAAATATCTCTCTGCCACCTCTTGAAACAGTCCATCTTGTCCACAATCTGCAAGGTCTGAAACAAAAACAACATTTTTGGCAATACATTCATCTTTATAACAGCAATTCGACCCAACAAGGAGAGCTTCAAATTTGACCAAATTTCTAAATCTTTTTTTACCTCTGACCAACATTTTTCATAATTGTCTTTAAATAAGTTCAGGTTTTTGGCTGTCATATTTATCCCTAGGTATTTCACTTTCTTCACCACATTTAAGTCTGTCTCTTTCTGAAGCTTTTCTATTTCCGTTAAAATCATATTTTTCTCCAATACTTTAGTTTTTTGCTTATTTAATTTAGATCCTGCCACCTGACCAAATTCCTGAATCAGTTCTAAAACTCTTTTCGTACTAGGTTCTGGCTCCTGCAACGTCAAAACCAGGTCATCTGCGAAAGCTTTAAGTTCATATTGTTTGGCTCCGACCTGAACTCCTTTAACCAACTGGTCCTTCCTAATCATATTCAAGAGCACCTCCAGGACCGAAATAAATAGCAATGGAGAGATAGGGCAACCCTGTCGTGTTCCTTTTTCAATTTTAATCTCTTCTGACACCACATTATTTACTATCAATTTTGCTTTTTGTTCCGAATAGATTGCTTCTATCCTATTTTCAAACCCTCGTCCCACACCCATTCCCTTAAGGTTTTTTTCCATAAAACTCCAAGAAATATTATCAAAGGCCTTCTCCGCATCAATAAAGATTAACACTGCTTTTGTATTAGTGTTCGTCTGCAATAACTCCAATATATCAATAATGTTCCTTGTGTTATCAGACAAATGTCTACCTGGGAGAAAGCCTGCCTGATCTTTGTGTATTACTTCATTTAACACTCTTTTCAGTCTATTGGCTAAAATATCTGCAAAAATTTTGTAATCCACATTTAAAAGGGATATGGGACGGTAGTTTTTAAGTTGTGCCTTTTCAGCTTCGGATTTTGGTATGAGTGTGATGAAAGCTTCTTTCCACGACTCCGGTGCCTTCTTCCCCTCCATAATCTCATTGCACACCTCCTTTAATGGTTGAATTAAATAGTCTTTCAAAGTCTTATAGTACTTGGAGGTTAACCCGGTTCCATATCCAGTTCTAACTGTAGCTTCTTGTCCCACATAGAGATTTCTCAGGAGACAGATGAGGTGATCAGGCACTCCCATTTCTTTAAGAACTTGCCATAGTTTGCTGTGGTCGACACAGTCAAAGGCTTTGGCATAGTCAATGAAGCAGAAGTAGATGTATTTCTGGAACTCTCTAGCTTTCTCCATAATCCAGCGCATGTTTGCAATTTGGTCTCTGGTTCCTCTGCCTCTTCTAAATCCAGCTTGCACTTCTGGGAGTTCTCGGTCCACATACTGCTTGAGCCTTCCTTGTAGAATTTTAAGCATAACCTTGCTAGCGCGTGAAATGAGTGCAATTGTGCGGTAGTTGGAGCATTCTTTGGCACTGCCCTTCTTTGGGATTGGGATGTAGACTGATCTTCTCCAATCCTCTGGCCACTGCTGAGTTTTCCAAATTTGCTGGCATATTGAGTGTAGCACCTTAACAGCATCGTGTTTATCTTATCGTGTTTAAGAACTGGTAAAACAGAGGTTTGGTTTTTTTGGTGCTGGTGGGTGGAAAATATCCATTTCCATTTGATTTAATTATATATATATATATATATATATATATATATATATATATATGCAGGTTCTGGTGTCCTCGGGTGTCTTCCCGTGTAAAAGTTGGGGTGTCTAGGCGACGTTTCGACGAGGTCTCACTCGTCATCTTCAGGCTGGTGCTTTCGGCTTCTTGTTACTGGAACAGAGCGGGATCTCAATGTTTGAGTTCCTATAAATACTGTAGAGGGGGTGTGGTGTCTAGCCTCCAATGTTCTGGGCAGAGAGGAAGTTCCCAGGCTAGTGTGCCTTTTCTTCTTTTGTTCCTTAATTACTTGAGAGATACCTTAAGGAACAAAAGAAGAAAAGGCACACTAGCCTGGGAACTTCCTCTCTGCCCAGAACATTGGAGGCTAGACACCACACCCCCTCTACAGTATTTATAGGAACTCAAACATTGAGATCCCGCTCTGTTCCAGTAACAAGAAGCCGAAAGCACCAGCCTGAAGATGACGAGTGAGACCTCGTCGAAACGTCGCCTAGACACCCCAACTTTTACACGGGAAGACACCCGAGGACACCAGAACCTGCATTCCTGTACCCGTGAAAATCTACGAAAGCATATATATATATATATATATATATATATATATATATATATATATTTATTAATTATATATATATAAATACTTAGGTATTGCACAAGAGTGACATTTCTCTATATAGATTTGTTTGATTTGCAGAAACAGTAGGAATGCCTTATAGGTGCTCATAGCCATGAATAGCAAAATCATGCATTGCTCCCTACAAAAACCTGAAACATTCCAAATTTTTGAAGAGGTTTTGCACAAGGCCACTGTTTTCATTCAAAGGAAAAAGATAAATTTCAATGTACATGCTCACTATTTACAGTGCAGTGATTTTAATATCTAGCTCCTTCCAAGCAGGTTGTTTAAACATGTAGCAGTTGGAGCAGGGAATAGGGGCACTCTGTTTGGCATTGGGGGAGCCACTCAAAGCAAAATGGCTGAATCATGCTCAGGGGAGGAGCCAATGGACATTTGGGTGTGGCGTTAGAGAACTCTTACCCAAACCACACACCACACACATGGCAAACCACCTGCCGCAAAAATACCTAGATGCTAATGAGTTTTCACATGAGTGGTGACTGTCAATATTTTTCTACTTATCACATGTTCTGTGGTAAGGGGAAATCCATATTAAATGGGAAAAAGTAGGAGCTGGTATTTTGATGATGACATCATGTGGACGCCATAAAAAAGGAGTGTGTGAGAGAGCGTTATGCCAATTCTACGATGAACTACTTCTGGAAGAACTCTCTGTCTCTCTCTCTGGTGTGAAATCTGCTTCTTCCTCACGGTGCAATCTGATGCCGCTGACAAATTGTTTTAGAAAAGTGATTAATTTCTGCCTGGTCCTCCAGTTCTTCAGCTGCATTGCGGGCGCACCAGGCAGGAAGCTAAAGAAGAACTTTATTAGCACTTCCCCCAAAGGCCAGGAGCAGGAATCTCCCAATTCCACCCAGATACAACTAGGTCCAGGGCAACCCAGTGTCCAAAGTACACACACATATCTATATGGAAATGGAGGCCCGGTCCTAGCCTCAGTAACAGGGGGAAAGCTGCAGCAAGGCAGGGGCACGCCCACATCAGTGGGGCAGGATACGGTTTGCCCACTGTCTGCCCACACTAGCGGGCTGAGAGGGGGCATGGAAGTCTTATTTTTTCAGATCAGATCAACACATCAAAACAAAGTATTTCTCAAGAAACTACTGGATAGGTGTCAATTGTGACCAGCGCTGTGAATACAGGGCTTCTTCATAAGTCAGCAGTGGGAGCGCAATGAATGCAGAGTACCGTAAATGTGAATGTGTACTTTGTAGCTCTTAGGAAAGGTTTGATTCCTATGGAAAGCCTTGTCACCCTTGTTGATCATTCCCATAGCCAAGTACTGTTTACTCTGACTGGCAATAGCTATACGCTGACATGCTTTCCCCCAGCCTTGCCGTGTGATCTCTTTTTAACTGGAGATGGGACCTTCTACATTCAAAGCACCTGATCAACCCCACCCCCGCCCGTTGCTGGTTGATTTTTCTATATGTTGAATTCAAGCAATACTTACCTTACACACAAGCAAATGTGCTGCCCTCCTCACACTCTCCCTAGCACTGTGCAAAAGAAAACAAACAGAAATATAAATGACACCCCCCACCCCAAAGAACCCCAATTATTTAGGACATTTATTTACTATAGAGGACAGAAGAGACTCAAGAAAGAGCATGCACTCTTGGATCCTTTCCCACCATGAAACCTGGCAACTGTCTCCCGCTTTTGGCTTCCTGCAGCTTTCCTTTCCTTCTGAACTGGAGTCTTCACATGGGACACATTCGTCCATCTCAATCTCTTCTTGGTCATCAGATTCCTCTTTCCATAGCTCAGCTCGGTGCTCTGGTCTTCGACATGCACCACTCTTCAGTCCGCAGTTGTCATCTTCCTGTACGGATGGCACTTGGACACAAGGACTCTTGTTTTTCCATTTACTGCATGGCTGCTGGACCTCATTTTCTAACTCTATGCCATCTTCATTATCCAGAAATATATTTAAAGGTACATTTAGGTGGATGTCTATAGGGACGATTCTGCGCTTCTTCAGGCTGGGCTGTTCAGTAGAGCTGCATTTGACAGTTGCTTTGCATGTAACTCCTGCATTGCTTTTTCTTCCATGCTTTTGCCTTCTCTTTCCTCTTGAACATTTTGCTTTCCGGGAAGCAGTGGGTGACTCACGTATCGGCCCGCAGGAGCTGCTACAACAAGATGAGGTGGGGCTCTTACATCGGTCTTTGCTGCTTTTGTTACTCCTTGAGAGGGAGCATAAAGACTCCTCAGACTTGTATACCTTTTTTGTTTTGGTCCAAGCAAAAGGTGAAGAAGGATCTTCACACTCCCTTCGCTGCTCCTCTGATCTTTCTCTCTTTCTGCTACAAGATATTGATGGGGCTGCAAAACCAGGTGTTTCTTCACATCTGCTTTTGCATGTGATCTTGTATGTACACTGGTTCTTCCTGGGGCACTTGCGCTTACATGGAGGTGAACAGATGCGGGCATCTTGTGGGACTTTGATTTGAACTGGTATGCGGTAGCTCTGTGTGATGAATTCGGCCATAGAATAGGTGACCCCTATCTTCTTGGACAGCTGCCTGGGGGTGAGGCCCAAATCCTGCCACCTGGTCTTGTCGATGTTCATTCTACTGTTAATTTCCAGCTACCCCATCTTTATGCCCACCCTTGCTCTCCAGAGCTTGCAGTGGTCCTTGGGGAGCAGGAGTTCTGTGACATCAGTAGCTACAGAGCTGATGTCATAAGCATGACTGCACCTTAGGTTAGCATATGTGTCACATACGAGTCATTTTTGTTTTAAATAGCCTCTTGCGGTAAAAGAGAAATCCTTCATTTAAGTAGTTCCTGATTTTTGACATTGCAGGCAACACACCTGCAAGAATGTTTATGGATCAGCAGCATTCTGGCAGTCCAAGAGCAAATGTAGGAACCAAGTTTACCTCTCATTCCTTTCTGTTTTGCGATCCCAGGACGAGCTCACTCTGGTGCCATCCCCCAGCCAAGGAATGAGGGCCTCTGAGAGGCTGCTTCCCTGGAAGAACATCACGGCAAGGGGTTGACCTGCCCAAATGAATCTATTGGCCAGAGAAGGATCTTGCTTCCACCACCCTGCTTCAAAGAACATTTGGGCTCCCACTGCCATTTGCTATGGGACAAATAGTGAATCCTTTCCCTTTTAGTTGTAACTGAGTTAACTGTGAGTCAGAACTTATCTGTTATTTTAATGAATTAATATCCTGCTTTGCAAACTGTCATCAAAGTGGTTTACAGCACAGGGGCGAATTTTGGTACTCTTTGGTAATATGGCCCTGTGAGTGTGCCCAAAATTTGGCAGCCCCAAATGGATTTCAGTTACGGGTCTTCTAAATTTTATTCAGGGACGCGGGTGGCGCTGTGGGTAAAACCTCAGTGCCTAGGGCTTACCGATCGCATGGTTGGCTGTTTGAATCCCCGTGGCGGGGTGAGCTCCCGTCTTTCGGTCCCAGCTCCTGCCCACATAGCAGTTCGAAAGCACCCTTAAGTGCAAGTAGATAAATAGGTACAGCTTTATAGCGGGAAGGTAAATGGAGTTTCTGTGTGCTGCGCTGGTGCTGGCTCGCCAGAGCAGCTTCGTCACGCTGGCCACGTGACCCGGAAGTGTCTTCAGACAGCGCTGGCCCACGGCCTCTTAAGTGAGATGGGTGCACAACCCTAGAGTCGGACACGATTGGCCCGTACGGGCAGGGGTACCTTTACCTTTACCTAAATTTTATTATTGTTGTTTAGTCGCATCCAACTCTTCGTGACCCCCTGGACCAGAGCCCGCCAGGCACTCCTGTCTTCCACTGCCTCCCAGAGTTTTGTCAAATTCATGTTGGTAGTTTTGAGAACACTGTCCCACCACCTCGTCCTCCGTCGTCCCCTTCTCCTTGTGCCCTCCACCTTTCCCAACATCAGGGTCTTTTCCAGGGAATCTTCTCTTCTCATGAGGTGGCCAAAGTCTTGGAGCCTCGGCTTCAGGATCTGTCCTTCCAATGAGCACTTAGGGCTGATTTCCTTCAGGATAGATTGGTTTGATCTTCTTGCAGTCCATGGGACTCTCAAGAGTCTCCTCCAGCACCACAATTCAAAAGCATCAATTCTTCGGCGATCAGCCTTTTTTATGGTCAGCAGAGCTAAATTTTATACCTCCTCATATTGGCATCCTGTGTGGGGGGAACCACCTGCACCGCCCTAAATCTGGCACTATCCAGCCTCACTGTCCCTGTGCAGCTAGCTCCACTGGAGCAGGAGTTGCCATTGGATGTTACTTCCCAGCAGGTCACCTGCTGTTATAAGGCCTTGTGGAGCAGGTGCTTGCTGCTGCCAGAACAGAGCAGGTGGATACATGATGAGTCAAACCATTAAACTCAGTATCATCTAGAGCAGAGTTTCCCAAACTTGTCAAGTCCCATCAACCCTAGCTAGCAGTGGCTCTCAATAATTTTAGATGGGGGACATTCCCAGCTCTACCTTGAGATGCTGGCAAGTGAAACTGGGACCTTCTGCATGCAGAACAGATGTTCTGTCGCTGAGCTACTGAGCTTCCCATGTCCTCACCTCCCTCCTGTGATAGTGAAGTTGGTTATTAGTTATCATGCCAATAGCAGCTAAAATGTGTAGACAACAATAAGGAACTGGATCAGCGCACACTATGTTAAGTGTTGGACCATCACAAATAATATTCCAGATGATAATCCTCTATGATATGGATCACATCTGGCCCAATGCTTGTTTTGGGTACAACATACTGTCAACAATATGTATCCATACCACTAATCACCAAAATATATGGAAAAGGAATAAGCAACTGGGGCTCTGCTCCCAGAATAAACATTAGACCACAACAAATGATAGTTTTATGAGAATACCCTGAAATAGCATTGAATCTTGTTTGACCCAAAGCTTGACACAAGACACTGTGCTTATGTGTCCATGCCAATAGCCAAAATATGTAGAAAAGAATGAGGATATGTGAGTATTATCCCCACAATTTGCATGCCCAATGAAATGAATGAGAACTGCACCGGTAGCTGCCAATTCATCAATGAGGCATAAGGAGAACTTTCTGGTAGATGGTGACCTGTGTTGGTCAGCACCAAAGCATCTCAAGTGCTGGATAACTGAGATTCAAACTCAATAGCTGTGTCATGAGTATCACTGCAAATACTTCCCAGCATCATTTATTATTGGGCTCATCCCCATTACACAGAGAGCTTAAGCCACTTCCAAGAACATGTGATGTGAAGACTCCATGCAGTAACTGGCTTCCACGCTGCAGCATCTGTTTGGAGCTGCCTCTGGGCATTTCCTGTGGCCCTTGTGTGGCTGCTGCCGCATAGGGAGTAGTCCTTTTACTACTTTTAGATGTAAGGAGTTGCTTACTAGCGAGCCATAGGAGGTAGCAGGGAATTCATTATTTGTTCCCCATAATGCTTTCATGCGACCTCCAATTCTGATTTTACTCCTTTAGGGACAAATGACTGGAATCAAACCTACTCTGCTCCCTTGGCCCCAGGCCAGATGATGGGAGCTATACCCTTCTCACTCATATTTTGTTCAAGTTCAGTGCTCCCTTTTTTTCTTCATCTCATTTATCACACAGATTGCCATAACTTGCCTCTGTTCGCATTGCTGCAGCCCAATGAATGTAGGAGCAAGTTCACAGCTGGACTTTGAATATGTATAACCCAAAGTGACTACTTGAGCCACTGTGATGGAGTGCAGTGCTGGACTAAAACCAACCAGCTAGAGTACAATTTTTGTTTAGCTATGAGACTCCAATGACCGTGTGTCAGTCAGTCATCTGCTCTCAGCATCATTTAGTTCACAGGTTGTGTGAAGAAGTGAACTGAGTGTTTTCTCATGCTGACATATTCTTGGTGGTACTTGCAATGTGAGAATGTTCATGCTTTTAGTGCAGTGAATACCTTCCTTGGGGTCCCAGGAAACCTCCAACACCCACCGTCCTTTTGTTGAACTTTCCATCTGCAAAGAAGGGCTGGCTGGCTTTTCCTCAAAGGGAAGGAAAAATGGCCAGGTTAGTCACCTGTACGAATAACTCTAACTCAATGCATACCTGTGCAAAAAAGAAAAGATGGTAATGGGGTCCAGAGACCAGGAGACTCTGGTGAAATGCTCTTCTGGGCCACGGCCTTCTTGCAGGGCCTTGGGAAAGAGTTCCTCTTTTCTGAAGACTTCATAAGAAGATGAGTGAAATAAGGGCCACAATCCCAAACAGCTGAATGAACTGGTATAGGATTGGGCACAGTAGCGAGCGCTATTTTGAACACCTTTTCTACAGCTGCTCAGCAAAATGGTCAAGTCTGCATTCCTTTTAAAAACCAGTTGCAATAAAAGTTCTCAAGTAACATATGCTTTTCTGCTGGCCAAATATCTGGCTTCTAGAATTGTGAAAAAGGACTGTGGAACATTCTACTATTCATGGTTCCATGGAGATACATTTACAGTCATCTAAAAGTAGCTTGGGCATTCATCCCCCCAAGATTCAGACAATGAATTCCACAGAAATTAGGAGAGTTGAAAGTACAGCCCCCCCAAAGAAACTGCAGCTAAGCTGATGCCTGAGCTGAGGACACTGAGAGTTCACAGCATCTATTTCCAGCGTCAGAGGAAGTAGGCTTCCAAATCCCACTTGCTGGGGATCACAAGTGGGGAGAGCGCACTTGCACTTAGGTCCTGTGAGAAAAGGATGATGGACTAGATGGGTCTTTGGCCTAATCCAGGAGCGCTCTTACTTATGTTCCCACTTGAGCAGGAAGTGAATGGCAGGAAGAATGAACAGGAAACCAGAAGGGAAGGTGATCACTAGAGAAAAAACAAACCATCCCAAAAGGAAAGTGCAGCTGGAATGGGGGAAAAGAAAGAAATGGCCAAAACCCCATTTGAAACAGCTTCAGAAAGAGAATTGCACAGAACCAGAACGAAAAAGGAACCCATGAAAATAAAGATTCACACGGTAATTTCATTAATTCTGGTTGTAGTACTTTCCCTTTTTGTAGGTCTGGACAAGTGGGGACTGCACGTTCTGCTTTTACTCCAAGTAAAAATTTAATTTAAAAATAAAAAAGTTAATGAAGGAGCAAGAAGTTTTCAAGTTACATTTTTCTTGGTAATGGAATATTTTTTTTAAAAAAATCTCACAATAGTAAACGTTTAAAGAGGCTGTTGTGCATCTCTTGAGAAGTACAAGAAAGAGTGTTTATTACATCATTACAACAGATAAGACAGCTTCTGCAAGCATGGCAGTCTCTCCACTGCAATTGGGTCTGTATAGTCAGACACTTTGCTGGTCAACCTGCTTTATAGAGTTTATAAAGGAAAATGTCTGCCATAGGTTGGATTTCCCAGCATTTAAATCATAACCTCCAGGACTGGGAGAGAGCCGTGCAGACAAAGAATCAAACTGTAAATGGAAGCTGTGAAGTGGTTAGTCCTGGAGACACTCTGCTCAAGAAACAAAGAGGCACAGAAACGGACATTTGTTTTTTAAATGAAAGGACTCCCCCGAGACAAGTCTGTGTGAGCAGCTGGCAGCACCTTTGCTTTTGCTTGAGTGTTTCACACTCTGAGGTGTATTGTGTTTTTCTCCTTCCAGTCTATTTGAATTTTCTCCAGAGTGTCTTTTTCCTTTTTCTGCAGACAGTGGAGACCTGCCCCTCCAGTACTGGAAGGCTTGCTCTCCTGCGTAGGGTGTTGGGCGGCCAGAGATCACTTCCGTGTGTGCAGCGTGTCTTGGAACTTGGTACTGGTGTAGCGCAGGTGGAAGCCCTTCTTGTTAATGGTGTCATCTGAGTGGAATCTCACCATCACGGAGTCACCAGCAGAATAGACCTCTTCTGGAGGCTAGCAGGAAGGAAGGATCAAGAGAGAGAACAGGTAAGATGAACTGGGGAGACACGATTCCTTCTTAACCCTAAGAGGTAAGATCCTGCCTTCCTCAGGATAGGCAGGCTTATGTTCCATCCGTGCCCTCCAAAATCCAGTTTCTGTACCTTGAAAACCCAAATCTGTGCTTGAAATTAGGCAAGTCAAGCAGTGGTGGTTGAATTTGCATAGGAGGCCGAGCTGATTGGTGCCAGTAATTAAGCCTCTGCAAAGAGATGTTGCGGGGGGGGGGGTGACGTAGGGGGGCAAGGAAGCTCCTCCTTTCTCAGCATGCTCCTGCTTTTGCCATTATCCTGGCAAAGTGTACTGAAGAGTTGCAAATACACTACTTTTCAATTTTGCCTGCCTTTCTATTTGGCCTCTCAGTTTCAAGTGCTGCCCAAGGTTGCACCAGGTGGTCTCACAAATGCATTATAATGGGAGAGGAAATGTGCTATAGTAAAATTGCTGGTGAACAAGGGCTGGGGATTTCCATGCAGCCCTAAATATACCTGAGTGACCTTGAGCCCATCACTATCTCCCAGCCTAAGCTTCCTCGCAGGGTTATTGTGAAGACAGGAAGGAACCATATTTTCTACCATGAGCTTTTTGGACGATGGGAAGAATAAAAATGTAATAGTTAGATGGATAGATGTTTGGAAAGAGGGGAAACGGTCTTTGCTACATTACTTAAAGTCTGTAAGGGATGTAAGTGAAGTACAGGGCTCCCTCGGCTTACAGGCGCTTCAGGTTACGCCTTTTCGGGTTGCGCACCGCACCGAACCCGCAAGTACTGGAATGGGTTACCTCTGGGTTTTGGCGCTCGCGCATGTGCAGAAATGCTAAGTAGCACTCTGCGCATGTGCAGAAGCACCAAATCGCAACCCGCGCATGCGCAGACGTGGCCCTGCGGGTTGCGAACGTTGCGGGTTGCGAATGTGCCTCCCGTACAGATCACGTTCACAACCCGAGGTTCCACTGCACCCATGCCGTGTACACATGATGATGCAGCAGAAATTCCAGGCTACTGCTGTAGAAATCTATGGTGCAAAGCTTACCATATTTTCCGCTCCATAGGACACACTTTTTCCCTCTTAAAAACTAAGGGGGAAAGTCTGTGCATCCTATGGAGCGAATGCAGGGGATCCCGCTCGCTGTCTTGGCTTCTTTGCTCTTTGGGGCTGGGGGGGAAACCCAGGGTTCCCCCGCAGCCCTGAGAAGCTCTAGGAGAAGCATAATATTTTTTTCTTGATTTCCCCCTCTAAAAACTAGGTGCGTCTTGTGGTCCGGTGCATCCTATAGAGGGGAAAATACCATAATATGCAATCCTATGCATGTCTACTCAGAAGTAAACCCCAGTGAGTTCAATGGAGCTTACAACCAGATAAGCAGGCATCTAGTTACAGCCTTAAATGCTTAATTATGGTATCTATCCTAACAGGGTTTAATCAACCTAGACTGGCTGCAGTAGTGTTTTTAGATTTCTATTTTATTCCAATTGTATTTACAGTGGTACCTCAGGTTAAGAACTTAATTCGTTTTGGAGGTCCGTTCTTAACCTGAAACTGTTCTTAACCTGAAGCACCACTTTAGCTAATGGGGCCTCCTGCTGCTGCTACACCGCCAGAGCATGATTTCTGTTCTCATCCTGAGCAAAGTTCTTAACCCGAGGTCCTATTTCTGGGTTAGCGGAGTCTGTAACCTGAAGCGTCTGTAACCCGAGGTACCACTGTATTGGGCTTCATTGGATCCAAATATTCCAGCAAGGGTTGGAGTAGAAAAGGATATGGAGTCAGGCTCAGGCTGTATGGCAAATCAGTCAGGAGAAAGAAGTCCACAAAAGAGGAGTTAAGTTCTCCTCCGTGCCCCCATATTATTAGGTTATGCTTATGCAACAATGTTAAAATATGTTTACAATGGTACCTCGGGTTACATATGCTTCAGGTTACATACGCTTCAGGTTACAGACTCTGCTAACCCAGAAATAGTACCTCGGGTTAAGAACTTTGTTTCAGGATGAGAACATAAATCGTGCTCCGGCAGTGCGACATCAGCAGGAGGCCCCATTAACTAAAGTGGTGCTTCAGGTTAAGAACAGTTTCAGGTTAAGAACAGACCTCCAGAAGTTACTAAGTTCGTAACCCGAGGTACCACTGTAATTATCTCTATTTTAGCAACATTCTCAACAGGGCTCATGCAAAACATTTCTGTTGCTTGAGGTCAAAAAGAAGAGGTCACCCTGTCCTACTCTATGAACTGCCAGCTGGCCAGACTGGCCCTTGAACCTGGCTCTCCCACGGCCCCTGAGGGCAGCCGGCTGGCCAGGTGGCACACACAGCGGGGTGCGGCCTCCCGCCCTGGCTGCTGCTGCTCCTTGCCCCCCCCATTACCTGCCACCTGAGGCAGCTGCCTCAC
The DNA here is from genome assembly GCF_964106915.1 of Podarcis gaigeae. Classification (NCBI taxonomy): domain Eukaryota; kingdom Metazoa; phylum Chordata; class Lepidosauria; order Squamata; family Lacertidae; genus Podarcis; species Podarcis gaigeae. The sequence continues at coordinate 1,631,246 of NC_139692.1, read as the reverse complement.
TGCCTGCCTTATGACACCCTTGATGCTTAATGGGTTTTTTAAAGTGGTTTTTTAAAAAAATTAACATTATTAGCATTACAGTGTTATAGCACTGAACCTCTCTTTCATGAAAAGAAAAGAAGGCTAACTGGATTATCTTTTTTTACTGCTAATTAAAAGAGTGATAAAAAAATGAACCAGGCATATATGTCAGCTATTGCAATGGTTATAAATGAGCTGTGATAGGGTCATATGCTCATTATGCCTACGTAAATGAAAGCAACCCTTCTTTTCAAAAACCTGCAACAGTAGCACTGAAGGCATTTATTCCTTCTTCTGAAAAAGAAAGATGGAAGAACCACAAGGGAAAAGGCTCACCTGGCCGTGTGGCTGTGCCTTTACAAGTCATCCTGGGGCTCTTGGGAAGATAAATTTTGTGCTGTTTTCATACGGACAAAGAAACAGCGGACATCCTACAGAATTACAGTCTTGCCCCTTGACACCATAACAAAGTTAGAAACGGTTTGCCCAAGTTCTAAAGATAAGCAATTCACCAGAGTCACTTCTGTCTTATTATATAGATATGCATTCTGCTCCTGTCCCAATTTTATCATCTAAGTGCTTTGTGCCATCTTTGTTTTGTGTTTCCGCCAGAGAGAGACTCCTGGAACAGTTGCACAAGAAGAAAGCAAGAGGGGTACTAAGCAAGTAGCTCACCCCAGAGCCGCAGTAGCGTCCCAAACGGGGGGCTGTCCCGTCATAGCCATCAAACAGCTCCATGTAGTCATAGCCACAGTCTGCCTCTTCCTCAATCTCAAATGTCTGGAAGATGAGCTCCACTCCATAGCCTTCTTCAGCCACAATCACCCATTCGCACTCCGAGCCTCCAGGGTAGTTGTTGTCTCCAAACTGGGCATGAGAATAGAGATCCTTGGTTTTTACTTCAGCTCGCATCTGGCCTCCACATTCTAGAAATAAGAACAAACACACAGTGGAATTCTTGGTTGCCCCAAAAGAAAGTGCACCCTTCACACAGTGAGTGAAGCAGACAAGATGAGTCATTTGCTAGCCAACAGAAATCCCACCCCACTCTTCTAGACAGCTGGATTTGGCTAGACATCCCTTAGCTGGGATCTCGGAAGTGCCTTCAGTCCACCTAGTCTAGTGTTTTCAGTTCAGTTTGGCAGTGGTTTTCCAGAGTCCTGAATAAAGTCTTCCTCATCACCTGCTTCTTGAACCTTTCTTTCCTAAACTCACCGTACCAGGACTTGAACTCGGGACCTTCTGCATCTAAGCATGTGCTCTATCGCTGAGCTATTCTCTCTCCACCAGGGCACTGACAAATGGTTCCCCATGGCAGGCGCTCACCAGGGAAGCGGTGAAATAAAGGCGTGTGGTCATCTTTAAACATTCCTGGGGGACTGGAGGGAGGGAAAGTGAGATGTTTAAGGTGCACCCACTTACACAGTAGGGCAGGGATGGTACCCTTCTATCTCCTATATGTGAATTACTGTTTTTTGACCAGAAAACCCTGGGATTATTTGATGCATCAGCTTCTTTTATAAGGCCTTCATAGCTACTATTCTGGTTTCCAGGGCTATTTTTCCAGCAGGAACTAGCAGGTATTCAGTTCCTGCCCCTCTCAGGTGAGTGCCATTGCCATTCTAAGAGAACGAGGGAGGAGCTCATGGTGAGTTCCGGCACCTCTTTTTCTAGAAAAACAGCACTGCTTTGGCAATGAACCAGTGCTGGGTGTTACCTGATGTGTAGGTTGCCTCAAAGCCTTTTCTTTGGACGGAGTTATCTGAAAAGAACCTGAGGAACATCCTGTTGCTAGAAGAGATAATGGGGTCTGGTTCTTTAGATCCACAAAACCGGCCCAGGACAGGAGCTTTGGCGTCTTTCCCATTGTAAACTTCCAGGTGATCATAAGTGCATTCTTGGTGGCCTTCGATATCCAGCTCCCGGATGGTCTGAAATAGGAAACTTGCTTACAAACACAGTGGGCAGCAAAGTGCAGCGCGTGGCTTTACTGAAGGACTGCTCTGCGGAGGGGATGGTGGCCACAGGCCACATCAGACTGCCTGGCCTCACACGACAAGACATTGCTTTGTCATGCAGACATACATTCATTCATACCCCCTTGCCTTGGCGGTTTCCAACTGGAAACCCAGATCATGACTCTCAAGGCTTAGTATTGATACTACGGCTGCCAGGTGCCAAATCCCAAGACGCTTCAGGTGCTGACTTTGGTGAGCCAGTTCACCGGGAGGACTAAAGTTTTTAGTTTTATGTTGAAACAAAAAAAATTCCTTCCAGTAGCACCTTAAAGACCAACTAAGTTAGTTCTTGGTATGAGCTTTCGTGTGCATGCACACTTCTTCAGATTTATGTTTGTATGTTTTATTTCACATGTGCATTGCTTTTTACTGAAAGCAGCCCAGAGACATTAGTGTTATGGAGTGGCATACAAATAACAAAGATTGTCGTCTCCCAGAGGTGATGTTTCAGGGTTCTTGGTTTTTTTTAATCATCAGCAAAGAACCACCCTTCCTTCCACAAAAATTCTGCGAAAACAACCTGTTGTTATTTATGGTAAGGGACTCCCCACCTGACCCCTTATTTGCCCGCATCTGTTCCTGGTGAGTTAAGAGGACTGCCAGTCTAAATGCAGTTTGAAACCCTGTTGATCTATGCCTTGTTTTTCCTTCTAACACTCTTCTCTCCTGCTCAGTTACCAGTTTGACACGGTGTCCTGGCGTCGTTGTTATTGCCCAGGTGCATTCCTTCTTGCTTGGGTATTTATCAGGCCAGTTTGGGCTGGTGATGGTTGCAGTGATGGAAGTCATTTTGTGATCACAGCCAGCTGTAAGAAGTGGGACTCAGTAAATAGACAGATGCCATGAAGTCTACTTTCTATTTCCATTCCATCTTTCTTTATCCACCACATACAAGGTCACTACAGACAGTTGTTGATGAAATGGCCACAGAGAAAATAGGAAGGACCTTTACTAATCTATCAGAATATTTCTCTATCTAGTCTTGTATTGCCTATACCAGACAGGCAGCAGCTGTTTTAGGCAGAGGTTTTTCCCTTTCAGCTAATCTCTTTCCTTTTAACTGAGGTTAGCAGGGACTGTACCTGCAACCTTCTGTATGAAAAGCTTGTGCTCTAAACCATGGAGATTTTCGGCCTCCCTGGGAATTAGATATAATGTTATGGATAGTCCAATGGGCACATTAACACTGCCTAAAATATTATATAGCATTTTAAACATGCAAAGTGCATTTGACTTCTCTCCTTGCCCCTCCACAATCCTGTGGAATAGGTCACAGTCTATCCCCACTTAGGGCCAAGAACTGAGCAGGGTAATTCATACCCCCATTGCTACAAGTCTACCAAGTCTCTCCCCTCAGCAACACCCACCCACAGCTCCTCCACCCGGCTTCATTCTAGTTCCACCCATTAACCCATCAGCCATGATAAATAAATTCAATCCTTGCGTTTATAGGTAGCGTCCCTCTGAAGATCACATGCAAGGGCATATGTTAGTTTCCCATGGCATTTGGCTGGACTTGCCCAAGGCCACAGACAGGAGCACAGGGAAAAGGTGGGGAGTCTGGGCCACAATGTGCTATCCATTTCCCTTCAGTTAATTTACACCCCACCACAAAGAAACCTGCCCAAACAAATTCCCTTTGAATTTACCTGCTAAATACTCACTTCCCACCCAGATTCCACCACAATCAATTCTTCTGCTTTTCTCTCACTCATTTCTCCTCTGCTCATCCTCCCCTAAATAAAGCTCTTTCTGGTCTCATTCATGCCTGCCCAGAACTCTCCTTAGATGCCACCAAGGTTGTAACAGCAGATGGATCCTCTGTTCCCCACCCTCTAGGTTTCTTGGGAGAAAGTGCAACTGTTGTCCTGGAAGAACACACTTGATGAGCCAGTCCAGCATGCAGCCACTGTGCTACCCCACCAAGCTCCTCCAAAGTAGCAAATTGTTAAAAAACACACGTTTGCATTAATGCTACTGCCAGAGCACCAGAAACCACCAAACAATCCAGTATTGAGATCCATGGAGTTTTCTCCCTTGAGATGACAGTTCAGGGGCAGCTTCTTCCATAAAGAGCACAGCATGATGAACCACACCGAAGGGACAGTGGCCTACCCACCCCTGTGAATCTACAGCACAAAACAGATCTGATTCTTGATCTTCCAAATCTAGTCTGGCACCTTCTCTGCTGAACCCCAACAACTTTCAAGTGAGAGCAAGCACAGTACATTTGCCAGACTAGTTCTTCAGCAAGCAGTGAAACAATCAAGCCTGGGATCTGGTATCTGTGTAACAGTAAAAGGTAAAGGTAAAGGTACCCCTGCCCGTACGGGCCAGTCTTGACAGACTCTGGGGTTGTGCGCCCATCTCACTTAAGAGGCCAGGGGCCAGCGCTGTCCGGAGACACTTCCGGGTCACGTGGCCAGCGTGACAAAGCTGCATCTGGCGAGTCAGAGCCGCACACGGAAACGCCGTTTACCTTCCCGCTGGTAAGCGGTCCCTATTTATCTACTTGCACCCGGAGGTGCTTTCGAACTGCTAGGTTGGCAGGCGCTGGGACCGAGCAGCGGGAGCGCACCCCGCCGCAGGGATTCGAACCGCCGACCTTTCGATCGGCAAGTCCTAGGCGCTGAGGCTTTAACCCACAGCGCCACCTGCGTCCCCCTGTGTAACAGTACATTGCATTAAAGCAGGGTAGGAGAACAGGATTCAACCCATGGGCCAAATACTGACCTCCCTAACCCTCTGCAAGCCATTTTGATGAGTGGATGCAGACTCCCTCCTGCCAATCACCCGATGTCACAATGGCAAAACAAAAAATACTTATTGGCGGACACAGCTGGAGTTGCACCTACAAAGGAGGAGCATTTGCACTGTGGATTCTTGGGCTTGCTGCAAGTGCAGATCCCAGCCAGCTTGCTGTAGGTGCCCATCAGCTGTTGGCTGCCTACATGAAGTCCGCTGGGATGTGCTGTGCTACCAAGTTCCCGAAGTGGAACTCCCTTGTGCAGCTAATTGGGGCAGGCTTGCTGCCAGCACCAATAAGTAAACTGGCCCTGAGAAGAAGCACTTTTAAGGCTTCAAATTGTTCCACAGCAGCTGCATTTTCACCTGCCCCACATCTGATATCACATATGACATCAGAGGTGGGACACATGGGTGCCTCACAGGGGGAAATTGTGATCTATGCTTTAGGGCCTCTTGATGTGTGCAGGCTACAAGTTCCCCACCCCTATATTCAAAGCAAGGATGGGGAACCTGTGACATTCCAGATGTTGTTCCTGCTCCCACTCCCATCAGCCAGCAGCACCAGGGTTCAGGGGACATGTAGTCCAACATCATCTGCAAAGCCACAGGCTCTCTACCCCGGCATTAAATACTACTACAAAAACCTGACCCTGGCCCCATATCTTCCCTTGCCCCATGGACACCCCTAGTTCCATGGAGCACAGGGGGCTGCCCTATGCCCTTGCTTCATCTCGCCCAGTCTTGCCTATTCTTAACTGGCAGCAACTCTCCCGCTTCATAGGCAGAAAAAGATCTTTCCCTCCGCCTGCTCCCTCTTCCTGGGGATGCGGCCAGGGATTGAAAGTGGGGTCCTCTGTATGCAAAACATGTTAAGAAAGTGGTCAACAGCTGGCACGTATTACACAGATGGAGGGCATCTATCTTGCATCGCTGGACCCAACCAACCTTTTATGCCTATGGATTTTCAGACAAGGATTTTGGCATTGGCACTGGGAGATCCACAAGGGGGACCCTTTTCACCAAGAAAACCATGTAACGCACCTTCTTTGCAGTCATGCTTGTTGTCGTGCAGCACAAAGCCGCTGCGGCACTGGCACTCGTAGCTGCCAAAAGTGTTCAGGCACTCGTGCTGGCATCCACCATTATCCTTCGAGCATTCATCTTTGTCTAGGAAAGAAGCGTCACTTGCTTAGCAGCTGCCCCCTGCTGACCAACACAGGTATTGTAGACAAAGTGGCATCTAGATCAGCTGAATTAATTTGAAACCTGGCAACTTCCTCCCAGTGTCAGTGAGCCCATGGCATGATTTCAGCAAGATTAAGTCCTTCATAAATTCTATGGTTTACCACACGATTTGAGTCCTCCCTCAACAAGGGAGAACAAAACACTTTGGGCCAGTTTATGCAATCAGCAGAATAAAACAGTAGAGCTATTCCTGGGCGGTAGCAGTCCTCAAGTAATGGAAGTTTGAAGGCCCCCTCCCAATGAAGCAGCATGTCAAGAGCAGTTTTGTCTCGCCTTCTCCCAGAGAAATGTGCAGAGAGGGGCCTTCAGGAACTGTCTATAGTTGTCCATAGTCCAACAAAAGCTTTTCCACTTGAGTCTGCTGACTGAATAAACTGGACTTTTCATGCCACTGCTTGCCTCTTCCTTGCTTTATGTTAGGCTAGGTTAGTGACTGTTCTTCCGACGGGGCCATTTGACTCCAGCACCTCCCCCGCCTGTTCTCAGAATGCAGAAAGAAACTACCAAAGCACCAAGCTACTCTGATGCTCAGCACCACCCAGATTGGCAGGACAGCCCCTCACTAAGTCTCTCAGCAGCACAAATCAGGATTCCACAGCATGTGAACAGTAAAATGGATGGTGCCAGAGCCCATAATCCTAGCCAAGACTACCCTCTATGTACGGATGATGCTACACAGCACATAACAAATGGGCATAACCATTACCTGCTTACTGAACAGATAAACAAGAAGAAAAACAGACACATGGACAACAAGGAGATGCAGGAAAGAGACTAGGACATGGTGCCCCTCTTTACTTATCAATGGAAAATGTCACAGACACAATAAAAAGGCAAAAACAAGGTCAGCTGGTCAATGACAAACCAGAGAAATCGAAAAACAACAACGAATGTTAAAAGCACCAGCAATCAGTTCAGTCAAGAAAGGATTTGGGGAGTTCTGTTGGGGCAACGAATAGGGCTGTTTTCTTGATGGCAAAACCTCCAAGGTTAGGGTAGAACAAAGGAGGAGGGTTCTCCCTGTCTTGGGGAACATGAGGAATACTGATGAACCCATTCCTTTGGAGGTGCTGTGGAGTTCCTGAGAAACAAATGGAAGGGCAGCCAAGTTCAGTATGGGGCTTGTGTGCGCTTCTTCAGGCGAAATTTCAAGCCTGGAGGACGCATTTTCGGTAGCTGGTTCTTTTCTGAAATGAGAGAGGGAGAAAAGATGAGAGGAAGTACAAGGGAATGGGCTGAGGTGGGGAAAAATAATGTTACTTTTAAAGAATCAGTTGGAGGGGCATGCAGTGAGAGGCCATACTCTTACAGTGCATACCACAAACAGCCAAATTAAGAAGCAGCTAAGATACAGAGAGGGACACAGCTACAGGAAAGAGAGAGACTGCATCAAGAAGAGGCACTGCAGTCTGGTTGAAGGCAGAGGGGTCTAATAAGCTGATTCAACCTAAAGCACAGTTCCAGGACCTTCAGCCGAGCTTCAAGTGATGGCTATCAATGCAACTTTGGTGTACCTGTTTGCAGTAGAGACAAGGTTGAGACCTGGGAAGGATGCTACCCACAGCTCAAGAAACATCCTTGGAAGATGTTTAAGATCCTACCCTGTTAAATCAGCAGAAATTCTGGGTATGCCGAACTGTGGCATCCTAATCTAACAGCACAAAGAGAACTGAGATTTCCAGGGCCCAAAATCAAAGCCCCCAAAATGGCTCACTGCCAGATTACAGGAAGCAGTATTGGCAGGAGGCTCAGGAAGGTGCAAGCCAGAGGAGGATTGCTGATGCTCCATAAAGGAGAAACGTAATGTACCTGCACGCTTTTTCCCTTTGGGGCAAACAGCAGTTTGAATTTGGGTTATGAAAAGAGTGCTGTGGAAAGGGTTAAAAATACCTCTCCCCCACTTGATTTGGCTTCCCTACCCTGCTTAGAACTAAAACAAAAAAAGAGCAAGAACTTAAAAGCCAAAATGTTGGTTACAGATGTGCTGCTAGAACTCTGGCATGGCAAGAAAATTAGGCAAGCCACTTGCAACTGCCTCCCTTTCTCTCTCTGCTTTCAGGCAACCTTTGGTCTCAAGCAGGCAGAGGGCTGGGACAATTCTGCCGCTCACACCAATACTGTCCACTTAGTTGTCGTGTTCTGTCCCTTCCCACTTTTCTTGCCTGGTACTCTGATCCAATGCATCTCAGGTGTATACACATTCACACCATCCTCTCGTTTTTCTCAGAGAAAGAAATATATATAATCCCTTTTTTTCTTGGGCAGTTCTGGTGCTGCGTCTTTGGCAGGTGGGCCCTTTGCATGTGTGGGGAGAGGCCAGAAGACCTAATGTTCCTCTTTAAAGAGGAATTTGCTTCCTCACTAGGAAAGCTGGAAGTGATTACTCCCTCTGGGCTCCAACTGCGCCAGCTTTCCTCAGGACACATCCCAGGAAAAGAGTTGATGCAGCCTAATTGCTCCTTTACCTGTTTCTGATTTGGAATAGGGTCTACTGGAACTCTGCAACTTCTTACATCAGAAGGCCATCCATGGAGATGTCTAACTTGAAATGACACTGACCTGACACTGTTTGAACCTCTGGTATAGTAAAGAACACAAGGTGGCACTTGCGTACCTTTAAACCTTAAACTGTGCACGCAGATCCCAGAGCACTAAAGCACACAAGCCTAAGCCTGAGGTTGTGTGCATTTCTGAATCACAAACACAAAAGCTCTAACAAAACAGATACAACAAACAACAATTTAAGCAGAGTTGCATTATGCTAACATGTAATGGCCTCTGACTCTAAGGGCTGTTTGGATACTTGTTGACAAATATCACTGTTTTACATCTGCCTAAATAATAATAATTTTATTATTTATACCCCACCCATCTGGCTAGGTTTCCCCAGCCACTCTGGGCGGCTTTCAACAGAACACTGAAAACAGAATAAAACCTCAAACATTAAAAACTTCCCTAAACAGGGCTGCCTTCAGATGTCTTCTAAAAGTTGGATAGTTGTTTATTTCTTTGACATCTGATGGGAGGGCGTTCCACAGGGCGGGCGCCACTACTGAGAAGGCCCTCTGCCTGGTTCCCTGTAACCTCCCTTCTTGCAGTGAGGGAACAGCCAGAAGGCCCTCGGTGCTAGACCTCAGTGTCCAGGCTGAATGATGGGGGTGAAGATGCTCCTTCATCTTCCGAATGCTGCCGCATTCTGGATTAGTTGTACACAGTTTCTGGGTCACCTTCAAAGGTAGCCCCACATAGAGCGCATTTCAGTAGTCTAAGCGGGAGATAACTAAAGCATGCACCACTCTGGCAACACAGTCTCCAGGCAGGGATGGTTTCGGCCTGCGTACCAGATGGTGCTGGTAAACAGCTGCCCTGGACACAGAATTGACCTGTGCCTCCATGGACAGCTGTGAGTCCTAAATGACTCCCAGGCTGTGCACCTGGTCCTTCAGGGGCACAGTTGCCCCATTCAGGATCAGGGAGTCCCCCATACCGCTTTATCACTACCCGAAGGAGTCTCAAAGCGGCTAACAATCTCCTTTCCCTTCCTCCCCCACAACAAACACTCTGTGAGGTGAGTGAGGCTGAGAGACTTCCGAGAAGTGTGACTGGCCCAAGGTCACCCAGCAGCTGCAGGTGGAGGAGCAGGGAAGCGAACCCGGTTCCCCAGATTACGAGTCTACCGCTCTGAACCACTACACCACACACCACAAGACTTCATTTTGAATCATCAGAGAAGCACCAGGTACCTGCAGCACTTCCAGCTGCCCATGTATTCCTTGGTTGGCAGAAGCACCCTAGGATTGCTTTCTTACCGTCTGCCATCACTCTGATGATCCTGTCCTCTTGCTGAGGCAGAGGGATTCATTCTCATGCTAACCAGGCCTTGGGTTAGATGGTCCTCAGGGTCCTTCTGACACTACTGTTCTAGGATTCTACAATTCCTCAAGTGGACTCAGTGGTCTTTCTGCTGCCTACACTTTATTCGGCTCCAGACACAACCCACTGTGCTGAGAAGGGTAATTTTCCCCACAAGAAGGGCATGCACACAAATGTGTATTTGCTAGAGGAGCTGAAACACCAAGTAGTTTTTTTCCTGCATTCCCGACAAGGTTTTCCTACACCAGGGTTCTAGAGAGCTTGAGGAGAACATTAAAATGGCTTCTAGGGAGCTATTCTTCAGTTACTCTAGGTTGTTTGAGCTACATCACTAGGACAAGTGACAAATAATGGGGCTTGAGACAGTTTTGGAAAAGGAATCCAACGGAGGTTTCATCCTGCTGCTGGGCACCTGAAGATGTGCTACTGTGACCTGTGTGAGAAGAGACAGAAGGGCAGGAATTGGTTTATAGCTTTGCAAGTCTTGCATCTTTGGTCTTTGTAGAAGCAAGAAAAAAATGTACTTCCCTATTTACATTTTCTGCACATTCAGCATAAATATTTGCTGTCAAGGTGGCTAACAATTATAGATAAAATATAGCGCAAGGCAGGGGTGCCAGGTATGGGGGGTGCAAGGGCTTCAGTCCCCTCAATAATTTGAGGCAGGGGGCCCAGCCCCACCAATATGAAGGGGGGCTGTCACCCCCCACTGCCGCCAGGTGCCCTCCATGCATCCTTGCCCCCTCCTGGCACTTGCCACGGGGAGAAGAAGGCCCAGTGTGGAACCCAGCTCTGCACTCCCCATTCTCCCCCCCGGCGTGCGAGCACGTGTCACATGATGCACCCCTCCAATGTGGGGAGCAAGTAGGCACTCTGGCGCAAGGCATGCTGAAAAGATGAAACCCTTATATATAGTTGGAAGAGATAAAAACCATGAGAATCTTAAAATGTATATTTTAACATGAAATCAAAGCTAACCAATGTCTGGGGTTTGTTGAGCTTAAATGATGGTTCTGAGCTAATGTTAAAAAGCTGCCTATATATTTAAATATGTATACTGATGTACTTATACAATATATGAACGTGATTTTGTGTAATTTTCTTTATGGGTATTACAAGCAAGCAAGCAAGCAAGCAAGCAAGCAAGCAAGCAAGCAAGCAAGCAAATAAATAAATAAATAAAGGCAAAGACAAAAACTTCAAAATGAAAAACAACAGCTAAAACTGTAGCAAGGTTTGAGTGTTATTGATTTTCCACGTAGTTTCTGCTGCTGGCATTTAACTTTCTGCTTAAAGATCCCTCTTTTATCCCAAAAGTGAGAGATGGAGCTGCATTTAGTCTATTATTGTCACTCTGTCTCCTCTCCTCCTTTCCTGACGGTTTCACACAAGTGGCTTTAACTAGTTCTTGATTCAATCTTTTTTTTGTCATGTGACTATAAGCCTACATTACCCAGAATGCTCAGCTGCCTTGCATATGCCTCTCCTCTGCTTTGTCTTCTGCCTGAACAATGGCCAACCCCAACAGAATTTAAGTATTGCATATAAAAAGAGTTGTTGTCTTCTTGCTCCCTCGTGCCTCTCACCTCTCCCTCTTCCTTTTCTTTTTAAATATTCAAAAACAGAAAATGCTGACTGTTCCCCTTGCACCACCTATGCGTGCCCTGGTTGTGTGCTATGAATGACCCACCAGCTGAAAGTCAAAGCTGCAAGCCACAGGCCCCGTTCACAGGAGCCCAGGGATCCAGACAGCACCTAGCAGAGGAACACGCCCCCCAGGCAGTGCAGCTCTGGTGGTTTTGAAATGATAGGCTTAAAGGACTTCCGGAGGCGGCACCTCCGACAATGGCGGATTCCCTCTGATTCAGAGGGAGACAGCTCCACAGAAATCGGGTCTTACCACTGCAGCAAAGCGGGGACCCTTTCGAAAACCGCAGGCGGAAGAAGCCTGCGACCGTGGGACTCGGCGGGCACTGTTTGCGCCCCCCCCCCCCGTTTGGCAAAGGGACCCTACAAAGGGCTCCGGAGTGAGACGGGGATGGCGCGGTGCTGAGAGTTAATCGCTACTTCTGCAGAGCGAAGCTGCACAGCTGATGTCGGAGAGCGCTGTCCTCTTTCCTGTGATAATTCGGACTCTAAACAACAACCCGTGAGTAGGATAATTGAAACTTTTGGACTTAAAAATACCCTTAAATTTGAGCCAAGACGGGAAGGTGTAAACAGGAAGTCCGCCTCCCGTTCCTTGTATAAAGAACAAAGCAAAGATTTTACAAGCTAAAAGCCAGGTAAATTGACAGCCTGGAATTTCCTGCACTCTTAACCATCAATCCCCCTAGTCAGCAGGAGGAAAGGGGGGAAAATTGACTTTTTAATCCTGCAGAGAGTGTGTCAAGAAAGTAAGTCTCCACTGTCCCTAACCTGGGGACGGAATGACAGGAAAGAAACTGCCGGTGATCCTTGCAACTTGAATATAGAAAAATTTGACAGACAGAATTGGAAAAGGGGAAAAATAACTCCAATGCTGCCTTCTGCCTGTTTCTTTTATGCTGAAAGGAAACAAAATATCTGAAAATTGAAAGTAACTTTTTCCTTGCTGGTTACATTTTAAAAATGGACGCCAAAAAGTAACTACACCCCCTAGAGGAAGTCTGACAGTGTGTTTTGTTATAATTTATAAAGAGAACATTGTAACTGGGAAAACCAGACCGTGGGACTAGCTCCCTGACCTTGACAGAAATGACTAGAAAGGAAGTTTTATCTGCCCTGGACAAAATATGTGATGTGCTGCTGCAGCTGGATGAGAAAATGTCTTTGATGAATCAAAAGATGGACTATATAACAGCTGCAGTCAGCAAGAAGGTGCCAATGGGAGATGTAGTTACAGAAACTGCACAACAATTCATTCAGGAAGCTGGCTCAACAGAGCAAGTGCAAGGGCAGAGAAAGATGGAAGAGGCTGCGAATGCACCTCAAAAGACAAAGAGACTTCAAGTCCTACATGATCAAAAGTTGCAACATTGGGAAATGGAACTTGGAGGACACTGGCCAAATTTTGGACTTAAGAAATTTTTTATCTCTGGTGGGACTGTGAAACAGGTGGAAGATCATTTCTGGAATAATTGCTTTCTGGATTACAAACTAAATGTTGGGGAGCGCATCACCGGGGAATGGGACAACTGGATAAAAGGAAATGAAGAGTATTACTGTACGGAACTCCCCGGAGACTGGCTCCCCAAAGAGAAAGAGAAGAGAATGCGAAAGAACCCAACAGGGAATAAGGATGTATGTAATCACAAACAGAAACAAGAAAACCCGCAGAGGGGGCTTGGAAGTGACCTGAGGGCCTCAGATATTAGAACACAGGATTGAGGAGGACATAATGATATAAGGACTGACATTATCCGGAACCAGGAAAAGGGACACTGGATAAACTTAGAATGAGAAATGCTTTTTGTAACAAACCTATATTTATGGAATTAGTGTAATACTAATGAAATATTAAGAGCAGCTGGAAAGGAAGCAATTGGCTTTAGCAGAAAAGTTAATTATGGTTTAAATTTAATAATTTTAAAGATTAAGAAGATAAGATAAGATTAATGAGATTAATCTAAAAAATTGAAGTGGTTTGAGTAATAAGGGTGAATTTGCTGAATAAATTTTTAAATGGAATACAAAGAGGGAGGTGTGAGGAAGTCAGGAAAATAAGTAAAAGAATCTTGGATAATTTGAAAGGAGGGGTTTTATTTTTCCTTTTCTTTTTTTTCTTGTTTTTATGTTGAATTTTTGGTTTTTGTATTTTTTTGTGTTTAATTTCTTTTGTTGTCTTTGTAACCTTTTTTTCTTGTTGAAATTTAATAAAATATCATTTAAAAAAAAATAAAAATGAAATGATAGGCTTAAAGGAATCTCTTCCTTCATGCAGAGAACTGTTGCAGAGCTCACCCAACATAGTAAGTGATAATAAGAATAAGAATTTTTAAAAAAGTATGACTCTTATATTTTATATTAGACTGATACCTTTTAGGTTTAACTTTGCAAGCTTTCGAGCTACACAGAACTTGTGAGGCAGGAAAAGGCTGATGTTCACCGATGGCTTTTATTATCTTCAAAAGGCATTGCTCAGCTCTAACAACACTTCAACAAACAAAGTCTGCATGTTACTTGAACTCCTGATGTGGTAGCAAAATGCACATGCAGAGCAATCCTCGGAAGACAAGGATGCTCATTGAAGGGGCTTTGCACAACTTTCCCTCGTTGCCCAATCTCTGCCTCACTGGAGTCTGCAAATGGCAGCATGAAGGGGGTGCAGCTTGTGGAGACTGCAGTCCATCAAGCAATGGCTCTTCCCAACTGCTTTGCCCCCCCCCCCCCCCGCCTGAGGAGCCCCTCCCAGACCACGACTGGGAGCACAGCAGAAGCCACTAGGGAGAGAGAAGAGGAGTTCAGGGATATTTCTTTAAAAAATAATTCAGTTGTGTGTCCTTGTTTCTCAGTTTTGTGGTATTTTATGCATTGTGACTTGACATTATTTTTTATTGATTATTGTTTAGTAATTCTTTATTGTAACGGAGAAGTGTAAACTGTTTAATTCTTATTATTTGCTGATATTTAATTATACTGTTTACTACTACATTTTAATGGATTAATGCTTTGCCCAAATATTAATGAATATTGCTTTATTTTATATGTTGTTTATTTTAAAGCTATTGTGACTTTTTTGCATTGGGCCAGATTGTTATTAGGTGTGTGAACATTGCTGTCTATTTTGTTGTTTCTTCAGCTTGTAAACTGCCTTGTGAACAGAGTAAGGCGGTATACAAATTTAAAGTGAAATGAAAAAAATGACTGAATGTCTGTGGGAACCGAGTAGTGGGGATACAGATATGCTCTAAGCACACTGCCCAGCAGGGACCTGGTAATCCAAGATTTATGTTCAACAAGGTTCCAGATGAACTCTGAGATATCCCCACGGCACTGAACATTGCCACTTCTCAGTTCAGGCTACTTCCCAGGGTTGTTGTAAAGCAAAACATTGCTTTGAGCTCCTTGGCAGAAAACAAAAGCCACAACTTAACAATAGTTAATAATGTTCGCTGATGTTCTGGTGATGAGCTGGCAGTACTGTGACACACAATCTGATGAGAACGGGATAAAATCTGTATTTGTAACCAGTTTTGCTTTCTCTAGACAATCTGCATGGCCAGATTGTTCTGATTGGGATCACTTTGAACGCAGATTGCAGGGGCTGTGGCATGATGGCACAGGCCTGGTGGGCAAAGGTTTCCCAGGACTACTTTATCGTTATAATTTTTGCTTTAGAATTCAGTGCTACTCAGAAGCTTGATCTTGAGTCAGTAACTAATACCTCCAACATTCATTTTGTGTTTCATTTGCAAGGCCTGGTAGGGACATGATAGTACACAGATTAAGAAGGCTAAAAACATTCATCTTAACAGTGTCAAAAGTTCTTATATATAAACAGTCAATAAGGCCTCTGCTCAGGTGAGTTCCCTTGAACCATAAGGAAGAGGAAGATAACAAGGTACTCACCCTGCTGCCTCTGAAGTCTTGTTGGCTGGGTTTTATTCTGGGATGGTTCCTGGCTTCTTGATTGCTGGGTGACTCCTGGATAACTTACATGCCTTGATTTTGTTTTTTTAAAAAGTAATTCAAATATACCATACCCCAAAACCAACTCAAATGATTTTTGATCTAGTTGAATGTTCCCCAGCTAACAGCAAGAGAGCACCCTTCACAAACAAAGTGGCCAAGCCCTCTTCTTTAGAAGCTGGGCTCATCTGATATCATACGTGGAGGCTGCAGAATGCCTTGCCCAGAACTGGGGGGGGGGGGTATTTCTAAGGTGGGGTGGCAAACAGGGTGCACTGATGGGGACCGGAATCCAGGAGAGGGAAGAAGGAAGCACAAACCTTTCATTGGCTTTCACCTGACTTTTATAGACGGAGAGTTGGAATGAGACATTTTTTTTTTACCACACCTGACATTTGGTAAACTTCCTTTTATCATTTGGGAGGCACAAAGAAACCAAATGGTTACATACACTCTGTACTAAAAACAAAAAAAAATCCTTCCAGTAGCACCTTAAAGACCAACTAAGTCAGTTCTTGGTATGAGCTTTCGTGTGCATGCACACTTCTTCAGATAACTGGTATCTAAAGATAACTGGTATCTGAAGATATGAAGAAGTGTGCATGCACAGGTATCTGAAGAAGTGTGCATGCACACGAAAGCTCATACCAAGAACTGACTTAGTTGGTCTTTAAGGTGCTACTGGAAGGAATTTTTTTTGTTTTGACTATGGCAGACCAACACGGCTACCTATCTGTAACTGGAACTCTGTACTAAATTACCACTTGGTAAATGTTTGTGTGGCTCTACCCAGATTTAGGGAATAGCACATACATGCACATGGTTAAGCCCATCTTACTTCACACATGACTTAAAGAATACTCATACATCCAACTTCTGTTATAGAGACAAGCACAGTCTTGAAAATAATAATAATAATAATAATAATAATAATAATAATAATAATAATAATTTATTATTTGTACCCCGCCCATCTGGCTGGGTTTCCCCAGCCACTCTGGGCGGCTTCCATAGAAACCAGAAAACACTAAAATATCATACATTAAAAACTTCCCTGAACAGGGCTGCCTTAAGATGTCTTCTGAATGTCAGGTAGTTGTTTATCGTTTTGACATCTGATGGGAGGGCGTTCCACAGGGCGGGTGCCACTACCGAGAAGGCCCTCTGCCTGGTTCCCTGTAGCTTTGCTTCTCGCAATGAGGGAACCGCCAGAAGGCCCTCGGCGCTGAACCTCAGCGTCCGGGCAGAACGATGGGGGTGGAGACGCTCCTTCAGGTATACTGGGCCGAGGCCGTTTAGGGCTTTAAAGGTCAATACCAACACTTTGAATTGTGCTCGGAAACGTACTGGGAGCCAATGTAGGTCTTTCAAGACCAGTGTTATGTGGTCTCGGCGGCCGCCCCCAGTCACCAGTCTAGCTGCCGCATTCTGGATTAGCTGTAGATTCCGAGTCACCTTCAAAGGTAGCCCCACGTAGAGCGCATTGCAGTAGTCCAAGCGGGAGATAACTAGAGCCTGCACCACTCTGGCGAGACAGTCCGCGGGCAGGTAGGGTCTCAGCCTGCGTACCAGGTGGAGTTGGTAGACAGCTGCCCTGGATACAGAATTGACCTGTGCCTCCATGGACAGCTGTGAGTCCAAAATAACACCCAGGCTACGCACCTGGTCCTTCAGGAGCACAGTTACCCTATTCAGGACCAGGGAGTCCTCCACACCAGCCCGCCCCCTGTCCCCCAAAAACAGTACTTCTGTCTTGTCAGGATTCAGCTTCAATCCATTAACCGCCATCCATCCTCCAACCGCCTCCAGGCACTCACACAGGACCTTCACCGCCTTCACTGGTTCTGAGAGGTAGAGCTGGGTATCATCTGCATATTGATGGACACCCAGTCCAAACCCCCTGATGATTTCTCCCAGCGGCTTCATATAGATGTTAAAAAGCATGGGGGAGAGGACAGAACCCTGAGGTACCCCACAAGTGAAGGCCCAAGGGTCTGAACACTCATCCCCCACCACCACTTTCTGAACACGGCCCAGGAGGAAGGAGCGAAACCACTGTATAACAGTGCCCCCAGCTCCCAACCCCTCTAGACGGTCCAGAAGGATGTTATGGTCGATTGTATCAAAGGCCGCTGAGAGATCCAGCAGAACTAGGAAACAACTCTCACCTTTGTCCCTAGCTCGCCGGAGATCATCAACCAGTGCGACCAAGGCAGTTTCAGTCCCATGATGAGGCCTGAATCCCGACTGGAAGGGATCCAAATGGTCCGCATCCTCCAGGCGTGCCTGGAGTTGTTTAGCAACCACACGCTCAATCACCTTGCCCAAGAATGGAAGATTTGAGACTGGGCGATAGTTGGCCATACTGGCCGGGTCTAAAGATGGTTTTTTAAGAAGCGGTTTAACGACCGCCTCTTTCAGCGGATCTGGGAATGTTCCCTCACAGAGGGAAGCATTCACCACCCCGCAGAGCCCATCGCCCAGCCCTTCCCGGCTTGCTTTTATTAGCCAGGATGGGCAAGGATCAAGGAGACAGGTGGTTGGTTTCATGCGTCCAAGCAGCCTGTCCACATCCTCGGGGGTAACGGATTGAAATTGATTCCATGCAACTTGACCAGACATGGCTCTAGCACTCTCCTGCCCCAGCCCTGCTCCCACGGTGGTGTCTAGCTCCTTCTGAATATGAGCGATTTTATCTGCAAAAAACTTTGCAAAATCGTTGCAGGAGATCTTGGGGTCTTTACAAGGCCCCGGTGGTAAAGGTGGTTCCGTTAAATTGCGGACCACCTGAAAGAGTCTCCTGCTACTATTTTCTGCAGATGCAATAGAGGCGATGAAGAAAGTCTTCTTCGCCGTCGCTATCGCCACTTGGTAGGCTCGACGTTGAGCTCTAACCTGTGTCCGGTTAGATTCGGAGTGAGTTTTCTGCCACCGACGCTCTAGCCGTCTCAGCGATTGTTTCATCGCCCTCAGCTCCGAAGAAAACCACGGGGCTGTCCGGGCTCCATGCAATCAGAGAGGGCACTTCGGAGCCAGACAGTCAATAGCCCTGGTTAACTCCGCATTCCAGCGGGCCACCAGGGAATCAGCTGAAAGGCCATCAACATGGGATAAAGCATCCCCTACCACTCTCTGGAAACCATTTGGATCCATTAAGTGGCGGGGGCGGACCATCCGAATTGGTCCCACCTCCCTGCAGAGGGGAAGGGTCGCGGAGAAGTCCAGTTGCACCAGGAAGTGATCTGACCATGGCACTTCTTTGGTTTCACTTTTACTTAGTGTCAGATCACCCACGTCACTAGAGGTGAATACCAGGTCTAAGGCATGTCCATGACTATGAGTTGGGCCCAACTTATTCAGGGACAGCCCCATGGAGGCCATGCTTTCCACGAAGTCCCGAGCGGCCCCTTGTAAGGTCGTGTCGGCATGGATGTTAAAATCCCCTAGGACAACCAAGCTAGGTGTCTCCAGGAGAACATCCGCCACGACCTGAAGCAGCTCGGACAGGGAATCCTTGGTGCAGCGGGGAGGTCGGTACACCAAAAGGAATCCTGTACTGCCCCTATTGCCCAACTTCCAGAACATGCACTCAGAAAACTGGGTCTTCCCAGTAGGACGCCTGATGCAAACTAATGACTTCCTAAAAATCACTGCAACCCCCCCTCCCCGCCCACATGACCTGGGTTGCTGTGCATAAGAGAAACCCGGCGGGCAAGCGGCAGCAAGGACAGACCCATCTGCTTCCTCCAACCAGGTCTCTGTCACACATGCCAGGTCAAATCCTCCATCCACAATCAGGTCGGGGATGGCAGTGGTTTTATTCATCATTGACCTGGCATTACACAGCAACACCTTCAGGTCATGTGGGTTTCCCCTGTTGATTCCAGTATCCATCCGGTCAAGGCCAGACCCGGAGGCAGGGATAGTCTTCAAACAACGACTAAACCTGCCTCCTCGGTAATGACATGGTCTGGTCTTAGCGTAACTCCGCCTCCTGCCCATGATCACCGAGATCGGATGTCCCAGTGCTTCCGCCCCTGTGGAACTTGTCCCAGCCATCGTGTTGGCTGGGGCCCCACTCCCAGGCAGCCCTGATCCCGCCCCTTAAAAACAAAATACAAACTATACAGAACCAATAAAACAACAGAAAACAAAAACAGAACAATTATACTAAAATTAATCCCCAACCAAATATCCATCCCACCCACCCACCCCCAACAGAGGGAAAAAGGAAAAAGAGAAATACAAATTTAAATTGCCACCGACTGCTTGAGGACATTTTAAAACACATTAACCACTTGGAACAGGGAAGCAATTGCAGAACACTTCACAGCTTCCCCAAAGTTTGTTCCAAGTAAGGGCCTTGGCCACGCCCCCTGGGCCAGTTGGAAAAAGCCCTGGAAGGGAGCAGGCCCTGCAGTCCTCACCCAGCCGATGGTCCGAGGCCTCACTGCAGCAGGAGTCCCTTTATAGCTGGGAGAGAGGGCTTGGGCCACGCCCCCTGGGCCAGTTGGAAAGGATTGCTCCCCAGAACCAAATCCTTTGCAGCAAATAACCAGGTACCTGGGTACTGGCATAAGGATGCAGAAGCAAACCCTTCAGAATCAACCACCCTTAAGGGTTTCACAGAAGAACAAAAGCTGCAGATATCCTCAAAGGTTTATCCAGGAATTAAACAATGATAATTTAATAAGATAATTTAAACTGATGAAGTTATTGCCTAGACTTTGATCCCACCCAAAGGCTTATCAGGTGATGTGGAGAGGCCTTGTAGCCCTGACTGGGAGCATCATTCCAAAGCCTTGGGAAGAAATCTCTCATAGCCCTGCTGGCTGAGACCTTGTTGGCCAAAGACTCCAGAACTGAACCTGGGACTTCCTGCATGCAAAACAGGTTGTCTCCCATGGCGGGGGCGGGGGGGGGGGAGAGTGCATTGGTCCATCTGCATACATAGAGGCCTTTAATAAGCCCTTGAGAGTTTCTGCAGCGTTTGTTTCCCTGCCATTTCTTTCCTGTGACATTGCTGAAGCTTTTGCTGATTATGCCAGCTGGGGCAGCCTGCTTTTGAAAGTGTCAAGATAAAAGTTGCTCAGAAACCAGAGATTATTTTGTCGCACTCACATGAAAGTAACAAGACAACATGGAACACAAGACAACATAAGCAGGTAATGGTTTCCCAACATCCTCTGCCTTCTCTGAGCCAGCAGAGGTCTGGCTACATTCTCCTCTAGAATCTCTGTGTGTATTGGGGGGGGGGGGGTCTTGCCCCATCTTATATGCTGCATACATTAGACAGATCATTCCTGCAAAAAGGCAAACAATCTTCAGGATGGATTGACAACAATGCGTAACTAGTCCAGAAAAAGGGGTGTCGGCTCCCCACTGCCTATCCTATATCAGGGTTTGTCAAAGCAAGTGGAGAAACAGAGAAGCTGCCATCAAGCAGAGCAAAAGCCACGTTGCCTTGGGATGTGGTCAGAAGAAGGGCGTGCAACCCCACAGCCAAGTGTGTCATAGCTGAGAGTGGAGTTGGTAAAAGGTCAAGCAGAGCACAGTGTGCGGAGCACACAGACAGCATAGGACAGGCAGGAAAAGCAGAGTTCATACGCCTGGTGAGTGTTAAAATTGAAAAGAGCAATGCTAGAGGATGCAGTGCCTTAAAGAAGGCAAGTTGGCTGAATGTGAAAATGGAAAGCTCTGTCTGTCATTCAAGAAATGACCAACTTTGGATTTGGCTCCAGGTCAATGCTGAAATGAAGAGCAGCATTTAGGTCAGGGCTTCCCAGTGTGGAATTTGTGCCTTCTAGGGATCAGGAGAGTACAAGCTGGAGAAGGGCACCAGATGGAACCCGATGGATGTGGCAGATTAAGGGCTTTCCTACACTTCTTCACTTTTCTACACCCAGATGGAGCAAACGGCAGCTCAGGTTTCCTCAGGAATGATTTCTGCTCGGATTTAGAGCTAAAGAGCAGCTTTTCCCTGGGAAAGGGCAGGTGAAGGGAAAACTGCTTGGACCCGAGCTTTCTCAGCATTGGACAAGTGGAAGCAGGGACGAGCCCTAAGACGCCCAAGCAGTTCCTGGCTTTGTGGGACGTGCGCAGCAAGGGAAGCCAACTGGGTTTCCAGTGAGAAATGGTGCTAGAATGATCCTGAGGGGACCGACGAAGAGCTTGGCCACAAACCATAACAAAGCTGTGATCGAGAGAGGCTTGGCCTTGACTGCAGTTGCAGCAGACAACCAGCTCTTTCCCCAGCATGCATATTTAAGACGTATGTATGTAAAATCAGGTAGAACAATACCAGCTTCTGTAAGGTCAGGGCAGCTGGCCATCTGCATCTGGCAAAGCTTCTTGCTGGCTGCACTTCTCTCTCACACGCTTCATAGGAAGGCAGTTGCACTGGGTTGTATTCAGTGCTAGCCCTGCTCAGCACAGACCCATGGAAGTTAATGGACATGACTAACTTAGATTAATTAATGGCAATGGGTCTGCTCTGAGCAGAATAAGCACTGAATATGGTCCTGTCAGACTTATCTCAAAGTCACTCTGTTCAGGATTAGGATACTGAACTCACATCTGACTGTTCCCATTTTACATAGACTGGCATCATACATCTAGTTATACTCACATCCCTAGAATCAGATTGCCCCTATGGAATCTATGGGAATTTTAAAAAGCTCAGCTGAGCACAACTGTAGCTACTGCTTGCATCTCCCATTAACTAGCATCCCAGATAGCTAACAAGGAGGGCTCACGATAAATGCTTAGAAAGGGAAACAGATGCCTAAATTATGTCATCTGAAGTGGCTCTTTAATCTGATGTAATTAAGTGCACATCAGATAGCCAGAAGTCAATTTTAGCAAAAACAATGCAATTTAGTAAGAAACACTTGACTCCAAATAAGAAAACATATCTGAAGAATAACTGTCAGAAGCTGCAGACTGACAACAAAGCAACTATCACCAATAAATCTCTCCCTCACCACCAATTCCTTTTCAAGGCAATGTTTTCCTCAAAACACTGTGCCAGAGTTTGTCAGTCATAAAGTCCTGCAAATGGCTTAGTTTCTGTACCTGACAAATGCATTTTGTTTGAGAAGCAGAATATCCTAAATGTCCTTGCTAGTTGCAGACTGTATAAAGATGAGCAAAAATATAGACAGGGACATAAATTCAGCAGTGGTTCAAGTATCGTGAGAAAATTAGGGCTTTTTTAACCAAATTCCATTTTGGAGGCTACATCTGTTTCAAGATAATTTTTATTAAATACCAGCATAAAAGGCAATATCTGAGTTAAGGGGACTTTACAAAAGGGCTGCACTTGGCAGTATCAAGGTATTCCCTCAACTTCTCCCCCCCCCCCCCAACTCTGCTCTTTTCCTGCTTTATACTGTAATTTAACCACCTTGAAAGGGCTTTCACAGATAAAGGCAGCAAGTGGTGTTATTTAATACACGTTAGCTCAGTCTTTGTAGCAACATATGATGTCAATGGGCCATCCATAGGATTGAGGCAAAGGCTAATTGTGTTCAGGCCAAGACAAAAAACACATTTTCACACACATGAGAAAACATCTGGATGGGCTTTTCAAAAGCCAAACTACGTGTGATGTTAAATGCATCTTTGTGTCCAAGGCGCTGTATTTTACAAATTCAATTTGCATTGGGCACATGGGGGGGGGGGCTGATAAATTAAGGGGCTAAGAGCAGGCATGGAGGGGGAGTTTAACTGCTTCCTCCCCTGTTGTGGACCTGAAGAAAATTCTTCCTCTGAACCTGCTATTTGCACCAGCAGAAAATCCCCCATCAGCACCACAAAGGGAGTTTCCTGCAAAGCAAATTCTGCTGAACTTCCATTCATGTCAATGGGGACTGAGATGTATGGTCCCAGCAGTTTAATGTGAGATGACACAGGCTGGGATCGTGTGGGTGCTTGATTACGCTTGGTATGAATGAGGAGCAATTAAGAAAGGAAAGAGCCCGACCACAGTGGTGGCCTCTCCTCTGCATGTAACCATTATAGAAAGACTAGCACAAGAAGCCTCAATGAGGCCGAACGAGAGCAGGTAGGTGCAGGATGCAGGAGAACATGAGCCCAGCCTGCTCTCGGTGGCAAGTCTTCTTTAGGTCTGCCCCAAGTGTGAAGGAAACTACAGGTGTGCTGGCAATTATAACCCTCTTCAGGTATTATACGCACATGGAATATGCACGCAGGAAAGAGCACTCCAACCTCCACACTCCCCCCCCCAATCCGGTCACCTCCATGAGTTAGGTGGGTCATTTGGCAGGGGTGCTCCAGTTATGGGATGCCCAGAGCCTACATGAATAACCTTTCTGCATTGGGCGAAGACCTTTTCATTCATTCTCCCAGACCTTTTAGAACTATGTTTCCCCCCATGGAACAGATTACTTCTGCATCTGGATTTAAAATGCTGTTGTGTTGCTTGTGCTGGTTTTCAGGCTGAAGTCTGAAGTGATGGCTTTCAATGTTTTCAATGTATATTGCCTGACTCTGTGTGAACTGCCCCAGGGGACATTGTTGATTTGGCAGTCAGCAGATGTTTTAAAGGAAGAACTAAATAGGCTCCTGCATGATGTAGAACCATAGACAATCAGGATTCCACACCATTTGGGAGCCTAAATGAGCACAGGATGCCCTCCCCATAGATGGGTGATAGAGGGGCAGATCCCATGCATGCATCCCCACTCACACGCTCTAATTCCTTGTGGCTAGAAGGTCTGAGAAGAGGTTACACCACTGGGGCTGCATGAAAAATGGGTGTCTTAATGGCCCTTCAGCAGAGGAACATGAATTCAGCAATTTTGCTTTCTCTTGCTCTGAAGGGAGCTTCTGACAACAAGATTCCTGCAAGAATCAATCTCCTCTGTAAAGAGGAGCAGAAATCATGGCTACTGTTAGACACAGGAGACATGGCTCCATAGTCAAACAGACTCACCTGCTGCACAGGACAAGAGAATAGCACCTCACATGACGCTAACAGGGCTTCAGCAACCATGGGTGCCTACGGAAACCAGTAGACCTTTTAATTACTGGGAGTATAGCAGTCATGGTATTCTGACTGACAACTTACTGGGTATGTTAACTCCCTCCTAATTCAATGCTCTGGAAGTATACAAGCAAAGAAGAGGAATAGCACCATCTGGCCATGTCTACGCAGTGCCCAAGAGAGAAGGAAAAAAAGGAATCAGGATGGTTAGGTAAGACTCATGTTTGTGTGCCTGAAAAGAAGTTGAATACCTCACCTTGTAGACAGAATACTTTGCTGGTTTAAAATACAGATTTGTGAAATGTGGAGTTCTTAAGGGACTCAGTATGCATTGGGGGCGGGTCATCCTATCCTCAGCTGGTGCAAAGTGGAACATTAAGTCTCCTAGGACCAAGGAAGATTCACACCCATTTCAAGAGTGGGGGGTGAACACTATTCCTGGTGAGTTCCTTCCGGGGGGGGGGGGTCTGCCAACAGAGCTAAGTGCAGAGCAATCCTTTAAAGAACCCCAGAGTGCTCCTGTGGGGAGAGATCAGGGACTGCACCCTCTAAGCACATGTAAGTGTATAAAAGGGGTTAGTTGCTGGAATGAGGGGAAGCAGCCAAAATATATCCATGCCTTGGGTGAACCAAGCGGCTCTACCTGAGAAGAAATGAGCTTTGAAACCCTTCTTGGAGACAGTGTTGTCGGACTTGAACTCAATGCGCATGTTGTTGTACTGGGAGGTGATCACATCAGGCTTTTCCGCCCCACAAAACTTGCCGTGTAGTTTGGCCTCAGAAGTGAGGCCGCTGCGCACTTCTACAAAGTCATACTTGCAGACCTGCGGGAAAGGCAGAAACAGGTGATTCCCTAGAGTTACGGAAGGTGGGCCAGAGGCCAGAGGCCAGAGGAAAGAGTCTGCGGATCTTCTATGCAGCCCTCAGTATTTTGACACCTGAGGTTAAAATATGCTCCCTCCAGCCCCAAGCACAGAAAGACAGCCTTTGATGTCCGTGCACCATCTTCCCTTGGTACAGGGATGTTTTACATTGTTTAGGGGTGGAAGGATGAGAAGGGCTCCCCCCTTGTGCATTTATACCTGTAGAGAACAAAAGGACACAACAATATTTTCTTAATAAGAATCTAAGAAGACCCCTGGCTGCATCCAGGTCAGAATCCTGTTTTCCACTGATAGCTAGATTCTTCTGGGCAGCTCACCAACAGGGCATGAGGACAGCAGACCTTCCATGCGATTGCACCCCCGGCAGTTGACATTCTGTGTTTCCTTTCTCTGAACAAGGAGGTTCACCTAACCATTATGGCTGATAGCCCCCGAAGACCTTTCCTCCTCCATAAACTCCTCTAATCCTCTTTCAAATCCATCTAACACAGCAGCCACAACTCCAGGCAGTAAAGTCTATTTACTTATGTGTTTTCGGAATAATATTTTGTCGGTACTGATTCTAGTGTCAATCAGTTTCACTGGGTGACCCTGAGTTCTATTATTAGGGGACAGGGAGAAATGTTTCTCTCTATCCACATTCTGCCCTTCCCCCTTCCCCCCTGCCACTCATTCCTTCTCAATACCTCCCCTGAAATACTAACTCAGGTACCAACTGCACCATGGATCAGGGCCTTTTGGGTGGCTGCTCCAAGGTTGCAGAATAATTTTCCGGGGGGGGGGTGTGTCAGAATACACCTCACCTCTGACCCTCAGAAAGCGGCGTAGAGGCCAAGACACTCTTCACTTCCCAATCCCAGGGGATGCAAGGTAGCTGGATACCCTCCTAAGGGGTGTGACACTCCAAAGGATTAGTGAAGGAAGTTCTGCTTAAAGCCAGGCACTCACATCATTGCCCTCTGTCTCAAAGAAGTCAAACTGCAAGGATATACGGTACTGGGTGGGTGCCACCAGCTGCCAGATGCAGTTCTTGTTGGGCGGGTATTCCTTTGGCCATCCAGGGCTTGTGATGGAGCCATTAAGTTTGGTGAGGAATCCGCCACAGGCAGCTGCAAGACAGAAAACCCAACAGGTCAATCATGATGGGCATATGGCTCTCACATCCCAAGCTATCAGCCCGTGGGCACTGTGTGGAACTCTGTTGTGCTACAAAGGGTGTGCAATCAACCTCCTGCCTTAATCGATTTGGGACCTACGGTACCGTATTTTTCACCCTATAGGACTCACCGGCCCATAGGACGCACCTAGTTTTTTTGGGGGGGGGAATAAAGGAAACATTTTTTATTTCCCCCCCCCCCCAGCCACGGATATCTGCCCGAAGCGTGGGGCGCTCTGCTTCGGCATGCCCTGCGCTCTGGGCAAGCAGGCTGCTATCCCCACAGGCTCCACAGGCTTGCTGATAGCTTCCTGAAGCCTGGAGAGTGAGAGGAGTCGGTGCGCACTTACCCCTCTCGCTCTCCAGGCTTCAGCGAAAGCCTGCATTCGCCCCATAGGACGCACACAGATTTCCCCTTTATTTTTGGAGGGGGGAAAGTGTGTCCTATAGGGCGAAAAATATGGTATATATATATTTAAGGACTGCCTTCTTTCATATGGGATCTTGCAATTGTTCTGTCCAACATCTGAAGCCTCCTCTGAATGCCATTCTAATATGAAGTTTGCAGGTCATCTGCTAGGAGCACAGTTCACTGGGTAGTGGCATTGACTCTGTGAAATTCACTCCCTGCAGAAGTTATGCCAGTTCCCAACACTTTACTCCTTAGCTAGGGCCTGGCTGTTTCAGAAGGCTGTTGGCCAGCATGAATTATTTTTACACTTCTAAGTAACCAACACAATAAGGGCTAATATTGAACAGCCAGTTGCTGCTGTTTGGGGCTACGATAAGATAAGTGGTTTTTATTGTTTTAATTCAGTAGTTACTTTGGCTGTTTGTAAGTCATTTTCATGTTAAAGAGAAGCAGTGTATAAATTCTTCAATAAAATGATTTCCGCCGTGCCCTCGTAGCATCAACTAGGAAAAGGAGGCCATCTGTGGCGGAGAGGTCCCACTCCTCTGATACTCACCCTCACACCTGCGCTTGTCTGGTGCCAACTCATAGCCAGGGTCACAGGCGCACTTGTAGCTGCCCAGAGTGTTGACACAGCGCTGCTCACAGCCTCCATTGTTGGGTCTGGAGCACTCGTCCACTTCTAGGGAGACAACAGCAGAGAAGTCCCAGGGTGCTGGGTGTCTATTTGGTGCCCACTTTGGGGTCAAAGAACCTAACAACTGTAGGGTTGGAAGGGACCCAGAGTGTCACCTAGTCCAACCCCCTGCACTGCATCTCTCCATCTAATTCTGTTCCTCTGTTAAACTCCTTGCATCTTTTTCATATTGTGCCCTCAAAGAGGTAGCTATCAAGACGAGAGAGAGAGAGAGAGAGAGAGAGAGAGAACTAAACTAGCAGTCCTGCAAAGAAGAAAGGAAGGAAGATGAGAAGTCTTGGTAGTCTTTTGATTTAATATGGGATTTTAAAATGCTTTACATAAATACATACAAAAAATTGTCTGTGGAGGCAGGAAAGTAACAGCTTCTGGAAGTCAGAGGATGCTGGTTTCCTCAGCTCAGCAAAATACACATTTTCCTGTGCGAAGCCTGCCTCCTCGTTGCCAGAACAGGAACACACCAGCCACATGGAATGCCTTCCCAGCCGGGTGCCCTTCAGATGTGGGGCTAATGCAAGTTGCACTCCAAAACATCCAGAAGGCACCAGGGGGGAGGGAGGCTATGTAATACGTTGGTTGCAGCATGTGAGCGGGCGTGAATCTTCAGGAGCACTTTGCTTTAAGATCAAGATCTCAGATCAGAGGGCTGAACAAGCTGATCCTTTAGATCCAAATGAGCACATAGAAAGTGGCATCGTTATGTGCCTTTTTTCAGCTGAATAAGCACAGATGCTCAGCCCATAGAAATCTGCTCCCCATCCCACAGAAAACTGATGCTGATGTACAACACCATGGCTTCCTAGGGGAAGGACCGGGGGTACCTTTGAAGAAACTGACAGCAAAGCCAGCCTTGTTGATGGACCCATCTGACACAAACTTCATCCACAACTTGTTGGAGGTGCTCTTAATGTCATCGGGCTTATCGTAACCGCAGTACCTCCCTATCAGATTGCCTGTCTCTGTGTTACCGTCCCGGATCTCCAGGTAGTCGTAAGCACAGCTATCATGGCGCTCAATCTGCGGGAATGAGGGGGAAATGCAGGATTAGGGAACATTTCATGCAGTCTTAGCCAGGATACACAGGGCATGGGGCTGCCAGAGTTGACTCTTGCAGGTCATCTCAGTCACAAGCGGTGGTGGTGGGCAGATCCACAAGCCCTCCAGAAAGAATAACAGATTCCCAAACTCAGAAGGGACACTTGCTCTCCCTCATGGCGCAAAGGTCCACTTCAAACAACCCACCTTGACAGCCTTACTCATTCTTCCACCGTCACTGGATCCTGTCTTACTCTATCCCTGCTACTCATTGGACTCAGCTATACAGCTGCAAATAAAATGCTTTAAGTGTATTATACAAATGTGACCACTAGATGGCGATGGTGAGCTATGGCAAATTCAATATTTCCCCCCCAAAAAAGTTGTTTAATAAAGCATTTTCACAGTGTTTTTTATATGTATGTAGATTCCACCATTGCCCATCCTTCCTGCCCTGCTTCTCTGCTTGTCCAGCCTAATGTAGATTTTAAGTCCTGAGGGTGCAGGCTGCCCTTCTCTTGCTCCACACGCCTTCTATGCTGCTGCCATGAGGTAAGAAGTAACAATAATGAGTAACTGTGAGTGAGCAAGTAAGTCGTCGGTGGGTAGAATGCCTAGGTTGCCATGTCTAGACCCAGAAGGGATAAGGATTCCATGATATGCTACTTTTATGTGTGTAGGGCATTTGAAAAATAAATAAATAGACAAACAGTGAAACATGTGACCCACCCCACCTTCCAGTCTTGAGAGGTACAGTCCCATGTGCTTTTTGTGACTGTGCAAATAAGCTCTGAGTGGGCCCAAGCTGGGAATGTGACAGGAATGAGGTTTTGGTTTTCTGGATCCTAGCCTGTTGACTTGACTCATGTTGCTTTCAAATGTGGATGGAACTCAGGCACTGAGATCCTAGAAAAGGCTAAAGCAGGGGTCCCTAAACGCGGTAACTTTGCTGACCCCTGCGCTAAAGGCTGTAGTAGACATGGCATCAAAGTTGTCTTGGCACTTAAAGGAAAAGGTACCCCTGCCCGTACAGGCCAGTCGTGTCCGACTCTAGGGTTGTGCGCTCATCTCACTTAAGAGGCCGGGAGCCAGCGCTGTCCGGAGACACTTCCAGGTCATGTTGCCAGAGTGACGAAGCTGCTCTGGTGAGCCAGCACCAGCGCAGCACACGGAAACGCCATTTGTTTACCTTCCCGCTATAAAGCGGTACCTATTTATCTACTTGCACTTAGGGGTGCTTTCGAACTGCTAGGTGGGCAGGAGCTGGGACCGAAAGACGGGAGCTCACCCCGCCGTGGGGATTCGAACTGCCGACCATACGATCGGCAAGTCCTAGGCACTGAGGTTTTACCCACAGCGCCACACTTAACATGCACTTAACATGCACATAATTTAAAAAAATGCAAATAGCAGCTTGGGGGGGGGAGGCTGATTAAAGGGAACCATTTTCATCAGGACCACAACAGTAGAAGACAGGGTGAAATTTTCTTTCCCTACCTGCAGGCAACTATGATCATTATCGCACATACACCCCAGCAGACGCTATCTGCATTTTTAAAAACATGCATATGAAACAAACAAACAAGCAAGCAAACACACACACACACACACACACACACACACACTGAGAGTCTTGGGGAATGGGAGAACTGCAGGTCCTTTTTTATGGTACAATATAGCACTGGTGATCTACTGGGAAGGCAACCCAGATGTTGGTAGTTGCTTGTGGCAATGCCTTTGGTACCTCAAATGACAGGAAAGAAAGCCCCACGTGGTATCCTTCAGAGACGATAATCTTCCAAACACACAATTTATTGGGCCGGTAGTCATCAGGATAGTTGGGAGACTGGATGTGCCCACTGTCTTTCTTCACATCTCCCCCACAGATGGCTGGAAGTAGAACATGAAGGTATGAGAAATGCATCCCATTTCTTGGAAAGGGAACCTCTGGGAATGACGCTCCAGAGCAAGAAGCTCACCACCAGCTAATGCAGGGAAAGCTCACCTGGCTGCCTTTAATGCAACAAAAGAAATTTCCCCTATGAATGCCACACAGAGACCAACCAAAAGTTGAGTTGGGGAGATGGACTGTGCAAGCTGCTTTCCTTGGTGGGTAGAAAACTTGACAAGATTTATTTAAATCTGAGGTCCCCGATATGGGGCACCCAGGAACTGCACTTGGTTCCTGTTCCTCCTGATTTTTAAATTCAAACCTTAAAAAAAAAAAAGAGTAATGCAGGACTGGTTGGAAAGTAAAGCGTAGGCCTCCAGCCCCACAGCCTCCTCTCTCCCTTTCCCAGACTGGCTCTTGGCCCTGTGCTTTGTCTAACAACCTCCCACTGAAACCCACCAGAATGACCAAAGGGAGCCTCCTGCTGCCGGGTGGGTTTGGGGGACAGGGAGGCAAGGGGCAGCTGCCTTTACTCTTTTTCTTTTTTGGCTATGTGAGAGAGATTTTACTGCCTTCTTGTGTTTGGTGGGAGATGTCTTGTTGGTTTTCCTCCTTCTTTTTTAGGTGTGGATATGTACTTTGCCCACCTGATTTTGTGTGTTTTGCCTACTTCTTTTTGTTTTGCTGATTTTTTTGAGTTGTGCAGTCTTTTTGTTTATTGCTAAATCACAAAATATATCAAAATGGTTTACATTAAAAAGATAAAAAGCATACAATAAAAGCATAAAAGAAAACAATTTAAAAGCAATTCTGGGCTGCATCAATAGAAGTATTGCATCTAGATCAAGGGAAGTAATAGTGCCACTGTATTCTGCTCTGGTCAGACCTCACCTGGAGTACTATGTCCAGTTCTGGGCACCACAGTTCAAGAAGGACACTGACAAACTGGAAGGTGTCCAGAGGAGGGCAACCAAAATGGTCAAAGGCCTGGAAACGATGCCTTATGAGGAACGGCTAAGGGAGCTGGGCATGTTTAGCCTGGAGAAGAGGAGGTTAAGGGGTGATATGATAGCCATGTTCAAATATATAAAAGGATGTCACATAGAGGAGGGAGAAAGGTTGTTTTCTGCTGCTCCAGAGAAGCGGACACGGAGCAATGGATCCAAACTACAAGAAAGAAGATTCCACCTAAACATTAGGGAGAACTTCCTGACAGTAAGAGCTGTTCGACAGTGGAATTTGCTGCCAAGGAGTGTGGTGGAGTCTCTTTCTTTGGAGGTCTTTAAGCAGAGGCTTGACAACCATATGTCAGGAGTGCTCTGATGGTGTTTCCTGCTTGGCAGGGGGTTGGACTCGATGGCCCTTGTGGTCTCTTCCAACTCTATGATTCTATGAAAAGCAAAAAAGCTAAAAGCAAGTATCAACATATCGTTCTGGGATGGGTATTCTTGCTTGCATAGACTTGGAGGAATAAAGAAGTTTTCACAGGTCTTTAGAAGTTGGCACAGAAGTCACCCGCTTTCATGTGGTTTGTGTGTGTGTGTCTGTTTTGCTCATGTTTTGTTTATTTGTGCTGTTTGTGCTGTGTCATTTAGGATATTTGTGTGTGTTTCTCTGAGCAACACCAGTTTTCCTTCTGCGAAATAGTCCCATGACACTTTCTCAGATTTCCAAACCTAGAAAAAATATCATTCTGGTTTCTAGGTTTTTTCTAGCTCTTCCCTGGCTCTCTTCCCAAATTTAACCTCTACC
Organism: Podarcis gaigeae; assembly: GCF_964106915.1. Lineage (NCBI taxonomy): Eukaryota > Metazoa > Chordata > Lepidosauria > Squamata > Lacertidae > Podarcis > Podarcis gaigeae. Next base: position 1,598,897 of record NC_139692.1, on the reverse strand, counting down.
CCTCCCTCCCCCGACTCTGCCAGGTTGAAGAAGAGAAGACAATACCTTCATAAACAGCAAAGAATCCTTTTCCCACCCAGTTGCTGCTACTGCTGAATTCTATCCAGAGGCGGCTGTCCGTAGAGTAGATGGGCTCTGGGAGTTTGTTCCCACAAAACCTACCTGGAGAAAAACCACAGGCTTCCTTGGGTATGTCACTTGCACCTCTGTTGCCATACCATTTCTTGTATGGTCACATATACTCCTTATAAACTTTAATAATAACAATTTTATGATTTATATGCAGCCCATCTGACTGGGTTGCCCCAGCCACTCTGGGCAGCTTCCAACAAAATATTAAAAACACAATAAAACATGAAGCATGCACATGCCACAAGGTGAGTAGAGCAGGAAATAAAGAGATGAAGTATGTTGGCACATCAGAAATGGAAAAAGATCATTAAAGGAAGATTAGCTACCCAGCCCTAACCTCTATTCCCAACCCATTGCCAAATGTGTAAAATTCTTTGGTAACGTGGATCTTGGAAGCAGAAGAAAAACAGAAAAAGTATAAAAGCTTATATACACATATATGTAACTTTAATTGCATAATTTATTGTGAATATGAAATCATACAAGAAAGGATTGAAGGGCTGGGAAACAGTGGAAATGCAGAAGAAAATGGATTCTAAAGGAGTCTTATATCTGCCCATAATAGAAACAGAGGTTTGGTTGTTAAAGTCATGCCAGTTTATAATGTAAATTAGACACACTTCTGGTGAACAGTTACACCACTGGCAGATTGCCCAGGAAAGGAACAGATTTTACATCAAATGCTGCCTTTAGATCAAGATGACGTTCCCTTCTAAATGACAAAGTGCAGCCCCATCTGATCTAAGGGCCTTTGATGCAAGCAAACTGGCTACTTTATTAATCACAGACCACCAACACATATCTGCCTCCATCATTTTAAAATAGTCTGCCCAAACTACAGTTCTTGTAACCAGGTAGTCCTTTACAGCAGAGTAAAACTGCTCTCAGGTAAAGAAGGAACAAAGTGCTTTGTATTCATCCTTGATTGAATTTAACACACTCTCCAAAGGGCCCTAGATATGGCCAGTGATGAATGAGCTGATAATGATTCTAGGTAAAGGTAAAGGTACCCCTGCCCATACGGGCCAGTCTTGACAGACTCTGGGGTTGTGCGCCCATCTCACTCAAGAGGCCAGGGGCCAGCGCTGTCCGGAGACACTTCCGGGTCACGTGGCCAGCGTGACAAAGCTGCATCTGGCAAGCCAGAGCCGCACACGGAAACGCCGTTTACCTTCCCGCTGGTAAGCGGTCCCTATTTATCTACTTGCACCCGGAGGTGCTTTCGAACTGCTAGGTTGGCAGGCGCTGGGACCGAGCAGCGGGAGCGCACCCCGCCGCAGGGATTCGAACCGCCGACCTTTCGATCGGCAAGTCCTAGGCGCTGAGGCTTTAACCCACAGCGCCACCTGCATCCCGATAATGATTCTAAGGGAAGTACAATTACTCATCACAAGTGAGCATATTGGGTGCTACACAAGTATGTAAGTACACAGGGAGAAAAGCAAACGGTTCAAAGATTTCGTGTTTTGTTCCCCTGCCTGAGTGGAGATTCTAATATTTCTCTCTGCACTGCAAAGAGGAAAGAAATTATGCCCCCAAACATTAAACCCCCTAAGGCCTTCCCCTGAGCTGTGAAATACAAATCAAACCAAGCATCAATCTGGCATTATAAACTGGAAGGTCAGTTAGTGAATATTTCACAGGATGTCAGACAAGTTGGACATGGAAACTTCTTCCAACGGCAAGATATAGGCCTCCATATGGCCTAGCTACATGCCATGGCTTGGCCACCAATATATTCCCAATGGTTACCTCGCAGGTTGGCCTTCCTCCAGAATCCGTCTCTCACCTCTACGTAGTCATACCAGCACAGCCGACTTCGGTACAGATCCATGGATGTAAAGTTCAGAATGATCTGAGAAGCAGGTACAAAACATTACTTCAAAATGTTCTGTAATTTTCTTCCTAGGAGACCAACTGTCTCTCTCTCTCTCTCTTTTAAAAACTGAGAGTCTGGGCCCTGGTGCAAAGGCTCCAATTGCGCCACTGATAATCTCTCTGCTTCCAGATTATTGGAACTGGTGGTCAGCAGTCAGCTCCCTCAGGTCCCAGAACTTAGCCCTTCTTAAACTCTGCCCCGTTCCTTATCAGGTCAGGGCTGTCGCCTCTTCATTTAGCAGAAATGTCTCATGCTGTAATTCAGGCTGCTTTTAAAGTGCACAAGCAAGCACCATTAAACCTGTGGCCCTCTGAGTCCACGTGGAATGTTGTGAGCAATACTGAAGAGGCCAACAGGTCACTGGCACTGGTTCAGATTTCCCCTATTATTACTCTGGATCTGCACTTTTGAGATGATTTTAGACCTCCCAGAATAGCTCCAGAAGCACAAAAAAACCAACAACTTCAAACTCTGACTGCTGAAATCACGTGTCCTTTTGCAACTGTGGAAAACAATTGCAGACAATGTTGTTCCAAGATAGCAGTCATTTAGGCTCATAAGTCTGGAAATGGCCCCAAATTTCTGTGCCTGAGTCCAGCTCACACTTTGCTTGACGTGAATGATCACTATCTATTTTAAGTCATTGGAAACAGAAATAAACCTACAGCTTAAGAGAGCAGTATTAGAGACACGGATATGGCAAAGGTCAACAGATGATGGGAAATTTTTGTTATTGTCTGCAAACCTGACAAATAGCTGAGTAAACAAGAGAAAGAAATTGAGTTTCTATCTTTTTGTTTTCCTGCTCTGGTCCTGAAAATGCATCTTTGTAATACTATGAAAGGCCCCTCACAAAGCTGGAGTCTTCTCCTCATAGCATGCATCTGATAACTTTGCTTTCCAGCATCACAGCATTCAAATGTCCTAGTTTTCACAACTAAGGAAATTTTACTTCAGAAGCAGTGTTAAGATGGGGTCAAAGGAGGAAGACGCTGCACAAGAAGGGGAGGACAAGCCTTCACTCACACACCCAGATCCAACTTCAGTTGGGTGATCCCACCCTGCCTTTCCTTTGTGGGCTGTGGATTCCAAGGATAAGAAAGCTCAGCCCACAACATCAGATTGGAAACAGTCACTTCCCTCTATCCCAGCCTCCCTAATGACAGTGAGTTGGAAGGAGGAGAGGGAAGGGCCAGGGGCTGTGAGACAGGTGGACTGGAGCGTCAGCTACCTTCTCCCCGGGGGTGACGGAAATCCTCCAGATGCAGTGCATGTGTGCAGAGTACCCATTGGGAAACTCGGGCGAGGAGAAGTTCCCTTGACTGTCCTGCAGGGTTGCTCCACAAGCTGGAGGTGGTGGCCGGAAGGAGAGAAAAGAAAGCACATCATAAGGCGGTTAGAAAACAGCTGTGAACTTGCCCACCCAATGCTCTCCCCTAAACAAACACCTTCAGCACAACCAGGTGGCTCTCATTTCAGGGACACGCTGCTTCCACAGTCCAGGAGACTGTTCTGCAGTTAGGTCATCCATACCCTGGAGGGGAAAAAGCAACCCCCCCTTTTCTGGGATACTTCCTATGCACCTGGTTTGCTCAGCTGCAAGACTGGGGATGAGACACGGACATCAAGACAGGACCATAAAATTAAGGTTGCACTTTCCCCCTTCCCCTCCCCCCCATCAAAATCCTCTGCCATGCTTAAACAATTTCTGCAAAAAGAAAAACAGAATCCTGCAGCATGCGTATATTATGCAATTTAAGGACATGTTTGTTTTGCATAATTTCCTCTGCTAGTCATGGGAAAGAACAAAGAAGTGTACATGACACTGAAGCCATACAGCTGTAAATCCTAGTCATCACAACTCCCTCTGGATTCTGAGATTTCTCCAGACATTGGAGACATATCTTTGAACCTTAGGGACTAGCAGCTTGCTTTAAAAAATAAAAAAGGAAGTGTTCTCACAACATTGTTGAAGTCTGTGTCATGACCCATTTGAAGCTCCTGTGGAGGGGACCAGACTGCAGAATATAGCACTCACACTCCTGCTTTTTTCCTAAGCAGCTATACCCCACAGGATAAACTCCTGTTTTCCCTGCGAAACTGGCTCATTCCGGATAACCCCCCTTCTCTTTCCCCAAAGTATCTATAGCTTGTTCTGCAGCTGTGAAGGTAGCTATGGAAACCAAACCTTATGCCATGTTGCCACAGTGACGGAAGTCGGGGCTTTAGCGCAGGCAATCGAAACCTTTACAAGAGTTTTCATGTTCACTCTTGTTGCTGCCCTCCCTCCTTCTGCAGCAAAGCACCAGGGGATCCTGGATCCTTTAGGAAACAAGGTCTCCCTCCCCTCCTCATCCTTCCCTGCCATGCCAGCCTGCCAGAGCCATGATCCTAGCCAGCTCTTAAAAACATCCAAATGCCAGCAAGAGCTGCCCTACCAAAGGGCAAAGACCCAGCGGCAGTGCCCGCAACTTCTTCCATCCAGGCACGGGCAAGGGGTCAATTCCCAACTCTGCCACGTCACCCTCCTCCAGGCAGCTCACTTGCCAGCTGGGACCATGACAGCTCTGTTTGCTCAGCACCACCTGGACCCAGCCCAGCGCGGCCATCTGGAAGCCACATGCTCCTACTGGACGAGGCTTCGCTTAGGGGCTGATGGGGAGCTAAGACACCCATCCTCGTGAGTGCTTCCAGAAGGTCTCAAAAAGGGGAAAGGAAGCAGCCCTGGAGTAAAGGGCAAAATTGTTCATTGCACACCAAGAGCTTTCTTGCCCGTATGCCCCTGGGTGACACATACTGGGTGGAAGACAACATAATTAGTGGCAGCAAGATCCAGCAATTTTGAGAATCTTTATAGGAATGAATATATATATATATATGAATGTGGGGCTAACTACACAGAACACACAAGCCTAGCTCTGACGCCCTTTATTTTCCTGTCTAGGAAGGTTAGAAACTAGAGAGGGCTGTTGTATATAGGATTTCAGCTGGCCAGGGAGGTAGTATTTCTGTGCCATGTGGAATTATTCATTTGGGAGACCCCTACTCTACTGCCACCTATCTAGTCACCAGGGGGGACATAGTCAATAAACCCATTAAAAATATAATAAAATACAACACAACATCTACATTAAAAAACAAAACAAGAAGAGTAAAGAAACAGCAATAGGAGCCATAAATGCTACAGGAGAAATAGAAGGAATAAAACAGTGAATTCTTCTTCCTTTTTCCCATGACAAAGAGGAGCAGTCTGAGGCTGAAGTCCTGTACACATCTACCTTACTTTAGGTCAGTTACGGAGTTCAAAGTAATTTTGGGATAGCTCTCCTTATGCCTCATTTTCCTTTGGGGTTGCCCTTCTGTGGAAGTGTGTCAAGAAGCATGCAGAGAAGCTTGCGTGTTTCGGAGGCTTTTCCAATGCCGCCACATGTACTCTGTTCCTATGGTTGAGCCATACAGCCAGTAATCTAAGATTTCCCCGCAGAGATGCTCCTCCTCCAAACTTCCTATGCTCCAGAGGCCTGTCCTGCACCGCAAAGGCTATTGCATGCCAGGGCATCTACCTGATTCCACACCTGGCACCTCTAAGGTGAATCCCAAGCCTCAACCACATTTTGCAAATCTATGCTAAGTCTTCTCAAGGTGAAATAGTCACGTCCCAGTAACCAACTCCTGATAGCAAATTAGACTAGTTATTTTCCAATTAATGTCATTTCCATTTAGTTACCATATTTTTCGCACCATAGGGCGCACCGGACCATAGGGTGCACCCAGTTTTTAGGGGGGGGGAATCAAGAAAAAAAAACTTTTCCCCCAGCCCCAAAGAACAGCGTACAGGCTGCGCACAACCTCTCCCTGCCGGAGGGGTTGCGCTCGGCTATGGCACAAGCCAAGGCAGTGAGCAAGATGGATCCCGCTCGCTGTTTTGGCTTCCCCTTTAGCGCCGCGCAACCTCTCCTTGCCGGGAGACGCTGCGCAGGGCTAAAGAAGCCATAGCCCCGTGCAGCCTCTCCTTGCAGGAGGGGTTGCGCACAGCTATGGAGCAAGCCAAGGCAGTGAGCAGGATGGATCCCGCTCGCTGTTTTGGCTTCCTCTTTAGCCTCGCGCAACCTCTCCTTGCCGGGAGACGCTGCGCAGGGCTAAAGAAGCCATAGCCCCGTGCAGCCTCTCCCTGCCGGAGGGGTTGCGCGCAGCTATGGAGCAAGCCAAGGCAGCGAGCTGTTTTGGCTTCCTCTTTAGCCCCATGCAGCCTCTCCTTGCCGGGAGACACTGCGCAGGGCTTCTCCTGGCTTTCCTGGGAGGTGGGGGGATTCCCTCACCTCTCCCAAAAGCCCGCAGAAGCTGCGCAACCCCTTTAAAGAGATTGCGGCTTCTCCTGGCTTTTCTGGGAAGTGGGAGAAGGGACTGATGCGGCCAGTCAGTCCCTTCTCCCTCCTGTGGAAAAGCCCGCAAGAGCACATGGAGCTTGTGTGCGGCTCTTGGGGGCTTTTCCCGCCTGCCTCCCCCCTGCATTCGCTCCATAGGACGCACAGACATTTCCCCTTGCTTTTTAGGAGGGAAAAAGTGCGTCCTATGGTGCAAAAAATATGGTAACTGTCCTCCTCTTCCCCCCACACTTACTTTTTATTGTTTCAATATAACAATGCAAACAAAATAATTCCAGTTACATGCACATGCAGAACATCACTGAATATGGAGTCAGGCAGAATGGACATTAAAGCAGCTAAGAGAATGGCCCCCGTATATGCACAGAAGGCTCCAGCTCCCCAGGGAGATCTGGTGTCATACTCAGAGCAGCCCTTGCATCTAGGCGGCCACCATGTAGCCTTTGCACATGGAGACCTGGGTTACAGGAGGAGAAAGGGAGGGCCGGTCCTTGTTAAGGAACAAGAAGAAAAGGAGCCATGCTTCCTTCTAAGAGAAGCCTCTCACTACCCTCCTAAGTTGCATGAGATGTTCTAATAGGACTGCATTCCAGATGTTATTTATCCCAGCCTCCCTTAGTAGCTTTGAAGCAGATCTCCAATGCTGAGCAATGCCCAACTGTGCCACTGTCAAGCAGAAGAGCACCAGATCCACAGCATATATATCACTGGCCAGCAGTAGCAGAGCTAAGGACGGGTCAGATTTCAAAGACTGGCTCATAATGGAGGAAACAGCTGCAGATGAAGTGAGCTGCAAAAAGAGCACACCTGGGTTAGCAGAAACCAACTAGGTGTCAGCCTCTCCTCTTTTGTCAGCAAAACCATGGACTCCCCTGGGTTCCTAGGCCTGGAATTGTTGAAACTTACTCATGTATCAAAAAGCTAAGTGATCAAGTCTACGAGTGAGTGGGGACACTCTTAGGGCCGACACAGAGCGCCAGCCACTCTACACCAAAAGAAATGACTCTGTAGCGTAGGTTCATATGGGAGAAAGTGATCTTTACAGTATTTTTGCTTATGACCATTTGGCTTTACAAGGCAGATCCAGCCTTTAACAGTCTTGTCTCATTTGTCATGGGAACATTTTATTGCACTAGAAACTTGCAGCTCTTGCAGAAGATTCTGTGTGAGGGATCCATAAGGACTGCCTTGGACTAACCTCCTTCCTCCTGTGCTGAAATCCCTGCAGCCTGAGATTCAGTGTGCTCATTGAGGATTCACAACATGTCAATCACCCAGCCCAACTCACAGAAGATCCTACAGGTGGAAAGAGAGCAAAGGCCTACAGGGGTGGTGGCAACAGCTGGAGAAGAAGAAGCAAGGCTGGCCTGGGGTGCCTCTGAAGCAGAAAAGACTACAAGAGGACAAGAAAGTGAGGCCATCAAGAGGATGACAGATGGATCAAATAAGCACCCTTTCTAGAACCAGCTACTTTCCCCACTCTAAACAGGTCTCACTACTGCCAGGTCAGACCATCTCCATGTGGTGTTATTGGTGTCTAGGATGGCCTGGCTGACCCTCCTGGTCAAGTTGTCTCAGAAATACCAAGAATTAGGCTCAAAGAGAGTCTGAATAAGAGGCCAGGGCCTAAATATTAGCAACAGTTATGGGGAAACTTGGTGATGCTTGGCCCATTGAAGCTAATGAGGACTCTTGGGTTTTGCCTGTGAAGCAACTGATGAAACTGCACTGACCCTGTGGGAATTCTGGGGAGGGTGAGTTTCTGCTGGGGTTTTGGCTTGACCCATGGCTATGGATTGGCGTTCCCCAACCCCTGCCACAACCAGATTACATTTGGAAGAAGGAAATATTAAACTCATGATCTGCAGGTGACGTCTTTTATTTCATGGGTCTGTTGACACAAAAATAAAAAATAATGTTTGCAGATGCAAATTTTAAAAATTGACTTGGGCCTTTCTGTACCTTCATGACAATTACTTACTTTTAACAAAAAATCTCCCTTTCTTGTGAGCAGTTTGAAAACAAAAAAACTTTCTCCTAACAAGAAACCATAATTTTTAAAGAATCTTACTGATCAGAGACAAAATGCCTTTACAAAACCTTGTTGTTTTTAAACTGTCTTGGGTCGATTAGTTTTCATCCCCGAAGGGAAGAAAGGTGTGAGAGCATGGTGCACAAAATTAAATTTTAACTGAAAAACTGCCATGCAAGCAACCTAGACAGTTCACTTCTCAGGAAGCTGTACACCCCCAGTCTTATCATGTTTTGGCCATGGCCTTTGGACCAGTGGCGTTTATTGCATTTGTAATCCCAGGGCTCTGAGGACTTCCAAGAAGTTTGGGGAATTTCACTGCAAGTTCTCACAGGATGGCTTAAGACATGACACTGAGACGACGTGCAACTGACTCATGTCTTGTCTGACCACACTTCTGCATCTCATGAACAAGCATCTCTCTAGGGGAGCAAAATGCACCTCCAGACTTGGGGAGAGATAAACTGTGAGTCATTTGTATTCTCCTGTGTGCAGAGGCGCCACCTTGGGATGAAGATGGGGGGGAAGTGGTGTGGCACGCAATGTGTGTCGCATGCCTGTAATGTTGCATGTGTGTTGTCAGGAGGAGGCCTTGTCCAGGGCCTCAGCTGGTCCTCTCTTGCGCTAGGGAGAAACCTGACTATTATGCTGTGCCACGCTTGGTGGTCCAGCCTCCTCTGCCCCTTCATTACTGGGGGGAATATTGAGAGGGCTGATGACACCTCCACCCCCTAGAGTTGGCATGCCTGCCTGAATGCCACATCGACAGAGTCTCATTGCCAAGGCCAAAGAGAATACTTTTGAGCAAGAACTCCTGAGTGTCAAATGGTCCCCTATGCCTACCAGAGTTTAACATTAGAAAGGGATGGCTTTAGTGTTCCAAGTGCCAAAAAGTCATGATGTTCTCAGCGATAAGCTTGACTACTTATAAAAGCAAAGAGGGTGGGTGTGTTTTTAACCTGCTGTTATTTACTCTTCAGCCCCATGGCCAAATACTTCTGGCAGCGTTTGACAAAGCGGTGCAAAATGCTGCTGCTGAAGCAGTTCCTAATGCAAACCTTAGGAGCTCTTCCACCTGTTGTACTCAGTCCTTCTTTGGTTATGGAATGACGCAGGAGAGCTGCCTCCCATGATCTGGAGTATCAGGCACCTCCAAGTACTGACATTCTGAGGGAGCCCCACAAACTGAGAGGGACAGGCAGCCGCACCTCTGGCAAAGGAGGAAGACAGACACCTCCTTCTTGCCTTGCTCTCCTCCAGGGGCAAGTTTGCTGCTAGCTAGAGCTGAACGCAGTATAGTCTTCTCCTGGCACACTAACTGATGAGTAAGATATTGTGCTTGTTTCAGTCCACAAAGGCAGCATTGCCATTTGGCCACACTGCCTTGTGGAGATGGATGAGTTTCTCCTGCACTTCAGGAGTACCACTCACTTGTTCTTCCTTTTAGAAGGTGAAGTTGCTCTTGAAATTTCCTTCCATCTCGAAAAGTCACCAGGCACCATAACAGTACACAACTCAGGTGTTCTCAACCTTATGTTTACAGCTTTTCGAGCCCTAGCCTTCATCAACCCACCCATTACACTCATGTAAGCAACAGTCCCTAGAAACCGAAGAGGATGCCGGCTGCTTCATTTGCCTATGCCAGCAAGAAAGGTTGGGGGGAGTTAAGAAATGATCTGATGGCTTGCATGAGCAAGCTGCACTGAAGTTGCTGCAGGGGTAAATTCCCAGTGTGCGCACACATTTTCAGCACATGCAAGCTTGGGACTGCAGCCATATCATCTTTCCACCAGGAGCCAAGTGCCTGCAGTTTCTGTGCATTTCCTCACGAAGGTTCCCCTCCACTGCAGTTTGGGAATCCAGGCCAACATGCAGGGTCCAATAAAGCAGTCAATCTCCTCCCCCCCCCCCACATAGAGGAGGCATGCAAATCCTTCCCTCCTCACATGTTACCCTGAAGGTGCCAAAAAAGGAAGCACAAGTCACTCAGGAGTCCTCCTCTTCTGGCACTTCCTCCTAACATGTGAAGGCACCTTCTGTGAGCACCAGTTCACAGCAGCATCAGTTGCACAGGTGCTGAGTGGCGAATGCTGGTTAAGCAACTGAGACGAAGTGTGTATCTCCATGGATATGCTATGGGGCCAGGGCCCCACAGTCCAAGCCTTCTGTTGCCTGGTACTTGGCTCAGTTCTCTTCTCGCCCTTTTCACACTGCTGCTTTGCAACTGCCACAAAAATTCAGAAAGAGTTCTTACAGCTGAAGCATCTGATAAAGACAAAAAAGCAAGGGGGAAAGGAGATGGGCAGCTTGTATGTGGAGAAAGAAAGATGGGAAACAGGCACAAGAGAACTTTGATGATGCTAGGTTCTGCTAATGCCCCCACTCTTCACTGCACTCCCAGTGGTTTCCCTGCTCCTCTCTAAACATTTCCCTGCCAGCTCCTCTCTTTTGCTCATTCTCACTGCCCTTCTTGCTGGCTGACTTTCCCATTCAGAAAAGAGAAAAGATCCTGCTGCACTCCTCACTAGAAAAACATTCTGTTGACAAGGCTTTGTCCTCTCCACAGAAACAGACACCCGGTAGGGGACGGATGCTGGGGAGCTCCAAGCCAGATCAGGCCTTGGGAGTCAAACAGGAAGCAAAAGTTTCACACACTCCCCCTGCTTGTCTTTGGCTCATGGTTCCTGGCCTTCTGTTCTGACATCTGTTCTGTTTCCAGAGCCAGAGCTGGCGTAGATGGGATGGTCTCCAAAGCCTTGGTGAAGGTGGGAGCCTCCCTCCAGCCTAGGCTCCCATGTTATGTCCTGATGTTTCCATTCATAAAGCAATGGGAAGAGTGCAGACTGAGCATGAGGTCAGACCCTGGGGGGATTATAACATGCAAGAGAAAGGCCAGGACATTCCAGGCTCAGCTTAGTCCAGCCGCAACAAGCTGATGTCACAAGACTGGAAGCAATGAATCTGCTTCCACTGTAACTCCCCAGTTGCCTCACTGTGGACAGTTGTGGCAAAATAAGGGGAAGGATCAGTAGCCAGACCATAGGTAAAGGTAAACGTACCCCTGCCCTTACGGGCCAGTCTTGACAGACTCTGGGGTTGTGCACCCATCTCACTTAAGAGGCCAGGGGCCAGCGCTGTCCGGAGACACTTCCGGGTCACGTGGCCAGCGTGACGAAGCTGCTCTGGCGAGCCAGAGCCGCACACGGAAACACCGTTTACCTTCCCACTGGTAAGCGGTCCCTATTTATCTACTTGCACCCGGAGGTGCTTTCGAACTGCTAGGTTGGCAGGCGCTGGGACCGAGCAGCGGGAGCGCACCCCGCCGCAGGGATTCGAACTGCCGACCTTTCGATCGGCAAGTCCTAGGCGCTGAGGCTTTAACCCACAGCGCCACCTGCGTCCCTCAGCCAGACCATAGATAGGAATAATTAGGAATTATTTTATATGTTTCAGAAAATGTAAAATATACAGAACTAGAAATATGGAGTAGAATATAATATAGGAGCCAATTAACGAAATAAGCTTTTGGTTCAACATTTTTTGTCAAGGGCTTTCCATGTTCACTCAAGCTCCAAAATGCCAGGAAATGGTGGCTGTTAAAGGCCACACCCTCACCAGACCTGCTATCCAGGCAATACAGACATGGCATCTCGCGTTGTCATTAGTTCCAGTTTCATCGCTCCCTTGGAGCTGGATGGCTGTCAGTGACTCAGGTGTCCCAGATTTGTCTGTTCACAGTGATAGATGCCTGGCATGTAGGCAACTGAAGATATTGTGCAAGTGAAGTTACTATTCCATGTTCCAAGTGCCAACGGGGAACGGATGCCACTGCCATGGAACAAGAGAGTTGGAAGGGACCTTGTGCTGATGGCAGAGGCAGCAGCGGGTGGATCTACCGCCCTCTCAGGGGGTCCAGATCCATTGTCAAAGCAAGGTACTGCACCCTGCGTCATGCAAGGACTGACCATGCCTCCTCCCCAATTATAATAGTGGTACCGTATTTTTCGCTCTATAAGATGCACCAGACCACAAGACGCACCTAGTTTTTGGAGGAGGAAACAAGAAAAAAAATATTCTGAATCTCAGAAGCCAGAACAGAAAGAAGGATCGCTGCGCAGTGAAAGCAGCAATCCCTCTTGCTGTTCTGGCTTCTGTGATAGCTGCGCAGCCTGCATTCGCTCCATAAGATGCACACACATTTCCCCTTACTTTTCAGGAGGGAAAAAGTGAGTCTTATAGAGCAAAAAATACGGTAACTAGAATTTGCCCTCTGTGACAAAATGGCTATTGTCCTTTTTAAAGTTATGTTTATGTTTACTATGACATACATTAGATTTTAATGGGGTTGGTTTCTGGCCATGCCCATGATTCATGGCGCTAGCTCTCTTTTGCCCTCTGGGGCAGAGGGGAGGTTCAAGCAGGGGAAAACCAGGATTTATGAGGGAAAATTCCTGGCAATGCTCCTCAGGCGGTTCTGGGGAGTTCACTGCACCCTTGTACCGCTTATGCCTGTGTCTGCCTAACTGAAAGGCAGAACGGGCGCAAACTGGGAGTGTGTCCCTGCCATGGATGCGCCTCCATCGGCAGCACGATTTGTGAATGGTTCCTCAAGAATTTGGAATATTATCATGAATTATGGGGCACTCCTGAAGCGGCATATGATAATGGGCTGCAATTAACCAGCTACCGAATGGACTGGACATGAGCTATGATGGTACCTGAATGACTTTGAACAAGCAATAAATTTCTTACAGCAGCCGGAATGAAATGGGGGTGGGACAGTGTTTGCTTTCATGGTTTTTTAAGGGTCTTTTATTTCCTGACCCACCCCTACAAAATGAAAAAACTGTGTGCAGGCGTTATGATGTTATCTGACATTGAGAGAGGGGGGAGCCAATGATTTGTGCTCTATTAAGGGTTTCACAATGCTTTTCTCTACCCCCCCTCGAATGTATGGATTTATATAAATTATGCTTGGACTGGATCTGGAGTGAGAAGAGAGCGATTTGTGAGGACAAGAAAGTGCTAATTATACTTGGCAGGAAATTTTATATGTGACTTTGATTTCCAAAAGCGGGCTCTGGAAAATAATCCCCAGAGTTTTAATGGTGGAATGGTTGTCTTGTTGGGGAGTTATTTCATAGAATCATAGAATCATAGAGTCGGAAGAGACCACCAGGGCCATCGAGTCCAACCCCCTGCCAAGCAGGAAACACCATCAGAGCACTCCTGACATATGGTTGTCAAGCCTCTGCTTAAAGACCTCCAAAGAAGGAGACTCCACCACACTCCTTGGCAGCAAATTCCACTGTCGAACAGCTCTTACTGTCAGGAAGTTCTTCCTAATGTTTAGGTGGGATCTTCTTTCTTGTAGTTTGGAACCATTGCTCCGTGTCCGCTTCTCTGGAGCAGCAGAAAACAACCTTTCTCCCTCCTCTATGTGACATCCTTTTATATATTTGAACATGGCTATCATATCACCCCTTAACCTCCTCTTCTCCAGGCTAAACATGCCCAGCTCCCTTAGCCGTTCCTCATAGGGCATCGTTTCCAAGCCTTTGACCATTTTGGTTGCCCTCCTCTGGACACGTTCCAGTTTGTCAGTGTCCTTCTTGAACTGTGGTGCCCAGAACTGGACACAGTACTCCAGGTGAGGTCTGACCAGAGCAGAATACAGTGGCACTACTACAGAATAGTAAAGGTAAAGGTACCCCTGCCCGTACGGGCCAGTCTTGACAGACTCTGGGGTTGTGCGCCCATCTCACTTAAGAGGCCAGGGGCCAGCGCTGTCCGGAGACACTTCCGGGTCACGTGGCCAGCGTAACATCGCTGCTCTGGCAAGCCAGAGCCGCACACGGAAACGCCGTTTACCTTCCCGCTGGTAAGCGGTCCCTATTTATCTACTTGCACCCAGAGGTGCTTTCGAACTGCTAGGTTGGCAGGCGCTGGGACCGAGCAGCGGGAGCGCACCCCGCCGCAGGGATTCGAACCGCCGACCTTTCGATCGGCAAGTCCTAGGCGCTGAGGCTTTAACCCACAGCGCTACCTGCGTCCCATACTATTACAGAATACAGTGGCACTATTACTTCCCTTGATCTAGATGCTATACTCCTATTGATGCAGCCCAGAATTGCATTGGCTTTTTTAGCTCCCGCGTCACACTGTTGGCTCATGTCAAGTTTGTGGTCAACCAAGACTCCTAGATCCTTTTCACATGTACTGCTCTCAAGCCAGGTGTCACCCATCTTGTATTTGTGCCTCTCATTTGTTTTGCCCAAGTGCAATACTTTACATTTCTCCCTGTTAAAATTCATCTTGTTTGTTTTGGCCCAGTTCTCTACTCTGTCAAGGTCGTTTTGAAGTGTTATCCTGTCCTCTGGGGTGTTAGCCATCCCTCCCAGTTTGGTGTCATCTGCAAATTTGATCAGGATGCCCTTGAGTCCATCATCCAAGTCGTTGATAAAGATGTTGAATAAGCCCGGGCCCAAGACAGAACCCTGTGGCACCCCACTAGTCACTCTTCTCCAGGATGAAGAGGAACCACTGATGAGCACCCTTTGGGTTCGGTCAGTCAGCCAGTTACAAATCCACTGAGTGGTAGCATAGTCAAGACCGCATTTTACCAGCTTCTTTACAAGAATATCATGGGGCACCTTGTCAAATGCCTTGCTGAAATCAAGGTAGGCTACATCCACTGCGTTCCCTTCATCTACCAGACTTGTAATTCTGTCAAAAAACGAGATCAGGTTAGTCTGACATGACTTATTTTTCAGAAATCCATGCTGACTATTGGTGATCACAGCATTCCTTTCTAGGTGCTCACAGACTGTTTGCTTAATGATCTGCTCCAGAATCTTCCCTGGTATAGATGTCAGACTGACTGGGCGGTAATTATTTGGGTCCTCTCTTTTCCCCTTTTTGAAAATAGGGACAACATTTGCCCTCCTCCAGTCTGCCGGGACTTCGCCTGTTCTCCAGGAATTCTCAAAGATGACTGCCAGTGGTTCTGAGATCACATTTGCCAGTTCTTTTAATACTCTTGGATGCAGTTCATCTGGCCCTGGAGACTTGAATACATCTAGACTAGCCAAGTATTCTTGTACTATCTCCTTAGTTATTCCCTTTCCTTTTAGTATTACTGTCCTTGGGATCTCATCTAGCACTTCCCTAAGTTTTAGGAAGTCGGCTTTCTTAAAGTCAAGAAATTGAGTCCTAGTATGCTTGGCTGCTCCTTTCCGCTGTATAGTAAACTTCAGAAGAGCATGATCACTCGTGCCTAATGATCCTTCCACTTCTACCCCACTAACCAGGTCATCAACATTGGTTAGGACCAGATCTAAAATGGCTGTTCCTCTTGTTGCTTCTCCCACTTTCTAGACAATGAAGTTGTCTGCAAGGCCAGTGAGGAATCTGTTTGACCTTATGCTCTTGGCTGAGTTTGACATCCAACAAATATCCGGGTAATTGAAGTCCCCCATTACTACTATCTCCCTTCCTTTTGCATGCTTGGCCATCTGTTCCAGGAAGGCATCATCTATGTCCTCCGTTTGGCTTGGGGATCTATAGTAAACTCCCACAATGAGGTCACTGTTATTCTTCTCTCCCTTAATTTTGACCCAAATGCTCTCACTTTGGTTTTAAGGTTCTAAATCCTGGATCTCTTCACAGGTATACACATCCCTGACATATAACACCACTCCTCCTCCTTTCTTGTCTGGTCTGTTTCTCTGAAATAGATTGTATCCCTCCATTATTACATTCCAATTGTGGGACTTATCCCACCAGGTTTCAGTGATGCCTATTATGTCATATTTAGTTTGCTGTACCAGGAGCTCAAGTTCATCTCGTTTATTTCCCATGCTTTGCGCATTAGTGTACAGACATTGAAGTCCATTAATCATTCCCCCGTGTCTCTTACTTAAGGATTTTTTCCTCCCACCACTAGGTCTGCGTGCTGTTTGCTTCATTTGGTCTATGACATTTGGATGATCATCTTCATCAATTGATAGACTCCTACCTTCAGGAGCACTGTCTCCCTCCCCCACATTAGTCAGTTTAAAGCCCTCCTGATGAGGTTTCTGAGATTTTTTGCAAAAACATTCCTCCCAACCGTTGTGAGGTGCAGCCAATCGCTTGCCAGAAGTCCATCTTCAAGAAACTGCAGTCCGTGATCTAAGAATCCAAACCGTTCCTGTTTACACCATTTGCGAAGCCAGCTGTTCACTTCCACTATTTTTCCCTCTCTCCCTGGGCCACGTCGTTCAATTGGGAGGACAGATGAGATGACAATTTGTGCATTTAATTGCTTCAATTTCCTGCCCAGAGCCTCGTAATATCCTTTGATCTTCTGGAGGTTATTGCTTGCAGTGTCATTGGTTCCCACATGAACCAAGAGGAAGGGGTATTTGTCAGTGGGTTTTATGATTCCTTGCAGTCGTTTAGTTACATCTTGGATCTTAGCCCCGGGGAGATAGCACACTTCCCGGGACATCTTGTCAGGCCCACAGATCACTGCTTCTGTTCCCCTCAGTAGGGAATCCCCTATCACCACTACACGCCTCCTCTTAGGTCTGGTCGGGGTTCTTCCGTGAGCTGTCCGTTCCAAGGTCGCCTCCACATTCCCTGAGGACTGACTTTGCTGCTCGTCTTCATTGTGGCTCAGTGTATCCTTGAACAACGGAAGGACTGCTTTCAAATGAGTTCTCAGGGGAGTGGATTGTGAATGGACAATGAATGATGGTGGTTAATCTCTCTACACACCAAACTTGAGAAAAGAGGGCTGTACGTGGGAAATGAACTTTTATGTGTTTGGGAAACAACAGAAGAGCTGACTGTAAGGCAACAAGAGCGGATAGCTATGTAAATGGATCAAAACGAACAGAAGGATGAGAAGATGATTAAATAAGAAAAATGAAGAGGCAACATCAGGAAGAATTGGACATAAGTTTTTAACAGGAGCGGGAAACCTAATTTTTTTAAAAATGTTGAAATAATTTGGATTGATTTGTTAAAATATGGAAAACAAACGAACAAATAAATAAATAAAGATTTTAATGGGGGTTACTCACAAAATGGCTGCTCAAAAACCACACACTGTACTTGTTCCCTATGATAACTATGTATTGAAATCATCTAATACAATGTACAACACTGTCTGGAAAAGGGTCCTGAGTACAACCTTTATCATCTGAAAATATCTGATGGCATTTCAATTTGTGGGGATGCCTTGAGCCTCTTGGTGCCCCTTGCCACTGTCGGGTGGGGGGGGTCACGGTAGTGCCTCTGCCTTGGTCAGGTCCCAGGTCATTTCCCACCTTCCATCCAAGGAGCTCAAGGGGGCTACATGGTCCTCTGTTACAAGATGCATTGTCATTTCAAGATCTTACCAGGGCACCACTTCTTTGATAGAAACAAACAATATTAATAAAGGGTTTCTTATTAGATCATAACCAATAATTTCTTTCATTGCTGCTTATGGTTGAGCACTCATTCCGATTTGGGGGCACAACCACAAAAAATGAAAAGTGCCCGCCCCACAGATTGGCTGCCAATATAGGCTGCTTGAATTGGGATACATTTTATTTAATTTAGGTTTTTGAAAGATACACTTAGATGTGTGCATAGCAAATGTGTAGGAGACTGGCACTTATATAGGTGGCAACCATTTTGTGCTTGTCTGATTGATGTGAGACCCCCAACGCATTTGTCGTTTCTGGCGCCAGAAGAGGGTGGAACCACTGACACACCCAATGACTGGGACCTCAATCTGCATGCAAATGGGGGAACTGCCTGTAGAATATCGACCTGAGCATTCACTACATGCCGCTGTGGTGAGAGAGCACAATGTGTTTTCTGGACGCACGAGGGAAGAATTCCCAGCTGCATACATAGCATTAGCAAACAATTCTGCCTGGCTATTTTGCACACCCCCCCAACATGCCTCTGATTTGTGCCAGAATAACCTGTTAAATAAATATTCCAGATAAGCCATTTCTTGTCCTTTCTCCCTAGTTTGTAATGGACCTTACCTTCCTTATGCTGCCAAGTTTCAAATCAGTCTGTTGAACCATTTTCTAACTATATCCCCTGGAACCTACTGTCCTCCCACCCCCTCCTGACACAATTTTGGATTACAATGGCAGCATGTCATTCAGCATATTCACATAATCCTAGAATTGTAGGCACCCCAAGGGTCATCTAGTCCAATCCCTGTCATGCAAGGATCACAGCTAAAGAATCCCTGGCAGATGACCATCCCACCTCAGTTTCATTTGTGATAAATAAATGAATACATTCCACATACCTCTCATCTCCTCCTCCCAGTCCTCTTCTGTCCCTCCCACATGCATCTCCCTGTCACTCATTCTCACTTCATCCAATGTGCCATTCCCGCCAATTAACCTTTTCTCACCACAGGTTTGCCCCACCAAGTAACATCGTCCGCAGAAATGCTTTTTTATTACAAACTACAAAGATGTTAACATTATTATTTAACAATAGCAAGATGCTGCTCTTGACCTAACACAAAAACCCATTCCACAAAGCACATAGGGAAAACCTTGCCAGCCAATTCTGGGGAGAAAAATGCACATCCTGGCAATTTGTCAGAACCTCTGCTCAACGTTTGTGACTTGTTCAGATTAAGCCATTTCCTATCCTTTCTACCCTGAATTCATGAGGGAACCCCTCACAGTGACTTCCGCCCTGCCATGTTTCAGATGCCCTAACTGCTGCCCCCTAGTTTGTTCCTCATTTGACAGGAGGAAAGCAATTCAGCTGGAGCCCCTCACACTGGGCTATGGCAGACAATGATTAGATAAAGACAAAACAATATTAAGGAACAAAAAGCCCACAGCTTGATTAAGTTGAGCTGAGTGAGTGGCTAAGGAAATAGAGAATTTTGATAAGAGTGTATTTTGTGGGGAGATTAGATTATTTTGAGGGTGCAGGTTACAATCAGCTGGAAAAAGGGTGAGGGAGAAGGGAGAGTTACCTGGGAAAGTCCGAAGGAAAGAGCTGCCTGAGGGATATCTGTGTGAGTCCCAGACTAAGGAAATGCAGGAGGAAAACAACAACAACAACAACAACAACAACAACCTCTGAATCTTGAGAAGCAAGAACTGCCAGATCAGACCCAAGCACTAAATAGGTCACATTGTGTTTTTGTAATGTTATGCATTTGATTGACTTACATTGTTATAAGAATTTTCGGGTCTTATATATATAATAAATGTTCATAAATGTACCAAGCAAACTCACAAATAAATATATAAACCACACGTCTGAAACCCAAAGGAAAAGTCCTAAAGCCATTTTGACTCTTTAAAGGTAAAGGGACCCCCAACCATTAGGTCCAGTCGTGACCAACTGGGGTTGCGGCGCTCATCTCGCTTTATTGGCCGAGGGAGCCGGCGTACAGCTTCCGGGTCATGTGGCCAGCATGACTAAGCCACTTCTGGTGAACCAGAGCAGTGCACGGAAACGCCGTTTACCTTCCCGCCAGAGCAGTACCTATTTATCTACTGTTTATCTACTATTTATCTACTTGCACTTTGACATGCTTTCAAACTGCTAGGTTGGCAGAAGCAGGGACCGAGCAACGGGAGCTCACCCCGTCATGGGGATTTGAACCACTGACCTTCTGATCAGCAAGTCCTAGACCACAGAGCCACCCACGTCCCTATAATTATAATATCATTTTGACTCTTTCAGTCACTTCTACAAGGTAGAAGGAAATGCAGAAACCTCCCCATTGTCACATCTAACGTGTGAATAGGGTGAGCCTGTGACCTAGCTCAGGAATTAAGTATTATCATTACAAAAGAATGACCAGGCTCTCCAGGTAATAGAGTCAAGTGACCATTAACAGGTAACCTGGCAGACAGGGTAAAAACAATGCACTCAGATTTCTGTTGCAGACAGAACCTTTTCTGTGATGTATGTATGATGTGATGTATGTATGATGGTCGTGGACTCCAGGGTGGGCAATTTAAAATGTCTACATAAGGGCGGGCACACCAAGGTTCTGGGTCCTCCTCCTTCTCCTGCATGTGAAGGGGGCATCCTGTTGCAACAGTTAATAAAGGTCAGGCTTACCAGCTGCTTTGCTTCTCAATATTCTCTGGTTGGTCTCTGCTATTTTCTCCTACCAATAGAGAACCTACAAAAGGACTCCATAAGGGCTCTTCGGTATCCCATAAGGGGAAAGGAGATGGGATTGTTTTTTACTTATATCAACTTGAAATAACCCCACTTTCCCTCAAATATAAATTAATAAATTATATCCCTGTGCAAAGTGCTTCTTCACTTTTGTCTTCAGATTAACCCCTTTTTGCTCCTGTGCGAGTCTCATGTTTTGCACCCTGACAAACGGTGCTGTGGTCACAACATGGTCCAGGCTCTGTTCCTCATCATCAGCGATGCCACAGGGGCACGACTGAGAAGGCCACCTCAGGCAACCACATTCAGGACTGCATGCCAAACAGCAATGACTTCTCTAACTGGGGAAAGAATAGCATTTTCCTAGTGATATCATCTTGTAGTATGAGTGATGAGAAAAAGTGAGAGATCATCAAAAGAGCAGCATTTCCCGAGGAAAGGTGTTTGGGTCACTTGAGCAACAATTGTGCAGACTGTGCTATTTCACGCTGGGTGGGGTTGGGGTACAGCCATAAGCATATTGTCTGGGAAACCCCCTAGGACCGCAAACCCCCTGGCCAGGCCAAACAAGTTGAAGTACTCAGTTCAGAATATAACTTTAGACCACTAGCAAAAAATAAACATTCAGTATTGGAGGCAGTTGCAAAGCCCTGGATTTCTACTTGCCTGGTGTATAGTCAGCAATACTTACCGGGGCATTTATAGAGCTTGCGCGCCTGGGCAATATCTCCCTTGCTCAGCCGGGTCCGTTGGCCAATGACGGGCTGCACCCCATTCACCTCATATTTGGGATGGATGGTGTCTAGGAAGATCCCCCTGAAATCACAGCACAGAGTAGTGAATGAACATTCCCAGGATCTCAGCCCCCTGGCCTGGGATAGCAGCGATGTTAGATGATGGCATAGAAGCTCTGCACAAACAAATCCATAAACCGGCCCTGTGGAATGCCCTCCCATCAGATGTCAAAGAATGTCAAAGAAATAAACAACTATCTGACTTTTAGAAGGCACCCGAAGGCAGCCCTGTTTAGGGAAGTGTTTAATATTTGATGAATTATTGTATTTTAATCTTTTGTTGGAAGCTGCCCAGAGATGGGAGGGCTATTATTATTATTATTATTATTATTATTATTATTATTATTAACAGAAACATTGCTTAATTCCAGCGCAACCCTTGGGCTCACCCATAATTACCTTTCACCCCAAGATTTCAGGTCAGGGCTTTCCTGCCCTGTGTCTCAGCATTTGGGTTTCTTTTTTTCACTCTGCCACTTTCCTCACTCTTTAATGCTGAATTGGAACAAATGGCAATCTGAGGGCTTCCGGTGGAGTGCGAGCCCGTCGCAAGCGAGGGATTTTTCCGCTAGAGGAATCCCAACTAATTCGGTCAAAACGGGGGGTTATTGGGCAAAATACCCCCCCCAAAGCCTCTGGAGGGTGTCCAGAGGGTCAGGTTCCAGGCAGTGCCTAGAGCTAACCTACCGGCCGTCAAGTAACCCCGAAAAGGGGTGAAGAGCACGGAGGGAGGATCAGCAGGCTATCGGGAAGCCATTGCTATGGCCGATTAGCGAAGCCCCGACCTTGCAAGGAACAGCGCTTCGCTCTCAAATTTAAGAAATTCGGACTCAACAAAAGTACAATTTGGAAGAAACAACATTGAGGAAGGTCCCGTAATTAAAAGGATTATTACAGAGTTCAGCTGTCATCTGGAATCAGCGCAGACGCAGCACTGTATGCAGAGCTGGAAAATGAAAGGGAGTTGCCACTAGCGGCTATTGTTTCCGTTTCTCTCTAAACTCTTAGAATTAAAGTTAAAAAGTATAAAAGAGACTCTGGAAGAGGTTACAAGGATACAGGAAGATTAGTACAGTAAAAGAGGGATCAGAAAGTTACTATAGTGGCAAATAGACGTCTTTGGTGTAGCAGAGGATGTATAAGGCTTGAAGTTTTTCCCCACTTTCATTTTTAAAGACAAAAGAGACGCGTTGGAAGGAGAGCCTTCGACTCCATTGTTAAGAGTCAAAAGGCTGCTGTTGCAGAGGGAGAATTAAAGCCTCTTTTCATCTTTTGGTCGATATAGACTCTTAAGAGGATAAAACTAAATATAGCGTAATCAGGAATTGAGGTGTTTTTCCTTTTTATTTTTCTTTCCTTTGGAGACTAACATTTACTGAATTTTAGATCTACGCCACTTATCAGGACTTTGATTCCCTAGTGGATGGAATGAGACATTACAACTTGTTTTTCTATGATTTTCCTTGCCAGTGGAATATTTTTAAGAAACAGGATATCTGACTTCTCCCACTTCATGTTTTGGGTGCTAGGTGGAATACTCCTTCTGGGACTCTATTGATTCATCTGTAAAAGTGTTTAAATATATTTTGGAATTAATACCAATTAGACAATTAAGAAGCAATTTGCTGAGTTGATATTAGAGGCTGTAAAATATTTTGATTTTTGAAAATTATTTTTGGAAAATAACTAATTTTGGACATTATATTGGAATTAAAAAAGAAATTATTTGGATTAAATCATTTATGGATTATGATTTTTTTGTTTGGATCATAACTGGATCATAACTGGATTACAACCCTATATGGGAGGAAGTGCAAGAGAAGACTCTAATTAAGGATTAGCCCGATTGGGGGCAAGAAGATTGTTCTATACTGTGGTTCGGATTTTGGATTTGTTTTCTCCTTTGAAGTTATTAATAGGAGATAATCTGGCAACTTATCTATCTGGGTACCCCTTCTCTTGAAAGTCAACCGTCTCTACACACTGTAATTTTCTTTTTTTCCTTATCTCACCAATTTAAAATCACTCATTACTACTTTATTACCTGTTCTACTCCCTACTCTACTCCCTACTTTTGTGGAAGAGACATATCATAAACCAAAAATTGAAACTGTAAAAATTGTTTAAAGTGTATCAGCTGAATTTGGTATATAATAATTGATTATTGGTTAATTTATTGAATAAGGTTTTGTTCTGTATAGCAATTTGGTGAAGGACTGGGGAGGGAGATTGTAGAAGGTAGAAATGGCACATCAACAGAAGAAAGGGGTGGAGGGGGTGACACCAATAGAAAGGAGAGCATCTAAGCAAGAATTGGACTTCAAAGCAGAAATATTGAAAATGTTTGCAGAAATCAAACAAAGTGAAAAGAATTTGGAAACAAAATTAGAGCAAGTGGATAGTAAAATTGGCAAAATGGACAAAAAAATTGACGAGACGGTTAATTAATTGAAAGGACAAATAAGAGAGGTGTAAAAAAGAACTTTATCATTGGAAGAAGGGATGAAAAAGGTGAAATTAGAAATGAAAGAGGTGAAACGGGAAGAAAAGAAGATGAAAATGGAGATGATGGAAATAAATAAAGCACAGGAAGATATTAAAGATGCAATGGCTATGAATGAACTAAGACAGAGGGAGGTGAATCTGAGGCTGAGATCTGTGCCGGAGATACAGAATGAAGATATTAAAGAGAGACTGATAATGGAGATAGCGCAATGGTTGGAGTTACTAACAGAAGAAGTGGTAAAAACAGTACAAAGTGCATTTAGAATGAAAGTAAGATCAAACAAAGCAAGGAAATTTCCAGCGGACTACCTAATTACATTTAAAGATAGAGAAATTAGAAATTTGATACTACAGAAGAGCAGAGAGAAAAGATTATACATAGATGGAAATTACATAATCATTTTTAAAGATATACCAATAAGATTGCTGAAACGAAGAGATCCATACAAGCCATTGGTACAGACTCTCAAGAAAAATAAAATCGACTTCAAGTGGGAATTCCCTGAAGGAGTCTCGTTTTTCTACAAAAGCACAGGTTAATAAACCCAGAAGAAACAGGGAAATTTTTGAGAAAATACAAGGAACTAAAGGTAGAAGAGGAAGAAGCCAAGGGAGCAGATGGAGGGGCAGGATCTAAGGAAGAGTCAGAATCGGGGGAGGAAAAAGAAGAGAACGGAAAGAAGTCGGATGGAGAAGTAGAAGAAGAAGAAGGAGAGGAAAAGGATACGTTATGAGAAAATTACTTTAATTTTTTTAAATTAGAATCCATCATGGCGCTAAAATTTTGGAATTGGAATATTAATGGGATGAATGATAAGAAAAAACGAAATAAAATTGAACAATTTTTGAAAAAGAAAAATTTGGACATTATATGTTTACAAGAAACACACGTGGCAAGGAAACACAGAAAAATATTGATTAATAAAAGATTAGGGAATGAATTTGTATCTTTGGACAAAGAAAAAGAAGAGGGGTAGTTCTATATATAAAAAATAAAATTGAATCTCAACAAGTCTTTAAAGACGAAGAAGGAAGAATTATAGCAGTTCAGATCAAATGGCAAGGTGAAAATTTGATAATTGTCGGGATCTATGCACCTAATAGGGACGCAGGTGGCGCTGTGGGTTAAAGCCTCAGTGCCTAGGACTTGCCGATCGAAAGGTCGGCGGTTCGAATCCCTGTGGCGGGGTGCGCTCCCACTGCTCGGTCCCAGCGCCTGCCAACCTAGCAGTTCGAAAGCACCTCCGGGTGCAAGTAGATAAATAGGGACCGCTTACCAGCGGGAAGGTAAACGGCGTTTCCGTGTGCGGCTCTGGCTCGCCAGAGCAGCGATGTCACGCTGGCCACGTGACCCGGAAGTGTCTCCAGACAGCGCTGGCCCCTGGCCTCTTAAGTGAGATGGGCGCACAACCCCAGAGTCTGTCAAGACTGGCCCGTACGGGCAGGGGTACCTTTACCTTTACCTTTATGCACCTAATGGAAACAAGACTGATTTCTACAAAATCTTGGAAGAAAAACTATTTGACTATATGGATCAAAAAATTATAATAATGGGTGACATGAACGGAGTGGTTTCATTGGAAATGGACAGACTAAGAAAAGGAACAAATAAAGAAGGGAAACTACCTAAGACTTTTTTTACGATGACTAAGAACTGCGGTTTGATTGACATTTGGAGACTCAGACACCCATTGGAGAAGCAATTCACTTATTATTCAGAACCAAATCAGTCAATGTCAAGAATAGATCAAATATGGGTTTTGAACGAACTGACACCAAGAATCCAACAAATTGAAATACAACCTAAAGTAATTTCGGATCATAATCCAATAAAGATGGAATTAAAAGGTTTCGAGGAAAGGACTTATAGATGGAGAATCAATGAATATCTATTAGATGATCAGCAAACTTTAGAAAAAGCGGGAAAGAAACTAACAGTATATTTTGTGGATAATATCAATAAATGGACAAAGATGAATGTGGTTTGGGATGCAAGCAAAGCAGTTATGAGAGGCTTTTTCATTCAGCAGAATTCATTGAGGGGGGAAAATAGAGAAAAAGGAAAAAAAGAAATTTTGAAGCAGATTATGGACAATGAACAAAAACTAATTAGAAAACCAAATACAGTGGTGCCTCGCAAGACAAAATTAATTCGTTCCGCAAGTCTTTTCGTCTTGCGAGTTTTTCGTCTTGCGAAGCACGGTTTCCCATAGGAATGCATTAAAAATCAATTAATGCATTCCTATGGAAACCGCCTTCAGACCAGGTCCGGGGACAGTCTGTCCCCCGACCTCTTCTGAAGGCCGGCGGGGGGCGAAAGTCTTTGCTTCCCCCCGCCTGCCTTCCCGAGACAGCGCTGCCGCCCGCCAGCATTTTAAAATCACCCCGGGACAGTGGAGGAATTCTCCGCTGTCCCGGGGCGATTTAAAAGCCCCCGGGAAGGCAGGCAGGGGGGACAAAGACTTTTGCCCCCCGCCCGCCTTCGGAAGAGGTCCTGGACCTCTTCTGAAGGCGGGCGGGGGGCAAAAGTCTTTGCTCCCCCCCGCCTGCCTTCAAAAGCCATCCGGGATAGCGGGAAGCGCTTCCCTGCTATCCCGGACTGCTTTTAAAATGCTGGCGGTGTGGAGCAAAGCCTTTCGGCCCCCGCCGGCCTTCCTGGACCTCTTCTGAAGGCCGGAGGGGGGGGGGAAGGCTTTGCTCCCCACCGCTAGCATTTAAAAGAGGTCCCCGGAGATTTCCCTATGGGCTTCCTTCTTACGAAGCAAGCCCATAGGGAAATTCGTTTTGCGAAGCGCCTCCAAAACGGAAAACCCTTTCGTCTAGCGGGTTTTTCGTCTTGCGAGGTGTTCGTCTTGCGGGGCACCACTGTAACCTAAAAATTAAGCAAGAAATTAAGACCTTACAAACACAATTTGCAATGATAATAAACAAAGAAGTGGAATGGAATATAAAAAGGCTGAGACAGAAAAACTTCGAATTTGCTAACAAATCGGGCAAATGGTTAGCGTGGCAAATCCAAAAGAGAAAGGAACAAAACACAGTTAATAAAATCATTGTAAATGGTGAAGAGATAGTTAATCCGAAAGAAATCAGAAAAGGATTCTTGGACTTTTATAGACAATTATATAAAAATAAAGAAAGGAACAATATAAAGAAAATAGAAAGATTTCTAAAAGAAAAAAAGGTGCATTAGATCCCGACAGAATAAAAAGACCAGCTGAATGCCCCAATAGAAATGGACGAGATAAAGGAGGTTATAAAAAAATTGAAAAGAGGAAAGGCCTCGGGACCAGATGGATTTACGTCAGGTTACTATAAAGAAATGAGAGATGTATTGTCGACACCATTGAAAGAAGTTATGAATAATACCTTAAAAGAAAGAGAGATCCCAGACACATGGAAAGAAGCATTTATTACCTTGATTCCAAAACAAGACTCGGATTTAACACAAGTCAAAAACTATAGGCCTATTTCATTATTGAATACGGACTACAAAATATTTGCAGGGATTTTAGCGAAGAGAATGCAAAAGATATTGTTGAAAATCATCCATAAAGATCAAGCAGGTTTCCTTCCAGGCAGACAAATGAAAGATAATATAAGGAATATAATTAATATTTTGGAATATCTGACTGCCAGGAATGAGAAACAAGCGATATTAATGTTTGTGAACGCAGAAAAGGCCTTTGACAATATAGTATGGGATTTTATGCTGAAAAATCTAGAGTACATGGATGTGGGGAAAGAGTTCTTCAATGGAATTAAGGCAATATATACAGAACAGAGAGCTAAACTGCTAGTCAATAATGTAATTACAGAGGATATAAAAATATCAAAAGCAACAAGACAGGGTTGTCCGCTCTCGCCACTATTATTTATAACGGTCCTAGAGGTCTTTTAAATGCGATTAGATAAAATAAATCAATTAAAGGGGTAACAGTGGGGCAGAATGAATCTAAAGTGAAAGCCTTTGCCGATGATCTGGTTATAACAATTGAAGAACCACTGGAAAGTGTAAAAGAAGTTTTGGAAGAAATAGAACAATTTGGAAAAATGGCAGGATTTAGACTGAATAAGAAAAAGACTAAAATAATTGTTAAAAATATGGAACAAAATAAGATAGAAATAATGCAACAGACGGAGATAGAGGTTGTGAAAAAAGTAAAATATTTGGGGATTTGGTTAACACCCAAAAATACTGACCTGTTCCAGAATAATTATGTACCGGTTTGGAGGGAAATAAGGAAAGATTTAGAGGTGTGGGGCAGAATGAAACTGTCCTTTTGGGGCAGAATTTCTACGATAAAGATGAGTGTGCTTCCAAAGATGCTATTTTTATTTCAGACTATCCCCATTATAAAGGGGATAGGGATTTTCAAAGAGTGGCAAAAAGTGATTTCAAGGTATATCTGGCAGGGCAAGAAGCCAAGAATAAAATATAAGTTATTAACAGATGTGAAAGAAAAAGGAGGCTTCACCCTGCCAGATATGAAATTATATTATGAAGCAGCATGTCTTTGCTGGTTAAAAGAATGGATAAAATTAGATAATAAGGGATTATTAGAGGTTTTGATAACAGATATGGTGTGATAAGAAGAAAATTCACAAAGGTTTTGGGAACCACATCTTCAGGAATTCATTGATAGAGGTATGGGACAGGTACAAAAATTTACTGGAACCAAAAGTTCCACACTGGCTATCTCCGTTAGAAGTTATGAGTGTAAAGAAAATTAATATGAGAGGCAATTGGATAACATATGGCGAAATGGTGATTAAAGAGGAGGGGAAATGGAAGTTAAAACCATACGAACAAATCAAAGAACATGTATATGATTGGTTGCATTATTTACAGGTTAATGAAATGTTTAAAAAAGATATAAAAGAATGTGGATATGGAGAAAAAGATTCAAAGTTTCAAGTAGATATAATAAATAATGAATGTAAAATTCTGTCAAAAATGTATAAAATATTGTTGGAATGGAACTTGAAAGATGAAGAGGTTAAATCGGTAATGATACAATGGGCCAAAGACTTTGGTTATAATATACAATTTGATGATTGGGGGAAATTGTGGAAAGAAAATTTGAAATTTACTGCATGTACTGCATTGAAGGAAAATGTTATGAAAATGTTTTACAGATGGTATATCATGCCGGTAAAATTAGCAAAAATGTATAAGACATGTAATAAGTGTTGGAAATGTAAAGAAAAAGAAGGAACATTTTACCATATGTGGTGGGAATGTAAGAAGGTCAAAGGTTTCTGGGATGCGATTTATAATGAATTGAAAAAGATGTTAAAAATTACTTTTGTGAAGAAACCAGAAGCCTTTCTTTTAGGAATGACAGGAAAAGAAATAAGAAGAAAAGACGGTAAACTATTTCAGTATGCAGTTACAGCGGCAAGGATTTTATTGGCTCAAAAATGGAAACAAGAGGAATTACTGACAATAGAAGAATGGAGATTGAAATTGACAGACTATGTGGAACTGGACAAATTAACTGGGAAGATCAGATATGTCCAAGACCAAAGGTTCATCGAAGACTGGGGAAAGTTTGTAGAGTATCTGAAAAATGTATGCGATATACAAACAATGCTAGTGGGGTTTCGAGAGGCGCTGTAAAAACTGAGAGATATTGTCAAAAAGAAATAGAAGGGAGAGGGAAGACAAACAGCAATATGTGTAAAGGGAATGTGTAATTAAGAGATAAGCATGGATGATTGCCAGAGAAGCTGAAGGAACTCCAGAAGAGATGTTTTGTTATAATTTGGTTAAAAATGTATAAATATATTGGAAAATTAATAAAAACTTTTTTTTTTTTTAAAAAGGGAATAAATGGCAATCTGGGTTTTCCATGGAATTGTTTTCTGCGGTAAGGAGCAGGTTTTTGTGGGGAAAGCGCAGGGCAGGAGAAAAAGCGTTCAGACACAAAGCTTTAGGGCGCAGAAACAGGGCACAAAATGAAGTCTAGATGCAGTAGGGTAGGGGCCGGAGCCCCGGGCGCACAGTTTTTAGGGGGCACGAATCAGACCCCCCCCCCCCCGGGATCCCCATCCCACCCTGCCTGCCACTAGGGGTCTTTAGGCCCCAAAGCCTGGCCTCACTGCCACGTCCCGGCCCCTGGCTGTCACTCTCTGGGGACTGTGTATGGGAGGCTTCTCTGTTGTAGCTGCGTGACTCCCTCCCTTGCAGCCTTTGTAATTGCAGGGGTGGACACTGGCTGCTTTTAGCTTCATGCGTTTTCCTGCAGCCGAGTTGACCTCTGGGCTGTTCCCACAAACTGAGGAGACTCCAAAAGCTTGCAGGGAAAAACAGTTTGTAGGTTACAAGACAAAGAAAAAAGACCCAGATAGCCCAACAAGTACTTTTGCTCTGTTGTTTCCATGAGCTACATCAGATGAAATGAAGAAAAAAATTAAGAGCAAGGGAAGGAGAGAGGTTTGTGTGGAAGGAAGCAAATTGGTCTAAAAAACCTGTCAGTTCACAGGGGAACTGAAGGGGATGCATAGTACGAGGTTAAAAAGCTCCCTTTCCTGTGCTATATGAAATTTCAGATTTCCAGAAACACCACGATACATCTTCTTCAAGGCCCCACCAACGCTACAAGGCTCCTGTTCTAAGCTGGCTGAAGGCTCAACAAGAACACTCATCCTCTTGGGGTAAGGAGATGCACTGCAACATTTTGTTGCTGATCTCCACTCAGGTCTGTCTGTGAGAGCAATATGTGTATAGGAGTGTGTGTTTGACTGACAGAGATCAGGAGAAAATTATATTGTTAAAAGTTTTAAGCTTCTATTTTCATCCATAACACACAGCTGTTAAGATTTCAAAACAGGAGCTGGTAATTCTTAGCATGCTGAAGGTGAAAGAAATTCCAACGAAGGCAACATTGGCCATATAAGTGGTAACTGAAAACAAATGTTAAAAATGAGATAAGATGTAAAATACATGTATTATCCTCCAAGTTACAGGATGTTAATCATGTTTCTGTCTGTATGTCCAAAAAGGGAGTATATCTTGCTTCCAGTGACTCATGAGTAGACATTTCTCTTTTGGAATTATTTCCATGTTTGAAGGTTTGACAACAGGTTGCTCAATAATTCCATTTTTGTGTGTGCGATTCACTGTTTTCCATCAATGCCAACCCTAAACCAATGCCTAGGCTGCCTCACTAAACACAAAAAGACTTACTTCTGGGTTGACATGTATCCCAATGCTTTGGCTGCTGCACAGCAGGAGACATACCTAAGCCTCTTTATCAGTTTTTCCCATTTACCTTTTAGTGGAATTCTTTAATATCCACCCACACTTATTGTGTAGTAGTACTTGCAGAAAATAATGTCTTGGAGCTACAAACTCACCACAGAAAAGATGCATCTTGGTTGCTAGGAGAAATTTCAAGGAATAGAAAATAAGACAGAACTAGGAAAAGATTGTAGAAAACAAAAGCTCTCTGGGACTCCAGGGATTCCCATTGCCTAGGGTCCAACTCACTTAACAATCACAGCTCTGACTTCACTCATTGGCTAAAACACTGACAGGCGGGAGCATTCCATAGAAATTAAAGGAAGGTTGTAAAATGTTCTTGATTCTCTTATTGGTAAGACAATAAGTCTTTTTGTAAACTGCTTTGACGGTTTTTTTTTTAGCAGCTAAGCAGTGTATAAGTTTTTATGAAATACACTAAATATAACATTGCTGGGTTTACATGAGATATTCTAGGTACTTTAGATGGTCTTGCTGGTGGTTCTTTTGAAGGCAATTGATTTCCAATGAAAAGTCATGGGCCAAGGGGAGAGACACGGACTGGTATAGGAATGGCACTGCTGTGGCTCTCTTGTATATAAAAAGTGTGTGTGTGGGGGTATCCAGATAATCAGAATTCTAGATATCCCGCTGGTAGTCAGATCTAAAGGCAGGAAAGTTTTCTTAGTGCTCACCAGGAAGCACAGTGGGGGGAGCCTGTAGGTAGAGACTGCTGGAATCACAAAACTGGCCATGAACACTGCACTGCTGGTATTGAGACGCGATTGCTCTTCTTGGTTGGTGTGGCTTGCTAGGAACAGAAGGAAATCCCAAAGAAAGCCAGTGGTCCCTTTTATGAGCATGGAATACACTCCTGAACCTTTTCCCAAACCTCTGCAGAGAGGCATGTAATCCTGGATTCTCTCCTTAAGCTGCCAGAGAAGATTTGGGTCAGCTGGGCTAGACGAAGAGAGCAAGGAGCCAAGACTTAAGGCTTTTGTTTCCATAACCAAACAGCAGCAGCATCAGGCCAGATTTTTATGGTGGTTAAAGCTTAGTTGAATACTGCAGCCTTGAAAACAAACCAGGAAAATGCATGAAAACATAAAGCAAAGGCACAGAAGTATCTCTGCAAGTAATGGGGATGTTTCCATGGAGATGGCAGCTGGAAGGGAAAAGCCTGTGACGTGTAAGATCACCCCCTGCCTTATTTTTGAGCGTGCGATGAAAGGGGGGGGGAGAGGCACCAGGCTTATTACGCCAGCCATGGACACCACCTGCCAGAAAGCCCTATGGGAGCTGGGAGGAATTATATGTTTAGGAAGGGGAAAGAAGATAGAGGCTCTGGGGGAGGCCTCCATTTCAGTGTGACATCCTGCATCTTGTGAGAGTTCCTCACATAAACAGAAAAGGTCAGGGCCCACCTTCCTTCTTTGCCAGGGAAAGTTCTTAAGGGAGATTTAAAAAACTCAGCCAGAGAAGCTCCTTATGCCAAGGACTGTCCAGCCTCTACAAAATAAGGAAATCAATTTGGTAAGATAAAAACAAAACAAAAGCTATGGCCAAGGTAGCAAACATTCTGCACGGGGTAACGTGGGGGAAGGAAGAGATTTTGCACCCTGAATGCAGATGGGAAGGGCTATGGCTGGATGGTGCAAGGGGACAGTTCCCCATGGCATCCCCACTTAGAAGGGCCAGGTGGCAGACAACGCAAAGGATGTTTCCGCCGGAAACCCTGGAGAGCCCCTGCCAGTCCAAGGGGCTATACTGATCTAGATGGACAAATCACTGGCCTGCAAGGGCTCCAACTGTAGAACAGCCTATGTGGCATGTAATCCACTGGGAGCAGTCAAGTACAACATTACCTGTTTTGCTAGAGTGGTCATGCAGGGGATGTTGGTCCAGCCAGTCGAACTTCCTGACTTCCTGTTACACCTGGCTGAAGCATCCTTCCTTTTTGCGTGTGACTAGTAGGTGGGCGTGACCTTTCCAGACCTGGTAAAAGGCCAAGTCACACAGCCACCTCCCTCTCTTTGATCTTCTTTTTTGTCCTGCAAACTTCCTGATTCACCTGGACTGGGGTAAACCTGTTTGTATGTGTTTGTAACTTTAAGCCTAAAGCCTGCCTTCAGGGATCACACTGTGCTCTGCCTGATCGTGAGTAAAACTACTTTTTATTACTTATGAATATGACAGTTGTGTCTTTATTCTTTTAGGAGGGATCAAAGGGGTCTTACCAGGAATAACACAATTTATCTCAATCTGGGCAAGCCAGATTGAATTGTTTATTGTCTTAAGAGGCTCACATAAGTCTGCAACCAGTTTTCTGCTGCGTAAGAAGGAGAATGCACTCTGCTGTATAAAGAAACTTGCTAGTGCGAGTTAGGAAGGATACCTGTATATCCTTTCCTGTCTCCCTCAAAATTCTCACAGCCTTGGCCCAAGGTGTCATGGACTTTGAAGAAACACGAACTCGGGACGAAAGGGAGAAATGTGCTAAGAGGAAGGCACATTTGGCAAATTCTCACCGTGATCAACTCCTGCCTGAAATCCTATGTCCCCACTGTGGAAGGACGTGGGTATCCAGAATTAGCCTCCACAGTGACTTACAGACACACCATTAAGAT
The DNA here is from genome assembly GCF_964106915.1 of Podarcis gaigeae. Lineage (NCBI taxonomy): Eukaryota > Metazoa > Chordata > Lepidosauria > Squamata > Lacertidae > Podarcis > Podarcis gaigeae. The sequence continues at coordinate 1,565,138 of NC_139692.1, read as the reverse complement.
CATGTTCATAGAGGACAATCTTACTCGGCTATGAGTGATCGCCAAAGAAGACAATGCCTTTGTGTAGCCAGTTCCCATGAACATAAGAGCTAGACACTTGATTTTTTAAAAAAGAAGATACGCATAGTGATTACTTCCACATGGGGTACCAAACTCCATTTTGCATGGCACAGTGCATTTTGATATCTTGAGATAGAAAGCTCCCAAGAAGCCCACCCTGCACAGTGGTAGAAACAGAACAAACTACATTAACTGGCCATGTTTTCTTAATGAAACCTGCAACTCTGGCCCCGGGGGGAGTTGGGGGTGGGCTGCATTGCCCTATCCTTGTGTGGCCTACCCTGTACCTGAACTGTCACTGGTCAGCAGGTCAAGGAGAGGGAGGAACACAGGAAGACCACCAGGCCATCTAGTTCAGGCACTCGCTGTTTGGGATTTCAGACAGGAGTCTCTCCCAGTCCTGCCTGGAAATGCCCTTGGGGTTGAACCTGCAACCTCCTGCGCTCAAAGCAGGCCTTCTGCCTCTTAGTCATGTCCTTCCTCAGGCTGCACTGAGGAGCCAGCCCCTTCCTCCACCAACTGTCCCCTGAGCATAGCCAACCTATCAGGCTACATCAGAGAGATGAAGAAAAGGACTGCAGGACTACTCTACTGGCACCACCAAGAGACCAGCGACTTTGGGTTCCTTCTCTCCTTTGAACAGTTACTTCAATATGCCTATTCCAGTGAACAGGCAAACTCTGCTACTAACAGATATGCAACACTAAGATAGTGGTGAAGGTGGAACTAACCACAGTATAGGATACCATACCATGCATGGTATTCAACCAACCCCTTCTATCACTATAACTTCCCCCCTTTCGCTCCCTCATAAATCAGTTCTGGGGGTTCCCCAAGCCCTCTGGAGCTGATCTGAGGAGGGAGCAGGGCAGACACAGAAAGAGGATTCCATTGTACAAGTGAAAATTCATGTGCAAATGGCATGAGTTAGTCAGATACTACGCCATATCTATTAATGGTGTGGCTTTTAAAGGGTATAATATCTCAGTGTCTGGGGGCTAGAGTGAACATTGAAAGCCCTTAACACAACACACGAAACTGAAATGTGTGTTCATGCTATTGTGAAAATTCCAAGAGGAGTAACTGTGTGAGTTAAAACAGTTTTGTGGTACCTTAACAACTAATATATTTTATTATGTACATGATTTCATGAAGTAGAAGCCACTCACTGGAAGCATGGATATGATCTGATGAAGCAGACTTTAGTCCATGAAAGCACATGCTGTGATTAAGGTGCTGCAAGCCTGTCGTCTTGCTTGTGTGGCTTTCCTGGGAGAGAAGACCTTCAGCAAAAGAGGTAGTAGGTGCCTTAATGTTTGGGCTCTGACAGATTTTAGGCCTTTGAAGAGTTTGCATCAACCTTGCAAAGTTTATTCAAGTTTATTCTCCTATCACTGATGATTTAGCCATAGAAAACTTAACAGCGGTGGCTACGGCAATTTGGAGAAGTAAGTGAGGACCGTGAAAGAATACAGAGAGGAAAAGCGAGAAAAGAAGGAAAAAAGCTGAGAGTCTGCATGCTGACACAGTTGTCTCTCTCAACGCATGGGAATTTGGTTGTTAGCCAATACAACCTTTCCATTGCCACCCATATTGACCTGTTTTAAGTCTGAAAGAGCTATTTTCACTAGTGACCTACAAGTTTCCATCCTGCTGCCTTAAGTGATTTTCAGCAGTATTTTCCTGGCCTGCTGCACTTAATGTTACACCTTCCTCCACTTGGCAAAGGCCTACATCTGGCAACTGACCCAGACTGACAGAAGCAAAGGAATTTCAAAAAGGAGCAAAAGGGAAGACTGACATAGGGCCAGAAGCACAGAAAATAGTTGCAACTTGCCTCTTCTTCCTGCTGCCTTCCAAATCTCCATCCAGGAAACCAAGTGGGAACAACTCCAGGACAGCACCACCATGAATAAACATACATGGAGTTTTCGTGTACAATCTTGGAACCCGAGTCACAAAAGCACCAAGGCTGCCGTTGCCCAGCTGGTTTATCAAGCAGGCTTAAAAATACCAGGCTTGTTCTTGGCAGACGCTTCCCAGAATGGTGGGATTAGGTAAAGCTCTTAGGGAAAGGACTGGCAAATGCAAAAATAATCCAGGGATAGAAGCTCTCCAGACATCACAGCATGCTATTGTCACAGCCCAGAAAGTGTCTGTGTGTAGACAGTGGGTCACACTGTGTCATAATTGCAAAACTTCCCATTCATTTTGGGTGCCTCAAGTTTCCACCCCCCACAGACACACCTGGAGACATTTTGAAGCCTGTGGGGTTTGCAGGCACTGCTTGTTTACCTGCCTTCCCTGAATGAGTGAGCAGGGACAGGAGCAAGAAGGAATAGCAGCTTCGTTTTGCCTCTCCCTCTCCTCAGGGCTGGCTATGGGGATTAGACCCAGAGGGCAAGCAAATGGGCAGCAGGAAGGAGGAGAGAGTCCACTCAAGCAAAAGCAAAACCAAACACACCTCACTGAAGGCATCTTCTCTGAACAGCTTCCCCAAATCTGGACTCATTGTGGAAAGTACCGGGCTGGAGGCTAGTGCCAGGTCCAGGTCTGGGCTGTCAGTGACCAAATGCAGAGAGAGAGAGAGAGAGAGAGAGAGAGAGAGAGAGAGAGAGAATGTTCTCCAACTCAGGGTCCCAGAAGACCATCCTTAGAGCTGGAGGCTTGAAGCAGAACTGCAGTAAAGAGAAGATACTCCTCCATCAACTAGGCAAGGGCTGAAGTGATCCAAAAGATTCATATTGCCTTCAGTCAGAGTGGTTGATGTTGCAACCTCTTAATTCCTTGGCTCGCTGAGGTTCATGGTTCAAGCCTGGGGACCCGTGAAAGCTGGTGTGTCAACCCTGATATAGCTCAATTAATGGACCATGTAACTAGAAATAGGCAAACTGGACTCCACCCACCCTGGGATGGCAAGGATGTGGGCAGCAGGCTGGCCAGTGATGGGGCAATGCCATCTCAAGGGGGAGACAGCACAGGGGATGGCCCCACTGGCATCTTCCCTTCTGGGATGCTAGTGGGGGGGAGGGCAAAGGCTGAACCCACATGGAAAGGACAGAAGGACCTTGAGCAAGAGTCAGGGAAGTTAAATTCTCCCAGGGTGAGAGGCAGGGAGAGGAAAGGAAAGGAAAGCTACCAGCAGAGAGCAGAGGTTCGGCCATCTTCTTAGGAGGCCAGGAATTTGCATTTGTCTTTGGCTTCTGTATTCTGGGACACCATGCTGCTGATTTTTCTTTCCCTTATATTTTATACTGTTGCTATATTGAGAATCTGTATTTTATTATATTAATTCTTAGTATTTTATTATGCTTATATAATTGTTTTAATTTATATGTTGCACGGGTATTTGGTGATATTTGTGTTGTAGGTTGTAAACTGCATTGTGGTCTTCTGCTGAAGGGTGATATATAATAATAAGAAGTACTACTACTACTACTACTGGACTGCAGTTACATAGAAAGGCCTGCAGAAAACTCCCAATTACAGCCCATTGTCAAGAGCCAGGTGCCCTGCTAGAAGACAAGTTGGCAATGCTAACGATAAGGGGCTCCAGGGCAAAGAGCTTTGGCACAATAATCATCAAGAGCCTTCCATCAGAAAGACCCAGAGGCATGTCCTGGGCAGCCTGGATAACCCTGACAGCAATACCAGCCTCAGCATGCTGAACAGCATAAAAATGCTGAGCAAGAGCAAACATTATGGGGGCCACACCCTCCTAGCCTGGGGCCATATGCTTCTGCAGAACACGCAGAAATCCTCATACTTAAAGATTCCCTTGGCAAGCCAACCTTCCCAGGGAAAAACATTGACAAGCCCAACAAAAACGAAGGATAATCCGGAGACAACAAGAGGCTCAGGAGACAACAACATAATTTGATGGCAGGCAAAGGCATGATCAGATGAGCGATAGGGCTGTGGTGTAACAAAAGCATGCTCACCTCAAGCTGCAGCTGACGAATGCAAGCCCAGCACCTTTGGCCCCTTCCCAGGAGCCCAGATGCTTTACTACAGGAATCAGAGATTATTTACACCTCCTCAACACGCCACTGGCAGGACTGAAAGGACACAGGCTCCTCCACTGGGCAGACTTAAAAGAGGCAGCTCTGCTCAAGAAAGAAGTGCATCTTAGCTAATGTACTGCCAAGAAAATGGCTCATACGCCAAGATAAGAATTCATATGCCGGTGCCATCCAAAGAGCAGACGGCTGCATTCACATGTGGGGCAAGGAAGCGGATGCAAAGCCACAGGCCTGGACAAACCATGTGGCTTATATCAGACTCTCAAGCAAAGGGTTAACATGTCACCCCCAAGATTACTGAAATCCAAACTCGGGGAATTATTTTCCAGAGAACAATCCTCTATTGACATTTGGGGGAAAGGGCTACAACCACCAGGAAATTACAGCTATGTTTACTATATAGCTCCCTTCAGCTGCAATTCGAGCAACAATCCATCCACTCACTCATCAAATTTCCTTCTGCAGAGTCACACCATTTAGACAAAAGCTGTGCATTTAATTTGGTTTGCAGTGGGAACTAGTTGAAGAGGGCCAGAAGGGTCATCATTAGCTGTTTTTTTCATAGCGCTGCCTGCTTCTCTTGTTGGTAGCAGAATAATTGGCAAGGGGGGAGGGGAGAGGCAGCAGCCTGGAGGTTTCTCAGCTTTGGCACTGCAGTCGGCCAGAGCATCTTTCATGCATAACTCTGTGAAGAGGTGGGCAGCTGCCCTGCCTTCAGGCAAGGGGGCAGTGGGAGACCCTGGGAAGAGGTACCTCCGATGCAGCGTCCATTACTACAAGCAATGCTTGTTCTAGTTTTAGAAAACAACTGGTGTGGTTTGCCCAACTTTTCCAAGACCCTTTCTTCTGCTCTTACTTTTACCAGTCATTGCTAGGCTGCATAACTCTGCCTACATTTAAATTTATTTCCTTAGTACTGTGATAGCCTGCACTTCCTCATATGTGCTCAAGAGGCTGTACATGGTTCTCATCCTCCCTCATTTCATAGACTCACAGAATTTTAGAGTTGGAAGGGACCCCAAGGGTCATCTAGTCCTACCCCTCTGCTTAAAAACCTCCAAGGAAGGAGAGTACCACCTCAGTTTCCTGTGCATCAATGAAAATATTATCCCCAGTACCATCATCTGTGGCGCAGATGACGCAGGTGGCGCTGTGGGTTAAAGCCTCAGCGCCTAGGACTTGCCGATCGAAAGGTCGGCGGTTCGAATCCCTGCGGCGGGGTGCGCTCCCGCTGCTCGGTCCCAGCGCCTGCCAACCTAGCAGTTCGAAAGCACCCCCGGGTGCAAGTAGATAAATAGGGACCGCTTACCAGCGGGAAGGTAAACGGCGTTTCCGTGTGCGACTCTGGCTCGCCAGATGCAGCTTTGTCACGCTGGCCACGTGACCCGGAAGTGTCTCCGGACAGCGCTGGCCCCTGGCCTCTTAAGTGAGATGGGCGCACAACCCCAGAGTCTGTCAAGACTGGCCCGTACGGGCAGGGGTACCTTTACCTTTACCATCATCTGTAATGTTTTGCCCTCCCCCTCAGGATCTAGTTTAAAGCTCTCCTGATGAGGTTCGTGAGACTCTTATCCAACATATTCTTGTCAACTGCTATGAGGCACAGCCCATTTCTTGCCAGAAGTCCTTCTTCAAGGAAGCAGAGACCAGGCTTTTTCAGGGGGAACTCACAGGAACTCAGTCCCAGCACCTCTCAGGTGGGCACCATTGCCATTCTAAGAGAAGAAGGGAGGTGTTGATGGTGCGTTCCAGCATCTCTTTTGCTAGAAAAATAGCACTGCTGGAGACCATGATCCACGAAGCCAAACCCTTCCTTTGCGACACCACCTGCACAGCCAGGGGTTGCCCCCCAGGTATTTTCCTCTCTTTCTGGGTCACGACCTTCAACAGGAAGGAGTGGTGAAAATGCCACCTGTGCCCCAAGGCTCTTCAGCTTCCTGCCCAGAGTCCCTTGTTATACATTGAAGGCTGTGATGGCAGCATTATTTGTACCCACATGAATCAGAAGGAAGGAGTAGTGGTCAGTGGGCTTTATAATCTTCACAACAATCCTGTGAGGTAGAATAGGCTGAGAGAGGTGAACTGAGACCACCTCAGTAGGCTTCATGGCTAAGTTGAGATTTGAACCTGGGTCTTGCCAGCTCTAATCCTGCAATAATATTTTCAACTGTGGAATTATTTAGAGTCCCCAGGCAAATGTCTCACCTTTGGACTGGCATGGGCAATAGGATAAGAAATGAGAGGAGAAGGGAGGTAAGCAAGGCCCTCAAGCTCTGCCTGGAACAGGGGCAGCCAGCCTGGAGGCTTTGCAGAAGTGGTTTGACTACAACTCCTAGCATCCCTGGCCACTGCAATGCTCAGTTTGCAGTACAGAGGTAACTCAGTTTTCGAACAAAAAAATTTCCTTCCAGTAGCACCTTAAAGACCAACTAAGTTAGTTCTTGGTATGAGCTTACCAAGAACTAACTTAGTTGGTCTTTAAGGTGCTACTGGAAGGAATTTTTTTTGTTTTGACTATGGCAGACCAACACGGCTACCTATCTGTAACTCAGTTTTCGAACGTAATCTGTTCCGGAAGACCGTTCGAGTTCTGAAATGTTCAAAAACTGAAAACTCAGTAGCTGACAGCTAGGCCTCAGGATCTTGCACTCAGTGGAAGCCGCATTTCCTGTTCGAAACCCAAAGCATTTACTTCCAGGTTTACGGCGTTCTAAAACTGAAATGTTAATCAACGGACATGTTCAAAAACCGAGGTACCACTGTATTTTCTTACTGACAATGGTTTTGAGTTAACCTGGAGGAGAAAGGATCATTGCTGCTAATGCCTGATACAATTCCCCAAGTTCATGCCAATCAAGCTGTCTGACCTATACTAACCCTTCCTACCCCCAATTCACAAACTGACAGGAGGCTAATGTCAGACAGCTGATATTCTGCACAGCTTTCAGCCTGGGGTCCTGAGAGGGAAATATCCTCTCTTTTACAGGGCTACTTCCCACGATTTTACTTGTGCAAAAACACAACTGGCATTTACTTGTGCAAAAGCACAGCCATGTGTACATCAACGCACAGAAAAACAGGCAGAAGTGGTCCAAGCCTGAGAGGGGGCAGAGAGGGAGCTGCAGGCATTTCACTTGTGCACAGATTGCCTCCTTCTGCCTTTCCTAAGGCAAACATTTGACCCTGCTCCTGATACTTAGAGAAATCTGGATGCTGCCTCCCTGCCTGCCAGGGCTGTTTCTTTGACGGGGTCTTGGTGCTGGCCTTGGGACCATCATGGGACGAGCCTTCCTCTACGGCAAAGCCTGAACTTGTTCAGTAGCTGCTCCAGGTTGACCCTCTGGCACCAGACGGTATGCGGGATGCAAAGCAGGGGCTCCTCTGGGATCCGCGGTGGAATATCCCCGTTTGAAAGTGTGTCAGAGCAGAGTGGCTGAGTCAACAGTTTTTCCTCTTCATTACCTCCGACAGCATCCCCCCTCCCCTGCTGCTTGTCCCCCAGTCCCTCCACCTGCCCTCTGGCACCAGTGCCTTCCCTGCCACATGAATGAGGCAGCACATGCAGAAGCCCATTCAGCAGTTTTTTCTGTGTCTGCTTGCGCCTGGACTTAGAAAGACCTACTGTGGTGCTATTCAGAAGCCAGACTAGGAGAGAACAGAACATCAGGGTTCCATGCATGCCTGGCAGCTTGGGCACGGACTCCCCTTCCTGTGGCCTCAAAGAAAAGAGACAAAGGGTGAATGAAAGTGGTTTTCTGACATCTGCAGTGTGCGAGAGAGAGAGAGAGAGAGAGAGAGACAGAGAGAGGGGATGGGATTAACAATCTTGACATATGGACTTCCTTCTGAGTAATCCCATCATAGACAACACTACGCTGCAGCCTGTGTCACCCTCACCGACACCTCTTCCTCTCCTGTCAGCCTGCTTCCTTCTTCTGCTTCTCCCAATTAACACTATCCTCCCCGCTGGCCACCACTATCTCCAATCCTGGTCATTCTCCTTGTAAACCAGCAACCATGTGCAGAGTGTGCACATGGGGGGGGCACGGAGAGAGACACAATCTTGTCTGTGGCGCCATACCCTGCTCTGGGAGAAAATGGTAATTCACTAATCCTATGATTTAAAAAAGAAAAGAAAAGAAAAGCTAGAGGCCATTCCTGATGTTTTAAAACGGGTGGGAAACCTGTGGTCCTCCAGATGTTGTGTAGGACTACAACAACCATGGGCCATGCTATAAACTTTATAGGGCCAAAGGATCAATTCTTCATCAGAAGCATAAAATCCTCTTCTCAAATAATAGAAGGGGAGGGGTAGCCTTGCCACGAGTGAATCGTCATACTTCTGATGACAGGCACAGACAGGGCTGATGTGTTGTGTGCTTGATGGCTGTCACATCAGGAGAGACCAACCAGGCCTCCTCCCAATGCAACATTCACCTGCCAGACTGCCCGGCCCGGGAAACGCTACGCGCCCAGGGTGACAACCTGTCCCCTCAAGATGGGGAGGGGCTGAGTCCCATCCCAGCAGACATGGGGGGGGGGGCTGTAGAGGCCACAGCCCCATTGAGCTGGCAACCCTGCTTCTGATTGTGACCAAATACTAACGGATGAATGTGTACCCCAGTTTTTGCAACAGAGGAAGGAATGCCTTTCAGAGAGCTAAACAACAATAGTGTACATATCCCCAACATATATATAATCTAAAATATGATGTCAGTTCCCAATTTTAACTGGAGTCAGAAAGAGGCCCACTTCTCAGTGAGGCAGCAAACCTTCCCTTTGCCTGCACCTCTGCTTTTGGCTGCAGGTAGGGTTTCACCTCAATACTATTTGCCCCCTGCACACAGAAGACAAGCTTGTCAAGGAGAAGGCTAGTCTAGTGTCTTTCTCCTTAATACCTGGGGTGGGATTTTTCTTGCAGGGGGTATGGAAATGCATTCAGTCACAGGAGCTTCCACCTGCAGTCTAAAGTGGTCTAGGCAAGACTCGCGGACGGAGGCTGGAGCTAGAGCTCTCTTCCTGGGGGGGGGGGGCTTTCAAAGAGGCCAGACCCCCCACTCTTGGCCTCCTCACAGTTCAACCCAGGTTGCTTCCAGACAATCTGTTTACTGAACCGATTTGTTTGCACAAAGCTTATGGGGAGGTTAGACAATGCCAGGTCAAGCAAGTGTGACTTTCTGGTGCATTTTCCTGTTGCTTTCCTCACCACAAAAAGTCAATTGACTTTCAGCCAAAAATGCCTTAGTCAAGGGCTTATTTTTTGTTTATTACCTGAACCAATCTCAAAAGCTTTCGTTGTCAAAAGAAACCGATAGAGCGAAATCTTGTGGGAGGACCACCTCACCCCATACCTTCACATGCTGCAATGTGCACCAGCATGTTTCTTTTTTGCAAGTTACATGAACACAAGCTGAAACCTCATTGCAACCAGGCTCATAAGCAACCCAAGGCAGCCGACTGTAGCTGCTTCCGGACACATGGCTTCTAGCACTAATCGTCATTGTTCTTCCGCTGCAAGCTAGAAGCAGAATCACAACTGACCTTCCACACTACTGGGGACCCTGTACTTCTTTGGTATGAGTCTCCTGCTGGCCCCTCTTCACACCAGTGGACATCACACAGCTGCTGGTGGGGGGAGCAGGAAGATGCTGGTCACCTGAGCAGTTATTTTTTTTGGGGGGGGGAATTTCAGGAGGTGGTGACCAGGAAGGAGTCTCCTCATTTTTTAAAAAAAATTAGCATTATATGTTACAGCACCATAACCCTCTTTCACTTAACAAGTTTTAGTGATAATGTAGAGATTGATTTAAATAATAATAATGAGATTATAAAATGGTGTCTGCCCAAAAAGTTTATGGTGAATGTGTGTTGAGCTGTGAGAGGTTCACCTGCCAAATACATCACTGGCCATTAAAAAAACACCTCCTTTTAAAACAACAACAGCAGCAGCAGCAGCAGCAGAGTTCTACTAGGGGCAGCTACACCTGTGGAGAATGTGGTACTCTTTCATCCATCTCAAAAGAGACAAACTTTCTATGGTAAGAAAAAGCAAGTAAGCAGCACTAAGAAAACCTGGGAAGATTACACACGGATCATGTGGAGCCCCTGCAAAATCTGAGTGGGCAAGACATGGCGAATCCACACTAGAGCTGGCAAATGGCTGTTCTTGGGGACATCAATTGGAGGGAAAAGTAGCCAGGGGGGCAGATAGGAGCAATCAGAACAAGGGCTAAACTTTAGGCCTCCAAACAGCTGGAGTCACTCCTGAGAATGGTTCAGATATGGATTTCCTACTCTTGATGAAAGGGGTTGAAGAAGAAGAAGAAGAAGAAGAAGAAGAAGAAGAAGAAGAAGAGGAGGAGGAGTTTGGATTTGATATCCTGCTTTATCACTGCCCTAAGGAGTCTCAAAGCGGCTCACAATCTCCTTTCCTTCCTCCCCCACAACAAACACTCTGTGAGGTGAGTGGGGCTGAGAGACTTCAGAGAAGTGTGACTGGCCCAAGGTCACCCAGCAGCTGCAGGTGGAGGAGCGGAGACGCAAACCCGGTTCCCCAGATTACGAGACTAGCGCTCTGAACCACTACACCACACTGGGTCTTTAAAATCCTTCTCAGCCTCTTGGGCTCATTCTGAGGCTTGCGAATGAAACCAGGAAACCTTTCCCCCAGGGTGTGGCCTTCACCTGAAAGAAGAGCCAGGTGCGCCTGCGTGTCAGTGCATATGGGCTGAATGAATGTAAGAAGTAATAGCATCTTGGACTCTCACTTGGAGAAGGTGTTCCTGGCATAGTGCATTATGCTGTCAAAATCGTACGTCTCTCCCAAAGATTCCACCTCTTCATACTCCATCTTCAAGAAGTTATACTCCTGCCCTGCGGAAACAGCAGGAGGTAGAAGCATGAGAAAAGCAGACTAGGCTAAGCTGGGCAAGGAGCAAATATCTGTCTCTCATGTACTAGCATCTCCCAGGTCTCCTGCTCACACAGAACTGCTATCCAGCGGTAGCGATTAGAGCAGTGCCTTGGCTTAGGCTGCTCAGTGATGCTGACTGAGCTATATGCTTCACTGTTTTTGACTCTGTACAAGTTCAGCAGTGAAATTTGAGGTACACATTTGCCAGCCTGTCCCAGGCTCTGCCATTTTCTAAGTTTGTCCAATGTGCTGGGCACAGTGCTCTCAGAAGGAGAATATGTAAGCACTGCATAGGTAGATACAGTGTGTGTGTGTGTGTGTGTGTGTGTGTGTGTGTGTGTGTGGGCAATATGGGGCAAAACAGCAGCAGAGAAGGAGAACACTGGTCAGATGACAAGGTGAGTCGTGAATGGATGAAGAAAGAACAGTGGGACTAAGGACAGAACTCCCATGTTCCACCAGACAAGCATCTTTTGGTGGACTGCTCATGCTCATGCTTGCTTTACATTACTTTGCTTTGTTGGGATGAAGACTAGAAGAACAGGGAGAAAATGGGCACTTTTACCTGGTTGGATGTTTTCACGGATAATGGACACGTGCTCATCTCTGTCTGGGCGTGTGTGCTCATGCCAAAAACCAATGACATGGCCCAGCTCATGCACCACAATGCCAAACTTGTCACAGTTTTTCCCAATGGAGATGGCCTGTGGTCCTCCTCCTCTGCGCCCCACATAGGAACAGCACCTGTGAGGAAAACAATTGCCAAATTCACTTGCAAATAGGCCAAGAACGTCTCAGCAAGAAACACAAGTACAAACTTTGCTTTTTCCACCGTGAGAAGGAGAAGGGTCTTTAGAAGGTAAAATCATGCTCCTCTCCTCACCCCCGTTCCCTTCCCAGGAGAAGGAAGAACTGGACCAAGGGAAAGACATGCTGCTGGGGACTGATCCATGCGACTTCAGATGTTGAGAAGTTCTGTCTCTGGCTTACCCACAAGGTCTAAAGGTAAACACAATGTAGCTGTCTTCATCATTCCGTTCCAAGAAGGTGACACAGGTGTGCTTCTCCCAGTGGCGCATGGCCTGCCGAAAGACGGCTCGCTGGCTCCCTACAGGAAACAGAGAGAGGCCCAAAGCTGACTAGAGAGGGAAGATGTCTATAGTCCTCACTCTGAGCTGTGTGAGCAATTGAAAAATTGTCAAGATGAGCATGTGGAGTATATGAGACACCATATGACAATTGCAATGGTGCTGTAGGAGGAAGTGCAGGTCTTAACCAGAGGGGAGTGGAACTCAGGACTGCTCTCTAGCATCTGAACAGGAAAGGGCAAGGTCACATCACCAGACTCAGGATTAGAGGGGGCAGGTCTCAGAGGGGACTTAGCCATGTTCCCCACAAGATGGAAAGAAAACTGCCCATGCTGTTTGTTGGCAGAGCCATCAATATTATTTCAGAACTGCACACATTGCAAAACATAAAAACAGAAAACAAAGTCATCTGCGTAGGCCCTGCAGATGCTTCTGTTGAGATGCAGATGACATAGAATCATAGAATCATAGAGTTGGAAGAGACCACAAGGGCCATTGAGTCCAACCCCCTGCCAAGCAGGAAACACCATCAGAGCACTCCTGACATATGGTTGTCAAGCCTCTGCTTAAAGACCTCCAAAGAAGGAGACTCCACCACACTCCTTGGCAGCAAATTCCACTGTCGAACAGCTCTTACTGTCAGGAAGTTCTTCCTAATGTTTAGGTGGAATCTTCTTTCTTGTAGTTTGGATCCATTGCTCCATGTCCGCTTCTCTGGAGCAGCAGAAAACAACCTTTCTCCCTCCTCTATGTGACATCCTTTTATATATTTGAACCTGGCTATCATATCACCCCTTAACCTCCTCTTCTCCAGGCTAAACATGCCCAGCTCCCTTAGCCGTTCCTCATAGGGCATCGTTTCCAGGCCTTTGACCATTTTGGTTGCCCTCCTCTGGACACGTTCCAGTTTGTCAGTGTCCTTCTTGAACTGTGGTGCCCAGAACTGGACACAGTACTCCAGGTGAGGTCTGACCAGAGCAGAATACAGTGGCACTATTACTTCCTGGATGTGAGTGTCAGTGATGGTTTGCTAATTTCTGAGTCCAGAAGAGAGCTACTAATAAAAACAAATTAACGAAAAATATAAAATATATGACCTATTTGCCAGAGAACCCCTAATTTTGGAGTTTGCCCTGCTGGTTGCCACATATGATGCTTAACATTAGAAGCTAGAAAAATGATCACAATCCAGTTTTCAGAGATTCTAAGTATAGGCTTTAACGTTTAATGGAAATTTAAATTTGTCTGTATCTGGGGTTTTTTTAAAGAGAGAGACTAAGATGAGTGAATAAAAAAATGAGTTGAATTTGGTCCAGTGCAGAGAGGTGTCCGTCTTGGTAGTGGAGCAACGAAGGGAGTTTTCTCTTGTCCCAATGCACCGCATGTTCATGTGGAACTTGGTGTTAAATATTCATAGATGGCTTTAATTTCAAAACATATGATTTATTAATTTTAGATCCAATGGTATTGATTGGCATGTTGTTGCTTTTTATCCATCTTGGCTTGGTAGCTACTCTGTTGGTATGAAAGTGGCTGATGAAAACCCATCCTCACTCTCCCTAGCTTGCAGGCCTGTCTTAAACTGAGGATTGAGCTTCCAAGGCATAAGAGAAACCCCTGGTTAAAACTGGACAATAAATTTCTTACTTCATAGCCTGGAATTTAGCAACAGAACATCCAAGTGCTTTTTGTTCAGATCACTAAGGAGATGAGGCAATTGGATTACAACTAACAGGGCACCAAAACAGAGCAATAGCCATCAGTGAAGCTGCTCAACATGATGCCCATACTTGAACCTAGAATCTAGATCACTGTTTCTCAAGCCTGGGACTCCAGGTGTTGTTAGATTACAATTCCCAGCATCCCTGGCCAGCAGGACCAGTGGCCAGGGATGATGGCAGTTGTGCGCTGGATCTAGACACATCAAAGAAGCGTTTCTATTTAAAGCGTTGTAAATTTAAATAAGGAAAAGAGGTAGAGAACGGGAACTCCATGTCACTATCTTGTGGCACAATCTTATATCAAACATACATTGCATATAAATCACTTTTTCTTTACCGGTCTAGCTGAGTCTGTAGTCCAACAACAGCTAGAGACCCAAGTTTGAGAATGGTCTAGACAGGCAAGCGTCTGTTGTGGCCCCAAGCTGCCTCAGATGGCCTCACCTACATCACCTGCTTTCCCTTTCAGTGGTTCATCTTGGAGAGGAGTGAGGGTCCTCCCAGTTGAACGATGTGGCCCAGGGAGAGAGGGGAAAATAGTGGAAGATAACAACTGGCTTCGCAAATGGTGTAAACAGGAACGGTTTGGATTCTTAGATCACGGACTGCAGTTTCTTAAAGATGGACTTCTGGCAAGCGATGGGCTGCACCTCACAATGGTTGGGAGGAATGTTTTTGCCAAAAATCCCAGAAACCTCATCAAGAGGGCTTTAAACTGACTAATGTGAGGGAGGGAGATAGTGCTCTTGAAGGTAGGAGTCTATCAATTGATGAAGATGATCATCCAAATGTCATAGACCAAATGGAGCAAACAGCACGCAGACCTAGTGGTGGGAGGAAAAAATCCTTAAATAAGAGACACAGGGGAATGATTAATGGACTTCAATGTCTGTACACTAATGCGCAAAGCATGGGAAATAAACAAGATGAGCTTGAGGTCTTGGTACAGCAAACTAAATATGACACAATAGGCATCACTGAAACCTGGTGGGATAAGTCCCACGATTGGAATGTAATAATGGAGGGATACAATCTATTTCAGAGAAGCAGACCAGACAAGAAAGGAGGAGGAGTGGCGTTATATGTCAGGGATGTGTATACCTGTGAAGAGATCCAAGATTTAGAACCTCAAAGCCAAAGTGAGAGCATTTGGGTCAAAATTAAGGGAGAGAAGAATAACAGTGACCTCATTGTGGGAGTTTACTATAGATCCCCAAGCCAAACGGAGGACATAGATGATGCCTTCCTGGAACAGATGGCCAAGCATGCAAAAGGAAGGGAGATAGTAGTAATGGGGGACTTCAATTACCCGGATATTTGTTGGATGTCAAACTCAGCCAAGAGCATAAGGTCAAACAGATTCCTCACTGGCCTTGCAGACAACTTCATTGTCCACAAAGTGGGAGAAGCAACAAGAGGAACAGCCATTTTAGATCTGGTCCTAACCAATGTTGATGACCTGGTTAGTGAGGTAGAAGTGGAAGGATCATTAGACGCGAGTGATCATGCTCTTCTGAAGTTTACTATACAGCGGAAAGGAGCAGCCAAGCATACTAGGACTCAATTTCTTGACTTTAAGAAAGCCGACTTCCTAAAACTTAGGGAAGTGCTGGGTGAGATCCCATGGACAGTAATACTAAAAGGAAAGGGAGTTCATGATGGCTGGGAGTTTGTTAAGAGGGAGATAGTAAAAGCACAACTTCAGGCAATACCAATGAGACGGAAACATGGAAGGTGCCTAAAGAAGCCAGGGTGGCTATCTAAAGAACTTTTAACTGAGTTAAGATTTAAAAAGGATGTGTACAAAAAATGGAAAAGGGGGGAAACCACCAAAGAGGAATTCAAACAAATAGCCAGCACGTGTAGACACAAAGTCAGAAAAGCTAAAGCACAGAATGAACTCAGGCTTGCTAGAGAGGTTAAAAGCAACAAAAAAGGCTTTTATGGGTATGTTCGTAGCAAAAGGAAGACCAAAGAAACCGTGGGGTCACTCAGAGGAGAAGACGGTGAAATGCAAACAGGGGACACAGAAAGGGCTGAACTCCTCAATGCCTTCTTTGCCTCAGTCTTCTCCGATAAAGAAAACAATGCCCGACCTGAAGAATTTGGAGGAAATGATTCAGCAGAGGAAACACAGCCCAGAATAACTAAGGAGATAGTACAAGAATACTTGGCTAGTCTAGATGTATTCAAGTCTCCAGGGCCAGATGAACTGCATCCAAGAGTATTAAAAGAACTGGCAGATGTGATCTCAGAACCACTGGCAGTCATCTTTGAGAATTCCTGGAGAACAGGCGAAGTCCCGGCAGACTGGAGGAGGGCAAATGCCATCCCTATTTTCAAAAAGGGGAAAAGAGAGGACCCAAATAATTACCGCCCAGTCAGTCTGACATCTATACCAGGGAAGATTCTGCAGCAGATCATTAAGCAAACAGTCTGTGAGCACCTAGAAAGGAATGCTGTGATCACCAATAGTCAGCATGGATTTCTGAAAAATGTCATGTCAGGCTAACCTGATCTCGTTTTTTGACAGAATTACAAGCCTGGTAGATGAAGGGAACGCAGTGGATGTAGCCTACCTTGATTTCAGCAAGGCATTTGACAAGGTGCCCCATGATATTCTTGTAAAGAAGCTGGTAAAATGCGGTCTTGACTATGCTACCACTCAGTGGATTTGTAACTGGCTGACTGACCGAACCCAAAGGGTGCTCATCAATGGTTCCTCTTCATCCTGGAGAAGAGTGACTAGTGGGGTGCCACAGGGTTCTGTCTTGGGCCCGGTCTTTTTCAACATCTTTATCAACGACTTGGATGATGGACTCAATTATAAAGTCTTGTGGCTGAGGTAGTATTTAAGATGGAGACTTCATAGCTCATCTATACTTCAACTGCTCACCTGCAAACAGACTTAATCACATGATCAGGACAAGAGTCTGCCAAACACTTATAAATGGCAGCATATGGCATTTATTCAACATATACTGAACATTAAGCTTGGAGGGGTTACTGTAAAAAAAACACTGGGGTAATAAAGAAAAATGCAGCAGAGTAACCCCAGAGGACAGGATCACACTTCAAAACGACCTTGACAGATTAGAGAACTGGGCCAAAACAAACAAGATGAATTTTAACAGGGAGAAATGTATTGCACTTGGGCAAAAAAAAACCCCGAGAAGCACAAATACAAGATGTGTGACACCTGGCTTGAGAGCAGTACATGTGAAAAGGATCTAGGAGTCTTGGTTGACCACAAACTTGACATGAGCCAACAGTGTGACGCGGGAGCTAAAAAAGCCAATGCAATTCTGGGCTGCATCAATAGGAGTATAGCATCTAGATCAAGGGAAGTAATACTGCCACTGTATTCTGCTCTGGTCAGACGTCACCTGGAGTACTGTGTCCAGTTCTGGGCACCACAGTTCAAGAAGGACACTGACAAACTGGAACGTGTCCAGAGGAGGGCAACCAAAATGGTCAAAGGCCTGGAAACGATGCCTTATGAGGAACGGCTAAGGGAGCTGGGCATGTTTAGCCTGGAGAAGAGGAGGTTAAGGGGTGATATGATAGCCATGTTCAAATATATAAAAGGATGTCACATAGAGGAGGTAGAAAGGTTGTTTTCTGCTGCTCCAGAGAAGCGGACACGGAGCAATGGATCCAAACTACAAGAAAGAAGATTCCACCTAAACATTAGGAAGAACTTCCTGACAGTAAGAGCTGTTCGACAGTGGAATTTGCTGCCAAGGAGTGTGGTGGAGTCTCCTTCTTTGGAGGTCTTTAAGCAGAGGCTTGACAACCATATGTCAGGAGTGCTCTGATGGTGTTTCCTGCTTGGCAGGGGGTTGGACAGGATGGCCCTTGTGGTCTCTTCCAACTCTATGATTATATGAGGGTGAGGGTTCTGTGATTTCTAAGATGCAAAGAGCTGGGCAATGAGTGGAAGGAGAACAGGAAAGGCATCAGCTGCAAGGCCTTCTAAGGGAGAATGAAGCACAATTTGTCGCATGCAGATTTTTTTGAGAAAGGCTGGAGCAACACTCAGAGGTGCCCTTAAAGACTCATTACTGGAGAACCCCCACTTCTGGAGTAAGGCCTGCTGGTTTTTTTTGCATTCAATATGCAGCACACTGAGTTCCTGGAGGAGGGAAAACGGGATTCATATGCTCTGCAAAGCTTCTCCTACTAGCAGCATTCTTTTCCCTACAGCACATAACATTGTAGGGTTTCTGTCAAGAATGGAGTTCTCAGTTCAGTTCTCAGAGACTTTCACTGGCACATTCTTGCCAATCCAGTTTGTTGAGAATTGATTACTCAGTTAAGGTATGGGGCAATTATTTATTTTAATGCAATCTCAATTACCTAAATCATTAAGATAATCAGATATCTGAATACAGATTGACATGGGAGCTACAGACTGAAGTATGTGGCATTTCTACTAGAATTCAGACATAGGGGATTTCCCTTGCATATTCCTTTGTAGTGGCATGCACACACTGCACGCTAATAAGTGCTGAGTTCAGGTGTTTTCTTGTGCACACACAACATAATCCCCAAGTCATCCTTATTCCACACTACTTAATCAATCAAAAGCACATTCTGTAGGATGGTTATAATCCATTTTGTACCAAGAATGCTCTTCTCAAGCTGCCTGGCATAGCTCTCAAGTCTAGCACAGCCCTTCCTAGTGCAGTGCCCCCAACTGGCTGGAACGGACAGGAGTTATAGTTCCAAACATCTGGATGGTACCAGGTTAGGGAAGACTGATGGAGTAAATGAGCATTAACCTGAGAGTACGAGGTTCTCTCCTGAAATGTAAGAGAAGCCAGTTAGTCTATTTTTCATGTTTTGTTTCAGGCGGAATAGTAGGCTTCACAAAATATGCAGTGCAGAGCAATCTGGCAATCTCTCCACAATATCTCTGTCTCACCAGAATCATGCTGTAGGCCTAGCAGTTTGCTCTTCTTCATCTCTGCATTTTAGGGGAGAATCACAGTTTCACAGTGTGTAAAACTTACCACTGAAATTTCCACTGATCACATAAGGAATGACTCCATCTGGCCACACCCGCTCAAGGCGGGATGTGGCGGCCCGGCGGCTTCGAGGCTGCCCCCGCCCCTGCTTCCATCGCCTCCTCTGCTGCCTCCCGGGTCTCATACTGGTGCTGTTTGAACTGTTCCCTTTGATGGAGACAATAAAGAGGTTCATGAGCACAGCTCTTTCCCATTTTGTGCAGGGAGATCACCTCACCCAACTTTTGTTCATTGACTTCAGGGCAGAACTGGAACGCAAGCCCCACGAGAAAGATAAGCTTGAGTGACCTCCCTATTCCTCCCAAATAGCTGCCTATGTTTTATTTTTTATTATTATTTTAAATAATATTTATTAAGTTTTCCAATTTAACAATCCAATAAATGCCACATTAAAGACATTCCAAATTATAAAATAATCAAACAGTCCAAATATTAAGCCAAATCATAAATCATTGTTTGACTTCCCACGCTCTGAGGTCGGAGGATTGCCATCATCTCACATTTGTGCTGCTTTCTTAATTAGTCCAGGTGGTTCCCATAAATCAATCCGATGTTAATCCTTCGTTCGTTTTCACAGCCTCTTAGTTCGTCCAGCAAGCGAGTTATATCAAAACAGTATGTTTCTGTGTGGGTGTTTATTTTCTTCTGTGTCTTTCACTTTTGCTTCTTCATGCCAGTTGTTATCCAATACAACACATCCCAAAATGGAGGAAATCTGGCTTTCTGCCAATTGTTTCAGGCATATGTCCAAACCCTTCCGTTTTGTCTCATACCAGAACTGATAAGTCTGTACTTTACCTAGGAGCCTCAATTCCCATCTTCCACTCTTAACAGTCCATCAGAATTAATTGCAAGTTCATAAGTCTTTCCCACACAGTTAATAACTCACTCAGAGCATGCCTGTTAATTACGGTAAGTCCGAATTATCATCTTAAATTATCATCAGGAGTTTGCTCGCTCATGACGGCGACTTTGGAGAGTTGCTGAAGAGACGCATGGTGTTTTCCACCCAGCGCCCCCTGCCCCCTCATTCCTACCAGATTGGGGCCAGGTGTTGGGCGATCTGTGGGTGAAGCTGCCCACCCGGCCGGGGGGCGGGGCTGGAAGGATGATTACTCACATTTCATCCTCAAAATATCCCATGCGAAATGGCAAAGATGTAACCAACAGCAAGCCAACCATGGCTGACCAAACCGGAAGTCTCAATGGCTGCCTGGGATTAAGTGCATTGAACTGCTTTGCTTCTATTAAGATGCAGATCTCAGTTAACCACGATGGAAGTCCTGTTGAGTGAAAGAAACCACTAACCCTCTCACTACTTGTTTACCTTCCTTTCCCTCTGGTCCAGAAAAAAAGTGATGCGTGCAGACAGTAGATGATGCCACTTGCTTGCTCATTGGTTCTCTGTCTGGCAAACAGTGATGAGGAAGATGAGCATCAGCAAGCTCTGCGGCTAATGGCAAAGAATAACTAGACCCACGGGGGGGGGGGTCATGCTGGGGGTCCTTGAGAGTGTCTTGCCAAAGGGCCCACCAAAACTTGGAGCTGGCACTACATTCCTTATCAACCAATAGTCTAATGCCATTTTTCATGTGTCTAAAGACCCCTGCTGCCTGCCAAGGTAGGCTGCGACACTAGATTAAAGATTGGGCTGTTATTTCATATCAATCAGTGAACTTCAGTTTTTCCTTCCGAGTTCATTTTCTCTCCTACTTCTCCTTATCCCCCCTCAGAATCCCACTTTTTGCTTTCTCCTCATTCTCCTGAGACACTCCTTTTTCCTCCAAATTTGTTTTCAGGGGGCAAGACAAGATGGGCCACTACTTACCACACCTGCTATATATGCAAACAAGCTTGAACGGTGCCACATCTAGTTTGCCCCACAGGCTCCTGCCTCTTCTCTTGAGGGTTTCTCTTTGCTCCACTCAACCAGCCACTGCTAGGGAGGCCTTTCACGGCCCAGCCCCTCTGTGACAGAAAGGCAGGCAAGCCAATCATTGCCCAAAGCTTCTTGAGCATCACTGCTTCTGCCACCACCACCAAGTCTCTTAGTAATTTATTAGATAGCTAGTGACATCACAACTCTTACCACACAAATTGAATCCTATGCATTTTCTTAAACCACTCTTTGTCCAAAAATGCTGACTCCTTGGTGTGTCTTATACAGCCATTTCCCATTTTTGTAGGTTAGGTATTTATTGTGGTCTTCAAATCGGAACCAGTGAAGGTCGAGGTCCTGTGTGAGTGTCTGGAGGTGGTTGGAGGATGGATGGCGGCTAACAGACTGAGACAGAAGTACTGTTTTGGGGGGACAGGAGACGGGCGGGTGTGGAGGACTCCCTGGTCCTGAATGGAGTAACTGTGCCCCTGAAGGACCAGGTGTGCAGCCTGGGAGTCATTCTGGACTCACAGCTGTCCATGAAGGTGCAGGTCAATTCTGTGTCCAGGGCAGCTGTTTACCAGCTCCATCTGGTACGCAGGCTGAGACACTCTCTGCCCGCAGACTGTCTCACCAGAGTGGTGCATGCTCTGGTTATCTCTCGCTTGGACTACTGCCATGCGCTCTATGTGGGGCTACCTTTGAAGGTGACCCAGAAACTACAACTAATCCAGAATGCGGCAGCTAGACTGGTGACTGGGAGCGGCCACCGAGACCATATAACACTGGTCTTGAAAGACCTACATTGGCTCCCAGTACGTTTCCGAGCACAATTCAAAGTGTTGGTGCTGACCTTTAAAGCCCTAAACAGCCTCGGTCCAGTATTCCTGAAGGAGCGTCTCCACCTCCATTGTTCTGCCCAGATACTGAGTCCAGCGCCGAGGGCCTTCTGGTGGTTCCCTCACTGCGAGAAGCCAAGTTACAGCGAACCAGGCAGAGGGCCTTCTCGGTAGTGGCACCTGCCCTGTGGAACGACCTCCCGCCAGATGTCAAAGAGAAAAATAACTACCAAACTTTTAGAAGACATCTGAAGGCAGCCCTTTTTAGGGAAGTGTTTAATGTTTAATAGGTTATTGTATTATAGTGTTTTGTTGGATGCTGCCCAGAGTGGCTGGGGAAACCCAGCCAGATGGGCGGGGTATAAATAATAAATTGTTGTTATTATTATTATTATTATTATTATTATTATTATTATTATTATAGGTATGAAGCCATGGAAAACCCAGGTGGCAGAAGGCAGGTTGGTTGCTTAAACTGTTTTGCCTGCTGTCATGTCAAGAAAACAGGCCATTGCATCTTTTTCTTCTAGTGGATGGTATTAGGGCAGCTGCAAGACATGGCTAGTTTATTCAGATGCAATGCATATTTGACTGTGAAAAAGCAGTTTTCCCTCCAAAGCTTTGGCTGGTTTTGTTAACACAAGAGCAGAAGAAGTGCAAGGGTTTATGCCAAGATCTTTATCTCCAAATTGTCTGGAATGCTCTCTATCAGTCAAGCTGCCGCCACAGCCTATAGAAAGCCTATTACCTGGCAGGAGAACCTACCCCAAAGGCCCATGGAGGAGGGCCCAGTGATCTGGCAAGGAGAAACTCAAAGCTAGGCTTTGTACATGCCAAACATGAGCAAGGAGTACCCAAGGCCTCCCTGCACTCCTCACAACATGAACCAGGTCCTTTTCACTGCCTCTTTGCCATGAAAAGTGGGGCTGGGTGATGGAGAGGGCCCAATCTGCACCAGAAAGGACACAACGCCCACGGAGGCTTCACGGTCACATTTTGGTCCTCCCAAATGAGGACAAAATAGTGAGTTGCCAACCAACATTCCAAGTCAAATAACAAAATCCAGGTGTGCCAGATTTGACTGAAACTCTGGGCACTTTCTTCAGATACACTCTAAAATTCGGGGGGGGGGGGTAAAAAACAAACCCCAATACCTGAATAGCTTATGTTTTTAGTGAGCAATTTTGTTGGAATTAAATAATGTTGCTGCCTATATAACATCCTCCAGTCTTTCATCCCTTTCTCTTGAGGAGATTATCCCACAGTTAAACAAATGTCACTGTCAAGGAGATTTCATTTAAAAAACCACCCTGGGTAATAAATCTTCCAATTGTTCCCTCTCTGCTAAAGAAATGTAGACAGTTACATGGGTGTTCTTGAGGATGGCTGAGAAGCAGACCCATGTGAACCCAGTTACCTTTGTCCTGTGCCTGATGAACCTGGATCCTGTCAATATTATCCATGGACCTGAGCCAGGCTGGCTGCACCCTCTTCCAGGCTCTCCCAAAGTAACAGCAGCTGAGCTAACAGTGGTCTCCTGACCCTTGACTTGCAACAGAAGCATGATGAATATAATGCAACGCTATAACACTTTCTTTATCTTTGCTGCACTGACTTTCCTCATCTCCATTCAGTCTCATTTTAGAAATCCTTTAGCTAAGACTACAGTGAAAACTAAAATGAGTCTACAGAATGGAAGAAACAGAAATCAGGTTTGGAAATGGAGCATCACAAAGCACATCCCAGCTGTCAACTACTGAATTCACAGGAAAGGCCTCCTGAGTTCTGCCTTCTGGAAAAAGGGTTAGTTTGAACAATCAGCAGAATCAAGTAGCAAAGTTTTTTTTCTAGACTGTCCCCAAAAGGAAATGAATTAGATACCATTTGCAAAATGGGTTTTAACGCAACAAAAACAAAACCATATTTTCTGTTGTGTATTGAGTCAAAGGATTTTATATCTGTATTATTATTGTCTGTATTGCATTAGGGTAAAGTAACTGCCTTTTGGTTCCAGAGGGTACAGCTACTATTGGTTCATTTAAGCTGCTGTATTTGGATCCTCTGTCTTACTGGTTTCCTCCAAAAGGCAGGACTGTGATTGCCTGATATTGTTCCCTCCAAAATGTATCCTTTCTAGCTTGTTCCCTGTCCCTATAAATGTAGCTCTCCCCTCCTCAAGTCTCAGTCTTGTTTGCTTTAATAAAGAAGTGTTGCTAGAGAACTGTCTCCAGCATATTATGTCAAGAGAGCTGAAATCACAAACCCCACGTCACAACAACTGGCGACGAAGGTGGGATCCGGAATGCTGAGGAGCGGTTAACGCAGCCCTGCCTCAGAGTCCGGATTGAAGCTAAAACAAGACTCACTGGCCAGCTGAGAAGACGACCCTGCCCACAGGACAATGGAGAGTCCAAGGGTATTGGAGCCCTTCCAGCCATCAGAGTCCCACACGTGGGAAGACTACATCGAACGCTTCGAGTTCTTCGCAGTGGCTCAAGGGATCACCGATGCCAGCAAAAGAAGGGCCACATTCCTGAGCTACTGTGGGCCTGAGATCTTCACGCTGGCCAAGGCATTGCTTGCTCCAGCGAAGCTAAGTGAGACATCTCTCAAAGATATTCTTGCCTGCCTAACAAGCCACTTGGCGCCTACTGAGACCAAGATGGCCCGGTGGATGGAGTTTCATAAGAGGCAGCAGCGTGCTGGGGAGTCTGTATCTGCATTTCTAGCTGAACTGCGGAAGCTCGCTCAGCACTGCGACTTCCAAGATCTGGAAGAGACTCTCTTGGATCGTTTTATCGGTGGTCTGAGCAGCAAGAAAGCCAGAAGACGCATCGTGGCTAAAGAAGAGGTTACCTTTGCTTCAGCCTTGAAGGAGGCCACTGCCACGGAGAATTATGAAAGAGAGGAGCTTGATGCCAGTCGCAGGGCCCCTAAGCCACAGATAGAAGTTGCGCATGCCATGGACGAGCTAGAGGCTACTTCGAGCCAGAGCCCAGTCCGTGGGGTCGAGTCAGTGCATCAGGCCTGCACTGCACAAAGATCACCGAGGCAGGTGCCCTGGTTGTGGCGGGAACCATGAGCGGAAGAGTTGTCGTTTCCGGGATGCTATGTGCCGGACGTGCGGGAAGACAGGTCACATCGCCAGGGTCTGTAGATCGGCGGCGTTGGGAGCGACAGGAGCACCTAGACTGGAGCATCGCAGATCGCCCACAGCAACCCACGTTCTACAGGACTGCTACTACGTAACGGAGATCAACGGGAGGGTCGTGCAGTTTCCAGCGCAAGGCAAGGCACACGTCAAGGTGAAGATTGAGGGTCAGCTGTGCGACATGGAGGTGGACTCCGGATCTGGATTCACTATCGTGTCGGACCAGACCGCGAGGACATTCTTCCCCAGAGGTAAGTTGCCCCCTCTGGAGCCCTTCCCGGCAACTTTGCAGTCATACTCAGCGGGCCGCATCCATGTCATGGGAATGTGTGCCGTGAGAGTACAGTTCCGGGACAAACAGGCGGTACTCAAACTGGTGATTGCGAAGGGCACTGACTGGTTCCCCGCCCTGGGACTGAGTATATCAGGGCTTAATTCAATCCAAACCTGCCCTGAGATGAGTGAGGCATTATGCAAAGAATTTGCTGGTCTCTTTAATGGAAAACTGGGTTGTTATAAAGGGCCCCCAGTTGACTTCGAATTGGACCCTGGGGTGGCCCCAATCCGACTCAAACCAAGGCGAGTGCCATTTGCACTGCAACCCAAGATCGAAGCAGAGCTGGATAAATTGGTCAAGCAGGGAGTTCTCTCACCCGTGGACTCCGCTAAGTGGGAGACTCCAATCGTCACGCCCCTTAAAGCAAATGGGGAAGTCAGGATCTGTGCTGATTACAAATGTACTATCAATAAGGCACTCAGGGGAAACTCATACCCCATTCCAGTCGTATCACATCTGTTGGCTAAACTGGCTGGGGGCAAGGTGTTCGCCAAAATTGACCTGGCACAAGCTTACCAACAGCTGCCAGTAACCCCACAATCAGCTAAAGCACAGACTATTGTCACACATAAAGGGGCGTTCAGAGTTAACAGATTACAATTTGGAGTTTGTGTGGCCCCAGGGATTTTTCAAGGGCTCATGGAACGCCTGTTAAGAGGTCTGCCGGGGGTCTTGCCATTTTTTGATGACGTTTTGATTGCTGGAAAAGACCCACAGGAACTGGTTGCGCGTGTCCGTGCAGTGTTGCTCAAGTTCAAGGAGGTGGGATTGCAACTAAAAAAGGAAAAATGCAGTTTTGGGGTGCCAACTGTGGAT
Source organism: Podarcis gaigeae (assembly GCF_964106915.1). NCBI lineage: Eukaryota > Metazoa > Chordata > Lepidosauria > Squamata > Lacertidae > Podarcis > Podarcis gaigeae. The sequence goes on along the minus strand of NC_139692.1, from coordinate 1,539,282 downwards.
TTCTTGGGGTTTAAAATTGATGCATCAGGCATCCACCCCACAGATGCTAAGGTTAAGGCCATCATCGAGGCACCACGACCACAGAACAAGACGGAGTTGCAGTCATTCCTGGGACTTATTAACTTTTATCATTCGTTCTTACCCCATAAAGCTTCGGTAGCTGAACCATTACATAGACTGTTGCAGAAAAAGAATGTGTGGCGATGGGGGCAGGAGCAGCAGAAGGCTTTTGACTCCTTGCGAGGAATGCTGAGTAGCAGGAGCGTCCTTGCTCATTATGATGAGTCGAAGCCGCTGGTCCTGGCATGTGATGCCTCTCAATACGGTCTGGGGGCGGTGCTGAGTCATAGGGAACCTGATGGGTCGGAAAAGCCCATCTCTTTCTATTCCCGTACGTTGTCGGCCACGGAGCGCAACTATGCTCAAATTGACAAAGAGGCACTTGCAATTGTGGCAGGAATCAAAAAGTTCCATGATTATGTGTACGGTCGCCATTTCTCCATTGAAACGGACCACAAACCACTGTTAGGGTTGTTCAACCCGAACAAACAAACGCCACAAATTCTCTCCCCCAGAATGTTGCGTTGGTCTATATTCCTGAACAGGTTCCAGTACACCTTGACCCATGTGCCGGGGAAGCGGTTGTGCCACGCTGATGCGCTGAGTCGATTGCCTCTTCCTGGCGGGAGCAATGAGGATCCTGCTCCAGCGGAGCACATAATGATGCTGGAAACACTTCCGGGGGCTCCTGTAACGGCTACTGATATAGCTGAGAAAACGAGGAAAGATGCTGTTCTCTCCCGTGTGCTCACCTGGGTGGGGAGGGGGTGGCCAGGTGGTCCGCATGAAGACAAATTCAGGCCTTATGCGACAAGGCAGCACGAGTTATCCATGCATAAGGGTTGTCTCCTGTGGGGAGATAGGGTGATCATCCCAGCACCACTGAGAAACAGGGTTCTTGAGACGCTTCACATGGGACACCCGGGAATGGTCAGGATGAAGTCGCTAGCCCGATGTTATGTGTGGTGGCCTGGAATGGACCAGAACATAGAACAATGGGTACGAACATGCAAGGCATGCCAAGAGGTGCGGCCAGAAGTGGCCAGAGCACCAGTTCACTGGTGGGAGCAGTCCAGATCTCCCTGGAGCCGGCTGCACTTAGATTTTGCTGGGCCATTCCAGGGGAAGGTCTTTTTGGTTATCGTTGATGCATATTCCAAATGGTTAGAAGTGGCGATGGTCCCTAGCATGGCATCAGCTGCCGTAATCAAGGTGTTGAGGCAGCTGTTTGCAACCCACGGGTTACCTGAGACCATTGTATCAGATAATGGGGCAGCTTTTGTATCCCAAGAATTCAGGGCATTCTTGGCTGATAACTTCATAAGAGGGGTCACATCCGCGCCCTTTCACCCATCCTCCAATGGGCAGGCGGAGCGCATGGTAAGAACAGCCAAAGAATCCATTGCGCGCTTAATGGAGGGTAACTGGTCAGCTTGCATCGCGCGAATGTTATTTTTGCAGCATGCGACGCCATGTACTGCAACGGGCAAGTCGCCAGCTGAGCTGCTCTTGGGTAGAAGACTGGTAACGGTGCTGGATTATGTCCACCCGGATAAAATGCCAAACCGTAATGCAAGAGCAACCCCCCAGGCTGAGACTGACACAACAAGGTATCTCGCCCCTGAAGATCTGGTCTGGGTGAGGAACTATTCACGAGGTTCGCGGTGGGTGGGTGGTGTGGTCACCCGGGCTAGTGGACCTGTGTCCTATTATGTGACCTTGGAAAATGGGCAAGTTTGGAAGAGACATATAGATCAGCTGAGGCGCCGGGCGCTCAGCAGAGAGGAGTCTGATAATTCATCCCTGGCTAACGACGCAGAGCTACAAGGCCAGGGTGAAAATGGCCCAGAGGTGCAGTCACCAGGGGCCTCAGCAAATGAACCAGGGTCTGCTGGTCCTCAGGATGACGAGGTACAGGTAGGGGACCCTGAGATGTCTGGGACTCCATCTGTTCCTGACGAAACCCCTATAGCAGCCCCTCTACCACAGGTGACACTCAATCCAGAACCGGCAACACCTGTTGTCAGGAGATCAAGTAGAAGTTGTAGGACCCCACAGTACCTGAGAGATTACGTCTGCTGTGCTCACTAGGGGGGGGAGGGGTGTTGTGTATTGAGTCAAAGGATTTTATATCTGCATTATTATTGTCTGTATTGCATTAGGGTAAAGTAACTGCCTTTTGGTTCCAGAGGGTACAGCTACTATTGGTTCATTTAAGCTGCTGTATTTGGATGTCCTCCAAAAGGCAGGACTGTGATTGCCTGATATTGTTCCCTCCAAAATGTATCCTTTCTAGCTTGTTCCCTGTCCCTATAAATGTAGCTCTCCCCTCCTCAAGTCTCAGTCTCGTTTGCTTTAATAAAGAAGTGTTACTAGAGAACTGTCTCCAGCATATTATGTCAAGAGAGCTGAAATCACAAACCCCACGTCACAACATTTTCCATCCTGTGCAACTCACCTGTTGCAAGTGTAGCAGATACATTTTTGAAATACATGTGGTGAGACTATAGAAAACTTTAGAAATTCTTTCACGGTGGTTCAGAAATAATCTGCGTAATGAAAATTGCACAGTCCAGTTCAGTTACAATTCTGCTATATCTAAAAATTCTGGTTAAATTTGAAATACAAATAAACAGGGTCAACCTGGGCCCTGCTAGGCCTATATGGTCATCCTACCCAGCAGCTGTTTTATGCACACAGTAGGGCAGCCTAATAATGGGTCAACATGTAGGATACTCTATGCCACTTTGGAGTCTCTTTTGTAGAAGCGGCTGGGACCGTTGTGCATATATTTGTTGCTTTCAATGAGACTCATGGGGACCATGCGGCCTAAACAGATGTGAAGGTATAACATGTGTTGATAGATCAGTGCTAGAAGTGTGCCAAAGTTCCCTGCATGGGTGTGGGGAAGGGGAATCTTAAGCACACCCTGAACAATAGGTGTGGGTTAGGGTTTTGGAGAGTGTGGTGGGTCACTCCTTTGCTTAACAATATAAAATGTTAATATGCAAGCTAGCTGACAATAATTGACAGTAACTGGTGGGTGTAAGCTGCCCAGAGTGGCTGGGAAAACCCAGCCAGCTGGGCAGGGCATCACCATCACCTTCATCATCATCATCATCATCATGTGGGTGGGAGATGGGGGTCCCTCACCTCCTCTTCCTCGCTTGAACAGTCAGTAACCCTGAGGCAAGATGCCTACTTCAATGGGCAATTACCAGTTCACAGAGTTTTCAGTCAGTTCTGAAACCATTATAATGACCGTAAACATTACTATTATTTTTGAAAAGCTAAAGAACCAGACTGAGAATAGCTAAAAACTTGAAAGTGAGAACTGAAGCGAAACTGTACAAGTGATGAGTAATCCAAACTAGTACTGAGAATCAGATTTTACCCCGGACCGTGTGTCAAGACATGCTATCCAAGTTCCAGTACAATAAGACTGCTCATTTGCTACCAGAAACACGGGTTTGTCTCTGTGTGTGCATTGTCTGAGTCCTTGCTGTAGGGAGATGTGCAACTGTACCTGAGGAGTTAGTGGCAGTTCTCTCAATGGTGTGCCGTGTGAGATCCACAACCCGATCCACCTGGAACATCTTGAGGTCTTCTTCATCCAAGGCAATGTCTCCTAAAAAGGCAACTGTGGGGGGTGGAGAGAGAGAGAACTTGTGAGGAAGAAGTCCAGTTCTGGTTGCTTTGTCTAGACCTTGAAGGAATGTGTGGGTTTTTTTAATGGATGGGAAAGCAGGACACATTCGCCCGCTTTGCATGTGATTTGTGTGAGAAACACCACGGTCACCAAGGGGAAGGGGACCAGTATGGGAAAGCAGGAAACAAAAGACCTCAAATGCACATTATAAACAGTTTATTGAGGCAAAGACAATGTGTTTTTGAGGGTTTTCCCCCTAGTGTAACTGAGGTTATGCACACACTGGACTGTTCTGGGATAGCTCAGTCAGTAGAGCATGTGATACTTAATCTCAGGGTTGTGGGTTCGAGGTCCATGTTGGGCAAAAGATTTCCTGCACTGCAGGGGGCTGCACTAGATGACCCTCATGGTCCCTTCCAACTCTACAATTCTATGATCCCAGTTTTGCACAAACCTGCCCTATATATAGTGTGTCATTGGAAGCATGAGGGCGGTTGCGGCTGTGCACCTTTAACTTTTTTAAAAAATTGAAATACAAGAGCAGTTCTGTGCCGAATAGCCATTAGAAAGGGTTTGATTGTCTTAATTTATATAGTTCATCTATGCTGAAGATCAGGACGCATGTGGTGCTGTGGGTTAAACCACAGAGCCTAGGACTTGCCGATCAGAAGGTCGGCAGTTCGAATCCCTGCGACGGGGTGAGCTCCTGTTGCTCGGTCCCTGCTCCTGCCAACCTAGCAGTTCGAAAGCATGTCAAAGTGCAAGTAGATAAATAGGTACCACTCCGGCGGGAAGGTAAACGGCGTTTCCATGCGCTGCTCTGGTTCAGCAGAAGCGGCTTAGTCATGCTAGCCACATGACCCGGAAGCTGTACACTGGCTTCCTCGGCCAGTAAAGTGAGATGAGCGCCGCAACCCCAGAGTTAGTCACGACTGGACCTAATGGTCAGGGGTCCCTTTACCTTTACCTATGCTGAAGATCTGTCCTTTCCATTTGCACTTTTGTGCATGTTCAACCAGACAAGCACTTTCAACTGAACACTTTCTCACTGTTCCACATTCACACTAGTGTTCAATGGGGTGTATTTGTACTGTGTGCTCCCTCAGCTAGTACTTCTCCATCCTCCCTCAGTTCCAGAAACCTGAGCTCCATTGTAGGCAAGGGCACAGGTATTTGTTTATCTGTGTACACAGCCAATTTGTTTAATTTGTTGAGATTGAATTTTTTCAATATATCAGACTTGCAGAAAACAGCAGAAGCCCACTGAAGAGCACCTCATCAAAACCCCAGCCTTGAAGACTTTTGTCTTGTTCTCTGATTTTACTTTTTAAACCTGCTAATTCAGCATATTCCATCAATTTCCATTCCCTCCTGCCATTTGGGCGCATAGTACTCTCGCTGCCGTAGTTGCATATAGAAACAAATTCCTTTGCTCCATCTGATCCAGTTATCCCTAAAAGAAAAGCTTCTGGTCTTTTGGGGAGAGTCCTCTTCAAAAAACATTTCATTATGTATCATCTCCCAAAATCCCTGAGTTACTCTGCAAGTCCACCACATGTGGTAAAATGTACCTCACTTTCTTCTTCTTTCTTCTTCTTAGTAAATAATGATGTTTGATATACAATCATCTTGGCAGCAAATTGTAATAAACCAACACTGATAAAAGACAACAGGAAGCATCTACTAGCATGCACACTGAGCAGTGCAAACAGTGCACATGCAAGTCAGGAGTAGAATGCGACAGCTGTAAACTGGTCAGACTTTAATTCCCCCAAGACCCCTGCAAAGTCCCTGAATATCGCAATCTGTTTCTGTCTTTTGCTTGAAGCAGCATCTGATAACTCTCCATGCTACTTTTGGATAAGAGAATTCCAAAATAAAGCCTGAAGAAATGTATTACTAATATCTTCGTCCCATTAATAGAATGTGATACAGCTTCAAAAGAAGAGCACCAAAAACCTTAATTAACGGAACTGGCTTTTTTGCAGCTGTATCACATTTGTGGCTCAGGCATCCTGTGATCAACCAGGATCTGCAGATCTCCGTCCTCCTTCTGCTGCTCCCAGCAGTCTCTAACCAGTAAGAAAAAAATGCATGATTAATCCCCAAATGCATGACCTTACAGTTTATACTATTCCATTTCATTCCATTTCTATGACTCTAGTTCATGAGGTCATCTGCTTTTCCTTGCAGAATTCCTAGGTCTTTATTGTATTAAAATATTTTCTAAATTTTGTTTTTCCAGATTTCATCAACACACTTCTACTTCCGTCCACAGACTGTTTGCTAAAATGTAAATAAAGTAGTCCTGGGACCAGTCCCTACTGAACTTAAACTAGTTAATTCTTTCTAACTTTAAAACTTGCTTATAGCACAAAACTATTGTCATTTTACCTTTAGTTAGTTTCTGTAGGGCCTGGATCTCGTTTCCCTGTTTAAATAGTAACATTAATATTGTGTGGTATAAAATGCTTTACTGAAATCCAGGCATATTGTATGTATCAATTACAACTCCTCTCTGTCCAGTGAATAGCACTCATATAAAAAAGGATGAAACCATGATCTTGTGTCCTGCATCTTCAAGGAAACCACACTACTATATGTCACATTAGGTAGGGTTTTTTTATTACTTTAGTATTTATTTCAGAGACTTGCTTTAAGGGATATAGTTTAAGTCCTGTATGTTTGGGGAGGGTTCCATAGTGTTGGGATCTTGACCAAAGTCCAGGCATTTTCCCTGAATTCTGAAAAGCACTTTAAAAAACACAACTACTATTTACAGAGAAATAAATGAAGGCACACTTGTTGCTTAAGAATTGTACTAGCTTTATTTTAAACATGCTGTCTAATAATACTGCTTCCATTTGTTCTCTGGGGCAGTGTACTATGGCCAGTGGCAATGTTGAGTTCTACCCCAGAGTTCTACCCTAGTTTCAACTGCTGGGTGCTCTGGTAGGTTGGGTTTTCAACTAAGCCATCCAATCATTTGTGTCTTGCCGTCTTCAAAGAAATTCAGGGCAGCAGACATGTACCTTGGACTCTCACAACAACCCTACAACCTGAGCAGATATCTGAACTCACTTCTCCCTAGATCAGAGCTTTCCAAACTTTTTCATGTTGGTGACATACTTTTTAGACATGTAAACTAACCCTTTTCCAGCCCCGGGAGGAACGTTTGCGTGACACACCTACACACTGCAGCCAATTCACTAATGTGGTGCGGCAAACAGTTTGGAAAGCTCTGCCCTAGATTAAGACCACTTGCTACAGAATGCATTGTCCAGATTTGCTTTCCCCCCTACCACCTCCATTTTAAGATGGATCTAATAAGACAGACCACTGGAAAATATAAATGCTATAGCCTCCCGCCACCAATTCCCAACCTGCCCAGAAGGATACTTTGATACCATTATCAAATGCTGCAGAGAGATTCGGGATAATTATTAAATTTACACTCCCCCTGTCCTCCTCCTCCTCCTTCATCACGACAACCAAGGCAATTTCAGGCTCTGCAGAGCAGTGGAGCTTCAGTTTCAGGTTCCCGGGACTGCACAATGGCCTGCCAACAACTTCTAAATCTTATTTCCACAACCCAAAGTGTTTTTCAAAAATAAAAATCAATGCTGGTAGTTTTTCCTCAATGTAGACATTCCAGATAAGGAATGCTATCCTGAGCAATATCATCAGGGATGCAAGGAATGTAGACAATATAGCTCAAGGTCTCAAAGACTGGGATGAATTGGCTTTATCATCAGATGGTGTGTGTGTGGAGGGTGTGTGGAGTAGCTAATCTGGGGGTAATATTTGCTCTCTCCTTTTGAGAGCTTGGTTCTTCCAACCCTCAGGATGAGGTGAGGAATAAAACTTTCGCTTCAGCAAAGCTACACCTTCGAAAGAATGCCACAGACCCATCCTTCTCATCTGCCTTTATATGAGAGCACAGTGCATGCAGGGAGGCAGCTGCCATGACTGATAGTGCCTGAGTACCCCATCAGCTCACTGGCTCTGCTGGCAGCTACAGTGTTTGAACATCTGGCTCCCAGAAAGACTGCTGCATGTCTTAGAGATCTTTTTTAAAAAAATTACTACACAAATTGTTTTAACCTCGAACTTCTTTTGCAAATTCCCTTTCTAGTACACCCTCCTATTTTTCTCTCTGCACACACATGCTGCTGAGCCAATCTGAGCTCATACAGCCAAGGGATACTCAAATAACCTCCTATTCATTTGCCACACAAAGTATCAAAACCATATGGTCTAGCTGAAAGAAATGGATAACAAGCCCTGCTCCCTGGGAGAGAACCTGGACTCAGTTCCCTCCTCCCATAGCCCAATTCAGGGACACTTCCCCACTCTAGGCAACTGATACCAGAGGACTCAAAGTTCAGAGTGTGTATGCAAAGGTCCACATTCTGCAATCAGCAACACTGAATTCTGTAATCAAAATAACACATGTTCCCATTTGCTCTCCCCCCCCTCCCAATCTACAAGTTGTGTCATTTTAAGACTGGAAGCATGTCTGTGTAACTCTGGTGGGCCAATCTCAGAAGTCTAAGCTTTGCCTGAGCTCACAACCCACTGGAGGAGGCTGCTGGTGAGCCTGATGCTCACAGGTGCCATTCCCTACACTTAAAACCTCTCAACTCTCCCTTGGCAACTGAGGGTGAAGCAGGATTCCTTAACTAATCCAGCTGGGCTGCCGGTTTCAAATCTGGATACATAAAATATTTAATATCTGCAAAAGCATGTTTGCATGCTTTATTCTGCTAATTTTCTCTTTCAAATAATTTTACCTAATAAGATATTCCCAAACATAGTGCCCATGCAGACAGGTGCATGGAAGGAAACTCTAAGACCTAATCCAAAGAGGGTGGTGCACGGAAGCCACAATGGATAAAGGAGTGTGTCGTGTTCTTTGTGTTAGAAGTGTATATCGAAAAAGCATGCCTTGTCTCCACACAGGCATCCTGGGGACAGCGAACACACTGGGGTGATCAGCAGACTCTGCATTTGCTTTGCCATTTAAAAGTTCCTTGAGGGAACAAAGAGACAACCATCAGCCAGAACTTTGCACAGAGCAAAATCATACAATGGGAATAAAGGCTATGTGGCAAAGCAATCCTGGAATGTGACACATGAGGATCCTTGGCGCACGGAATGGAAACATCTGCAGTCAGTGAGTGAAAGCAGGCAGAAAGAGGCCTCTTGGTGCCCAGCTCCCAAAATGGACCAATTGCATCCCAAATTCATAGTGATTTGTTGGAAGCAGCACAGCTCCTACTCAGCATCTCCACCACCTTCCCCCTCCTTTTCTGACCCAGCTTGGTGACCCCTGGAGTGATGGCCCCCTGTGACAAAAGGGTGGCATCTTATTCCAACATGTGGGGCAAATAACACAATTGCCAAATGCAAAGAATGTACAAGTGGGTTCGCCTTTATTAGCTCCACTTTTGTAACCATATATCAAGAGCCACCTATCACCTTGTACAGCTTCTTGAAGGACGTATTTAAAGGCATCTTTAAAATCCTTTCTAGCACCTAGGCTTATTTCCTCCATCCCCAGGAAGTTGTATGAGATGCCTATTTGACACTGCAATTCCCACTGCAGAGCACATTAGACAGGATGCAGCTGAATCACACTCCCTAACTCTGAAACACAGCTGCTTCCAGTTGGAAAGACCTGGCTGTTGAACAGGGCCAGGCTGGGCTCAAGACATGTCCAGTCCCTCTGATGAACTCAGGGGATGCGTCTCCTGGGAGTTCTGTTGAGCAAGCGCACTAAAATTAACAGGAGATGTGCAAGAGCACTACTAGAGTGTCATTTTTCATACAACAGGATGGTCAGACCCTATAAAATAGGCTTGTTTAATTAATTACTTATTTCATCAAGGAGACTCAAGGTAGCTAACAAACAGTATTAAAACTGGAATAAAAACAAAAGCTTGAAGATATGTGGAAATAAAATTACAGTATCTAACCTGTTTAACAAATTTCAGCAGCACAAAAGTAACACAGAACTGAGCAAGCAAGAATTATATACCGTATTTTTCGCTCTATAACACGCACCTGACCATAACACGCACATCGTTTTTAGAGGAGGAAAACAAGGAAAAAAACATTCTGAATGAAACTGTGGATGTATCATTTTTGTGCTTCATGCTGTGGCCACAGACATGTGATCTGATGGTGAATTTGGGCTGACACAATGCAAAAATCCTGAGAATCCCTGTGCATCCATGGTTTGTAACCACGTTTTTGCACCATTGCAGCCCCAGACAACAGTGGGTGCGTGATTTTGGGGGGGCAGGCTGTAGCCATGGACATGCTATGTGCTCTGATGGTGAATTTGGGCTGACCCAATGCAAAGATCCTGAGGATCCATGTGGATCCATGGTTTGTAACCACGTTTTTGCACCATTGCAGCCCCAGGCAACAGTGGGTGCGTGATTTTGGGGGGGCAGGCTGTAGCCATGGACATGCTATGTGATCTGATGGTGAATTTGGGGTGACCCAATGCCAAAATCCTGAGAATCCCTGTGGATCCATGCTTTGTAACCACATTTTTGCACCATTGCAGCCCCAGGCAACAGTGGGTGCGTGATTCTTTTGGTGCAGGCTGTAGCCATGGACATGCTATGTGATCTGATGGTGAATTTGGGGTGACCCAATGCAAAGATCCTGAGGATCCATGCTTTGTAACCACATTTTAAGTGGGGAGCGAAGGAAAAACAAAGAAGGGACATTAGAGGGGTGTGCAGAGAAGCAGCTGGCTAAGAATGCAGGAGAGGGATTTAACGGGAGGGAGGAAAGAAAGGCAAAAGTTTCCCCCCACCCAAGCCAGCCATCTCTCTCTCTCTCTCTCCCTCCCTCCCCCTCTCTCTCTCCCTCCCCCCTCTCTCTCTCCCTCCCCCTCCCCCCTCTCTCTCTCCCTTCCCCCTCTCTCTCCCTCTCCCCCAGCAGCACCGGAGCTTGCCTGGAGGGGAGGGGCTTTCCCTGCTCTTTGTTCCGTTTCAGCAAACACAGCAATGAAACAGAGAAGGGTGGGCAGTAAGACCCTGAGGCAGAATGCAGGAAAGCAGCCGCTTCCTCTTTTCAGGTTTCGCTTCTCCGTGCAGCGTGCAGCGCCGCGATTTGATTTTTGCATGATTTTTCGGCTCCAGGGACCACACATTCGCTCTATAACACGCACAGACATTTCCCCTTCCTTTTTAGAAGAAAAAATATGCGTGTTATAGAAGGAAAAATACGGTAATTAACCAAGAGCCTTCTTGTCAGGGAACTGCCATTGGAGCCAGAGGCAGAGGGAAGGCTCCAGAGTGATGCCGGAGAGGGTCCCAGTAGGGAGAGAGGCAGCCCATCTGCTGGGGAAGGAAATCAGCGTAACACCAGTGGAGAAGGGGGGCAGATGGGGGAATCGGAGAGGAGGCTCCAAGACTCCTCGCCGGAGACCAGCGGAGAGAGTACGGGTACTCCGCTGCCCACACCCTCCCTGCACGGAAGTAGGAGGAGACTTGGCGTCAAAGAACTTCTTTGCTGGAAGAAGTTCAAGAAACGCCCACTGATGGATTCTGCCAGTGACTGAGACAGCCACGAAGTGAGAGGCTGTCCAGACAGAAAGGGTTCAACCAGGTAACCTAGCCAGGAGTGGCGGCAACTTACGCACGAGCAACCCCTAGAACCATTACACTTCTTTAAAAGTCAGGTCTTTGCCAACTGCCTGAAGCAATATAGCGGAGGAGAAGTGCCTCTGTCTGACCCCAGCCTTGCCTCTTGAGGTTGAGGGATTTGGAGCAGGACACCAGCTCCTTCTTGCAAAGAAACCTAGAGAAGATGCCAGCTTTTAAGGTGCCATCTAAAGGTAAAGACCACCTTGAAACAAGCCTGAAAACTAATAGGGAGCAAATGAAATAATGTAAAGCTGGAGTTTAAAAATCCACAATCTGGCTGCAGAATACTGTGCTAAATGAAGTTCCCAAACACTTTTCAAGGGCTGCCTCACATAGAACATATTAACTTAGGTCTGCTGTTGTCAGGAGGGGCTGTAGACAATGTACCAACCAAAGCTGGAAAAAGACACCCTTTGCCACTGAAGCCGCCTGCATGTCCTACAGAAGCGCCAAAAGGAGTACTCCCAAACTAGGTGCAGTGCCTGATCTTTCAAGAGGAGTGCAACCCCATCCACAACTGGCTACAAACACAACTCTGAGTCACATGGTTCACCTACCAATAATCCTTCCATGTTGGCTGGATTAAGTTCCAGTGTACTGCACCCCAGCCAGTTCTTTGCAGCTATCAAATAGCGGTTTGGCCTTTCAACTGCCTTCTTAGAACCCAAATCTCTAGATGACCTCCCCAGAAGAGAATGGGGGACAAGATGGAGCCTTGTGAAACTCCATTGGGAAAGGCCATTGAGGAAACCAGCAGTCCCCCAGAGCACTTTCTAGAGCCTCTCTCAGGAATGAATGGACAGTTCAACACCATGCCCCCAGTTCCCATCCCTTCAACATGACCCAGAAGGACACCTTTGTCTATGTTATCAAACCAACAGGGTGACACTTCCCCTACCATCTACCAGCACAGATCACAGAGTGACCAGAGCAGGCCAAAATCCAAACTGGAATGGATAATTGTTTCCTTCGCTGTGGTCCATGCACACTCCCCAAATGGGTATTAGACATGGAGTGATAGTTGGGCAAGTCTGAGGGGTGCAAAGAAAACGGAGGGTGTGAAGCCTTCTCTAAGCAAGGCATTTCTTACACAGGCTGTGTGTATAAGCCTGACTATTGATTTTATCAGCCAGGACGGGCAGAGATCAAGACCACAGGTCAGTGAACGTACTTCTCCAAAGGTTTTGTCCACTTCCTCAGGGTCAACAAGCTGAAAGGTATCCAGTAAAAAAGGACAAACCTATTCCCTATTTTCCCATGGAGCCTCTACGGACAAACAACAGCCCAGGTCAGGGTAGATTCAAGTTATTTTATTGGCAGAGAGCTTTGCAAACAAAGTGCTTTGCAAATCAGGTTTCTGTGGCCTCATATAACTCTTTTCGATGACCATGAAGTTAAAAAGATCCTTCACAGTATAAAATAGCTCTGCTGTATATCACTGAGCAGATACAGCAATGGAGGGAAATTTAGCAGTCTTTGTCACCATCATTGCCACAGAATACTTTCAATAACGAGCTCTTAACTGTGTTCTGTCACTCAGCGCAAATCTTCCTCAGCTATCATTGTAGCCTTTCCCTCTCTCATTTATTGAGCTTCTAGGTCCTCAATAAACCATGGGTGGGTGGGTGTGCTAGTGGTCCCATCAGAGGGGAAAGGGTGCTTAGGACTTATTGTGCCAATTGCCTGAGTCATTTCTGTGTTCCACAGACTGGCCAGAGCACTGGTGGAACTGCCAAGCCATGGCAGTTGGGAAATACCCTAGCCATCAGGAATCTCTTTGAATCCATCAGTCTCCAGGGGCAGATTTCCCTTAATTGGCACCCCAATCCTGTAGAGTTGGACAGCTGAGCAGAACCTAACTTTATCAGGCAATGATCTGACCATGGCAACAGATGCACATTGAGCTCCCCCCACCTTCAGTTCATGGCCACCATGCCCAAAGCAAAAGGTGAGGTTAAGCTAATGTCCTGCAAAATGAGAAGGTCCAGATACTGCTTGAGTTGCCATTAAGGCCATGAAGTCCAGAGTTGCTCCAGGAAGGATATATTTCACATGAAGACTGAAGACACCCAGGACAACAAAGCTGGGGGACTCAAATGCTGCCAGAGATTACCTCTGTCAGTTCAGGCACGGAAACTGTTAGAAAGCAGGGTAGGTAGTACAGTAGCAAAATCCCGATCTTGGTCTGGATATGAAACTTCACAGGCAGGCATCCAAACCCGGTAGATTGCAGGCCAGGACCACGGGCCAGGGAGACAACCAGCAATGGCAATGCTGCCCCCTTGCTTGCTGGGCCTGTGCTGCTGCACCACCAAGTAAACTTGGTGGGCCCAACTCAGAAAGATAAAAACATTCCCTCTCTCACATATCCACGCAGACTCAATGGTTCAAAACAAGCCAGTGTGATCATCCAGGAGTAAAGCTGAGGTAATAGCAGATTTCCCTTTCACTAACCTGGAATTAAAAAGCACAATAGAGCCAATGGAGAACTGACATGGCATAGCTGAGGACCACATTTGGACAGAGACATGAGTGAAAGTCTAGCCCCCCTGAGATGCCTCTATCCTTGTCTTCTCACCTGGATCCAGATGGGGGCGGTGGCAGTTATGGCAGCCATTGGAAAGCTCACTCCAAGTTTGCAGTGAGGTAGTTGCCCACAGGTCATGCCCAGCTTTGACAGTGAGCCTGAGAACATTTGCCTGTAGCCAGTTTGGCGGGGCTGCTGCATGTGCTTAATAGACTTCAAAGCATTAGTAAGCCCAGGGCAGAGATAAGCTAAATTAAAGAGGGGACTTTGGGAAGACTTCCTGTTCCCAAAAGGAGCAATATGGGAAGCATAATTGCGTGGTCATGCTTATGTGGCAAAAGAATGAGAAGATTCACAGAAGGGGATTCATGGAAGTGAAAAGAGACACTATTCAAGGAAGGGTAAATGTGTCATGAGAAAGGCAAAAGTCACCAATAAGCTGCAGCTAGCTGGAGTGGGGGGAGGGGAAAAACTAGACAACAGTTCCCAGCAACCCTAAACTGCAGGCTTGGCATTGTAACTCCCCCCCCCCCAGCTTGTCATTGTGTGCTAATTAGGGACTGATTTATCACAACTCTGGTAAGTCAGTCAAGCCAGCTCCATAACCCAAGGTTTGAAACTGGTTTGCTTTGCAACTGACCAGAGTTTGTGACAAACTAAGATCACACCACTCGCTACAAGCGGAGACGAGGGGAAATTAACAATAATTCTGACAAAATCCTCCTTCTGGCTGTGTCAGAGGCGGTGGCAGTGGCGTAGCGTGGGTTGTCAGCACCCGGGGCAAGGCAGGTAATTTGCACCCCCTAACCCGTGGATTTGCGCCCCCTAACCCCCAGATGTTGCGCCTGGTGCGCCGGCCCCCCCTGCACCCCCCACGCTACGCCACTGGGCGGTGGCGAGGAAGTCAAGAGCCTGAGGTTCTACTTGGGTTTCTTCCAGCTTGTACATGTAGCACTAAACCATGTTTTAGCATTAGGTACAAACACAGCCAGACTATACTTGCCAAAAGGCTCTTTTTTGGGTGTTTGCAGCAGCAGCAGACTAACACAGCTATCCCTGAGTTTACCAGAGCAGGAGATCTGAACATGGTCAAGTAAGGATAGGGACAGAGCGGATAAGCTACAGCAGGATGGAAAAATACTGATGTCCGCATCCTGTGAAATAGGACCACAACAGTGGTTAGAAAGTGCAAGGAAGCATCTAATGAACTTGCCATATTGTTCCTGACCAGCTTGGGCCCCCAGTGCCTTGTTCTGCTCAGACCAGCCCCTTTACTGAAGTTGTTGTCACTCGGCATGGAAAGCCTTGTCTGAGGTGCTGCCACATTGTGGAGCAACCTTCTACAGTGTGCAAATGTTTTGCAAGCTGGTAAAAACATACCTGTTCACACAAACATTCTCGGGCACTGATCCGCACTACCAGCTCTACTGAATTTTGGATAGCTGACTGTTTCCCCGATCGGTCTGTGAATGATTTTAAACAAGCAAGCAAGCAAGCAAGCAAATGTTGGCCAGACGGAAGGAGAGAGCAATCAGTTTTTCTGTGATTTCACTCATGTGGAACTGGCATCTGGTGCAGAATTTGGATCCTCATAATTAGCAACTTTCTAGACCTCATGGCTCTGGAGAAACACTTGAGGATTCGCAGACTGTCTCCACTAAAGGTTGGAACTTTTTTGCACGAGTGGAATATTCTGGAGATGTGCTCTGCATCCTGCTCTCCACACCTCTGGTCCCCTTATCCTGGCATCCATCTTGGTTTGCCCCCCCCCCCCCATGCATGAGTCTCTTAGAACTCTAAAAGATTAATTTAGAATAAAGATGGCTCGTGCAAAATAAGCAAACCTTCTTGACAATGGTGTGTGGTGAATTTTCTTTGCAGGGCTAGAATTAGGGCTAGTTGCCAGGTGAAACCTGCCAAGAGCAAGGAAGGGGGCTCAGCAGGAGCTTGGCAGGGCTCTAGCAAGGCCAGCCTGCACAGAGCACCCTTACCCATGCCAAAAAGGCTGGAGTCAGGCTGCCTCTACTCCTTGCCCTTCCCTCCTATAGCCCTGCTCAACACCTTCTTTCCCACACAGGTGATAGGCTGCCCACCCACCAGCCTGCCCTCTCCCCTCCCCCCCATACAGGCTCCTCACCTACCTTACTGCATGCACACGCATGGGAGAGGAGTGGGGTGAAATGCCCCCCCCCCACTTCCCTAACCTCCAACATTTATCCATTGAAAATAGGGATTCCATATTCCAAAATAGTAATTTTACTATTTATACCCCACCCATCTGACTGGATTGCCCCAGCTATTCTGGGGGGCTTCCAACATACATAAAAACATAAGAAAACATTAAGAAAACTTCCCTATGCCGGGCTGCCTTCATGTGGCTCGGGGGTCGGATAACTCCAACATTTCTATAATGAAAATAGGGACAACCTACCATACCCTCCAATATCTATCTGGTGAAAATAGCAACATCCTAAGGAAAAGCAGGGCATTCCAGGATCAAATTAGTAACTGGGATGACGTCTGTAAATCTGGGGGTGTCCCTGGGTCTGCAGCTCCCTCAGGAATATGTGTGGTCACCCTATTGCTGCTCCCCTCTTCCTTCCTTCCCAACCTACCTTCCGGGTGCCTGACCGTTTGCTAGAGAGGCTGGGGGTGATGGGTGGGCAGAGAATTCAAACACCCTGCCCCATCACTCCTGGGAGAAGGAAGGCAGGAAAACCCAACACATTTGGAGCTCTTAAGTACGCCACGATCAAGAGCAAGGAGATCTTTGGATAAATTTCTACTTTTGAAATGATTCACACATCTAGGGAAGGGGCCCTAAAATTACATGAGCAAGCGCCATTTCAGTCCAGGAGATATCAGAGTGCTTGTTACTGGATAAATGTTTGAGGAGCTGCACTTCGGGTAAAACATAAAATGTAACACAACAGATGTTGAAAAGTGATGGTCAATGTATCAGAGCTGCTTTGTCAAAGAAAGACCTCCTTTCAAAATGTTATTTAAAGCTACGCTCCTAAACACACTTTCTAGAGGCTAGATCTGGAAGAAAATTTAAGCCAAAAGAAAGGAGTGCTACTGTTTCTATTATTTGCATCAAAGTGGGCTATAATTTGAGGGGCTTGGTGTCTCCCTCATGCCAGTCCCTGCTTAGCTGAATTTTGACACTTTTGTCCTTCATGCAGCCAAATTAGAAGGAGGCTGTGAGCATTAAGAAAATGGCAGCAGGGAGGACAGGACAAGATGGAAAGAGGGAACAACCATCAAGCAGAAGAAGCTCTGAGAGTCCAGGCACAGGCCTTTTTCCATGGAATTATTAAGCCATGAAGATGCCCAAGGTCTGAACCCTCTCTCCCTTATTTAGACAGTTTAAAAACTCTTCTTTGAAGGCATCCACAAAAACCACACTGCCATTCCCCTCCCCACCATCCAAAGAAGCCATCAATTGCCAAGGAAAGTGGTGAGGCACGTGAAGCAGGGAGGGCTCCTCTTGAGTGGACTCGGGGAAAGGGCTTCCTTCCTTTGCCCTCTGAACATCCTGCACCATGCCCCTGCCAGGTCTCTCGCTCTGGGTTTTTTTGCTTCCTCACACCAGTCCAAATGCGGTCATGTTTGTCTGTTTTGGGTGTTTGCTGTGTGTGGCGGCAAAGGACCTCCCCTGGGAGCAGGCATGACCCCGACCACACATGGGCACACAAGCACCAGAAGCTGCCTTGGCCACTGGCAGGGCTTTTTCCAGGTGGAACTCACTGGAACTTAGTTCTGGCCCCTTTCAGGTGGGCGCCATTGCCATTATAAGAGAACACGGGAGGTGTTCATGGGGAGTTCCGGCACCTCTTTTTCTAGAAAAAATAGCACCGGCTCTGGGAACATTTAGGGGACTAGCCTGCCCCCCTCCAGATCCACTGACCGCAACCTACTGATTCCTGAACTGTAACATATTTTTGTGTGGCAGAAATGGCGCATTCCGGGTGAAACATGATGGCACTGAATGTGGAACATCTTTGTGTCTGGATCTATAATAGGCAAAATAAGCAAGTGACCATTGCATCCCACAGCTTCTGTGCAGTGCGCCACTGGCCATGCATGCGCAGAGAAAAGGGGGAAGCCAACGCACTAAATGAGGATCAACGTTGCATTTGTAGCCAAAACTCATAAATAAAGAAAATGCGAAGAAAGCACATAAGGTGGGGGGAGGGAGAGCCAAGAGTGAATTTATAGCGTGTGTAAGAAAGCTGAATGACCAAACTGGGAATAGCGCAGAAGAAATTCAGAATATCTGTGAAGCTTAACCCTCCATTGACTGGAAGAGAATCTGCACTGTGGCTGATTTGTACTTCCAGCATCTGAAGATGTGTGGTTAAATAGGACTTTTAAAATAAAACAATAATTACAGCCTGCTTTTTAGAGACGACACAATTTCAACAATGAGTTGGACAGCTTCACATTTTATAGTGCTACTGATCTCTTTTAAAATGGATAATCAGAAAATGAAAATGACCACTAAGCAGAAGAAGCTCTGAGAAAGCTGCATGGTATTTTCATAGATCCAGAGGGGCTCCTGCCTTGCGCAGAAGGGCGACAACCAGGATGTGTTATTCTCTGTGGAAATGGCATGGTTGGTCTCTCGGCCACCTCTTAATTCTTCAGGGTCAACTCCCAAGGAAAGGGCTTTTAAATAATGCTGTCCTGTTTTTACTATCTCTATTTTAATATATCTGCTTTTATATTGTTTAAATTCAATTACAGTTTAATTATTTTAACTGTTTTTTAATATGCTTTTCACATTCTGTATTTATCTGTGTAAGCCACTTTGAGTACTGGTCTTGGAAAAAGGACGGATGATAATAATAATAATGATGATAATAATAATGTTCTCCACCTACTATAATGGGTTGCCACTAAAACATAATTAGTTTTATATAGTGCTTTTTCCTAAGTGCTCAGAATGGTTCATATATCCCAGTCATCCCTAGAAAAACCCTCAATATTGTTATCCCCAAAGCAGAGTTGGGGACTGAGGCCGCTCAGTGAGTTTACTGGTGAGATTTGGACAGGTGTCTTCTAAGTCCTGCTTGACGCTCTGACGGCATCGCTGTGCCTGCTTACTACAATATGCCAGCCCTGACCACTTTCACCATCACTAATGCATCTCTCTATCCAGCTTTTGGGCTACTATGTTGACTATTCCAAAAATGTTGGTCTAGGGTAATCGGCTTACCCTGACATGTCCAATGGCATGTTCAGCAGTGAAAAGTCATATATACCTGAGTGCCAGAAGATACACAGCCTTCTGATTGGTTGGCACTCAACTACACTCTGCTTGCCCCATGTCTAGAAAGGTCAGGTCCGAGCAGTTCTCCACTTGTCCTGAGCTTTCTAGGCATGAGTCCCAGTGATTTTACCTCGGCCCCATCACTTCCCCCCAGAAAACCTGTCCCTTAGCTCTAAATCAGAACAAACAGCAATTCGTGGAAAACTTGGTTGCCAACTCGGTTGCTGTTGGTTCCAATTCAGTGCTAAACCACGGGTTTTCCATGGGGAAAGTGGTGGCGAAAGTGGAGGTGTGAATAAGCCCTTGCTGGTGCACTTGATGCACCCCATGGCGAGAGGGGCTCTTCGCCACAGAGGCAACCTGGGTCTCCCTGGGCAAATATGGCTCCAAGAGCATCCCCAAGCTTTGCACCTTTTGTAAACTACTTTGAGGTTTTATACAATCAAGCAGTGAATAAAAAATTATGAAATAAATAAATGTCTGTTTCTTCAAAGGGAGGGCAACTCCACCCAGTGATATCGTGCCCCCAAACCTACTGATAACGGCTCCCAATAGCTTTGTTTAGATGTTAGCATTGGGGACAAAATACTGCTTTGTGGCAGATAGGCGCAAAACTGCCATAAAACAGTGCCTCCAACTCTCAGCCCAGGAAGGAGGTCCAAAAGGATGCCATGGTCAATGGAACCCAAGCAGCGGTGGAGGAAGCCTCTTGGGCACTTGGGGCGGCGGGCGTGCCAGGGGCGGGGCGAACCGACCATAGGGGTGGGGCACAGTGCCCATACGGGCAGGGGAGGGGTGCAGCACCCATAGGGACAGAATGGGGTGCTCGGTGACCCGTGGCGTCCCTATGGGCACAGCAGTGCACCCCATCCCTATGGATGCCGCGCACCCCATGTCGTGCCATCCTGTCCCTATGGGCGCTGCTGTGCGCAGCAACGCCTCAGTAAGTGGGTGGGTGGATGGGCAAGGGAGGGAGGGAGGGAGAGAAGGAGGGAGTGCCAAGCAGCTAAGCTGCCCCCAGCGCCCAGCCTTGGCATCAGGCCACTCCCCTTCCCCCCCTTCCCCCCCGCCTACACCCCACCCCCATCTTTTAATGTTGGAATTGGTGCTGCTGGTGAGTCCTGGCACTTGTTTTTCTAGGGAAAAAGGCACTGATCATGTGTATGATATCATTTCCCCTGCCCTAAACTATGAATCCAGGAGAAATAAGGTGCAGCTTATTAAAGTCATTATAAAACTCCCTGTTATTTCTGTGAGGCCAACATTTCACCTCTGACGTTAACAACAGAACAGCAGATCCGGGGCAATAAAAGCACAGGGTGCTGAATGGCTGGCAGAGCGCCAATGGTCTAAGCAGACGACTTCAACCTCAGCTGCTGTCTCAAGTTTAAAATCAAGTTAGCTTATCTGCACTAACTGGAATTATCTAATTTGAGTCAAGAACAAGCTCCTTATCTACTAATGCTTTATCCCTTTTCACTCCTGGTAAGGCTGAAAGGAAAGAGCTATTGGAAAACAAAACCAGTGGGTCAAGGAACCAGGTCTTGGGCAGGGGTCAAGGCCAAAGATATTGCCAGGGCTTAAACAGGTCACATATCATGCAGCATGACACGTGCTGCACTTC
The DNA here is from genome assembly GCF_964106915.1 of Podarcis gaigeae. Taxonomy (NCBI): domain Eukaryota; kingdom Metazoa; phylum Chordata; class Lepidosauria; order Squamata; family Lacertidae; genus Podarcis; species Podarcis gaigeae. Next base: position 1,518,480 of record NC_139692.1, on the reverse strand, counting down.
CCATTGGGGTTTCCACAGGGTCAGAGGCGGCTCTTTTCAGGTGGCGGTGTTAGATTTAAGGCATGTGCACGAAAGCTTATACCCAGAACAAACTTAGTTGGTCTCTAAGGTGCTTCTGCTCTCTCAGGCTCCTCTTTGGCCAGGTTATTCCCCAGCAGCCTTGATCTTGTTCTTTATCTTGTCGAGGTAGCCCACCTTGCTATAGCTCAGGGCTGGAAAGATGGTTCCGACTGTGAAGCCTTCTGTCCAGGCAACAGCCTCCTTGGGCAAGGGTTGCTGTGATCACTAGGTCTGCGCTGTTTTGGTTTCTGGGAATAAAGAGTTCACTGACAGCGGGGGTTTTGTTGCTGACCTGCACTGGTCTCCGGCTCCTGACAATAGCACAGAACTGGAAAGCACTGGAACATCCGAATATATCTTGCTGGAAACAGTATGTGTGGACAACTGCTATATAGGGAAAATTAACAAAGTGACTACATGCATCAAACAACGCAGATTACTTTATTAAAATTTGGGATCCTCTTATAAAATATTCCATTGATAATGCTGAAGAATGGAGTCCACCAGAACCACAAACAGGACTTTGCCAAAACTTAATAGCCCAGTGGTTCCCAATTGGTGGTCTGTGGACCCCAGGGGGTCTGCATAACACACCCAGGGGGTCTGTGGTCCCATTCACATAACAAAAACCACCACAGAGATATCGAAATTTTCAAAAAGTAGGGGATCCATGACTTGGCTTTTGAAAAAACAGGGGGTCTGTGGTACTGAGCTAATTGGGAACTACTGTAATAGGCTGTCCTGGGAGGGGGTAAGTTTGTAATTGTGCTTATCAGTAAAACTTCTTATGAAAAAGAAAAAGGACAGGTGGTTTTAACGTTACTGAGAAATTATAGCTTTTAAATATAGGAGGGAGGAACAGAGCTGGATCTGGCTGGACTAAGGTACAAATCATGTTGCTAACCATATTTTCTATTCACAACCATCCACAGACAAAAGGATAATATTATTTTGAGTTGCATCCACAACAGACCCATTGAAATCAGTGGACATTACTAAATTAGGTCCATTAATTTCAGCGTATCTACTCTGAGTAGAACATAGTTGGAAATATCCCATGTTTCCATTGTCTATGTTATAAGGGCTAGGGCTGGGTGATATCTACTTTTCAACATCACAACATGTCACTATTGTGATATAGTGATATACCACAATGTATGAACTAAGGATGGAGCTGTGCAAAGGCACTGGCTGGCTTCATTGTTTTTCCTACATCATGATTTTTGCTTAGCCTCCCCCCCCCCCCCCCGCCCCGATTTGCCAGGTCAAAAATTATAAAACCGTTATCACAATATGGACTTCAAACTACACCCCACTTCTCTCCCCCCCCCCAGTAAGAAAAGAAAAGAAAAGAAAAGAAAAGAAAAGAAAAGAAAAGAAAAGAAAAGAAAAGAAAAGAAAAAGGCCCTGCAAGGCACAGGGTTAGCAGAAGAGCCCAGACTGGGCGAATGAGAGGAACCAGGATGTGGGAGAAGCATCCCTAAGGCACACTCACACGCAGCCTCCCAGCACAGCCCCCTGGGATCCCTAGGCAATGATGTTGTGCTCAGAGTTATGCAAATTATTTGCACTGGCATAAAGAACGTGCAACTGACGAGGAATAGCTTGTGAGGTTACTGGGCTAGGCTGTCTTACAGCTACGATCCTAAGTTCTTACATGTAATTGATGGGTTTGGCTTATATCTGTTGTGTTTACGACACCTCAGTCTGAATTCCCCATAAGTGACACTTGCATCCCTGAGCCTTCCTTGTGTGAGACATGTTACCTCCAGGAAGACAGGCTGAAGCAAGTTTGGATTTACACATTTATCTGTGGTTACAGAATGGGATACATATTTTTCTAAATAGATTGTAATATGTAACACCGTGCTCAGTTCTGCCATATGTAAGCCATAAAAGGTAAAGGTACCCCTGCCCGTACGGGCCAGTCGTGTCCGACTCTAGGGTTGTGCGCCCATCTCACTCTAGAGGCCGGGAGCCAGCGCTGTCCACAGACACTTCTGGGTCACGTGGCCAGTGTGACGAAGCTGCTCTGGCGAGCCGGCACCAGCGCAGCACACGGAAACGCCGTTTACCTTCCCGCTATACAGTGGTACCTATTTATCTACTTGCACTTAAGGGTGCTTTCAAACTGCTAGGTGGGCAGGAGCTGGGACCGAACGACGGGAGCTCACCCCACCGCGGGGATTTGAACCCCCAACCATGCAATCGGTAAGCCCTAGGCGCTGAGGTTTTACCCACAGCGCCACCCGCGTCCCTCAATGTAAGCCATAGTGTTGGTCCAATACATTGTGCTGCCTGAAGTGGAGCACAAATGCTCCTCCCCTGCCCCACCCCATGCTTTAAAAAGTCTTGCTGCACCATTTCTAGTCGTTGCCTTCATCAGCGGCCTCTGACCACGGAGGCCGATCACAGACATCATGGCTGCAAGCCATGGATAGACTTATGCGCCATGAATCTGTCCAATCCACTTCTAAAACTATCCCGGTTATCCCCCATTCCATGCTTTGCTATGTGAGCATAAGAACATAAGAAGAGCCTGAATCTGGATCAGGCGAATTTGCCCGGCTAGTGCAGCACCCTGTTCTCACAGGAGTCCACCAGATGCCTCTTTTGGGAAACCAGCAAGCAGGGCCATAAGGCAGAACAAACGACAATCCACTGAAAACCCGGCTGCTGTTTTCTCCAATTCAGCACTACACTGCGAGTTTTCCTAGGGGAAAGCACTGAAGCCAACGGATGCGTGGATGAGCCCCAAATCACAACAGCGTCCATGGCAAGAAAGAGCAAACATAAGGTGCCACTGGCACTGCCAGTATCCTGAGCAGCCCTGAAAGGTCCATATTCCTGCTCAACAATTAGATATATTGGAGTTTCTATATGAAAACCAATAACACAAGTCTAATCATGTCTGATCAGGATTAAGGATTTTAATACAGCAGGGCTTACTTCCAGCTAAGTGGGGTTAGGACTGAAGCCCAAGTTTTCAATTCACGGGAGACTCAGTACCTAACTTTTGAAGTAGCCTGTAGTCCCATTGTCGCTGCTTTTTCTACAGCAGGGTCAAATTTGTCTAGGAAGGAGTGCCCAAGGGTTCATCTTGATGTCAAATCCTTCATAGAGAAAGATATGCAGAGAAACGATCATGATGGAGTAAAAATCTGTGTATTTTGCTAGAAAGTTGTCTCCTGAGGGTGTCTCCAAATGGACACTATTTTGTGGGCAGGATTCAAGCCCATAGAAGAAACTTACGTTGTGTAATTATGTGGATTAAAGTGCTCTGTTGCTCTAGTCTAGTGCAACAAATCCACTAAAAAAACCACAAACTTTCTGGGGAAATTCACTTAAGTGTGGGGTGAACCCATGATTAAGAGAAAGATGTCTAAACATCCTGCAAGCATGAAGACACAGGACGCTGCCTTATCCTGGATCCGGCCACTGGTGCCTCTAACTGAGTCCTTATCTACACCGACTGGCAGCTGCTCTCTGGGTTCTGACAGGGCAGAGTCTCTACCCTACCTAGAGATACCAGGGATTGAATCTGGGTCGTTCTGCAGGCATAGCAGATGCTCTACCTCCGAAGGATGGCTCGTCAAAGAAAGATGAATGCTTATTGTTCCAAAACTGCTCAGCAAACAAGAAATCAGAATGAATGCTCAAGAAAGAACACGCAGAACCTCCACATAAGCTTTGTCAATAAAATCAGAAGGGACGAATGCTCCATAAATAGGTTGTCTAGAGGAGTCCTTTGTTTGTCATGGTGATTCACCCCCCCCCCTTTGTCAAGCCATACCAAACTGAAGTGAAATGCATGGGCTTTGAAATGTTCAGGTGTACCATGTTTTCCTGACAGTCAAAACACATCTTTCAAGTGTTTCCTCTTTCTAACGACAAATTGAACAATACATTGCCAGTTACTGTACTAACAACTGGACAGCTGCAGAAACTTTCTGAGAAGAGAGAAGTACAATCCTTAGATTGACAGAGGGAGAAGCAACTAGAGCCAGCAGTTAGCAGAGCAATTTTAAAATGGAAAATAAAGATAGAGATTTTACAGCAGTGAAAGATATTAAGCGAATGGGCTGCCAAGAGGGAATTGTTTTAATCCAAACTAGATGTCCTTCTAAGAAATCCATTTTAGTCAAAGAATGTAAGCATCTCTGTGGCCAAAATCTTTTAATATTGCATATGAGTAGCTTGAAACAAAATCTTAAAGCCACATCCTCATATGTGTAATTACACTAGAGCTCTGCTAATGTCAACTCTGGTGTGGAGATGAGCTGGGTAGCGAAATTTCCTGGGCCACAGTCTGCTTTAATGGAGAATGCCAGGATCTAACTTTCTTCTCTTCACAAAAGCAAAAGTTGTGAGTCGCTTTGAGGAATCTGATCAAAATGCAGAACTATTTGATTCTGGTCAAATAAGCTTTCATCCTCCTAACCATACTGCAGCCACAAGAAGGAATTAATGAAGTGAACCACCATAGAAATCTTGCAGAGCAGATTGCTTGGGGAAGTGAGCCAAGCTGTATGCAACAAGAAAACAATAACCACAAACTTTTTCAGCAGGAGAGCCGGTCCACTGTCCCTCAGACCTTGGGGGGGGGGCAGACTATATTTTTTGGGGGGGGTTCCTATGCCCCACAAAAAACACCAAGCAGGCCCCACAAATAACACAGAGATGCATTTTAAACAAAAGGGCGCATTCTACTCATGTAAAAACACACTGATTCCCGGACCATCTGTGGGCCGGATTGAGAAGTTGATTGGGCCAGATCCGGCACTCGGGCCTTAGTTTGCCTATCCATGGATTAGACCAGCCTTCTGCAATCTGGCACCTTCTAGAGAATGTTGGACTACAAGTCCCATCAACCCTGGCCTGCAAGGCAAATGGTGAGTGATGACTGGAGTTGTAGTCCAACATCATCTGCAGGACACCAGTTGGAGAAGTCGGGGTTAGAGCTTGAGCAGGAAATTTAAGTCTGATTCCTACACTACCTAAGCAGCACCTGTTGCTGCCATATATTCAAATACTGTAACATGGAATTCTTGTTGCTTTTTTGGTGGGCATCAAAAATGTGTTTTTGGATTGCACTTGACTTAGAGATTTGAGTAGCTGCTTTTTGGTTTTAAAAGCCAGCTTTAGCCTCTCTTGGAAAGCTTACTGAATAGATGTCCAAGGTTATAAGATACAAAAGTTAGAAGAAACAAAGATCATTAAGCCCTAAAACAAAATGACTACCATGGTTTCTTCCATCTGTCTGTCTGGTCATTTTAACTGTATCAAGTTTTGAAATTGTTTTGTGGGTCTTTGGACTACAATAAAGTTTTGATCTGACTGGATAGACTGAATAGATGCTGAGATATTATTCTTCCTGTTTATTATGAAATGGTATTGCATTATAATATTGCATATGCGTTTAGCTGGTTTTATCAGACACTGGTCCAGTCTGCACATTACGATAAACCATTGTTAATTGTTAATGAACCCACTGAGCTGGCTGTTTCACTCTACCCCACCTGTGCTGGGAGGGACCAAACATGAGTGGACTTTACATCTTAACCAGTTTTTTCTTCCCCAACAAACCACACACAGTAAGCCAAAAAGAACAAACCTTGGCTAAGGACTGTGGTTTCTTGGGAGTGAAACAAGCCAGGATCCCTGTTTCAGATCTCTTACTTAAGCCAAGGATGGTGGTTTGCTTCACCAGAAGCCAGGAGGAGCAGAGCACAGCACAGAGGGATCAATTTGCCTGGGCACAGGAAGCAATGGTTTGCAGCTTATTGTTACATATGAGCCATATCACTGTGAGTGAGAGGAAGAAGTCAGTTCCAGGAAAGATAGCCTTGTTTTGACCAGATCTGTGGGACTGCTTTCTGGTGGTGGTCCACTCATGGAGTTGAAACGATATGACAGCATGCCTTCCTATGTCATCTGGAATCTCAACATCAGCCATAAAATTCAAGTAGCATGAGAAAAGGTCTTTAGGTATCCAAGAGAATTTTACTGGGATACAGAGGCTTCTTGCTTAGAATCCTACATCTATTGATAGCATTCCTAGATTCAACATCCTTGCCAGTTGGTTCTCAACACTTGCTGGCGGTGGGCTGATGGAGTTTTCATCCAGACAGGACCCTGTGAACTGGAGAGGCCTGCTTCTCCTCAGAGATGCCTTCCCTAGCAATGGCTCTTCCGGGTGGAAATTGCTGTGCGTCTGTTTGTACCACAACTGCCTTTTTCTTACTCTAAATTCCAAATCTGAAAAATGATGAAGAGTGAGCTGCTGTGGTAGACAGCTTATCCTTGATGTCTGGGCTTTGTAAAACTCTGGATGTGCTGTGGCTTGTTTGCTTTTTGTGGACTGGGGTTTAGGTGTCAAACAGGCATCAGAGAATGTCTGAGGAAGCAGCCTGGGGAAAAGCGTGTGTGCATGTGTACGCACTAAAATATAGAGCAAGGTATGCATTAGCTCTAATAAAGTTTGCCACAGAGTCAGGCTAACTCTTGAATTCAGGGGAATCCTTTCCTACTCTGAAGCAGCCTGACAAAAAAGCAAAGTCCAAAAACTACAAGGGATAACAGAAAAACCAAGATATCAAGGGCTACATGAACCCAGGTTTAACTTCCTGTGTGAACCATCAAATGATCCTCAGTGGAATCTTTATGGGGCTTTTAGGGGGACTGAGCACTCCCATTTCCAAGGTTTCTCTGGCACCACTTTGCATCTGCTTTTTAAGGCAACTTCTCTTAAACCCCTCTTAGCATTGAAGTGCCAAATCAAGTAGCAAAAAAAACCAAGCAATTCCAGACTATGAGTCTTGCTGGTGTCAAACAAGAGAAAGCCATTTTTTTCATCTGCAAACTGGAGAAGGAATGTGGAGAGAGATGGCCGCTGTGGGACATGATCGGTAAGTGGGAGGGAAGGTGTTTATTCCCTCCTGCACCCACTGATTGTCCCTTGCAATCCCTCACAGGCCACTCCCCCCCCATCCTACTCACTTCCTGGTTTGGAGGGGGGAAGGGACTTTTTAAGACAACCAGGGGAGAACTGGCAGATGAGGGAAGGATTAAGTATCTCCCTTGCATGTGACAATTCTTTGCAACCAATGTCCCCCTGCAGAGGTTCCTTTATAATGTTTAGTTCAGCTTTTAACTCTGTTGCAGCAATGCATCTCATAGCATTTTAATGGCTGACCATTTCATGGCTTCATCAGATGTATTGACCAGGCCTTTTGATGCAGCCCTCAAGGCATAGAGAAAGAAGCAGGACTACAAAGGTAAAAAAGGGAAGGCAACAAGGTGGCAAGAGTGAGGTAGCCTGAGGAGCAGGTTTGAGTATCAATGCTATGCCATGCTGAGCAAAGCACACAAATCGTGCCTTTGAAATCTGGTAAAATGTTGCATGCAGTCTTCAAGAACTAAGAAGAGTCATCGTTCAGTCATGGACAGCTGGTGACCTCACAGCATCTTGGTTCCAGCACTATCTGGGGGCAGTACAGATCTGTAGCTAACGTCTTCTTTCTGTGCAAGCATGTCTTGGTTCTGTCAACCTGAAATTAAGTATCATTTATTTGAGCAAGGTCTTCAAAGGAGAACAAGAAAATGCGGTCTTGACTATGCTACCACTCAGTGGATTTGTAACTGGCTGACTGACCGAACCCAAAGGGTGCTCATCAATGGTTCCTCTTCATCCTGGAGAAGAGTGACTAGTGGGGTGCCACAGGGTTCTGTCTTGGGCCCGGTCTTATTCAACATCTTTATCAACGACTTGGATGATGGACTCAAGGGCATCCTGATCAAATTTGCAGATGACACCAAACTGGGAGGGGTGGCTAACACCCCAGAGGACAGGATCACACTTCAAAACGACCTTGACAAATTAGAGAACTGGGCCAAAACAAACAAGATGAATTTTAACAGGGAGAAATGTAAAGTATTGCACTTGGGCAAAAAAAAAAAAAAACCCCGAGAGGCACAAATACAAGATGGGTGACACCTGGCTTGAGAGCAGTACATGTGAAAAGGATCTAGGAGTCTTGGTTGACCACAAACTTGACATGAGCCAACAGTGTGACGCGGCAGCAAAAAAAGCCAATGCAATTCTGGGCTGCATCAATAGGAGTATAGCATCTAGATCAAGGGAAGTAATAGTGCCACTGTATTCTGCTCTGGTCAGACCTCACCTGGAGTACTATGTCCAGTTCTGGGCACCACAGTTCAAGAAGGACACTGACAAACTGGAAGGTGTCCAGAAGAGGGCAACCAAAATGGTCAAAGGCCTGGAAACAATGCCTTATGAGGAACGGCTAAGGGAGCTGGGCATGTTTAGCCTGGAGAAGAGGAGGTTAAGGGGTGATATGATAGCCATGTTCAAATATATAAAAGGAGGTCACATAGAGGAGGGAGAAAGGTTGTTTTCTGCTGCTCCAGAGAAGCGGACACGGAGCAATGGATCCAAACTACAAGAAAGAAGATTCCACCTAAACATTAGGAAGAACTTCCTGACAATAAGAGCTGTTCGACAGTGGAATTTGCTGCCCAGGAGTGTGGTGGAGTCTCCTTCTTTGGAGGTCTTTAAGCAGAGGCTTGACAGCCATATGTCAGGAGTGCTCTGATGGTGTTTCCTGCTTGGCAGGGGGTTGGACTCGATGGCCCTGGTGGTCTCTTCCAACTCTATGATTCTATGAAAATCATTTCATAAACAGAAGACAGTGTGCAAATCAGTGCTTTTGCCAAGAAGCAATGCGAGGTCCATCTGTTGCAGGAAAGGTTAACCTCAAGCAAAGCAAAAGTGATGGAGAATGGGGACAACAGGAATGAAAAGCACAGCAGCTGAAAGGGATCTGCTCTGCCTTCTCATACAGCCTTGGTCTCCAGGCACAACAGGATCCCACGTGTGAGCCAAGTGGACCACCTCTTACTCATTGTTTTTCATGATCACAGGCCCAAATGAGTTGTGTTATGGAGTGTTAGGGGAGGGATAGTACCTCTGGTGGGAAACACGTCATGCTCCTTCTTTGGTCCACACTCTGCACTCAGCTCTCCCCTGTGGCTCCTAGAAGCTGTCAACCTACAACAAAGGCCACACACTGGGAAATGGCTTTGACTGGCCGTCTAAAGCAGGTGAGGGTAGCCAGTGGGTCTCAAATCCTCAGTGATCAGACAAGCCAATGGTTAAGAAGGTGGTTTCTGCATGTAATGTAGAGGGATGTGAGAGGCAGATCAGGCTCATCAATCTGGGAAGGTAACTCATCTAGGAGAAGGAAAATTCTGATACTAAACTGCCTTATAGGACATCTTCAGGAGGAGAAAAGGTTAATACAAATCCAAAATGGAGTCCCTAAGAAGTCCCTAGGATGGCGTGTTGTATGTCTCTTTTCGGCAACTCCTGCAACCAAGCTGATGCCAAACGTCTTGCTCTGCTTTTCTTTGGACCCCATCAGTGAGGCCAAAGGGGGTCTTGAAGTCTGGGCAGCCCAGGTCCTCCAGACACACTGCCCAGGCTTGCACCCCAGAGAGGTCACTTTGGTGCTGCTAGCACAGCAATTTGACTTTCCCCCTCCCTCTGGAGGCACACTCCATTGTCTCTCAAGACAGATGGATGCCAACAACATCACCTCCTGATATGGAGGTGTGGGCTGTCATCAAACTCACTGGTGGAAAGGGTACACCCACGGTCACCATGCATATTCTGTGGTGTTACCTTTCTTGACTTGTCGGTGGCAGATCATGTCCCAACACCTTGACTGGCTTGACAAAGAAGGGTTTATATAGATAGCTCTCCTAAGCAAGAAGAAGAAAGATAGGGTGGATGTATCCAGCAAAGTTGTCCTGTTTGCACAAGAATTTGTTTCTGTGCCATGAGACTTCCTCGCCTCTCTCCAAATCTGCTCTGCACAGAATCTGTACAGGAATGGATTTTGCAGGTGGGTGAGTTGGAAAGGACAGGGGAAAGAAGTCTCATTTACAGGTGGAAATCCTTGCGCTAAGGACTTGCACTTCTTTGGATATAACCCTAACATAACATTTTGGAAGTTCAATACTTTATAGACCCTTTATAAATCCCGACTAACCAACTGGTTGAGATTTTGCATCTAGGACTTGGTTTCTGGTCTTGAGGGTGAAGACCACAACTGTGTTCTGCTAATCCAGGCAAATATGCTAGGTGATGATATAGAACAGCAAGGTCCCTATATCCTGTCTGAACTTTGCCATTTCCCTTCTTTGTATATTCAGATCATTTAGTTTTACAAGACAGAATTTATTTGGTACCATGTTCAGGAATGCAATGTGTAAATAAATGGCTTAGCCTCAGAAGTTCTACTTTATCCTGTATTGGTTATTTGGCTGAAGTTATTTAAAAAAGCATAGCAAATAATCACACAAGAGTCTTTAAAATAAGCTGATTTCACATTTAAACCTGAAAAGAATTCAAACAGTTGGTCCTTGAAGCTTGGCTGAGAATCATGCTTGATGCCAAAATAACTGCCCTGCCTGCCAGGCAATTATCAAAGGGAGATGTCTTTGGCCTGGGGAAGTAGCAGCCCCGCACAAGATGGGGACAGGAAGCAGGTTGAGACACACATGCAAGGTGAGGGAAGGACTAAGGAGCAATGCCAGGCGCTGACAGTGGGCCAGACTGTAGTGAAATTTGATGCAAGTTACAGACCCCTTGCAAACATCACCAGCTAGCACCAGACACAAAAGTGAAAGGCCCCTTTGGGATTCCTGACTGGCCTTCTGCTCCAACAACTGTACTGTTTGCTTCAGCACAAAATTTTATTTAACCAGTCAGGAATCCGCTCTGCTTCTAACTGCTCTCCCACCAGACTCTGCTTTGCCTTATTAAAAACAAAACCAAACCAGTTGTTTAGCCAAGTAACTCAGGAAACAGAGCACCAGCGCAGGCTGACCAGATGACACACCCCTCCCCCGCAGGAAGAAGGGAGAGCACGTCTTGAGGAATAGCAGGGTCAAAGGCAGAACAAGGTCATTTTGTGCCTCTACTGAGTGGGGAAAAAGAACTCTGGCCATTTTAGGGGCCATTTTCATTCCCAGTGTTAAGTTGTGGGCGAACATATCAGACGACACAGCGATTCTTCAACAGCTCTTCTTTATTCAGAGGCCAGAATAGAACTGAACTGAAGGGCTCGGTCAGCCTGCTTATATAGAGCTCCAGAACAGCGTAACTGTTGTGACTTTCTAAAACTATCCAATCACTGAACGTCACTTTCGATCCTTCATTTGCATACAAACTATCCAATCACTGAACATCACTTTCGATCCTTCATTTGCATAACTATCTACAGTATCCCCCTGCTGGCCCAGGGTGAGAACCTCAGTACATAACACCCAGTGCTTTTTCAAACCTCGTCACCTGCAATACAGTGGTACAGTCATACCTCGGGATAAATACGCTTCAGGTTGAGCGCTTTCGGTTTGCGCTCTGCAGCGACCTGGAAGTAACGGAGCGTGTTACTTCTGGGTTTCGCCGCTTGCGCATGCGCAGACGGTCAAAATGATGCGCGGAAGTGGCAAAACATGACCCACGCTGTCACGTCTTACGTTGTGTTCAGGATGCGAACGTGGCTCTGGAACGGATCCCGTTCGCATCCCAAGGTACCACTGTATCTTGGTTTTTGAATGTCTCAGAAGTCGAACATTTTGGCTTTCAAACGCTGAAAACCCAAAAGTAAATGCTTCAGTTTTCAAACGTACCTTGGAAGTCGAATGGCTTCCACTGAGGTACCACTGTATTTTTCTCAATTTTCTCTTGCAGACCGCACTTTGCACCTCTGTTTTCAAATGTTTTGGAAGTCAAATGATCTTCCAGACCAGATTACATTCGAAAACCGAGGTTCCACTGTACAAAAAACAAAAAACAAAACCTAAACTAAACTTCAGAACTGCCAGGTTACATAGCAGAGGAAAAATGCATCCTTAATTTTTACACATACCCCTTTTTGGGAATTTCTACAATAATCTCTCTTAGTTGGGAACCAGACCTCACAACTTGTTAAATTTGCATTTAATATTGCTGAATTGTAGTATATATGTTTAAGAAACAATCATCTTTGGCTATAGTGATGTGTTTTTATGCATCTAAATGCAAAAGGAGGCATTCCGCATAGTAAGGAATTTTTAATTTGAAGACTTAAAAGAATTATTTGGTGGAACGTGACATCAAGCACAAAACTAATGACTCACACATTTGCCTGGTGTGCTATATTCCCTATTCAACAGATATAAAACAAGGGTGCCTATTTTTCTCTGAAAAATATTGAGGGAATGCTCACTATTGAGGGAGGGTATATTGGTACTACATTTGGTTTCTCCCTGGCCTGCCTTCTTGAGACAGAGGTCTGAGGGAGCTGCTGGAGCATTTCTGCTAATGAGTCACCAAGACGCTGCTGTGTCAGAACCATAGGGAATTCTCTCTGAACCATAGGAAACCCAGGTTTGACCGACTTTTTCCAACGTCTGCAGGATAGCTTAATCCTCAACTGACGTTTCACTTTAAAAGAAAATTCTTGGAATGATGATGTAATCCCAGGATTGCAGTTTGTACAAACAAGACTTTTATTATGGCACCAACTGGTCTCTGGAGCACCGATTCTCAGATGGGGAAGGGCCTGTGACACACTTCAGTAAACATCAAAGTCCTTCCTTCCTTCTGGTCACCCTTTCAAGTTCCTCTGGCAGGGGATTCAATGTCCAGCCACAAATGCAAAATCAATCTCCCTTCAGTCATTCAGAAAAGTGTGCTCAAGGAATCACAAGCAGTGTTTCTTAGAGCTCAGGGGTGGAATATGATCCCGGGGGAGAAATTGTTTTCTCTAGTGAAGGATTTTTTCCTCCCTCACACTGTAATTTCAAAAGCCACTTCTAGAGCTGGAAGACTCTCAACAGGATGATACTGGGCTGCCTTCAAGATGGCCAAGGAAAGGTGACGTAGTGTCTAAGAGGGCCTGGGGCATCTTGGGCCCTGCAGATGCTGCTGGACTCCAACTTTCCTCAGAAGAAGAATTTATTACTTTTACCCCACCCATCTGGCCCGACCTCCCCAACCAGCATGGCCAGGGAGCCCAAGAGCAGGAGGGCCAGAAGTCTCCCCCTCCTTGATTTAAGAGCAGTGGCGTAGCATGGGTTGTCAGCACCCGGGGCAAGGCAAGTAATTTGCGCCCCCTAACCCCTGGATTTTAGCACTCGAATGTGAGCGCACCCCCCCAGATGTTGCGGCCAGCCCTCCTGCACCCCCCACGCTACGCCATTGGGGCTGGGGGCGAGTGAAGGAACCAAGGACCCCCCCTTAAGGCTCAGCAGGAATTTATTAAATTTATTATTTGCGGAGCCCCCGCGGGCCGAGGCAGCCGAAGCCCCCTCCCCTCGAGCGCCTCCCCGCCCTCTCCTCTCCTTGGGCGCTCCGAGGCGCTCCAGATCCGGGCTTGGCGAGCGCCTCTCCTCCCCCCAGCCTGGTTCCGGGGGCTTCCAGCCGCGCTCCGTCCTCGCCCGTCGCCCCCGCCCCCCCCCCCCGCGGCTGAGGCTTGCACTGAGAGCCGGAGCCAGCGGCGCCCCCTTCCGCCGGGAGACCCTCGCCCGCCCGCCGGCTTCCTCTTGGAGGGTTTGGCTCCTCCCTCCCAGTCGGCAGAAGCAGCCGCCGCCTGTGGCTGGGCCGAGGGGATGGCGGCGGGGGGGGTGTGGAGGCTGCCCGTGCCCGGCCAGGCGTTGGTGGCGGCGTCGGTGCTGCTGCAGCGGCTGCTCCTCCTGCGAGCAGTGAGTGGAGCGCAGCCGCAGCGGCGGCGGCGGGCGCGCGCGCGCTAGGGCGCAAGGCTGGCGGTGGCGGTGGCGGCGGGGAGCCCGGCGGAGGAAGGAACTTGTCCCTTCCCTCTGGACTTGCGCCCCCCCCAGATGTTGCGCCCGGTGCGGCCGGCACCCCTGGCACCCCCCACGCTACACCACTGTTTAAGAGGACTTGCTCTGACCCTGAGGCAGCAGACTGTGGGGTGAGGTTGGCAAGGGGATGGCCAGCCGTCCAAACAGCAGCACCTCCACCTCCTTTGAGCAGAAACCATGAACTCACACAGGAAGCTTGAAACAATGGGGGACTTATGAGCAAAAGAACCAAGAAGGGCACGACCTGGTAGAAACCTAGCCTTCATTGAACCTGATTATAATTATTCATTTATAGAACCACAGAATTAATTGAGAACTTGTGGCAGGGGCCTGGACCAGATCATTTTAATGCATCATGTGCCTCACCAGTATCACCAATGATACCAATTAAAATGCCTCACCAGTATCACCAAAAAGCAGGTAGTGCTGAAAATGTGAAATAATAATTCACCAAGGTAATCCAAGTTCTCTGCGCAGAAAAACTTACAAACGCTTGCTCATTGTGGGGAGAAGCAATGCCACAACAGACAGACAGACAGACAGACAGACACACACACACACACACGCACACACACACACACACTTTCTAGAAACCTTGCTTACCATTACCTGCCTCACACTGACTTTTGAGATTTCACCAGGCATTGCCCAAATACCCTATCTTCACAGCTATAGGGCTTTTACAGAAAAACAAAACTAAGATTCATAGGAAGGGGAATTCTGCATCCAGTATTAAATCCTGGGCCTGCCCTGTAAGATTAATGGAATATGCATCATTCTGCGGCATGCTGATTCACATCATTTGTTATTTCACAGGCCACAAGCAGGCAGTAGGAGAGGACAACATGTATTTGGATAGTGGTGCCTTCTAACTGAAGGATCTGCATAATGGAATACATCTAGGTGAGTCAAGCAAGTATGCCAGACAACAAACCACAGGCTGAAATTACAAAAAAAGTCAAAATTATGTGCAGAGACAAGCAAAATTCTGCAACCTGTGTGCATTATTCAGATCACTCAAATATGAACTTACTCATTTACATAATTTATTTTGTGTTTTAGTAGTTACGGGGCTATGCATAGGAGCTATGCATAGCACTAAATCCCAGACCTGACCCCTGAAAATCTAATTCAGAATTCCCTCTGGTTTCTGATACTTCTGAAAACAGATCTATTTCTGAGGTGGTCTAGCAGAGGGCAGGAGCCCCGTCTTGTGTCTCCCCTCGCCTCCTTCTCTTCTCCCTTTTTCTGCCATTCCCTTTCCTCTCCCTCCCCATTCCCCATCTTCATGGTATAAAGCTGCTCTTTTAGAAAAACAAACAGGGATCATATGGGAAAGTTGCACCAAATACAGCATTCTTTGCTAATGCTTTTCCACCCTTTTAAAGACATTGTCAATCCTTTCTACCCCCGTTCCCTCCAGTGCTTGTGCAAAAGAGGAACATACATCCAGCCCTGAGAAAGGCTCAATAAATCTCCAAAGGGACATTAATCAAAATTAGCTTCGAAAATTTCCTATTACCTATCTACATATCCGCAAGGCAGGTATGATGCTGTCCTTGGTGTAATGGCATTATACAAAAATTGACTATTTTGT
This sequence comes from Podarcis gaigeae, assembly GCF_964106915.1. Classification (NCBI taxonomy): domain Eukaryota; kingdom Metazoa; phylum Chordata; class Lepidosauria; order Squamata; family Lacertidae; genus Podarcis; species Podarcis gaigeae. Next base: position 1,502,930 of record NC_139692.1, on the reverse strand, counting down.
TACTGTTACTATTTACAGCAGATGAACTAGATTAGCTGGATCTTCATTGAAATAGTTTCTCTCCTGTTATTAAATATTAAAATGTTCATGGTAAACAAGAAAAGCATACAATTAATTGAAAGCTACAATTAATTTTGCTATGTCTGCAAATAAATCAATGTAAATGAATAATGTAAAGGTACTGAGTTTTATTTACAGCTGGCTTTTCACATGAAGGTTTTAGTGGCCATCACTGTAACTACAAGTGTTTTTTGTCTGGGATGGTGACCTATGATTTACATCTAAATAAGTATCTGTTCAGACATCTGTTGGGTAGCCAGACAAAAGCATGACAGAAGCTCCCATGGGACATGGAGGAGACAGTTTTTATGATCAAAAAAGTGAAAACCCTTCAGTGAAGAAAGGAGGCGGCCCTGGGCCAGCTTTGCAGATGAGGAAGCACTTCAGCACAGGAGAGCTCACATTCTGTGTTCTGAGGCCAGATCTATGCTACTAGCAATTAAATTAGAGGCAATTTACTTGTCAGGCCTGGAAATTAGCCTGCACTGGTGCTCCACAGCCTCATTCCCTTTGTGGCAATCAGGCAGCAGCTAGCAACTGTTCCAAGGGCCATACAGCTGGTGCTGCCATATTTGCATTTTCATGAATGAAATTCAGAAGCCGCATCCCCTTGGATTCCTGCCAATATTAGCCAAATTATACTCCCCTCTCAGGGCCTTCGAAACAGTACCTAGGGAGGAGCGCACAAAATATACGGGGTGAGGCCCCCTTTGTCCCCACTGCAATTCCTTCCCACCTCCCCATATGGCTGTGCAGAGCGTGAATAGACTTGTCCTTGTGGCAGTGTGGTCTAGTCCCTCTCTAAATGCTCTCCCCAGGTTTAGCCTCTGAGTTGCTCCCGTGTAAGTCCTCCTAAAACCAAAACCACTTGGGAGCATCCGCTCTTGCTTCTGGATACCCCAGCCCCTAAAGGCAAGTACTGGTGAGATGTGTGTGGCCTACAATATGTCTTCGTGTGTATGTAGAGTCCCTTGCAATGTACATCTTACCCTGCGCCTTCCCCCAATTACAACAAGCCTTTCAACTAGCTGCAAATATACAGTAATTAGGATGAGACATCCATGCCTGTTCCAGGAAACATTTATTCCAGGGTGGGTGAGTCCTCACTGAAGTTTGCTGCCCAGCAGAAAAAGTAATCCATGAGCTGCTTCAGTCATAGAATGATCAACAGCAGTAATAGTTTGAAGTTGGAGATGAATACACAGCCAGACCTGGCATCTAGGTCTACAAAGAAATAAATTCCACGACATAGTAGGGTGTGCAAACAGCCACATGCAAAGATCCCAAAAGAAGTGTGCTTCACATCTTGTGAAGTCTATCCCCACATAGCTAAATTTGAGGTTGGTAGTGGTCTGATGGCCAAACTGCCTGTGCTGCTTTACAAGTCCTCAGGATGCAAATCAGGGTTTTGTTTTGTTTTTGTTTAACACTCACACCATTCCAATTTGAAGGGGGCTGGACCAGATGATCCTCAGGGTCCCTTCCAGCTCTATAATTCTGTAACTGCGCTCCAGGCTCAGGGGTTTGGGAGGTCTCAAAGAGATGGCAGTGCCCTAGCACACCACTGTCCTTGCTGGGCATGCAAGATGAAATAACGAACAGGCCATTCTAAAACCTGCCCATTTTACAGGAGGGGAATCAATGCCAAAATGCTCAGGAGTTTCCAAAAGACTATTCATAGGGAGCCTATGGTTCGGCATGAATCCAAGCTTACTAGCCCCTAAATCCCCATTTTATCATCTGAAACACAGTAGATCTGTTTAGAAAAACTGTATTCTTGCCAGTTGCTTATCTGGCAATAATAATAATAATACAGCCACAGAATCAACAGATCAGCAGATCCAACATACTTCCCAAAGTTGTGAAGTTATGTCAAGAATGTTCCCTGCATACCCTCCCCCTCACAGCCCAGCTGCTCCCTATATAACAAAAACACATGCTGGTAGCTGTGAAGAATACACAAACAGAACTGCAGGGAAGAAAATTTTGCCAATTCAATACAAAGAACAGGGACTTAACATCATCATGAGGAAGGCAAAGGCTCTAGGAGGAGCTAGACAACCTAGAGAGCCCAAACATCGAGAAAAAGACATGAGCGTTAAATGACAGCCAAACTTTCTTTTGCAAGAGTGTCGTGAGGAAGGAAGTATGGCTCAGTGCTGGAGCATGAGCACTGCATGCAGAAGTTCAACCCCTGGCATTGCAAGTTAAAAGGATCAGGTAGCAGGTGAGGTGAAAGAACCTCAACGGCAATATTGGGACAGATCAGCAAACAGTACGACTTGATATAAAAGCAGCTTCCTAAATCAGTCATTCCCCCTATCCACCCACTGCCATTTGACTGAGCTGGGGAAGAGGCAGCAGCACAGTGCAAGAGGTGGATGAGGCAGTTAAGAGAGGCATGGAAAAACAGTGGGATTCCAGATGTTGCTGGACTACAACTCCCACAATTCCTGGCTGCAGCTTATGGGAGCTGAGGACCAAAAGGATCTGGAGGGACACAGGGGGCTCAGTGAAATAACCATACCCTTAGTTCTTCTGGCTCTTGTTGAGAGGCTGCATCCCACAACACCTTGAATGACTTTTACATCCATAACCATCCACCCCTGAAGAAGAAGAAGAAGAAGAAGAAGAAGAAGAAGAAGAAGAAGAAGAAGAAGAAGAAGAAGAACCCATCTGACTGGGTTGCCCCAGCCACTCTGGGCAGTTTCCAACAGAATATAAAAAAACATAACAGCAAATCACACATTAAAGGCTCCCTGATACAGGGCTGTCTTCAGATATCTACGAAATGTCATATAGTTACTTATCTCCTTGACATCTGATGGAAGGGTATTCCACAGGGTGGGCTCCACTACCAAGGAGGCTCTCTGCTTGGCTTCCTGTAGAGTAATTTCTCACAATGAGGGAACCTTCAGAAGACCCTTGGAGCTGCATCTCAGTGTCTGAGATGGACGATGAGGATGGAGATGCCCTTCAGGTGTACATTTAGGGCTTTAAAGGTCAATGCCAACATTTTGAGTTGTGACAGGAAGCAATGTAGATCTTTTAGGACCGGTGTTACAAGGACCTAATCTGAGCAGGATCACTGCCTGTTGTGAACAGCACATTTTAACTGTAAGTTAACAGAAGCTCTTCCAAGGCCTGCTTACCTGGAACAGAAGCTCTTCCAAGGCCTGCTTACCTGGCAACCTTATTTGCCTTTGGGCCAGCAAGGGGTGAGCCCTACCGACTATGATGCTTTCACTGGTGTGAGAAATGCAAATCCATATAGTCCTTTCTTGGCCAATTAATGCTATGCAAATTGCTCAGGAAACATAGCACTTATTGCACTTGCCTCCACTGACAGGTGTTGCCATCACATGATGATAAATCACAACTATTTCCTATGGTTATTTCTTAGACGTTAGCTGGTGCATGACAAAACGCAGCTGTAAGAATCATCATAAAAAACAAGGTTACTCAAAGCAAAGTGGAAAGGGTTAGTTGGCTGTTCCAGCAGATTGACCCAGTTTGTTTTTCAAGCCTTTATACTTCCTGCATTTAAACTCAGCAGATGTGGAATGAAAACCTACAAAACGAATGTGCAGGCATGTCTGCACCAGTTGTTAGATTTGATTCCACCTCAATGAATCAAATCATAGCACCATAAGCCAGGCGCCTCTCCAAGTCACAGGGCAAGTGGGCCTCCATTGTTGTGCTGAGCTCTGGAGCAATGGCCCCACAGCCAGATTCCACAGAGCTTTCTGTTCATTTCTCAGGATTCTGCCTGCTTCTGGCAAAGTGAAAAGGCACCAAAGCAGATACAGGCCCCATCTCTACTTTTCTCATCTGTCCGGAAAGGATTCCACTTTGGCTTTCCTCCTCTTCTCAGCCACTGGCAAAGCCTGGCACAGACAACTACCGGTATTTAAAATAAAACACAGCCTGCAGCAATGCTGCACAGGAGGCAGTTTAAGTCCACAATACTGTGCAGAATGCAGTTCTCTAAATGCTGCAGAGGAAAGAAATGACAGCCTTGGAGAGTAGCAACCTGCTACAAGATCCCACCGTTGCCACCAGCCAGCCTGCTTCAGCTGCAAGACTAGAGTTATGATCCGCAGAACTCACTGTGTAATAAGAGGGTGAAAATTCCAAAATTTGTTTGAGGGATGGGAGGGGGAATGAGCAGGAGGAACGAAACCTTCTATTAAAGGTCTCTTGGACAGCAGCACAGTCAGAGATTCCACGGCCCACTGTGGCCTGTTGCCTAGCAGCCGCCTCACGGACTAGTGAAGGGCTTTTTGCTCCTCTGTTGGATGCCTGATCTCTCCAGTGTTTGCACAAGCAGGCTCCAGTTCTTGGGATGTTTGCCTGGCAGCAGCCTTGGCTGCATGAAGAGACTCTGAGAACAGCAACAAGGCGAAGACACTCAAAGCTAAATTCTGGGAAGCCTCTGTCCACTCTCACGGCAAGATGCCAGATCACACACCCAGGGCCCTTCTTCAGTTAAGGATCAGATGCACTCACTGTGAGAGTCGTGTAGCAATAAGAAAAGCTACAGCTCAAAATCTCACTGAACCCTTAGGCAAAACCATGCTCTCGGCCTCAGTTGCTCTATTTGAAAATATTTAATTGATACATAAACACGTTTATATATTGCCTTTTGGTTCTAAAAATGGACCCCAGAATGGTTTACAATCTTTGTTTACTTATTTCTTGTTATATCTTACCCATCTTCCGTCCTAAGGCCCCAGAGTGGGTTATAAACTGAATACGGCCACAAACCCCACTATTGCCAGGGATCGTGCTGAGGAGGGCGGCACTGAAGAGGAATGGTGGGAGTCTCCCCTCCCCCTGCTCCTGATCAGGGTCCTGAATCTTCCCAGGAGCAGTGGGACAGTATAAATTTGGAACAGTGGTTTGCAGAGGGACATAGTTCAGAAGACAGATGTTGGGAAGAAATGAGTGGTGAAGAGATAGGAGGAGGAGAACTGGGAGAGAGAGGGTTAACAGACTCTCTTTCGCTAGAAAGTGTACATCTGCTCAGGCCAAGGTCAGGAGGAGCAGACAAGGTGGCAGCAGAGAAAGCAAAGTGGTTGTGAGGTCAGACTGCAAGACATGGAAGTGACTGGGGGGGGAGTGGGGGGATCCTTAATTGGGAGCACCTTCATTCCTAGAAATGGATTCTTTGTTCTCTCACTATGATCATTAAAATTTCTAACTGGTAAGAGATTCCTTTCACTTTGTTCTGCTTATCTACTGCCAAAGGGGGGGAGGAAGCCAAGTCCCTGAAAATATATGTATTTTGGAAAGTGATTTTGTTCTCAAAATCAGCGATTCTCAAGCTTTTTCTGACTGTGGTCCCTTTCTGATCTTGTTTCCATCCTGTGCTCCCCCCCCCCCCCCGTCCTACTGGTAGAAAGGTAGCGGTTTAAATGTTTTGTTTGTAAATAGAACATGTTTTATTTTTTGTTTTTATAATTTCAATAAAATACAATTACATAAAAAATTATACTTTAAGTATTTCTTGATCAATGTGACCCTTGTGCTTGATGACCAGAAACAAGTTTTTTTTTTTTTTATCTGGTTCTCTTGCTATGAGAGATAACCCAAGATCACCTCTGTCCAGTTAAGGCGATTCCAGGTTAGGCTGAGTAAATAATTCACACAACTGAAACCTGATTCTACCAAATACAAAGTGGGAAATGCCATGAAAAACAATTTTGCTTTATCCAAAAGCTGTGGAAGCTTTTGAGATATTGTACTCTTTATCCAAAAAAATGTGTTTTTCTTGACTGAAAGTTACTTTGGCTCTGCAGCCCTGTGATCGCTTCGCACAAAGAAACATCAGCATCAGAAGCATTCATAGCAAATGGATCAACTACCCAGCCGGAATACCCACATCATCACAGTATTGAACTTCCATATCATTATAAAGCTGCTTCTCTGTTTTCTTCACTTCCCCTAGTCTCCCCCTAGTCTCATGCCCCCCTAGTCTCATGCCATGGCCCCCCATTTATGGTCTCCAGCTGAGAAACGCTGCTCTATAGGTTCAGATGCCTCTCAAGATATCATTGGCAAATGAGGCACAAGGGTTCCAAGGTAGGAATGGTGGATCAATGTTTGGGTGCCGGGCACCATTTTGAATCAAGATGGCAAATCAAAACATGATTTTCGTGTGACTTCACCCATTTTTTAACACAACATGGCCAAACTGTGCCGATTTACCTCTGAAGTTGTTGTTGCTGGATGTGGTGGCATATAGGTGGAAGAAATGGTGAGGCAACGGCAGAGTGAAGAGGAAAAATCTGTAGCAGTGGTCTAGCCCTTATAAGTAAAAGCTACTGATCTAGGCAGAGTCGACATTTGGATTATCAGCCTTTAGGCTTAACATGCCAAAATTGGCACATGAGCTTCAGGAGCCCACAGACAGCCACTTCACCCTTTGCGCGATTGGTGAAATAACAACCGGAACAGAATGTCAGACCAACAAACTCTTTTCAGAGTTTCTTCCACAGTTCTGGGGATTAAATGTGGCTTTAAGAAACAGGAAAGCAAATTAGGATTTTGACAAAGGAGCATTTCCCACAGATTCTTGGCACACAACACCCCCCCAAAAAAAGTGCTGCACTTATTACCTTTCCCTGCATGTGCCAAGTGGGATGAGAAGTGCTATACAGTGGTACCTTGGTTCTCAAACACCTTGGTACTCAAACAACTTGGAACCCAAACACTGCAAACCCGGAAGTAAGTGTTCCGGTTTGCGACCTTTCTTCGGAAGCTGAATGTGCTCCGTTTTTATCGTTACGCTTCTGATTTGAGTGCCAAACTTCCATTTTGAGTGTTATGCTGAGGTCTGTCTGTTTTTGCTATTTACCGTATTTTTCGCTACATAAGGCGCACCTAGTTTTTAGAGGGGGAGAAAAGCCCGCAAGAGCCGTGTGGAGCTTGCGTGCAGCTCTTGGGGGCTTTTCCTGTATGCCTCCCCCCTGCAATCGCTCTATAAGATGCACAGACATTTCCCCTTACTGTTTAGGAGGGGGAAAGTGTGTCTTATGGAGCACAAAATACGGTATTTTACATTTTTGTTTTTGCGACTTTTTTGTTTTCTTTTTGTGACTTTGTGGAAGCCAGTTCAGCTACTGGCTGATTGATTGTGTGACTGCAGTACATTGTCTGTTGCTTTCATTTTATGGATTAATGGTCTCATTAGATAGTAAAATTCGTGTTAAATTGCTGTTTTAGGGGTTGTTTTTAAAAGTCTGGAACAGATTAATTCATTTTGCATTACTTTCTATGGGAAAGCATGCCTTGGTTTTGGAATGGACTCCCGGAACGGATTAAGTTTGAGAACCAAGGTACCACTGTACTTGGAAGACAGTCCAAGGAACCCTACATACCCATCAAGAATTATAAAGTCTTGTGGCTGAGGTAGTATTTAAGATGGAGACTTCATAGCTCATCTATACTTCAACTGCTTACCTGCACACAGACTTATTCACATGATCAGGTCAAGTATAGAGGACAAGAGTCTGCCAAACACTTATAAATGGCAGCATATGGCATTTATTCAACATATACTGAACATTAAGCTTGGAGGGGTTACTGTAAAAAAAAACACTGGGGTAATAAAGAAAAATGCAGCAGAGTAACCCCAGAGGACAGGATCACACTTCAAAATGACCTTGACAGATTAGAGAACTGGGCCAAAACAAACAAGATGAATTTTAACAGGGAGAAATGTAAAATATTGCACTTGGGCCAAAAAAACCCCGAGAGGCACAAATACAAGATGGGTGACACCTGGCTTGAGAGCAGTACATGTGAAAAGGATCTAGGAGTCTTGGTTGACCACAAACTTGACATGAGCCAACAGTGTGACGCGGCAGCTAAAAAAGCCAATGCAATTCTGGGCTGCATCAATAGGAGTATAGCATCTAGATCAAGGGAAGTAATACTGCCACTGTATTCTGCTCTGGTCAGACCTCACCTGGAGTACTGTGTCCAGTTCTGGGCACCACAGTTCAAGAAGGACACTGACAAACTGGAAGGTGTCCAGAGGAGGGCAACCAAAATGGTCAAAGGCCTGGAAACGATGCCTTATGAGGAACGGCTAAGGGAGCTGGGCATGTTTAGCCTGGAGAAGAGGAGGTTAAGGGGTGATATGATAGCCATGTTCAAATATATAAAAGGATGTCACATAGAGGAGGGAGAAAGGTTGTTTTCTGCTGCTCCAGAGAAGCGGACACGGAGCAATGGATCCAAACTACAAGAAAGAAGATTCCACCTAAACATTAGGAAGAACTTCCTGACAGTAAGAGCTGTTCGACAGTGGAATTTGCTGCCTAGGAGTGTGGTGGAGTCTCCTTCTTTGGAGGTCTTTAAGCAGAGGCTTGACAACCATATGTCAGGAGTGCTCTGATGGTGTTTCCTGCTTGGCAGGGGGTTGGACTCCATGGCCCTTGTGGTCTCTTCCGACTCTATGATTCTATGATTCTATGCATCTAGCAGACTGAATAAAACTTGTTCTCTCTCATTATTCAGGAATTAGGGAACATTTGATTAAACAAAGACTTGGAAGTACAGAATACATCGTTAATAGTGCTGTTGCAGGATGCTATGAAGGTCAATGGGACAACTGGATCAGAAACAATTACACTACTTTGGGGAAAATGGACCATTTGGGGCTGGCTGTTAGGTGCCACTTTCAACTTCATTTTAACTCCAAATTCTGCCAGAATTTGAAAGTGAATTTGTGTAAGTGACAGTTTGCATAAATGAAAAATGTTTATTCTTGTAAATAAATAAGTTTAACACAATAAACATCAAGGCAGATCTAAGAACAAGGAAGCGAACCCTGCAAGGTTGGCAATACTTTTGATGGCTCAGACAGCAACCCCTGGGTCATTCCTTAATTGTTCTGTGGTTTCCTTTCAAGCATCCGGTATTCACTGCTGCTGGAACAGGAAACTGGGTTAGATGGGCCATTGGCACAATCTGCTAGGTATTTTATTGAGGCAAGGGTCCAAAACAATATTGGATAGTGGAGCTGCAAGCCGCCATCCTCTAGAATTTGCAAGGGGGTCCCCTCCACAACTTCATAGCCGAGAAAACAGCCTTGTGCACATAGAAAGCAATACAAGATTATCCCAGAGCCCATATTTCCCACTCTCATTTGAAAGGCACAGTTTGGGGGAAGGACCCAGATGCAGATCAGGGGAGCCACACTCTCCACCTCATGAGTGGCCAATGCCTTATTTAGCTTACATGGGTTGCCGGTTCAGAGGATGATTTCTTGCCATTCCAGTCTTTTAGGATTATATCAGACACACACACACTCTCTCTCTCTCTTTCTGGCAGAAAAATTCCTGAAAATACCAATGATTCTACTTTTGAGCATGTTTCAAAGTGGCTGTATTGACAACAGTGTAGTCACCCAGAAGCACATAAGCATACTAGACCAACTCCAACATCACATTTGGTGCTGTCCCAAATCCTTTCCAAAACTTAACAGCAGGCGCACTTACTTATGAGTAAGAAAGTGATACTTAGATCATTGCAGCAGATTGATAGTACGGACTCAGTGGTATGAAAAGAGTCAAAGACAGTTCAGCTCTTGGCCGGGGAGGGCGGGATACAAATAAATTATTATTATTATTATTATTATTATTATTATTATTATTATTATTACAGAGGTAAGTCTTGTCTAGGAAAAAATGCCAAAGTTGCAGAGTCCACAGTCAGTAATGAGAATTTGAAGGCTACACAAGAGCTGTGAAGTTGTTCCAATAAGTTTTCCCAACTACCTGCCAAGCTTTTAAGCACAGACAGGGAATGTGTAGCTACTCAGAAAAATTAGCTGCCTCTGCAGGAGCTTCTGACCTGAAGGCAGGTATTACCGTATGTTGAAAGGAACACATTTCTTATTTGGGTGCACTGCTTTTCCCTGGGAGACAATAACAGCCCTGTGTCTTCCTACTCTGTCCCAGATCCCTCTCCATCTCCCAGCAGGGAAGCAGCCTCCACAGTCTTTGACAGCCCTCTCTCTTCTACGGGAAGAGGAAGCCTATGGGACTCCTGCTTCAACAGAGCCAGATCCATCTGGGGGTGGAGGGGGGGTTCCAGCAACTGTCAAAGTTACCCATGTTACTTTTCTGGGGGAAATCCCACATGCAGGATCCTAGATTCCTCTTGAATTCTGCAGATGGAATCTTTTCAGGAACAGCTAAATGGATAACCAATTCCAACATTAAGCATTTACCGTATCATTTCTATAAACTACCTAATAAGCATCAGTTGTTTTACAAGAGACTCAACCCATAGCCTCCGATTCTGTTGGCCACACACTTACGACTAGTAATTACATAGTCTTTATAGCCAAAAGGTGTAACTTATAATGAAAAAGCCTTTAACCCAGTCATGACAGTGACTCTACTGAACAGCATGTTCTGCTTTGGTCAGGTGACACTTTGCACAGTGCTTATTGGCCTCTGCAGTCCCTCTTACTCACCTGTCAGCTGAGCAATTATTTCACAGACCAGTTACTGCCTAGACCACATCTCCTGATTTTATCTCTTCCTTCACCTTGCTCACAAAATAGCCTGTGTCAAGGGAAGGGCTAGAGTGACGTTTGTGTACAAAATCAAAGTCCATCGTTACATCATTGATTGCAAAAACCAGCTTAACTTTTATGTCCCCTCCTCCATCTCATTTGCACAATTAGAGTATGAGCTGATCTACACTGAAGTTTGATGTGGATCTGAAGCTGCTTGTGACTCTTTTTTCTGAGGCATCCAGACACCCTCCTCCTCCTCCAAGCGGCAGTCCACAGCGCTCCCCCGAAATTCAGATTTTCTTGATTTGTGGATAAGGAAGGAAATCCAGAGTGGCAGAGTGGTGAGAGTGTCAGACTAGGACCTGAGACTCCAGCGTTCAAATTCCCACTTGGCCAGGAAGCCCCCAGAGGGTCCCTGCGCCAGTCATTGCCTTTCACCCCAACCTACCTTACAGAGTTGTTTTGAGGATAACATGGAGGGGGAGAATGTGCATGCCAAAGAGCTCCTTGGAAGCAAATGAGGGATATGTGTGTGTATATGCAATAAAATAAATCAATAAAATTATATGTTACCAGATTGAGGACACATTGAAGTGCACTGTATGGGTTCACATCTTCCTGGGTACTATTTGTTGTCAAACCCTCTACTTCCATTTCATTTCCATCACCCAGAGGAAAGGATGCAATTGATATCCCAATGACAGAAAAGGCGTTTGTCTACACTACAAGCGTAGCAAGAATGTTAACTGCTAGGAATTGGAGGGGGGGGGAGACACCAACAAAGGAAGAGTGGCAAATCAAATTGTGGAAATTTGGAATTGGCAAAAATGACAATGGCAATTAGACACCAACCAAACCAAAACATTTAAAAAGAGTGGGAATGTGTAAAAGACTATTTGGGAAAACATTGTTCTGTAATAAAATACTTGATATGTTTTGAATAAATTTTGCAAAGTTAAGAAGAGATAGATAAGCTATATTATGTAACAGAAAGGTAATAAAGACAAACAACACAGTTGAAAAGAGAAAGAAGACAGAAGAAGCTGCAGTGAGGTGGTGGGAAGTCACTTGTGAGGAAATATTGATATTGTCTGGTTTATATATGTATACAGTATATGTAGAATGGAGCAAACAGCACGCAGACCTAGTGGTGGGAGAAAAAACTCCTTAAATAAGAGACACGGGGGAATGATTAATGGACTTCAATGTCTGTACACTAATGCGCAAAGCATGGGAAATAAACAAGATGAACTTGAGCTCTTGGTACAGCAAACTAAATATGACATAATAGGCATCACTGAAACCTGGTGGGATAAGTCCCACGATTGGAATGTAATAATGGAGGGATACAATCTATTTCAGAGAAACAGACCAGACAAGAAAGGAGGAGTGGCGGCGTTATATGTCAGGGATGCGTATACCTGTGAAGAGATCCAAGATTTAGAACCTCAAAGCCAAAGTGAGAGCATTTGGGTCAAAATTAAGGGAGAGAAGAATAACAGTGACCTCATTGTGGGAGTTTACTATAGATCCCCAAGCCAAACGGAGGACATAGATGATGCCTTCCTGGAACAGATGGCCAAGCATGCAAAAGGAAGGGAGATAGTAGTAATGGGGGACTTCAGTTACCCGGATATTTGTTGGATGTCAAACTCATCCAAGAGTATAAGGTCAAACAGATTCCTCACTGGCCTTTCAGACAACTTCATTGTCCAGAAAGTGGGAGAAGCAACAAGAGGAACAGCCATTTTAGATCTGGTCCTAACCAATGTTGATGACCTGGTTAGTGGGGTAGAAGTGGAAGGATCATTAGGCGCGAGTGATCATGCTCTTCTGAAGTTTACTATACAGCGGAAAGGAGCAGCCAAGCATACTAAGACTCAATTTCTTGACTTTAAGAAAGCCGACTTCCTAAAACTTAGGGAAGTGCTGGGTGAGATCCCATGGACAGTAATACTAAAAGGAAAGGGAGTTCATGGTGGCTGGGAGTTTGTTAAGAGGGAGATAGTAAAAGCACAACTTCAGGCAATACCAATGAGACGGAAACATGGAAGGTGCCTAAAGAAGCCAGGGTGGCTATCTAAAGAACTTTTAACTGAGTTAAGATTAAAAAGGATGTGTACAAAAAATGGAAAAGGGGGAAAACCACCAAAGAGGAATTCAAACAAATAGCCAGCACGTGTAGACACAAAGTCAGAAAAGCTAAAGCACAGAATGAACTCAGGCTTGCTAGAGAGGTTAAAAGCAACAAAAAAGGCTTTTATGGGTATGTTCGTAGCAAAAGGAAGAACAAAGAAACCGTGGAGTCACTCAGAGGAGAAGATGGTGAAATGCAAACAGGGGACACAGAAAGGGCTGAACTCCTCAATGCCTTCTTTGCCTCAGTCTTCTCCGATAAAGAAAACAATGCCCGACCTGAAGAATTTGGAGGAAATGATTCAGCAGAGGAAACACAGCCCAGAATAACTAAGGAGATAGTACAAGAATACTTGGCTAGTCTAGATGTATTCAAGTCTCCAGGGCCAGATGAACTGCATCCAAGAGTATTAAAAGAACTGGCAGATGTGATCTCAGAACCACTGGCAGTCATCTTTGAGAATTCCTGGAGAACAGGCGAAGTCCCGGCAGACTGGAGGAGGGCAAATGCCATCCCTATTTTCAAAAAGGGGAAAAGAGAGGACCCAAATAATTACCGCCCAGTCAGTCTGACATCTATACCAGGGAAGATTCTGGAGCAGATCATTAAGCAAACAGTCTGTGAGCACCTAAAAAGGAATGCTGTGATCACCAATAGTCAGCATGGATTTCTGAAAAATGTCATGTCAGGCTAACCTGATCTCGTTTTTTGACAGAATTACAAGCCTGGTAGATGAAGGGAACGCAGTGGATGTAGCCTACCTTGATTTCAGCAAGGCATTTGACAAGGTGCCCCATGATATTCTTGTAAAGAAGCTGGTAAAATGCGGTCTTGACTATGCTACCACTCAGTGGATTTGTAACTGGCTGGCTGACCGAACCCAAAGGGTGCTCATCAATGGTTCCTCTTGATCCTGGAGAAGAGTGACTAGTGGGGTGCCACAGGGTTCTGTCTTGGGCCCGGTCTTATTCAACATCTTTATCAACGACTTGGATGATGGACTCAAGGGCATCCTGATCAAATTTGCAGATGACACCAAACTGGGAGGGGTGGCTAACACCCCAGAGGACAGGATCACAGTTCAAAACGACCTTGACAAATTACAGAACTGGGCCAAAACAAACAAGATGAATTTTAACAGGGAGAAATGTAAAGTATTGCAATAGGAGTATAGCATCTAGATCAAGGGAAGTAATAGTGTCACTGTATTCTGCTCTGGTCAGACCTCACCTGGAGTACTGTGTCCAGTTCTGGGCACCACAGTTCAAGAAGGACACTGACAAACTGGAATGTGTCCAGAGGAGAGCAACCAAAATGGTCAAAGGCCTGGAAACGATGCCTTATGAAGAACGGCTAAGGGAGCTGGGCATGTTTAGCCTGGAGAAGAGGAGGTTAAGGAGTGATGTGATAGCCATGTTCAAATATATAAAAGGATGTCACATAGAGGAGGGAGAAAGGTTGTTTTCTGCTGCTCCAGAGAAGCGGACACGGAGCAATGGATCCAAACTACAAGAAAGAAGATTCCACTTAAACATTAGGGAGAACTTCCTGACAGTAAGAGCTGTTCGACAGTGGAATTTGCTGCCAAGGAGTGTGGTGGAGTCTCCTTCTTTGGAGGTCTTTAAGCAGAGGCTTGACAACCATATGTCAGGAGTGCTCTGATGGTGTTTCCTGCTTGGCAGGGGGTTGGACTCGATGGCCCTTGTGGTCTCTTCCAACTCTATGATTCTATTATTCTATGATTCTAAAAAAAAGGATTGGAATATGTATATTAATAACAGATGAAAAATTTAATAAAAAGCAGATTAAAAAAGAAAGTCAAAGATACATGACTGTGCATACACTCTACATTTAAAAACTGCAGTTTGTTCCTGGTGCCAGGAATTGTAGCTCCGTGAGGGGCAAACCACTTTCCAGGATTCTTTTGGGGAGGGGTGTGTCATTTAAATGAATGGTGTGTGCCTAGCGCCAGTGTATCTCGAACTTGGGTCTCCAGTTGTTTTTGGACTAGAACTCCCATCATCCCTAGCCAGAAGGACCAGTGGTCAGGGGTGATGGAAGTTGTAGTCCAGGGGTAGGCAAACTAAGGCTTGGGGGCCGGATCCCACCCAATCGCCTTCTCAGTCTGGCCCGCGGATGGTCTGGGAATCAGCGTGTTTTTACATGAGTAGAATGTGTCATTTCATTTAAAATGCATCTCTGGGTTATTTGTGGGGCATAGGAATTTGTTCACCCCCTCCCAAAAAAATATAGTGTGTCCCCCCCCCCAAGGTCTGAGGGATAGTGGACTGGCCCCCTGCTGAAAATGTTTGCTGACCCCTGTTGTAGTCCAACAACAGATGGAGACGCAAGTTTGAGAAGCACCAGCATAGCCAATTCCTGACAGGAGATGGTAACATTTTGCCCATCCAGACACACCATTTAGGAACCACTGTCCTCAGCACCCTCTCCCAATTCAAATTTTATTCTCTTTCAGCTCTTGAGTGCAGATTAGACATATTCTTGTCTTTGCTCCACAGATATGTTTTCTCAGCAACTAGAGAGTGGAAGAAGCTGCCCAAGGAAATGCTTTTCCTTGCCACACCTACAGCATGTGGTCCATAAACCTCAGAAAGTTCTTTCCCTCCTTACTAGATCATTTATTTCCATTTCCCTAGTTCAAATCTCGCCTCGCTTATGAACTTGCTGGGTTACCTGAAGCAAAAGACATTGAGACGATTCAGTTGTAATCCCCAAAGACTGGCATTACAGAGACCAGCATTTTAATAGTCTCCATCACACCCGACCCCTCCTCCCTGGCACAAGGCCATGCGCCACCTCTTTTCTTGGCCTGAAACAGTAAACTATGACTTGTCCCAAGTTGAGGAGTGAAGAAATTGGAGGAGGAAGGCAGGGGCTGAGATTGAGGCTGCTTGAATGCCCATTCCCGTAGCTGCAAATCAAGGTTTGATGTTGATGCCTGACTGCCTCAATGCCTTTGCCACCTCAACCCACAGCATGAGCACAATGCTACTGACCTCAGTGAGTTAGGGACTCCCCTGCATGTGAAGGCAGGCGGCGAGACCAAAAGTGGGTCCAACGGTCAAGAAGGCCCGTGCTGTGTAGAAGGAAATGAGGGGCAGATGGGGTTTATCCACCTGGGAAGAAGGGAAGCTCTGATCCTAAAACTGCTGCCTTGCGAGATATCTTTGGGAGAAAAGGCTAAGGAGTAAAGCCTACACAAATCTGATAAGGAGTCCCCAAGACAGTTGGATGGTGCCTTGTACACCACTTCTGGCAACTCCTGCAGCCAAGCTGGTGCCAAACGTCTTGCTCTGCTTTCTTTGGGCCATATAATCAAGGCCGAGAGACGGGTCTTGTCATCTGGGCAGCCCAGGACTTCCAGACACACTGCCCAGGCTTGTGTCCCAGGAGGTCACTTTGGTGCTGCTAACACAGTGGTTTGACTAACCCTCCAGAAGCACACTCCATTGTCTCTCAAGACAGACAGGTGCCAACAACAATACAGAGTTACTGTTGTAAAAACTGGTAAGCTAATGAAAGTACAGCAATTTGGACTCTATAAAGCACTACATAAATCAGATGTGGGGAGCCTGTGACCATCCAGTTGTTGTTGGAGAACAACGTCCTTCAGTCCTGACACTTGGCCATGTTGGCTGAGGCTAATGGCAGCTGAAGTCCAACAACATCTGAAGAGCCACAGAGCATCTTCTTGCCATAAATGCTAAGAAACATCAACATATTACTGAAGGAAGCCCTCGTCCAGGGTGCACAAATGGACCGGCTGATGCCCCATCCCCAAAGTTTGCAAAAGCATTTTAACATCTGGATTCCCCCCATGTTTCATAAGGTTCATTTTAGAAGCCAGGTACAGGGAGTGGACAGTGATGACTGACAGCTGGCTTCCTTTCTTTGTTGCTCCCCTGGGAATCTGTGGGATTTCATTTCTCTTGCTTAACGAAATGCATTAATCTCCCAAGGACAATGTAAGTACAAATATTCCGCGGGCGGGGGGAATGTGTTTGGTTAGCACTTAATAAAGCTTTTCGTATTCAAAGCTCACTACAAATACTGACTAAGCCTTCTTCTCAGCAGACATAAGATAAGAGCAAGGCACCACCATTCCCAGAGTCAGCTCCAATGATATGCTGGGACCCGTCAGGAAACATGCTCATGAGAGTATTCTACTTAAGTGAGCAGTGTAACAAGACGCCACAAATGTGTGAAACTTGCTTTCAATTATTCCCGCCCCCTGCAGAAGGGGACTGTGAACTCAGAGGACTTTGTGGCTTCCACAAAGGTCTAGTTACAGACCACAGCATCCTCAGGCAGGTGCTGCAGTCATAGGATGGCCCATGGGTGATGCATGCCCTAGAGCCCTTGCTCTGAAAGGCTGGGTCCAGAAATTGCTGGATTTCTCACAATGCCCCTGACATAGCACCACACAAGGGCATTACAGGAAATTAAAATGGCTGCTCACTGCACTTGGGGGCCACAAATGGTGGGCCCCACCAAAGGCTCATTGGCAAAGGCCTCTTCAAACCTAAAGATAACCCTACTCCCATGTTACACATCTCATGTGAGCATTTCAGGACAAGACAGTCCCAAAGATAAAATTGGATCTGCCTGTGATCTCAAACATGGAGGAGAAAACATGGCTGCTTTGCCACTTAGAAAGTCTGCAGCAGAACTAGCCTGATGTTCTCAGTATACAGTGGTACCTCGCAAGACGAATGCCTCGTAAGACGAAAAACTCGCAAGACGAAAGAGTTTTTTGTTTTTTGAGTTGCTTTGCAAGACGAATTTCCCTATGGGCTTGCTTCGCAAGACAAAAACGTCTTGCAAGTTTGATTTTCAATGCATTCCTATGGGAATCCGTGCTTCGCAAGACGAAAAATTTGCAAGACGAAAAAACTCGCAGAACGAATTAATTTCGTCTTGCGAGGTACCACTGTATAGTGGGTATTGCCCCTTCTTGGAGACAGACACAAATCCAATGGACTGATGTCCGTTTTTCTAAAGCACAAACTACAAATAGTTTGCCAAGGGAGGTGCAGCTGTGTCCTGACTTCAGCCAGTGCACATCGGCTTGGGCCAGGGGGTGGACGGAGTACTTCACAGTGGGTCTGCCATCATGATGCAAGTACTCAGGCTGAATTAGTGCCCACTATTTGCCAGAGCTTAGCAATCCTTTTTTAGCCCTTGAAAGGATGTGGGACACTTGAGTTGGTTGCCTCAGGTACAGCTGTGCTCTCATGCCATTCCCATTCATCTCTGATGAGGCTTGATGGGGCTCTTGCCAGATGTAAAACAGTTGAAGGGGGTTTGTCCGAGATCCCTTTTTAACTTCCATCTCCCAAATATCCTGACATAGTCCTGGAGGGCAATGTTTGGTGACATCTTTAAAAAAACTAGGGTGGAAGGAGAATGCCACATCCAGCGGCCAGGACATAATTTCATTTATTTATTTATTTGTTCCCTGCATTTTATCAATTAAATTTTTAACCTGACCTTCATCCAAGGAGCCCAGGGTGATGTATGTACTTTCCCCACCCATTTTATCCTTCTAACCCTAGGAGGTAGGTCAGGCTCAGAGGGAATGACTCTGGCCAAGAATACCCAGGGAACCTAATGGCTGGGTGGGAATCTAACTGCTATATCCTAAGAAGCTGAGCTATGGCCCATCTTGATCAGTGCTCTCAACTCCAGCAGGCAGATGTTCTCTGGAGTTCAGACAGGGAGCATTCCCAGCCCCACCTGGAGATGCAGGGGAATGAACATGAGTTCTTCTGTTTGCAAGGCAGATGTTCTCTCCCTCCATCACACTTACACTTCACACTCCCTTAATAATAGCTGGAAAAGAATGAGGCACATTGATTTAAGGCATTCACGGGGCAGGGGTGTGCTGCTTACATGAAGCTGTTTTTTATTGTAAGCTGCTTTGGATGGTCATTTGCTCAGAAAAGCATCCTAAAATATTTTAAATGAATAAAATAAGTTTCACATTTTGAAATGGATCTATTTATGCATATAACTGGGTCATATAACTATTACAATGGTTTGCAACTAAATAAAGCTTTTATACAGCGCTAAACTGAACTGAACAGTGCTAAACCTCCTGGGATCATCCTCGGAGGCCCTTCTTCATGTGCCTCCTCAGTGAGAGGTCTGGAGGGCGGCAACACGAGAACAGGCCTTTTCTGCAGTGACTCCTGGTCTGTGAAAAGCTCTCGCCAGGGCATCTTAGGTGCCAGGCAAAAATTTCTCCCAGGCCTTTGGCTAATTAAACAATCTATGGCCCTTTAAACGGGGTGTATTTTTATGTTTTTATATTATGTGATCCTCAAAAGAAGGGTTGTATAGAACTTTAATTAATAACAACAACAGCACAGGAATATTATCTAAAATCTCTGGTCATGCAGGCCACACGCACCTTCAAAAATTTAGTTGCTTAGAGACAGATTTGCATTTGACCTAAACATATGTAAGAATGCTAAGCAAGATTTCTTGCTTGAAGGCCGAGACTGTGGAATTCGATACACACTTACTTGGAAGAAAGTCCTGCTGAACAAAGTGGGCCTTATAGCCTGATCCTCCTGCATGTTTACTCAGAAGAAGTGGCCAAAACTTTCCAGAATAAAGGACTGGAAGTTCACTGGGAAAGGATTAGCATGTTTCAGATGATCGTTTGAGGCTTTAGGAGTCCTGTAGGGGTTAAGCTAAGCATTCTCTCATTTTTCCCTCCTGTCACGTGAAAGCATACAGGTAAAGATCCTAAAAATTAGTTCCTCATTTTGTCCAAACCAGGGAACTCTGACTTGATGTTGGTTAACAAATGAAGTAAATGTGTCAGGAAGGTGGAAAGTCAACTTCTATGCTTTTGATTAGTAGTGACATGTATATTGATAATTTGAGAAGCAAATAGCAGGACTAAGATTAGACAACATAAACAGGAGCACAAGATTATCCATACTGGTTTGGTGGATGATCCTGGTGAGATACAGGAGGCAGCTCCAGGATCCTAGCACTTCTTATGATTTGTTAGGCCCTAGATCTACTAAGACAAAAGGTCATTAGACACACATTTTGTGGCATCATTTGCACTACTTAATCCCCTCAATGATTTTTTACACAGAATTCATTCATTGTATTTGGCTTTGAATACATTCGTTTTAAGAGATTATGACCACTACTCACAGGATTATGTATGTTTAATCCAATGAGATCAATGGTTTTAAGAATGCTTAACTCTGTGCTGGAGCCTATATATGTAGCCTTTAATATGTTCGTATATATTAAATTCCACTTAAAACTGGGCTACTGCTAGCGCATTGTCATGCCATCTACAGATGGGGCTTGTCCACCTGGGAAGGAAGCCCATTGAGGAGAAGGGAACTCTGATCCTAAACCTCTGCTGCCTTGCAGCTATATTATTCCTGAGAAATGCTTTAGGAAAACCATTTCCTGCTGCCTTGTGAAAGATCTTTGGGGGAAGAAAAGGCTGAGGAGGAAACCCTACACAAATCCGGAGTGGAATCCCTAAGAGGATTGGATGGCACCTTGTACACCCCCTTCTAGCAACTCCTGCAGCCAAGCTGCTGCCAAACATCTTGCTCGGCCTTCCTCTGGACCCCATCAGTGAGGCCAAGAGGAAGGTCTTGCTGTCTGGGCAGCCCAGGACCTCCACACAAACAGCCCAGGCTTGCACCTAGAGGAGGTCACTTCATTGCTGCTAAAGCAGCTGTTTGACTTGGCCCCCAGAGGCACACTCCATTGTCTCTCAAGGCAAATAGATGCCACCTCACCCTGAATAAATGTGTTCTAGTGACCTTTGCAAACCTAAACAATGGGGCCAGGATACCTAAACAACTGCCCGTTCCAATATGAACCTGCCTGGGTGCCAAGACCCTTCTCCAAGATCCCAAGAGCCAGTATGGTATAATGATCAGATCAAGAGACCCATGTAAGAACTCGATGACCATCTAGTGTGGCAGCAGCTGCACTTTGGAAGCGTTTCCCTGTGGAGATCAAGCAGGGGCCTTCACTGTACTCTTCTCAGCACCTGCTTTCTTGATTTCTCTATTTTATCTTTTGTAAACTGCTTTGAGGTTTGTTTGTTGTTGTTTTTTTACAATCAAGCAATGTATCAATTTTATCAAATAAATAAATCAGATAACCCCTTAGCCACAGCATTTGTGGGTGACCTTGGGCCAACCATTCAGTCTAAATTGGTACCTCACAGAGTTGCTGTGAGGATAAAATATGACCACGTACCTTGCACTGAGTTTGGGGGGAGAGGAAAAATACAAATGCAAGAAATACGTAAATAAAATCTCCCCGTTATCAAAAGTGACATGAGTGACAACCAGAGACAAGATCTGTATGGCAACTCTTAGGACTGAACCATGGGCTCCTCACTATTCAAATAATGGAGGCAGGTATTCCCAGGTATTCCCCCCTGATGCTGCTGCTTTGTCTCTGTCCACTAGAACAGCTGAGATGATGACATCACTGCAAGGTCAACACTGCCCCCACCACCCACTTTTCATGTGTGAATGATCTGACACGCCACATTGCCAGATAGTTCACTATCTCCTGGCTGGCTTTGTATGTTAAAGGGATTCCAGGAGAGAGCGCAACGCACCTGCTCCCTGCTTTTGCTGTGCTGCAGCTTGGATGGGCTGGGGGGGGGGGGCTGGCAAGGGAACAGATGGCCCTGCCTCTCCGCAGGAGCCGGGCCAGATGGCCCTTCCTGCTGCATGGTTCTAGAAAATGAATTATACTCTGGAGATATCTACATTGTACTCTGGCAAGAGGATTTGTCGGGGTTAGTGACGCCTCTGCACACAGAGTGGTGCACAAGGAAATCTCGTGTGCATGCACACACACTGAACCACACTTGCTTTGCCATGCATTCTTGTAATAGAGGCGTACAGAATTATGCCCAGTGTGGATACAGTGCATAGGCTCCCTCTCCTAGAACGCCTGACTTTGGCTTCATGCAGAAGGGTGGGAGATTCTCAACTTACAAGAGCAAGCGCTTCACGCAGCACCTAGTTAAAACTGCAAAATGTGCCAGCACAAGGCTTGGGTGGCTTTCAACAGGATTACACAACTCCTGAAGGAGAAGGCTATCAATGGCTACTAGTCACGAAAGCTGTGTGTCCCACCTCAAGGACTAGAGGCACCTGCCTCCGAATATAAGGAGCTGGGGAGCCACAGCCCAGGTCTGGCCTGTGGGGCTTCTGTGGGCATGTCACCAGCTGCTGGCGAAACAGTGTTGGACCGATTGCTCACTGATATGTTTCAGCAGAGCTTTTCTTATGTTACCTGGTTTAGAGAGGGGGGCTACTGTGTCCAGGAACCAGGGATTTCGTTCCACACTTGGTCTGCCTAGCCATGACTGCTGCAAAGGGGAACAGGGTTCATTACTGTTGCAGAGGAGACCTGTCCAAACCAGGCCCAGCAGAGAGCGGCCGAGAGTGGGGTGAGATAATGATGGGGGGTAGGTGAAGGTGGAATGAAGATACCCAGGGGGAAGACTTTTTCTTGGTCACATTTGCAAGAAAGACCCAGAAATCTTTAAAGGGACCACAGTGTTAATCTGCCGAGTCTCCTGAGTACAGGGAAGCTGCCAAGAGCTCCTTCACTGTCCAGGGCGAGGTGACTGGTGTGCCCCACTGACCATCTTACAACTTCCTAGTTCAAGATTTACTGTTGATTGACCTCTTACCACCAACAGTAACTTAGGGGGAGTCAAGCATACTAGGACTCAATTTCTTGACTTCATAAAACTTAGGGAAGTGCTGGGTGAGATCCCATGGACAGTAATACTAAAAGGAAAGGGAGTTCATGATGGCTGGGAGTTTGTTAAGAGGGAGATAGTAAAAACACAACTTCAGGCAATACCAATGAGACGGAAACATGGAAGGTGCCTAAAGAAGCCAGGGTGGCTATCTAAAGAACTTTTAACTGAGTTAAGATTAACTTTTAACTGAGTTAAGATTAAAAAAGGATGTGTAAAAAAAATGGAAAAGGGGGGAAACCACCAAAGAGGAATTCAAACAAATAGCCAGCACATGTAGACACAAAGTCAGAAAAGCTAAAGCACAGAATGAACTCAGGCTTGCTAGAGAGGTTAAAAGCAACAAAAAGGGATTTTATGGGTATGTTCGTAGCAAAAGGAAGAACAAAGAAACCGTGGGGTCACTCAGAGGAGAACTCCTCAATGCCTTCTTTGCCTCAGTCTTCTCCGATAAAGAAAACAATGCCCGACCTGAAGAATTTGGAGGAAATGATTCAGCAGAGGAAACACAGCCCAGAATAACTAAGGAGATAGTACAAGAATACTTGGCTAGTCTAGATGTATTCAAGTCTCCAGGGCCAGATGAACTGCATCCAAGAGTATTAAAAGAACTGGCAGATGTGATCTCAGAACCACTGGCAGTCATCTTTGAGAATTCCTGGAGAACAGGCGAAGTCCCGGCAGACTGGAGGAGGGCAAATGTTGTCCCTATTTTCAAAAAGGGGGAAAGAGAGGACCCAAATAATTACCGCCCAGTCAGTCTGACATCAATACCAGGGAAGATTCTGGAGCAGATCATTAAGCAAACAGTCTGTGAGCACCTAAAAAGGAATGCTGTGATCACCAATAGTCAGCATGGATTTCTGAAAAATAAGTCATGTCAGACTAACCTGATCTCGTTTTTTGACAGAATTACAAGCCTGGTAGATGAAGGGAACGCAGTGGATGTAGCCTACCTTGATTTCAGCAAGGCATTTGACAAGGTGCCCCATGATATTCCTGTAAAGAAGCTGGTAAAATGCGGTCTTGACTATGCTACCACTCAGTGGATTTGTAACTGGCTGGCTGACCGAACCCAAAGGGTGCTCATCAATGGTTCCTCTTGATCCTGGAGAAGAGTGACTAGTGGGGTGCCACAGGGTTCTGTCTTGGGCCCGGTCTTATTCAACATCTTTATCAACGACTTGGATGATGGACTCAAGGGCATCCTGATCAAATTTGCAGATGACACCAAACTGGGAGGGGTGGCTAACACCCCAGAGGACAGGATCACAGTTCAAAACGACCTTGACAAATTACAGAACTGGGCCAAAACAAACAAGATGAATTTTAACAGGGAGAAATGTAAAGTATTGCAATAGGAGTATAGCATCTAGATCAAGGGAAGTAATAGTGTCACTGTATTCTGCTCTGGTCAGACCTCACCTGGAGTACTGTGTCCAGTTCTGGGCACCACAGTTCAAGAAGGACACTGACAAACTGGAATGTGTCCAGAGGAGGGCAACCAAAATGGTCAAAGGCCTGGAAACGATGCCTTATGAGGAACGGCTAAGGGAGCTGGGCATGTTTAGCCTGGAGAAGAGGAGGTTAAGGGGTGATGTGATAGCCATGTTCAAATATATAAAAGGATGTCACATAGAGGAGGGAGAAAGGTTGTTTTCTGCTGCTCCAGAGAAGCGGACACGGAGCAATGGATCCAAACTACAAGAAAGAAGATTCCACCTAAACATTAGGAAGAACTTCCTGACAGTAAGAGCTGTTTGACAGTGGAATTTGCTGCCAAGGAGTGTGGTGGAGTCTCCTTCTTTGGAGGTCTTTAAACAGAGGCTTGACAACCATATGTCAGGAGTGCTCTGATGGGGTTTCCTGCTTGGCAGGGGGTTGGACTCGATGGCCCTTGTGGTCTCTTCCAACTCTATGATTCTATGATTCTAATGCATGCTCAGCCCCATCCTTCTCACTTTCTGCTTGGCAATAAAGTAGGGAAGACTTATAACTAATTATTTGTGCATGGAGAGTATGAATGCTCCAAGGAAAATTCTATTCTCCCCTTCCAGAGCTAACAGTGTCCTTGGTGGCAGTACTGGACAGCCTCACAACAATCTTGCTTAGCTCTGATGTTGGCTGATTGGATAGGAAAGGGAGTTTGTGACGGGGACAGGTGCTGGGAGGGAGAAAGCATTGTGGGAGAAAACAAAGGATAGTTAGTGGACTGGGGTGTGTGTGTAACATTTGCAAGGGTTTCTCTTGTTCCTATTATAACACAACTGTGGGCAGCCTGAAGAAGCTCCAACAACCTCATTGCTTGGCCATAAAAGAAAGCCTAGAGACTAGGGGAGGTCAGCGGGTTCCAGGTACTCTTTCTTTATGGTGAGATTTTGGGGGTGGTTAGTGAGTTTGTTTGGGCCATCAGTAAGAGGGTGCCTGGGTGGTGTCCTGGGTGAGAAGCAGGAGACTGACAGGTCTTGAATAGGGAGGTGTATCAGGAGGAGGAATTGATATCAGTATATATTTATGAGTAATTTGTATTAATTGTTTCCTTATGTATTTTTGTAACATAGATTGTTGTTTTAGTTGTTTGTACACAGCTTAGAGATTTTTTATATATACTGAGTGGTATAGAAATGGCCTGAATAAATGGCAATGATGTGGCACGGGGTATGGGGGCGTCTTCATAAAATGCAGTGTCTGAATGACTTTAGGCCTAGGAGAATGGCTAGAGGCTGGTTGTGCCATGTTATATGAAGACCCCAAGTGCTGGATACAGTCTTACAGAGGAGGAACAGTGGAAGCACAAGGCGTGTAGAAAGAATAGGATGTGCATGATAAGAATTAAGTATATTATTTACTGCATATGCCCTATGCTTGGCCCTTCCAACTGAACAGGACTTTGAACCTCACGAGGAGGCTTATCTGCCACTGGTGCTTCTGTGACTTGCTTTAAAAAGTCATGTCAGTACCCTTTATTAGGTTCATCACACACTTTACAACAAAGCGTATATCCTTTCAGCGTGGAATAAGTGTCACATCTTTACTCACAAAGCACTAGGATTGTTTGGAATAGCTGTCACTCACACAAACATGCACTCAAGGATGAGGAAAATAACCCACCACCTTGACTACCTCAGGAAGAATGGCTAAAGGATGATGAGAAGTACCGAACCAAAGAAAGTCATTTTCTGTCTATCCTTATAAGACTCGGGCGGCTGGGCTGAGGGGTGAATGCAATACTTTTATTTAAACACAAGTGGTGCACTAACACACACACATTAAGGAGAACATCTGTCTCAGAGAGATTTACAAATATGTATTGAAAACAGTTAAAAATAGGCTTTAAAACAATACAAAAAGAATGCCTAAAGCAGATACCTTTTCTAGTCAAATTGCGTGGGATCAATTCCAATCCGTTACTCCCGAGGATGTGGACAGGCTGCTTGGACGCGTGAAACCAACCACCTGTCTCCTTGATCCTTGCCCATCCTGGCTTATAAAAGCTAGCCGGGAAGGGCTGGGCGATGGGCTCTGCGGGCTGGTGAATGCTTCCCTCTGTGAGGGAACATTCCCGGATCCGCTGAAAGAGGCGGTCATTAAACA
Organism: Podarcis gaigeae; assembly: GCF_964106915.1. Lineage (NCBI taxonomy): Eukaryota > Metazoa > Chordata > Lepidosauria > Squamata > Lacertidae > Podarcis > Podarcis gaigeae. The sequence goes on along the minus strand of NC_139692.1, from coordinate 1,476,797 downwards.
GCTTCTTAAAAAACCATCTTTAGACCCGGCCAGTATGGCCAACTATCGCCCAGTCTCAAATCTTCCATTCTTGGGCAAGGTGATTGAGCGTGTGGTTGCTGAACAACTCCAGGCAGGCCTGGAGGATGCGGACCATTTGGATCCCTTCCAATCGGGGTTCAGGCCTCATCATGGGACTGAAACTGCCTTGGTCGCACTGGTTGATGATCTCCGGCGAGCTAGGGACAAAGGTGAGAGTTGTTTCCTAGTTCTGCTGGATCTCTCAGTGGCGTTTGATACCATTGACCATAACATCCTTCTGGACCATCTTGAGGGGCTGGGAGCTGGGGGCACTGTCATACAGTGGTTCCGCTCCTTCCTCCTGGGCCGTATTCAGAAAGTGGGGGGGGGGTGAGTGTTCAGACCCCTGCGCTCTTACTTGTGGGGTGCCTCAGGGTTCTGTCCTCTCCCCCATGCTTTTCAACATCTACATGCAGCCGCTGGGAGAGATCATCAGGGGGTTTGGGCTGGGTGTTCATCAGTATGCGGATGATACCCAGTTCTACCTCTCTTTCAAATCAGAACCAGTGAAGGAGGTGAAGGTCCTGTGTGAATGCCTGGAGGCGGTTGGAGGTTGGATGGCAGCTAACAGATTGAGGTTGAATCCTGACAAGACAGAAGTACTGTTATGGGGGGACAGGAAACGGGCAGGTGTGGAGTATTCCCTGGTCCTGAATGGGGTAACTGTGCCCCTGAAGGACCAGGTGTGCAGCCTGGGAGTCATTTTGGACTCACAGCTGTCCATGGAGGCACAGGTCAAATCCGTGTCCAGGGCAGCTGTGTACCAGCTTCATCTGGTACACAGGCTGAGACCCTACCTGCCTGCGGACTGTCTCGCCAGAGTGGGTCATGCTCTGGTTATCTCCCGTTTGGACTACTGCAATGCGCTCTACGTGGGGCTACCTTTGAAGGTGACCCGGAAACTGCAACTAATCCAGAACGCAGCAGCCAGACTGGTGACTGGGAGTGGCCGCCAATACCATATAACACTGGTCTTGAAAGACCTACATTGGCTCCCAGTACGTTTCCGAGCACAATTCAAAGTACTGGTGCTGAGCTTTAAAGCCCTAAACAGCCTCGGTCCAGTATACCTGAAGGAGCGTCCACCCCCATCGTTCAGCCTGGACACTGAGGTCCAGCACCGAGGGCCTTCTGGCGGTTCCCTCACTGTGAGAAGCCAAGTTACAAGGAACCAGGCAGAGGGCCTTCTCGGTAGTGGCGCCTTCCCTGTGGAATGCCCTCCTACCAGATGTCAAAGAGAACAACAACTACCAGAGTTTTAGAAGACATCTGAAGGCAGCCCTGTTTAGGGAAGCTTTTAATGCTTGATGTATCACAGCATTTTAATATTCTTTTGGAAGCTGCCCAGAGTGGCTGGGGAAGCCCAGCCAGATGGGCGGGGTATAAATAAATAAATTATTATTATTATTATTATTATTATTATTATTATCATTATCATTATCATCATCCAGTTGGAAAAGCTTGTCAAAACAGAAAAGTCTTCACTTGTTTCCAGGAAATAAAATAGTTCCACAAACAGGGGCTGCCACATTGAAAGCCCTGCTCTGAGTTACTGTGGAGCAGACTTCTGCTATGTGGGCGCTCTAAGGAGAAACTCTCCTTCCGGCAGAACACAGGAACTTACTAAATGCTATTAAATGATAAATCCATAGAGATGGGGGTCTGATTTTAAATCAGCTTGGCAGTACACTTGCCCTTTAACAACAAACAAACTACCCTTACTTTCTGAATTTTGCTTACATTGGAAGTTGGAACCCTGTTCTGCAGCCAGGGTCACCCAGGAAAGTGCCACGTAACAGGTTATACAACTCAAATCATAACTCAGACCCTTAAAATAAGTGGAAGGGCGTCAAATGAATGGGATCTGATTTTATTTAGCTTCTGGCTACTCGGAAACAAGTCCTGCCATACCTTCCAAGGTATCGACTACAAGGACTGAAAATGCAGTAGTGTGGGGAGGGAACCTTCTAGCACCAGGCTGGGCCACATAAAAACCGCTTCAGCTTTTAGGCTGCAGTTCCACTTATTAGGAAGCAAGAATTAAGCAAGCAAGCAAGCAAGCCATATAAAACACAGGAGAACCTCCAAGAATAGATGCTAGAACTGCATAGCAAAAGCAGCCGGCAGGCCGGGTGACGGCTCTACTCCAAACCAAGACACGGATTTAGTTCTTTTCTCTCCCTCCAAGAGCCAAATTATAATTAATGTTATTACTAATCACATCTCTTTGGAAATTAAGTTCCACCGACCTCAGTGTACCTCACCTCTAAGTCAGAGGCTGGAGAAACAAGGATAGCAGCATATGGGCCAAAAAATGAAGCTACCTAAGCCAGTATTTGAGGCTTTGGGGCATGCTGTTTTAATCACCATTTATTATTTATTAATTTTATTAATTATTAGTTAATTTTAATGGCCATTATACTCTACCCTTGCTTCATTTTGTTTTAAAATAATTATTACCTGCTCCACGTCCATGAGACGTCACCCTTCTGTGCCCAGTGAAAAAATTTAAAAATTAAAACATCAACAGCCTACAGTATTATTAATATATGAATGCTTAAGACTCTGCAGGTTGCTTTTTTATTTTTACTTTATAAATGTTTATACTATAAACAGCAACTCATGTATTAAGATAATAATGGAATTCGCCAACCTATACTCTCACTAGTCCCAACTTTGGAAAGGTAAGTGACAGAGCAGAAGGCCATGCAGACTGTAACAGAAACTAAAATAAAGAGTAATGAATGAGCACATGTAAGTTCCTCTTGCCTCACAGGGGGACAGTGTGCTTTTGTTGGGCAAATGGGAGAATTGCTGCCTCCTCTTCACAGAAAAGAAAGCCAAAGAAAGGTATTAGCAACAGCTAGCAAAAGCATATGGGTGGATGCTCTCAAAATAGTCAGAGCAGAAGAACAGTTGATTGCAGAGGGGTAGATTCCACATTAATCACTCTATTTCACTCTAGAGTGACCTTGAGACAATGACCCCAGATGCTTTAATAAACACCTAAAAACCTCAAAGAAAAGAAAACTTTATACTTCAGTTGTTGTATCATGGATCACACAGCCTCATTGTCTTTCACACTTTTATTTCTCCACTTCTTTGTTTGAATGAAAAAGTGTGTTGTGGGGGGAGAGGGAGAGAGGAAGAATAAAAAACAAAAGCCCTTGAGCCGTTTCTTGCTTCTGCTGCCCTGGGATCTGGCACTGTCACAAGTCATTGAGCATTCTGCCACTGATTGTATTGGTAGAAGGATTAAAACGCTGTTCAGCAGAGCACAGGTTCAACAGAAACACACCAACCCTTTATTCACAGACCAGGCCAGGGGACTCTAAGCTGCCAGCTCAGAAAGTTTGCTCCCTCCCTGCTCTACACACAGGCAGGATGGACCGCGGGACTGACAAGGGCTGGTGTAGGATGTGCAGTCCTCACAAGCAGGTTTATGTGGGGGTCTAGAGGGGGTGGGATAGGTCACAGTACACCGTGGGCAAAGAAAAGAGGAATGTGCCATCTGGGTGTTCTGCAACACACACACACACACGTTAATTATTTTAATGTAGCATGACTCCTAGGGATGAGCAATTAAGGATGGGTGATCTGTAAAATATTTCTGGGCCCAACACATTTGCCTCTTTTGACAGCTACCACCCAGCAAGTGTCTGCAGCTGCTCCAGACAGACAAACTGAGAGGAGGAAAGGGCAATGATGGGGTCTAGTTCAAGCCCACAGCCCTTCACCTCTGAGCTCCTGCCAGCCTCCCCCCCCCCCCAGCGCAGCTTCTGTTTACTTTCCTTCAAGCAAGCAGCCCCCCCCCCGCTTGGCAGACACATACCCAAACACATCAGGTCTCCTGCCGCTGCCTCTCACAAAGAGCCACAAACAGATGCAATCTTTTTTATGGGACACGGAGGAAGAAGAAAAACAACAACAATAGAGGGCAGATGGAGAAGAGTTGAATTCCCTGAAACGGGGCGGCGGGGGGGGGGGGGGAGAAGCTGTCCTATGAGTCCTTACTCTGGAGTTTATATATCAAAGACTCTTTTCTTTCTCAGGCTAAACTTTAAAAGTCCAGGAGTTATTTTACAGCCCAGAAGAGAGAAAGGGATGGAGGGGAGGAGAGAGGGAGAGAGAGCAAAAACTTTCCTTTTTCTTTTGTCTGCAAGCTGCGCTGCCAACTCGGCACTGCCTCTGACCCGGGTTCAAGAAGCCCCTCTGCCCGTTTCAGAGCCTCCAAGCACGTCCAGGCACACAAAAGACCCCCGCTGCCCCCCCCCCCGAGAGCGGAAAGGCGAGGTGGTCGCGGCGGGACCCCCCCCCCGAAGCCTCACCCGCTTTGCAAGGGTCCTTGTAGTCGATGGGCTCCGCGTCCGGCTCCGCGTCTTCCTCCAGGACGTCGCCGTAATCCGCGAAATCCATCGCCTGTCCCAGGACCAGGACGGAGAGGAGCAGCAGCCCCCGCCTGGATGCCGGCATGCTGGCTGGCAGGTCCCGGGCAATGCTCGGCGGCGGCGGCGCGGGAGAGGGACCGAGAGGGAGGAGCCCCCCCGCGCCCGCCTTTCTTTGAGGGAAATGAGATCTGGCGGAGGCGGGTTCAGGCGCGGAGCTCAGCCCCTCCCGGCCAGCCCCCGAGCTCGGGAAGGGAGGCATTTCAGGCAGCGGCGGAGAAGCCCGCGCCCCTCCGAGCGAGAGGGCGGCCTCGGCCCGCCTGGAGCCTCTTCGGGGGGAAGAGGAGGGGGCGAGACGAGCCCCGGCCTCCTGTCACGTCGGAACACTTCGGAGCTGGACTACACGCGCTTAGATACGGGAAGCAAGACAAGGCGGCGCTTGGCCGCAGAAAGGGCTCCCGCCTCTCCCCCCGCCGAGCGGGCTTCGCGGCTCCCTTCTCCCGGTTCCCCGCCTGACCTTGCAGAAGAGGACCCGGTCTGGCCCGACGCCTGCTGCGCCCCTCAGCTCTTGCTTGGGGAGGCCAAGCCTTGGGGGGGAACTCCTCCGGCGTCCCTTCCCGGGCAGCTGAGAAGGGATGTGTCAAACCTGGGAAGGTCGGAGAACAGGTGCTCTTACCTGCTTTGGAAAGGCGAGGTCGAAGTCCGAGTCATGTCTATGCAGAGGAACTTGGATGCCAGACCAAACTTTTCCCACTCCTTTGTTCTTTTCCTCCGGAGTCTCAGAGGAACGTGATCCCTCAGCAAGAGCGGCCTATATGGGCTTCCACTGCCACAAACCCTTAACTCATTATTTCTGCTAATTTATGAACCAGTGAGGCCTAGATCCGATGTTCCTATTGATTTGTAACTTCCTTTTATGGTTTTGTCCCCTTCACCTATGACTCCCACCATCATTTGCCCAGCATGTCATTTTGATCCATTTGTCTTGTCACAAGCCTTGTCTTTTCTTGTTCTTATTTTGAGAACACATTTTTCATAAGGTAAGAGTTGAGGAAAAATTGCTTTTCTGGAGTAGGAAGATTAGCCGCTTTTAAAATAGAGTTTGCTCAGGTAGGAATTTAATATCAATAAGTATCAATAAGTAATCTTATGTTGGACATATTCTCGCCACTCAAATCTTGCACACTTCCGCTGAGCTGAAGAGTTCTGCATAACAGTTGTAACTCAACATCTTTCATGCTCATACAGACTTCAATTGCTTGGGAAACTGCCATCCCTGTTGATGCCGTTCAGCTGGGCAGCAGTTGTCCATTAAATAATTGGTTGTGAGAAGGTTAACTCTTAGTACCAAACTGAACCCTATTTTCCCATTGTAGTTTGGATGGTACTTTGGGGAGGACTTGCCTCAGTTCTGTTGGATCACTTGTCAGGGTGCGGAGACGGACCTTCCAGCCCTTAACTTAAGTGGGGCTCCTGTAGATTCAGATAGATGGGAAGGAGGGAAGCTTTTTGCAGCTGAAGCCTTCTGCGCTGAAATTCAGGAGGGCCTTTAAACAGGTGTGACAAATATAAAATACATCACAGTGACAAATGTCTTACTGTGCCTGTGCCGCCTGTTTTACAATACTTAAAGGAAGCAGCCGCCTTGACCAGAAATGGGCCTGGTGACCCCAGCAGAAGCAGAGGCTGCTGAAGTGGGAGCTGTGGGAAGGTTTCGTCTGCTGTGTTAGGTGCAACAGCCTTAGTTGTTGGCATTGGAATAAATATTGGCCCACAACCTGTGAACTACATATCTAGCTTGACTGCGGGTGACACCTACAGGTCAAAGTGTATCACTTTGGTTTTATCTGCAGTAAACAGGCAATATAATTAGAAGTAGCTGCTTGTCAGAAGACCACTTTATGCTTTGTATGTTTTTGTAATTGGACAAAAGTAAAGACTGAATTATTATCCTGTTTTGGAAAGGGTCGCTGTCCTTTCCAAGCAGGGGAAATGGGCATTTTCACCCTGAAGGCCACCTTCTCTTCTGGGCCAGCTGCCAATGGTGGGCAGACCCAGAGGCAACAGGGGACTGAGCAACACATCTAAACCTGTCCTTTGTACAGCCAGGTAAATTGTACACATCTCTCTGTGTCTTTCATCCAAATCATCAAGAGTTAAAGGATACCTTCCAGTCCTGGATGAGCAGTCAGGGTGTGGCTTCTGGAGATGGGTGTGGCCTGGGGCAGAGTTCTGAGGGCCGAGTGGAGAGCCCTGGAGGGCCTGAAGCTTACCACCCTTGCCTTAAAGGTTCTGCGCTGAGCGGCTTCACAGAGTGGCTTCTCCTGCTACAACAAACCCTGTGGGCCATTGTTTCCCACTGACAAGACCACATCCTTGTACTAAAGTTGAAATTAGTTTGGAAGGAGGAAAAGCGCATTCTCAAGTGTGCTCTGTTACTTTGTGTTTTCTCAGAGCAGCTGCAATTTGCATTCTAATTCCTCGCCCCTGCCAAACAAAGCCACCTATGGACTATGTTAGCTCTTGGGGAAAGCAAGATATAGAAATGTTGTTTTAGCTGATTGCTGTAAAAATCAGAGTTTTAGTAGAAGCCTAGACATGTCTACTCAAAAGTAAGTTCTATTGATTTCAGTGGTGTTTACTTCCATAAAAGTGGTCATGGGATTGCAACCTTCATCCTTGTAAGTTTTATTCACCCTTGTAAGTTTTAAACTCTTCATTCTAAAGGTGTAAATTTGATTCTGAAATTTGCCAGATTTTAAATGCGTATGAAGTACTATGAGGACACACATTTTTACCCTGGCCTTTGACACTTGATAATGTCCCTACTCTCATTATTGTAATTTATTTCTAACCTGTTTTAAATATTGATTTTTTAAATTGTTGCAACCCACCTTGGGAACTTACAGTGAAGGATGGTAAGAAATTCAGTAATTAATAAATTTTGGTTACACTTAGAACTTATTCCCCCTTTCTAAACTCTCTTTTAACTGAATGAGAATCCTAGGAGCTGCGGTTTGTTCAGGGTTGTGAGAGTTGTTGGGAGGGATGGTTGATCCACTCCCCAATGCTGCTCAACATCCGTCACAAACTAGAGCTCCCAGAATTCTTTGGGGGAAGACATGGCTGTTTAAAGTGGTGTCATAGGACTTCAGATGGTGTGAACATGGCTCAGGTTTGGCTAGATCTGTTCATGAAACATCACTAGAGGGGCTGCTGCCTAAAAATTAACTTCTCCTCAGGGGCTGGGCAGAGGAAGGCTTCAAAGTTCTGTCCCCAGGAGTGGCTGCAGAGAGCACTCAACTATTCACTGGGCATCAGATGCTGTTGCTGCTGCTGCTGCTGCTGAAGAAGAAGTGCTGAGGAGATATTGCCTGGCGCCGCTCAGATTTCCCTCCTGCATACAGACCATGTGCCCTGGCATGAAAGGGCCTGAGTGCTGCAAGGCTCAGCAGCTAGAATTATCTGGCAAGTCCGTTCAGACTCAGGACCCTCCTGCTCCACCTGAGGACTAGGCCATCCCTATACATTATGTCTCTCCCTGCTCATGTCATGTAAAATAAAATTTCTAATATTTGATTCCAAGAATGCCAGCCTGCCTGCCAGCCAGACCCCACCCCTCCCCACTGCTTTTTATGAATCTGCTTTCACTTTTTGTGCTCTAGCTTTCTCTAGAAATGTCCAACTGACTTAGCTTTAATTTCTTAAAAAATGAACACTAAGACGTTTGGGGGCCATGTTGGCATTTGGCCCAGTAGAGAGGCCTCCCTTGCATCTGCCCACACCCCTGGGTGGCCTTGCTTGGCCTGGATCTTGGCCTGGTGGCTATGGTGGTTTTGCATACGTCAGTAGAAGCCTTGGAGATTTATTAATCCTATGATCTGATGGAAGGGCTTTAAAATACAAGAAATGGAGTGCTGTATGTATAATACATATCCCCAGTTTACGGAGCCAGCATCTGCTAAAAACAAGAAACTCATCAAAATAGTGGGTATGGAGCAATAGTGGTGCTAGTCTATAGCAAAACATGCATACCTATAACACCTAGCAAACCACTTTCTAGCACAGGTGTGGGAACTTTTGGTATTCCAGATATTGTTGAACTACAACTCCCATCATCCCTGGCAGTTTCTTTCTGGGGGAAGTAAAGCTCTGTGTAGAATTTTTTTATATAAAGTTCTGTGTAAAAATATGCAAAACCAAGGAGAATCTTTCAGACTGCAGTAAGACAAGGTCAAAGATGTAGGTTCTCGTGAGATTTTTAGAAGCCCGGTGTAAGGGAAATGCAGCATGAATTACTCTGCCCTCCACTGAGAAAGGGTTTGCCCTCAAACTAACATCTGGTAATTTCCAAGTACAGGCAATCTGAAAAAAAGATTTGGACTTTCTTTACCACCCGTCTGCAGTTGTTACTCAGGGCGGTAGACCAATTACAAGAACCCAGTAAAACAGGTAAGAGCAACAGAATCTCACATGGCCACTCCCCATTAGAGCTCTTTTCAGGACCCCTGAATTATATTTCATACTAATCTGCATTTTCTTCTCTTCCCAGCCTCCTAATTCGCTAGCCCACCCATCTAAATATTCTGTACTACCACCTCCCCTCAACAATGCCCCATTTCTTTTTAGGTTACCCCATGTTTCAGCTTGCCTTTAATGTTCTCCCAGCGTGATTCTGTCCTCCACAAAACTGCCCCACCTCTTCAGAGATACCCTGGCCAATACAACTTTCTATTACTCACATAAAGGTAAAAGGTAAAGGTACCCCTGCCCGTACGGGCCAGTCGTGTCCGACTCTGGGGTTGCGCGCCCATCTCGCTTAAGAGGCCGGGGGCCAGCGCTGTCCGCAGACACTTCCGGGTCACGTGGCCAGCAGGGATTCGAACCACCGACCTTTCGATCGGCATGTCCTAGGCGCTGAGGCTTTACCCCACAGCGCCACCTGCGTCCCTTTAATTACTCACATACTCAGCAACAAATCATAGAATCATAGAATCATAGAGTTGGAAGAGACCACAAGGGCCATCGAGTCCAACCCCCTGCCAAGCAGGAAACACCATCAGAGCACTCCTGACATATGGTTGTCAAGCCTCTGCTTAAAGACCTCCAAAGAAGGAGACTCCACCACACTCCTTGGCAGCAAATTCCACTGTCGAACAGCTCTTACTGTCAGGAAGTTCTTCCTAATGAAGAAATCACCATTCTCAATTTTTCTCCCTAAGAGACAGACTACCTCAATACAATCCTTTCTGTGCTTCAGCCCTCCATTATTCTCCTCTGAACATTCCTTTGGGAAACCCCATTCCTATTTTTATTTTGACACTTTCTCCTTGATACTCTCCCTTGGTTCCTCCACAAACCCCAAAACAGCCAGTTCCATTTATGACTCCCCCAAGGCTTCTACTCCTTCCTCCCTACAGGAGCTCCACTTCTCTCTTCTCCCCTGCAACCACTTCCCAAAGTCAATTCCATGGGGGAAGAGGAGGAAAACTGCAACAGGGCATCGCCATCTTTTCCTTTCACATGTTGGAAATTGTTCTCTTCTCGACCCCCCTGGAGCCCGTCCCCGTTTAACATCTCCTCCCACAAAACAAAGCAGACTGGGCAGCTAATCTAAACCTTCAATTCTTTCAGAAAATTATACACATTTTTTACAATTATTATATGTGGCACTCTTAACAGTTTGCTTGGTATTTTATCCCCAGGCATTTCCCCATTTGTTACCTGCAATATACTTAACAAAAGAGTAACAGATATTTAGTTCTAGTCAATTCAAAAATGCTACTCTCAAAATAACCCTTTATGCTTGAAGAGGCAGTGAGAAAAATAAAATAGTCAAATACTTAATTGGAACATTCAGAACAATTTATTGAAGTCAACCTCAAGCAAAGATTTAATCAGTGGAATGTCATTTTAAAAACCTTTCCAAATTAATTTTCACAGAAGCAAAACCACATCTGAATTCCAAAGTATTTGTAAAATAAAAAGGCAACATCTCCGTTAATATAATGTACAAAAATTATATGTTCCTACCATCACTCACATTCAGTAAGAAGCTAAAATATTACAGGCAATCCTAGATACACTATGACTAATAAACAATGAGCTATCTATATACAGGTTAACCAAGCTCCATAGATTTCACACTATGCAAGAGAACATAGGCCAAACAACAAAACCCTCCAAAATGTTGTTTAAGTCTCAAAATCTACGCAGCAACATCAAGTCATAATACAGTAATGTCCCCATGGAACATCCCCAGGGAAAAAATAACACGACTTTTAAAGTGTTGAGAGGAGAGCTTCTATTTGGGTTTGAGAAACTCCTCTAATATATTGACTTTAAAGTGAATAACAATGATTTTGCTATTAAAGACTCTGGTGATTTTTGTTAAAATAACATTTCACAGAATCTACAAAGGTTGGTACGTAGTAACAAGATCTACAGAAATAACAATTCTACAAATTCATTGTTACAGATAGAGTACACAGGAATGGAGACAAATTGTTGGTACTGGTGCCCATTGTGCAATATCACATGTGTGGGTACAAATGGATTTTTGTCTTTTCATATAGCAATGTCAGAATAAGCACATACCCTTATAAACAATAAAAAGACACAGTCTTGTTACTAGCCAGTCATAATAGCTATTTTACCATCATGGTTTTCAACGGCAACACAAATTATTTGTTGTTGTTTTTAAAATGGGGAGGGGTGATGACACAGGCTAGACACAGATCAATATGAATGAATAAACAAATATATTTTCTCCAGTTCTTATTGAAAAATAATTCCTTCGGATGTCCACTTGGGGGGAGAGGACAGGTGTTTGGGAGAGGATTCAACACACTGATTTTATTCATTTCCAAAAGCAGACTTCCAAAACCACCACTACACTGGTTCCTCTGCACAACTGCCAATAGCATCACTAATGGGAAGCTGTGAATGGAGGAACAGCTTTGGCAAAGTGGCAGTGTTTTTCTTTTAACTGAAATAAAGTTAACATGTGGGGGGAAAGGATGTAACCCACCAAGCTCTGCTCCTGGGCATTCTGCACTCGTCTCCATGAAGCTTGTATGGTTTCTGCACCAATCCCACTGGCAGATATGGCAAGCCCACAGCAACAGAGCTTGCCACCCCTGGACTTCTGCATGAAAACACAGTTGCAAAGAGCATTCACTTCATTTCTTTCTCACCAAAGTCCAGGGAGGGGACCCCTCACCCAATTGCATCTGCACCGCAGCTTGTCACACAACAAAATGCTGATTTGCCCAATTCTACCTGCTAAAGCAATCTAAAGCACACCCAGGAGTGTTTTGATAAGTGCAAATATCTTTCCTGAAATGCATGAAGGGGGCAAGAGAAAGGAGACAACTGATTGTGGAAAAGTAAACATTTTTTAAAGTCATAATGCTGATGTCTTGTACAACTGTCCTTTTTTCTTAAGAGCACAGGAAAAGGAGACACTTTTCAAGTCCTTTCTGTTTGCCTCGTGACCAAGGAACTGAAGCAGAAGTCAGTTTCAGTTTCAGTGTTAAGGTGGGAAAAAGAGAGACTTTCACAATACCATATAAAATACATAAATATAACACAAGCTGTAAAGTAAGAATGGGAACAGCTTCAAGTACATTAAACCCTGAATTCAATGAGGCAGAAGTTCCAATGTTAAAGTGACTAAATTCGTACCAGCGGCAGACCCCCCCCCAAAACACCCGACCCATAACGTCTCAGTATATACAGTCAACTATGGTTAGAAGGTCCTTGTCAATGATACTCTAGTAATTACATCTTCCCAACACCACCTGTATATGTTGGAGGCAAAGAGTCCAAGCAAAAAAGACCAATGAAATACCCAATTCCCTTTTTACTTCATGTTAATACAAGTTCTAAAGGGCTGTTTCTCACATAGCAATCTATGTAACACAGGTGCACACCTGAGGGCTGCTAAAACACAATGTGAGAAGTGCATACTTGTATGTAAAAACAAACCAAAAGCACCCCTCTATAGTACGTACAAACACTTGTCCGTGAACAGCAGCCGACATGTATGTCTGTATGTCTGCATAATGCAGCTGCAAATCACACCCATCTCGAGAGATAAATGGAAAAGTATTGCAAAGATGATAGGGCAGGTGGACGTTCCCAAGAGAAGACGCTTTGCCTTTCCTTAAAATGTAACCCAAATTATTCGTGTAGTTTTGAAGTCCTACCTCGCATGGTGTTCCCTATCTGTCCATTGCTTGCACGTGCCGTGAGCACAGTGACATCTGATGCAGGGAAAATGCAGGGGGCATCCCAGTCGACTGCATTTCCCTAGTAGGTGTCCACAGACAGACTCCACTTTGGACAGGAGAATCTGCATCATGCCACATCTGGCTGACCTCTGGGGAACAGCATCAAAACGGCGGCCTTTATTGTGCACTGGTCTTTTTGGAGATGGAATCACATATTGCTATAGCTTTTGATGTGCCTGCAGACAAAAAAGTGTTTCTTGTGGCAGTGCACCTGTGTTATTAAGACTGTGATGTGAAAAGCAAACCTGAATCTCTGGTGAATGCCATGGTGACAATTCAACCAGAATACTTCCTTACTCTACAGGCAGCGTTCCTGAGCTGAATGTGTCCATTCTTTCATTCCAATGGGCAAGGTAAAAAGAACAGAAGCCTGCAGTATTCTAGTGGAGCAAGCCAGCAAATACTCCAATCTATGGAGTAAAGCAAACCCTAACATGTTCTACACACAGCCAGATCAACATTTGTGCAAACAGAGTCTAAAGCAATTACACACAAAATTGAATTCCACTGAATTCACAGAACAAGCCTAAGCAAGTTTACTCAGAAGTAGGTCCCACTGTGCTCAATAGGGGTTTACTCTCAGATAAGTGCGTATAAGATTGCAACCGAAATGAGGCAGGACCACTGTGGCCTACTGCATTGTTCTAGCCCTTTCCACTAACTGCCTGAGGAAAATCTTCAAGCCTTCATTTTAAGTTGTTAGGCAGAAGCGGGGAAAGCAGGGCAAGAGATAAAGGAGGAGTGCTTAGTCCACCTCTCTGCTTAAGGCAAGCATGCACAGCGGAGAGGAATGCCTGTTTACCACGTGAACAATCCAAATAAAGGCTGTCAACTGGTGCAACCCCATCTTCCAATAAATGGCAGTGCTTAAACTGCTCATTTTACAGTGACAAGGTGACAAAATATTTAGAAACCAAGAAAAATAAAGTCCACAAGGATATTAAGACTGACTCGCTTATATGGAAACACTTATTAGTCCATGATTAGCATTTGTTATAAAACTTGTTAAAATGTCACATTATTGTAGCTCTGCATTTTTAAAAGAATGCTCCTTGCTGTTTTTCAGTATTATTTTTAAAAAACCAAGTGCTAAAAAGTTAAATAATGATGTATAATAAAAAATTAAAAGAACACTTAGTCTCCCCTGCTAAGATGTGAAACATTTTAACCTTATGAAGAGCCTGTGGGGTTCAAAAGCCACTTTTCCAGCACACCAAAAGGTTCCATCCAAATACAATGATGTTTCCTATTCTATACGCATTTCAGTGCATACAATAATTTAAGCTGCTAAGTGACCTGGCAATGGAATTCCTATTTATTTCACAGAGAGGGTTGGCTTGACCACTGGTTCAATGAGATACTTTCCTTGGGTGCTGACCTTGTAGGGCAGGGTGGCTAAAAGCCAACACTGTCCACGGTTAACTTAGTAGCTATGTACATTTCAAAACCCATCACTACCTGAATGGCATCTGTTGCCAGGAATAGTTAAGCCTTTGGGGACTGGCTATTTGCTCTATCCAAACTCTGTCACAGGAGAACTGAGCACCATCTAGCACCTCCCACTCCATCAAGTGACAAAGGAGTGTAGGGAAGAGAAGATACAGCAGTCTGAGCGGAGAGTGCCTGCACCATTCTGTGCCCACCAGCTTTGTGCAGTGGGCAGGCAGAGCGGCTCTACCATCTTGTGGGAAGGCAAGCTCTGAGCCTGCAATTTTAGATGGGGACAAAATTCTCCCCCAAAGGATTTCTTCCCACTCCTCCTTCAAAATACCAACATGTTGCCAAACAACATATTCAGAAAACTAAAATCTAGTACACAAAAACAAAGTGTAGTGTTTTAAATTTTGCCTTTAACATTGCCCCTTAGTTTGGTCAAGTGTGTGACAACTTCCTTTAGAGCTCTATACCACTCAGCTGGCCCACAAGCAGAGCAGGAAGAGGCAATGGAACCTGTTCTGCAATGGGAGTTGCAGAAAGACTCTGCAAAATACTGAAGCTAAAGTACAATTCATACGCTTTGCAGAAATGTAGTGTGTTTGCCTGTACAAAAGGAGGAAAGTAAGCTGCATTTTCTCTTAAATTAGAAGCATTTTAAAAGCAGTGGGGGTGGCTGGTGGGAGGAAGCCTATTGAAAAAGCTGAGCCAGGAAACCTTGATATTACCAGAAACAGCCTACTGTCTTCTTTTCTGGTACTGACCAGTCTATATCTGAAGTTGAACTTTTCCACATAAATCAATGCATGGTTATAATTACAGTAAGTGTCTCTGGACACATTTAGAGAGCACTCATTGGAAGAAAGTTGGTAAAACTGGCTACTTCAGTGCTGTACTGTTGCTTTGCAAAGAGCTATTAACAAACATGATCCCTTCTGGGATACAAACATTGCTTTTGTTAGACTGATGGTATCACCATGGGCCATTTTATACCCTGTACAGTTAAAGAACGTACTTTTAAAGACATTCAGGTTTTTATTTAATCAAGAGATTTCGTACGACCAAGCCACACACCAAAATCAGCTATAGAGCCGCAGAACAAATAACCAAAACTCACAGTATCCTAGGTCCTCAGAAAGTAGGAGGAGCCTGGACCAAGGAAATGAACCTATTAGATATTGGCAAGCATGCCACAGAGCAAGCATGGATTGGACATTAAAAATGCACACTGAAGGCCAAATTCTGCCCCTCAAATTTGAAAGGGAAAGCATAATCAGGGGCTAAACCAGCAGAGACCTCGGATGGCCAGGTTGCAAATCCTGCACAATACGTGGCCCATAAAACAAGAGTTTAGTGGAGCCCAGTTAGGGCAGAACCTGGGAGTGCAAACTCTGAAGGCAGTAGATTTTTACTTTGCACCCTGCACTATGGCAAGACTTACAACAAGCAAGGAAAGCACTGTTTAATCATTCTTTTCACGGTAGAAAAGTGACTTATGCTTAATTAAACTGAATGGTGGACAAGACACCAGATGCCCCCAGGTACCTCCAGCTATTTCCCATTATCTAAAGTGAATTATTGTGGACACAATCTTTCAGAAGCATCTGCTGCCCAAGCACTTTCAAAATGAAGTTGGGTTTCAAACACGGCATGTAAGAAGTCTACAGTTTCACCATTTTCTGAAAATGTAGTTTCAAACAGAATGCACTTCAAGAGTAAACAGATCACAACTAGTTTGCTGTGGGGGAACCTCTAGTATGATCACTCTTCACTCAGTTAGTGACATAAACCAACCCTCATCTCAAAACTTTTTGTCATGGTGAACGTACTGGAATGAGGCCATGTCACTTGCCAGCTGCCACGATAGGCTCTTGCTCCAGCCCCTAATAAGATTTATCTAAAAGGCTATTGGTGTGCAGAGGCTTTTTCTCATGTTTCTAAAACTAGACAGGAAAATAACCCTACAGATACATACATAGATACCAGGCTGGTGTTGCTACTCCTTTTAGACACACTGACCGCAGTAGGACGCAAAATCCTCAAAGTCCATTAAAATTTAAATAAATAAATATTTTGCTATGTTTGGTTTCCACACTCAGAGAAGATACTTTAAACATGATGTCTCTCCCCCCACAAAAATGTCGGAAAGGCTTCCTCTTCTAACAACAAAAGGTTGCCAAGACACTTCTTCCCGTTTCTCAAGGGCAGATGCTGCAGGCTGCAAGGGCCACACAGACTCAGGGGGCCCCTGTCTGAGTTCCAGGGAAGCCACTCCAAAGACAAAAGAGAGGATGCCATGGCACTTTCTCCAAATTCACAATAATGTGCCACTCAGTGGGACGGGGGGCAAGGTGGGTTGTTGTTTTAAGGAAAGGAAAGTTTATTCCTTCGAATCTTCCTCAGGATTCTGCTGTTCCAATCGGCGTTTGATCTTGCTCCAATACTCTGGTGCCACAGGAGCCTTGGGGTTGTGTTCAGAGCAGCACGGACGCCCATCCAAACCAGAGGCCACAAGGGCCCCTTTTTCATGATCCTTGCAATAAGAATGGGGGCAGAACTCACAGAACGAAGAGGCAGGGCTGCTGCAGATGTCACACTGGTGCCACGGACATTCCCATTTTCCTGAAAACAGAGCAGGGTGTGGGGAGATATTAGTGCAGGCACTAGGAAGCAAATATCATGTTACCAGATTGCCAAGGCCCACGTAGTTCCAGCTCACACATAATGCCAAGCCACATTTTATCTCAGGTACTTCTGCTCTCCTCTTGTACACTCCAGGTTTTTAATTACTTTCTCTGCAGCATACACCACAGTTTGATGTCCTATCCAGCAAACACTGGTTTGAAGCTGCCTAAGAATCCTGGGTGAGATTTAAAGCATAAACCAATGTTTGAAATGGCAAACTATTGCGTGCTCTGAACAAGGGGATTCTGCAATCTGAATCCGACGACCCAGAAAAACTGTCTGCAGACAAACGCCGGCTTCCTGGCTTGAAAGCAGAGATGAGCCCCTCACCCCAGGGTCGATTTTGACTGGACTTAACCGTCCAGGGGTCCTTTACCTTCACCTTTACTTGGTCCCATTATTATTAACCATCACATATGCCAGGGATGGAGAACTTGTACCCCCTCCCTTACCTCCGGGATGTTGTTGGAATATCAAACTGTTTCCTAGGTGTCACAAAGTTAAACAGGTGAACTCTGCCTGCTCTTAATAATTCCACACAGAGGTTCATGGATACCAATAAAAACCTGTAAAGTCAAGTCAGGAAGCACCTACCAAAGGGTGGCTGTGTCAAGTTAAGGCAGAGGAGGTGGTATGCTTTGGGACAGTCTTTTTTGTCACACATGACCAATTCACCCCCATCTCCACACTGGAAACAGTTGTCCTCATGCATCTGCTTCTGCTCTGTTTTTATCTTCCGCTTCTTCTGCTTTAATTTTGCATTCTTTGCTTTCTCTTCATTTGCTGTTGCACACGCCGTCTAGCAGTTGGAGGAAAGAGTCACCGAGTCACTGGATTAGACAACTTTAACTGTCAGAGGTCCTTTACCTTTTACCATTAAAAAGAAGAGCCAACCCCCCCCCCTTCCTTCTGTTTCTCAGGCTCTGGCACTGACACCTGAAGACACCAGCAGCCAGTAACAAAAAGTAGTACATCACCCAAATAGATCCAAGCAGGCACCAGATGTTTTGTACATGCTGTGTTTGTTTATAACAAGAAAGAACAGGGACGGATGGTCCTGTTTTTCTCCCACAATGAGCTTTACTACCGTGTGACATTAAGCATGAAGGTTTCTACTTGCCGATTCTGTCCGAGAGGGCTTTACTCCACTTGCACAACTAACCTTTGGCCGCACTCCTAGGAATCCACTGCAGTTATCTGCTCCACAGTGGCATTCTGTCCTGCCATTCCCCAGGCAATCCAAATTATAGTTAAATGTTAATTCCATCCCTAGAAGTTCAAAAGAAGCACTTTACACACTAGCTGTTTGTGAAACAATGTCAGCATCAAGTGTATTTCAGAAAATTATGATGCGCCAGCACATGTCAAATCTTAAAAGAGGTTGGACAAGCAAGCAACATATTTTTAAAAATGTGACTGCCCCTCTTGCCCATCAAGGTCAGAGCATTTCAGCCAAGAAATTTCTTCTAAACTGACCTGGTGTTATGGCTTTCAGGATCCAGATCCCTTGCCTGCCCTATTTCTATATGGTATGCACATGTGAATTCCACACTTATTCTTCTACACTTACCCTTAAAACATTAAAAACAGTTCAGAATGAATTACCATGACAACTAGAGTGGATCCGTATCACACATGTATGTCAAGGGTAAAGAGGTGCATCTGCAGCATTTGGCAAAAACTGTGCAATGAATTTTCCAGAGAGGGAATCCACAATAGCAGCCACCCAAATGTCAACGGGAAGCCCACAAGTATGACATGAACAGAAGAGCACTCTCCCCCCGCAACTGAGACTGAAGGAGCACCACAACCAATTTTGGAGTACAAAGCCATCATGACGAGAAGAGCTGGGCAATATATTGGGAAATTGTCTGAAACCAGTATGGCATTCAGATTGTGATACCAGTTTCAGACATTTTGAGCTGGCAATACATCACACCAGCTCAAAGGCAGCAAAGGCGCAGGCAGATGGAGCCTGAGAGGGTTCTGGGAGAGCACCTTCTTGGGCTCTGCCTGCCCGTGCCTTTGAGGAATCCGCCTGCCTCTCCGGCTCACGCGAGTCAGAGCAATATGGGGGCTCACTCAGCTAAGGGGTAAGAGACTTCCCATTCCCAGTGGAGCAGTTTAAGGAAGTTCTTGCAGCCTTCCAACTCACATGAGCTGGAGAGGCATCAGGGCTTGCTCAGCAGGGCTGGGCATGTCTCTCGGCTGCGTCTTCCTCCCCTAAGGTGGAAAGGAAGAAGCAACCAAGACAACATTCAAGACATTGTAATATATTGGTATATTGTGATATTTAGATCTTGAAAACCAGATGTTGCCCAGCCCGAATGACTAGCAGCTATTGAAAGTGTTACCCTCCATGGATTTGTCAAATTCCCATTTAAAGCCATCCAAGTTTGTGGTCATTACTCTATCTCACAGCAGCAAATTCTATAGTTTAAACATGCATTGTGCAAAAAAGTACTTTTTTGTCTGTCCTGAGTCTTCCAACATTCAGCTATATTGGAGAACTCAGGTTCTAATATTATGGGAGAGTAAGGAAAACTTCACCACACATAGTTTATACACCTCTTTCAAGCTGCACCTTACTCACCTTGTTTACTCAGAGTAGACCAGCTAAAATCAATGATCCTTATCTTGTTTTATTGTTTATTACATTCTTGTTTACAGTCTTGTTTATTACATTCAGTGGGTCTATTCCAAATAGGATGCTGTATGCCTCCCTTTTTGTCTAAAGCAAAAGGCCTTGAATCATGGCAGTGACAGACCTTCTGTGCCCATTCAGTGCTCATGTGATAAAAAGTGTGAGAATGGTCTCAACCACTGCAGACCCTTCCTGATGTGCACAGCTGCCTTAGAAGGCCAGATTCCACTGCAGAACGTGGCTGTTGTGCTGCCACTTCTCTATCCCCTACCTGAGGATCAGGACCACCACCCAATTATATTAGCAGCAGAACAACAATTTACAGTATTACAGATCCTCAAGAAAAAGGCAAGAAAAGGCTGCAAGGCAGGCGAGGAAGACAGAGTAACATTAAAAGGAAATGGAGCAACGCCAAAGCACTCTTACCTGCAGGAATATCACAGAGAGCGAAGAGCCCAACTCGGACATCTCCACTCACTGTCCATTTCTGAGTTTCACAGTTGGGATTGCAGCTGTGGTTCATAAAGCGAGAGTAATTTCCCTTGGGGCCAGCATCTATTATACGGTCCTTCAAAAAGACCAAAGAACAGAGACACAATCATATACAAAATGTCTAAGACTTAAGTTTGAATCCATCCCGTTGTAGCAAAAAGCAACACACTTTCTTGCGCCAGATATTAAGTTACCTCAAGACTCTTCAAAGTTTCAACAAACTATCTGCAGATAACATTCACTGAGACAGGAAAGAATTTAGGCACAAACCAATGTGGAACTGTGTTTGTAGAGAAGTAACTGGCCCAGAAATACAAAGTGCTTCTACCACATGAAAACGCTGAATGGCAAATGCTAAGCACTGCCAGAGGGGAGATTGTGACTGCACAGGTCCAACTTGCAGGTTTCCCGTTTGCAACCCACCTGAGAACAGAATGCTGCACAAGGTGGATCTGATACTGCAGGGTCTGTCTCCCAGCACCAACTTTACCTCAGTTCGAACTAGATGTGTGAACTCCATATATTCAGAAGGTTTGTGGCTCATGGCTCATATCAAGATGAACCAGCGGGTGGGGCTAGGGCAATGGGTTGGGCCTTACTATTGGGATGAACAAGCGAAAAACGAAGAAAACCCCCTGTCGCCTCTCCCCGCAAAGCAGTTGGGACCAACGGATCATGCACCCACCAACATGCTGCCTTGAGCACACTATACGTAGCAGAGTAAGCAGCACAACAAAAGAGTCTTGAGGCTGGGGATACATACTAAACCTACGGATTTATTACCTTGCCGTCTTCTCAGAGAGAGGCTCAAAACCAAAAGCAATACACAGAGCAGAAGTTCCACTCACGAGACCCAGCAGTCTGTGCTGGACTGCAAACAGACATGTAACACGCAACAATCTCATGTCTGCAACAAAAGGTGGAATGGAATCTCCCAGCACATGCTGCTACCAAATGCCGACCACAGCACAGAAGCACAAGGCCTCCGCCAAGTGTGAGGCTGAAGGGCAACAAGCAGATTAGCATGAGACCTCAACCAAGTGGGGAGTGCGTGCTTGCAGGGGTGACTTCTTAGGGCGAGGTGGCCTTGGGGGGCACATTCTCTGAGGCCAATTATGCCTAGTATTAGAGGCAGAGTGTGATGGCAGCTTCACCTGGCAGCTTTGTACAGAGGATGAAGCCGATGCCTCTCCCAAGTCCCTTTGCTGCCAGCGCTGCTTCCAACATTGGGCTGCTGATAGCAGAGGGACTCGAGAGCAGTGGTGGCTTCACCCAAGGTATACTTCCAGGTGAAGCCGCCACCGCGCTCTGCCCCTCATACCACAGAGGGAGGATCAAACTGTATCACCAGAGCGATTCAGCTTGCTTCTCCCTCAGCTTCTTTCAAGTGCTCCACAAAGGCTTGGGCACCAATGTGCTCCTGAGCAGACCAGTTTGAAGAAGCCCCCACCCCGTCTCCCGCTCCCATGAGCCAGAGGCAAGGAGGCAGCTCCATTACACAGCTGAGTGAGCCCCAATGCTTTGCACACAAGCCAGAGAGACATCAGGGTTCCCTCATGTGAGGAGCCGAGGTTGAGGCAGCCTGCTCCCTCTGCACGCTGAGGATGGATTCCCTCCACCCCCCGTGCCTGGCGCTGGGAACAAGCTGCGTTGTCCCTGGCCCCGCGAAGTGCTGTGGGAAGAGTGGCGGCAGTCACCGCGGGCCTCGCAGGGCTGGGGCCAACACAGCTTGTTGTTTCAACATTGTGGTGTACCCCCAGATTGTGATCTTAGGCTGGTGACAAATTGTAATTTTGAAAAGCTGACATCTCCCAGCCCTAAGGACAATTCCTAACTATAACTTTTTTTTTTTACACAGTTTGCCACTTGCTGCATTTCAGACTCAACAGGCAAGTAGTTGCCCTTGTAATTCCACCTGAATGAGTGGCCTCATGGTTTATGAGGGCTTCATGGATATC
Source organism: Podarcis gaigeae (assembly GCF_964106915.1). Lineage (NCBI taxonomy): Eukaryota > Metazoa > Chordata > Lepidosauria > Squamata > Lacertidae > Podarcis > Podarcis gaigeae. Next base: position 1,454,845 of record NC_139692.1, on the reverse strand, counting down.
TCAATCCAGTTTCTAAGTGCCTGATTCCCACAAACCCTTGCAGTAGCATCACCACACTCCCTGCAAGGATATGGTGGGGCAGCCAGCCAGCCAGGCTAAATAGGCTCATTTCAAGCCTTTTGCAATGTCACTCATTGTGGTAATCCATGCAGTGGATGTCACTTACTGGGATTTCAATGGCATTTAAAGTGTAACCCATTTGAAACTGAGATGGCATTACATGAACCAGTCCCACATAGAGAGAATGTCTTCTTTTTACCTTTGTAACAGTTAACATATAAAAATTGGTCACACTGTTCTCATGTGCTCGTTTGATTCGCAATCTGCATTCTTCCTCATCAATTAGCTCACCAACATACTCGTTGACAAATTCACCCTGAAAAGATTAAAAAGAAATGCATGCTGGCAATTTGTGATGCTACTGCAAGGAATAAACTCCCTTGTTAGGAGACAAGCAGTGTGGTACAGCAGAAAAAGAGATTGAAACTTGAATCATGCACCACTAAAATAAGCTGTGTGGCCTTTGGTAAGACAATCTAAATACAGTCATTTGCAAAAAGGTTACAGTGCCCTCACAGAATAACGCTGAAGAGGTTCATTCAATAAAAATCATTAAGCATTTTGGATTCACACATCTGTGAATTAGCAAGCAATGGGACCACGGAAGCCTTTGCAGCGGCTTAAGGCACATATACTTGTATTAAAGACGGAAGTAGAACTACATTTCCTTCTAACATAATTTTTATGATCCCTCCCAATTCTGTCTGGCTTCAGGCCTTCTAAAACCCAAAGAAATATGCTTCTACTAAATATGCTTAATTAATTTAAAACATTTCTCCCTTTATCAAAAGATTAACAGGAAGTGTACAAAGTGTGAAGAAAAATGAATTCATAGACAAGATATAAATGCAGTTTAAAACCAGTAAATAAACAAAATTAAGTAAAATGAGGCAAAAAAATGTTACAATCTAAACCACTAAAGAGTAAATGAGAACAAAAATCCAACCACAACCTAAAAATTCCTGGGCAAATAGGAAAGCCTTCAAGAAGCTGACAGTGTCAGCTCCAAGACCAACTGCTTAAGGAAGAAATCCCAAACTTGGGGTGTGACAGCAGAAAGGGCCCTCTTCCAGCGATCGAAGCTCCCATTGTTCCAGGCGCATTTTGCAACAAGGAATTTCATTAACGCGAGCAGTTTCTGAGCTCTGGTGCAGTACAGCGCCTAAGATTTCAGATTAAAACTGCATAGTGGAAGGCGAGGAGGACCTTTTTCTCCCTCCCCACTTCCAGCTACTCTCTGAATTGTACATTTAAAACCAATCTGACCAACAAGAATTATTTTCACCTACTTTGCCTCAAAGTTTATTTGTATGGGCTACAATGCAAGGGAAGACACCCCCCCCCCCCCAAAGCAGCCATCTCTTTAAACACTCTACAACAGTTCAAAAGCATTCATCCTATATGTTACCTTCTTAATGCTGCGTTTTGTCCTCAGACCCCAGCCGCGCCGGTCCGTTTTTATAATTTCTGCTTCTGGGTAGAGTCTTTTGGTGAAGCACTGGTTCTGGCAGCGCTCTCCTGCAGGGCAAACCTGGGGGTGGCATTCATACTGCAGCATTCGATTCAGACACTCTGACTCCAAGCCACAAGGGTTTTCGTCAGTTGGCTTACAGTTACATCGAGGGATTTCTGACAAGTCTGCAACTTGGATCTGAACTTTCCCTACTAATTTGTTGGACTGTGAAACAGAAAAAGAAGAAAAGATAAAATGTGTAATTCTAACACTTGCATGCAAGCACACACAGAGATTTGGTTCATATATGCATGTACATCATTTGCACTCTGAGAATTTCGTAAACCATGCCCCACCCCCCGGAAATGTACCAAGTTTAAAATTGCATTTGTGGTTTTCGTATGGCTACTTTTGGGGACAGACTACAGCACAGTGTCAGAGTGCATGCTTTGTATTTAGAAGGTTAAATTCTTTACATTTCCTGTTAAAAATTCAGATAGCTGGTGATGGAAAACCTTTGCCAAGGGACTTCTGGTTTGCTATGACTCATATCAGGGCGCATGTTTGTTCTAATGTTTTATAAATTAATGTTGGTAGACAAGGAAAAAGCATTTGATAACATCTCCTGGTGCTTCATGAAAAGATTAATTAACCAAATGGGTTTTAAAGAAACTTTCTGCAAAGGAATTGGGGCGATATACTTGGAGCAGCGGGGACGTGGGGGGCACTGCGGGTTAAACCACAGCGAGCTAAACGGATCATAAATGGCAGCGTTACATATCGTTGCAATGCAAGGAAAGGGACATGGCAGGGGGGCCCTCTGTCCCTGCTAATATTTATTTTGATTTTGGAAAATAAGAAGTGATGAAAATACAAGAGGAATTGTAGTAGGGGGGAAATCATTTAAATTGAAAGCCTTCACTGACAATTTGATAATTATGACTGAAAATCCAAAAGAATGCTTACCAAAAGTGCTGGAAATGATCAAAGAATTTGGACAGGTGGTGGGTTTTAAACTCAATAGTAAAAAACCAAAACTGCTGATTAAAAATATGGAAACCCAAGAAAAAGAGGAACTAGAAAGGATTTCCAGATTGACAATTAGTAAGAAAGTAAAATATCTAGGAATATGACTTAGGCAAAAAACCCCCCAAAAAACTTATTTTAAGATATTAAGACCTGGAAAGAGATTTTTAAAAAACATGGAGATCTGGAATAGACTTATCATTATGGGGGGAAATATCCACTATAAAGATGAATGTGCTTCCAAGGATGCTTTTATTCTTTCAATCAATTCCTGTGATCGGGGGAAGGGCTATTTCAAGGAATGGCAGAAGGATTTCTCTAGATTTATATGGCGGGGACAACGACGACCCAGGATTAAACACAAATTGCTAATAGATATAAGGGGGGGCGGGGTGTTTCCCTGCCAGACTTGAAATTATATCACGAAACTGCCAGTCTCTCCTGGATCCAGGAATGGATGATGTTACAAAATACAGATCTGCTCGACTTGGAAGGATTTTATAATCGATATGGATGGCACACCTACTTAGGGTATGATAAGGTCCATAAAGGTTTCTTGAACCATGCCATAAAAAAATCTTTATATTTGGTGTGGTCTAAATATAAAGATCTGCTAGAGCCTAAAAAGCCATGGTGGTTATCACCGGTAGAAGCATTCTCTGTTAAAAAAAAGAATATGAAAGGAAACTGGGCAACTTACAAAGTATTACTGGAGGAGGTAGGAAACCGACTCAAATTAAAAATTTGTTTTGAAGGAATCCAAACACATTTATCTGACTGGTTACAATATCATCAGCTTAATGAGACATTTAAAATAGAGAAAAGGAAAGGTTTTTCTACAGAACCATGTAGACTCGAGAAAGAACTACAGTGGTACCTCTGGTTAAGAACTGAATTCGTTCTGGAGGTCCGTTCTTAACCTGAAACACCACTTTAGCTAATGGGGCCTCCTGTTGCTGCCGCTGCACTCCTGCTGCGCGATTTCTGTTCTCATCCTGAAGCAAAGTTCTTCACCCGAAGTACTATATCTGGGTTACGGGAGTCTGTAACCTGAAGCGTCTGTAACCCGAGGTACCACTGTAATTCAAAAGACAAATCACTCTCTAAAATGTATAGACTCCTCCTAGACTGGGAAATCAAAGAGGAGGAAGTTAAATCGGTAATGATCCAATGGGCCAGAGATTTTGGTTATAACATTCTAATGGAAGCCTGGGAAAGATTATGGAGGGAAGACTTGAAGTTTACTGCATGTTATACCCTGAAAGAGAACTTTATGAAAATGCTATACTGGTGGTATTTCACACCATCAAAATTGGTTAAAATGTATAGAACCAGGTCAAGCATTTGTTGCAGATGTAGCGAGGCGGAGGGTATGATGATTCACATGTGGTGGAATATAACGAGCTCAAAAATATGTTTAAAATCTCCTTTGAATAAAACCCCGAATGTACATATAGACATTCCAAAAAAATTGAGGAAAATCTTCCTGAATGCAACAGTGGCAGCAAGAATCTTAATAGCCAAAAAATGGAAAGGAGATTCCATTCCGACCAAAATGGACTGTCAGATGAAATTATTGGAATACACAGAATTAGCAAGGATGACAGGAAGAATTAGAGATAATACAGAACAATCATTTACTAGAGAGTGGGATATTTACAGAGAATATCTTAAAAGAGCATTCTAAAAATATGAATTCTCTGGCTAGCCTAGAATGATCCCAGTATGAACATAGAAAACTTATTAAAACAAAAATTTGGGAGAAGTTTGGAGTGATAATGAAAAGTACGCTACTTAAAAGAAACCTGGGACTCTTGATGGGGTGACTGGAAGTCATAAAAAGAAGTTGTATTGTAAGAAGTTAATTTAATTTTTTGTAATTTGTATCATCCTTTGGTTCTTTTCTTTGTTGACTTTTTTCTTTTTTACAATCAATAAAGCAATTAATAATAATAAAAAAATGAAAACCTCTGCCTGTCAGCTGCTGCCTGTCAGAATAGACAATCCTGGGCTAGATGGACAAATAGTCTGATTTGATATAATGTCACTTTCTATGTCCTTATGGCACCTCTTTTGCAAGCCTCTTTAAATCTGTACAGGGAACATGCGCTCAGAGAGGCTGGTTACCTGATGTCATCGTAACATTGGGTGATTGACACTGCTCACATGTCGAGCCTGGCCCATAAGGAGTAGGGCAGATGCAGACCTGGCCGGCCAGGAGAAAAAGGTTTCTCACTGTGGATGTAAAGTGCTCATGTGCTCAACACATCCAACACAAATAAGAGCAAGAAAAGGGGCTCACCTTAATATGTTTGTATGGAGGTGGTTTTCTTGAGTTCCTTTCAATTTCAAGTGCTTCTTTGCTTTCCCTTTGTGCTTTCAGTTCCTGGAAGCGTTTTGCTGCTTCTTCAAGCGCTGTGTGAAGGAGCCCAAAATGGAGGAAGGAGTTAGTATTAGCAGTTGGTGCAGAGGGAACACTCTACAAATAGCTACGCTCTGGAAATCCAGAACAAAACGGTTTTAAGCCATCAGAGAATATGTAGACCTGTTACTCCAACTTACAAATTTTAAAATCTATTATTTCATTTAATTGATTAACTGCATAAAGGGGTGTGGGGAAGCATACTCTTGTTGCTTATGCCCCATTCACAAGATGGCACAAAGAACCAGCCCCCCACCATGTATTTAAGGGAAAGAAACTGCTGCCCAATAATCAGGAACATCTTTTTCATCAAATATTTTTTAACCAGATTTTTAAAAATCAATTAATAGACTAATCAACTAAATGTTGCAGCACTAATATTAATGCTTTATCATTTTACCAAATATGCACAGGGATTGCTACCTTCTAGATGGAAAACAATTCCAGAACTGTTGTCGCATATAGTTATAAACATTTAAACCAGTTCTCAGTAGAGTTCAGCTGGAGTTTCACACAGGACACAAAACACAACAACCACAATTTCCTGTGATTAAGTAGTGATGGAGACACAAAAAATGTGGAACATTTTGTCATTAAACCACAAAAAACTGTCTTTTGATTTTACCTTTCTTGAAGGTCTTGTTAATATTAGTTTGCCCCTCAGCAAAGCTTTTGTCTCCTTCAACATAAGGGAATACTCTGCCCTGATGTACCCAATAGTAGTCATGTGAACCAAAGAAAAATACTGGAAAGTCCCCGATATCATGTTTGAGGCCCTGAATGTTGAGAGGAACAGACCTGGGATTGCAGATCTCAGCTGGCCACCACCTAGAAATAATGGAGTGAGAAAAAAGGAGGGGGTTTTAAGAAAGAAATTCATTAAATAAAAGGCATACTGTCTGTCTTACAGCTCTCAAACCATCTCTCTGCTAGTAAATTATGTTCTGCAGGATTATTCCTAGTGTAGGTAACAATCTTAGAAAATTCCTTATACAAGTGAACTCCTCATCACTTAAGAGCTAACCACCCAGCAGTCCAGCTGCACAAGGTCCATTCATTTCAATGAGTTTGTGCAAAAGTGGTATATCCTAGAAGGGAATATGAGCTCTGTAAGCAGAAAACAGACAACAATAATTCAATTTTGAAAATGTCAATCATCAGTACTAGTCCATAAGACATTTTACTAATCAATTCACATAACTAGGTCAGAAAAATATGACAACTAGTCAAAAGACAGAGAGAGAACACTACTGAATACTGTTAAAAGTTGCAGAAAGTTTTATTAATCCACAAACATATTCAATATCTCAGCACATTTTAAGCCATGCAATTCCTTAGAAGAATATTATTTTTAAATGATTGTCTGGAGAACTGGAACTTGGCGACATCAAGTTATGAATGATACCTCTTTCTTGCTCTATTCCCATCTCAGGTTTGGGAAGACTCTGGAGATCCTGAACTGTAGCCCAAGATCAATAATGGACTGGATATTTATTTGTACAAGTATATATATACCACATAAAATATTAAGGCAGTGCACAACATAAGGTACCATAAAACAACCCAAACCTTTCTTCAAAAGGTTTGCAATTTTTGGATCCTCTTCAACACATCTTTCCTCCTGGATTGTGGCCAAGAGTGCCACTGCACAGCTGAGGCAAAGGCAACAATGACACTCTTTCCAGGAGTCACAACTGGTTTATTTATATCCAACTGAATAATTATAAGGGACTCTAAGTGAAGCTGCTCCAAAGACTGTTCAGAAGCTTCAGGTGGTACAAAAAGCAGCAGCAGAGCTGCTGACTAGAACCAGCTACATGGAGGATGTGAGGTCTCTAAATCACCTTCACTGGCTACTGGTTCATTTTGTAGCACAATTCAAAGTCCTAAATGGTTCGGAACCAGGCGGAATCAAGGGCTATTTCCTCTCATACAATTCTGCCTCTTTTTTAAGGATAGCTGGAGACAAAGTTGTCCATCCTGCCGCTGTCTGGAGGGTGGCTGGTAGAACCTTAAGAAAGGAACTTGACCCGAATTCAGACTGCCAGACATCATGAAGCTCCTTGAATTCTCTTGGGCCAGGTCTTATTCTCTGAACATAACCTATCTTTCACTCTTACTGTGAAAATACAAAGAGGGAATGCCGCCTCCCCCAGCTGCACTAAGCTCTGGAGAAGAGGGGAAGCATACAAATATGACGAAAAATAAAATCTGCAAAGTATTTTGTACAGGTAACTCACATCTTTTGCTAATTTCACTAATTTGCACGCTTGGCCAGAAAATAATGAATTAAATACAAAGTGCTTGGAGTAGGCAGAGAGAAGGGCCAGTGGGTAGTCCAAGCAGAATAGCACCCCCTACATCCCCCTTCCTCTTCCTTTCTGCAAGGCTGGCTCGGAAACAGTGACTCACACAAATCCTGTCCCTGGGGCTGGGCTCCTCTGCATGGGGTAACCAGAGCCCAGCAGCCCCAGGAAGGAGCCCAGCCACAGCATGGAGAACGGGGTGTGGAGAAAGCTGCTAAGAGACCCACTACTGTAAGCAAGCTGGAGGGCTTAACAGCTTTCTCCATGCTGGGCTTTCCAGATACAAAGAGAACAGGAAAAACCAGAAAGCAGAGCCAGGGTGGGGTAACGATGTTCTTTTTTAAAAGAAAATTTGTGGGTTTGCAGGGATAGAACAGAAAGAGCAGCAGCAGTCAAGGAAGGAGAGGAGGCGGCAGCAGCAGCAGCAGCAGCAGCTAGAAGATGACTGAGGAACGCTGCTGAGGGAAGGAGAAGCGAAGCAGCAAGGAGGCTGCATGAGTACAAGTGGTGTTTCCTGAGACCCCAGTAAGAAAGCTGGAGGGCTCAACAGCCAGATCTCAGGAGGTGGGAGCAGTTCTAGGGGTTGTTGAGGCTTTGAGCAATTTAGAAACATAACTCCTGCATAAGATGTGAGTTACCTGTATAGTTTTAAAAAAGAAATCATGATAGAATAGTAGTAGTAGTAGTAGTAGTAACAATAATAATAATAGTAATAATAATAGTAATGGGATAACCACAAAGTATTTTGAGTTGGGCTTCACTTGCCTGTAGTTTCCCAGCTTGACCCAAACAATCTGCTTGTACCGTAGCTTCTTGCCCACTTTGCAGTCATTGCAGTTCCAGGAGCCCTCTGGCATCTCGATGTTGAGACATTCCGGGTGGAAGGACGCTGGACATGATTCACAGCACAACAGTTTCCCACCTTTAAACAAACAACATTGCTCAGTTTATAGTTAAAGGTGTCGGGCAGGATTCACTGTCTCTCAAGTGCAATATGCCCAGGATTACCAACCCATACAATACAAACAGCAAAACAAAAGGATCAAGTCAAATTTGCAATGCTGGATTTAAAAACACATATTCTGTATGTGCAAGACTAATAAAAAAAACCTCCCAAGCCATGTGATTTGCTAAAGCACATCAACTTTTTGTGTTACACAGCCAAATCAGACCTACTTTTGAATATAAAAAAACTATGTGGAAGTTTCCTTTTCTCAGGCAGTCTTAATATTAAGAGATGCCAATATTTCAGATAAATGACTGGTTGTAATATGTTTTAAACCAGCATTGCCATGACTGAATCCCTTAGCAATCAGTTAGTGCATAAAAGTTAGCCTATAGGTTGATCAATTTTTTTCTGCTTCAAAAACGATACAAGAGAAAAATAAATTCTATTATCTCTAAATTGCAAATCTTTGCTGACTCTCCAAAACAAAGGTTTCCTGCACTACGTGGCTTGTGCAGATGTAACAATTCCCTTCTCTAAAGTGCACAGCAGGCTAAACTCACTTGCGCAACCCTCCCTCCAAACACTTTCCCTACTTTTCTGCTTTTGGAGCAAACCACACAGTAGCCTGACATCTGCACCAAGGTTGGCTCTTACTATGGGAAGCTTCAAACCAGTGTGATCAGGGACATCACATCTGCACGAGCGACCTGTATTTTGAAGTAGTTAAATATTTATACTAACGGATGGGGATATTTGCAAGTGGGGACTTGATTTTTGTTCAAATATGTTGTTGATAGCAAACAAGCACTCTTGCAAAGCCAGGGGGGCCCTCAAAATTTAGGACACAGCATTAAGCTGCTTCTGTGGGACTTATTAGTATCTGGAGAAATTTTGATTCGTGTTTTCCAAAAGGCTGTCAGAAAATCTTGTCCACCTATAGACTTTCAAAGCTGTGATTGCACTGGTTGTTACAGAGCTCAAAAAAGAGTTTGTTAAAACAACAACAAAATAATTACTATATTTCCTCTGCTGTGGATGCAATAAAGCCTAAAATGCTTGATTTCCCTTTCATTTCAAAATCCCACAATTAATTCTAAAAGCGTAAACACCATTTCAGAGGAAATACAGCTCCAACCATTGAAAAAAATGCCCAAACAAGGTAAAATGTCAAAAAGATGTGAAAACCAAAGCAAACAACCAACAACACACACACACACACAATTTTCCAATGCCAAGCAGGAAATTGGCTCTTACAATGCATTAGTAAGATTTGCTGAAGCTAAGCATAAAGAGGGCTCAAAATAATTCTCAAGTCTCAAGTGTCTCAAGTCTCTCAGTGATGGAGACTAGCTTAAGAACAGCAACAAGGTGAATGAGCTATTAGCAAGGGGAACCAGGTCAACACTCTTTTGGAGAGTTCAAGCACTCAGAAACAATAGAAGCTGTTTTCCAAACTTCACAGACAAAAGCCCAAGTTTGGACAAGGCTCCAACTGTGTACAGCTCACATGCAGTTGAGGAGGCAGGCCCAACCAAAGTCTTCATAGTGAACATTATGGGTTCTTATCCAACTAGCATCTACTTGGAATAGACCCACTGAAATTAACAGACCTCAACTAGCCGTGTTTATTAATTCCAGTGGATCTACTTTGAGTCTGTCTTATGTTGGATGCAACCTCATGTTTTCCTAAGAGCTATATGTGCCAAGTGGAAGTGAAGGCAGGGAACATGGCAGATGGCTGGGTAAGCTCCTCCTGTGGATAGATAGGGTCTATACATGCATGGAACCTCTCCAAATTCCTTCAAAACTGGTGTCCTACTCTTGTACTCATTTGAACTGAAGGACTGTTGCAGAGTTGTCACCTGGCTGGTCTTCTGTCTTGTCTGAGTCTCAAAATTAAACAGCAATTTTGAATCTTCAGAAATTTAAAGAACGATTACAACTGTGCAAGAGTCATTTCTACATGTGAAGCCCTTAAGAAAATTATTCAGTAGCATCAGGTGACCACATTTTTAAAGCCATCCTTCCTATTCCCAACTGTCTCTTGCTGGAAGTACTAAATTTGCTCTCTTCGAATGTAGTTTCTTAGGAACCCCATGAGAAGTATGGTTCCAGGGAAACCATAGAGAAACAAATCAGCTGTGTGTAATATGTGCATTCTGTTATACCACATTAATGAAAATGGATGAAGGGATAAGAACATAAGAACAGCTTTGCTGGATCAGGCCAAAGGTGTGGGTATTATTTATCTCCAGCAGTCCAGCATTCTGTTCTCATGTGGCTAGTGAGATATCTATGAGAATCCCACAAGCAGGACATGAGCACAACAACCCTCTCCTATTCAGGTGTTCAGAGGGCACACTGCCCTCTGATAGCCTTATCCTCCTTAAGTGGCGACAACTGGTCAGAAGGAATCTTCTGGGAATTAAACCAGCAAAAGCTATCCAGCTGCCTAAGGAAATATCAACAAGCAATTAAAAGGCTGCCTTCTTCCTCATGGAGACTGAATAAGTCGAGCAAAGGCTTCTCAACAGAAAAATGGCAGTTGAGAAATGTGAAAGCCATCCAGGCAGGAATGGCAAGGATTGGTTCAAATACATGGCAGCCCCATACGATCGATGGCTTGAAAAGGGGTCTTGGTGATCTTACAAATCAGGGCACAAAAATCTTCTCCTGGAATCACTGTCTAACATACTTGCAACCTCTAGGCAATCCCATTCTGGCTGTGAAACAGGTCTGAACGAGGCTCAAATGGGCATTTATCTCATTTAGTGTGGTTAACATGCAACACAAAGACACAACAGATTCTGTCTCACAGCTTTCAGGAAAGTCTATTAGATTTGGTTGGTAAAGTGCAGCTCAGTAACAGAGCGGAATTTAGCAATTATTTTAAGCCCCTTTGTAATATTTTTGCCAACATGAATGCACACTCACAATAAGCAATGAGTGAAGTTTATCAATCGCAACAAGAAGGTGCTGGATGAGCATAGAGAGCTTGATTTGTTTTTAAAAGCAAACAAAAAGAAAGGAAAAGCAGGAAAGTGAAAGAAAATTAAAAAGAGAAAGAAGCTATTTTGGTTACCTTTCTCACATTTCTTTTTGGAAGCTGACGAAGAAGGAGGAATCATAGGTAATTTCATCAACTCAGCACGATTTGATTCATTCAGTAGGTAGTGGGACTTATTGGCATATGAACTGAACAGGGGGTCTGAATGATCCTGCACTATCAGCCCTATACGAAACAAACAGAAAGAAATGAGTTGCAATGAAGCTACCCATGATTCCATAAGGAGAAAAATAAAATAAAACCAAATTAAACACCTAATATGCATATTTTACTTATGTTTTAAGTATGGAAAGAAAAGTGATGTGATGAGGAAAAAGAAAAAGTGAGAGAGAAAAAGGTTCTATGTCTACGGAGAGGTTGTTATGTTGAATAAGATAGCATCTATGTGCCTAAGTATATAGGATTAAAGATAAGATATAGGTCCAAAATTGTTTTTCACCTGTGCTCTATTTAACCTGCACACTTGAGAAAACACATCTGTGACTTTCCCTATAACCGATCTACCCTCAAAAACGAAAGGCAGCTAATTGGGAAACATGCTGCCAATCCCATCAACAGGGGCTAAGAACTTAAGACCACATGTAAGCCACAGCCATGTTAAGAATCACCTAGAGAGGATTCAGAGCTTGGCTGCAACTTCTGCTGCACAATGCAGTCCTGAATCAATGCCCTTCTTAGATGTTGCTTCATGGGAGCAATTTCAGCCTGGTGAAATTGTTAGACTCAACAACATCTGATTGATGATGTGCCATGTTTATTTGAGTATTCCTTTCCCCAAATCATCATTGGGAAGAATGAGTAGGGGGGTTGGATGGTTGTGGTGTAAGGGAGGCATCATGATCAAATAAATGCAGTAAAATGGGGATCAGACATTTCACCTGTCATGGTAAACCATCGTGAGCGGTTTGCCATGGAACATGCAGGTGGCTCCTGCTTCACGTCTGCTCTGGCAGGAATGGGAACAGCATTATGTCCAAACCAGGGCTCTAGCAAACCACCCCTGCAGAGACATGAACAAACCTCAGCCTCAGATCATAGCTTGTCTGGAGTGAAATAAAGGACGTTCCCAGGTTGAAGGGATTGTGATTTGTTGTAGCCACTAGTGAAGCAGCAAAGCACAAGTCATCTGCACATACATAGCAAACCATTCATGTGAAAATGCAGCCACCACTCCCCCCCCTCACAGTACCCCCCACACGGATATATTTTAGAGAGTCTCGCCAGATTGAGATTGCTCTCCAGTAAGTTAAAACTGGAGCATAGTTTCTTTTAATTTTTACCAGTCTCCAGTGACTAAGGAAAGACCCCAATATACAAAAGGGATGGAAAATAATAAAATGACCTTTCCAGAAACAACTGCAGGACACAAATCATGATTTAACCAAAAGCCTCCTCAACCAAAGCATCCTAGGTTTGGCAACTCTCATGGCAAAGGGGACAATTTCCAGCTTCAACAGAACTTTTTCTTTCTTTACTTCTTCCTCCTTACACAAATTAAAAGTGTAAAACATACATACTGATCAGTGCACATCTATGCTGCATGGAATCTACATGCTAGAGAGCACGATCTTTCAAGAAAAAGGGGCCATATACAACTAATTCACTTAGAGCATACCCACTGAAATTAATGGACCTAAGTTACTGAGTAAGAAAAACACTGGATACAGCCCCAAGATTCTTGCTTCATAGGAAGAACCTGAAGTCTATTCCTCTGATGACTACGGCAAGGGAGGCAAGCCACGCTAAGTTAATCATTCCACGCCTGCCAGTCCCATTTAAAAAGCTTATGTTATGAAGTGCATACTGCAGTCTCAACAGAGACTACACAAAAATGCACGTATGTTGAGGAGAAACGCACAAAGAGTTATCATGAGATGTCTGAATTGTATTTGTTCTCAGGGACCCCAGTATTTACTAGAACTGTTATCAGACAAGCTAGGAGGCAAATCCAGAGAAAGATCAGGAAAAAATCATTATAAACTTGATTATAAACCATGCAGCAAAATCAACACTGTAGGCCACTAAAATTCTGGTTAGATTTACTCCTCCTTTTTGCTAGCAGCAAAGCACTCCAGAATTTTGGGGTTAGCATTACATGAAAATGTGGCCAACATAAACTTTTGTCTTCAAACTACAGAAGGCACACATGATAATCAACAGAACTTTGGGATTTTAAGAATTTTATTACAAAAATTTTATTACAAAAGCTAAGAATTCATCCATTTTACTCAGATTTGGGACAAGTCTCCATTTTATACCCTCGCACGGCAAGACTACACTATACTCTCTCAAAGCCTTCCTACACTTCCAAAGTTGTTGTCTCTGAAACACGTGTTCCTAACAGTGATCAATACTTCTCAAAAGTAAATGCAGGATATAGCTGCAATGTACTGAAACTATTCTTCAATGCATTTTTTTAAAAAAAAAAATCCTAAACATGCCTACTTAGAAGTAAGCCCTCTTGACTTCAATGTAGCTGTGTCTTGGATTACAGCCTTCATTACAGAACCCTCAAGAAATACATCTCTGTGAAAACCAGATCAACAAGTCAACGTACAATAAAGTCCTTGTTCTTATTATTCAATGTATTACTATTCCACCTTTCTCTCATGTTGGGATTCAAGGCGGCTTCCAACATTAAAAAATAGCATCACAAAATATACAATAATAAAAATTAACTAGTAAACCCAATAGTTTAAATTCAATAGTTGATATATCAATAGTTGATATATCAAAACACATTTAGAAGTAGCAATTGAAATCCGATGTGCCCTTACATCAGCCCAGTGACCAGCATTGTCTGCAAGGATAGCAAAGAGGGAGCCAGTCTAGCCTCTCCTGAGAGGGAATTCCACAATATGGGACCAGCCACAGATGAAGCTCTATCTCTGGTGCACCCCCCACGTGCTTGTGAGGTTGATGGGACTGACAGAATGCCATTAGTCAGGGAGAGGGAGCAGGCAGGGAATTAATGTGCCATCCTGTGTGCCTTTGGATCACACAAGAGCCCATTTAGCCCACTGTGCTAGTTGGAGCTGATGGGAGTCCCATTATTATGTTCACTAAAACACAATACAAAAGGAACATTGGACACTTACCATGAAGGTTCCTTCTGGTTTGGAGTGAAGAAAAACCCAATCAGGTGGGCTGACTCTTACCACCCAGAAAATTAAAGAACTTGTGAGCAAACCTTTGCAGTTCAGCCTGGTCATGTAGACTCCTTCTCTGTTCTGCGCTATGGCCAAGCCTGAGGAAGAGTTTGCTGAGAAGTGTAAAGAACTGGAGCTGCAGGGGACCTGATGCCAGCCGGAGGCCTCAGCAGATGTAACTGTTCAGGAGTGTCTAATAAGTGCTAGAGGTTGGCTGTGGTAGAGTGAGCCTTGGATGCCTTGTTCACCCCAAAAGAAGATAAATGCCCCAAGTTCCTTTCTCAGTTTAGAGTAAAGGAGCATCCGATAGTGTGATGTGTGCAAAAGCTGCCCTGATCACCAGGGAGGGAAACAGAACATGAAGGATTTCCATATGGCTGCCCTGCAAATATCTATGAGAGGAGCACTGCTGGAAAAAGCAGTGGTCTGATGTTTGCAAGAAAGTTCTGGTTTCTCTCCTACGAAAAGCACATTAAATTCTTTTTTTCTGGGTCTAGAACTGCTCCCATGTACCATAACTTTCTGGGTGGGTAGAGATGGCTTTTGTGCTTGTTTATAATGATGCCAAAGTTTTCTGTAACTCCTGTTGTGCTCTGTTCCTGGATAAAGACCCAAAGAGCAGGAAGTGAAAGGATGCTACCGATATCAGTGTCTACCTGTCTGCTGTTATACAAAGCTCAGGAGTTGCCCAAACAGAGAGGATACGGGGATATGAAGGCATGGCCCTGTTAAATCTATGGAGTCCACTTTGTGAATTGCCTCCCTGGTGGTCCTGAGGGACTCCATCCTGAACTTGCAATAAATTCTGACACTGTTTACATATTCCAAGTCCAATATGGACATCCAGTTCCCCCTTTCCTTTGGGTCAACAAAGATGACTGACTAAAGCAGAGAATTATTCCTCTGAGGGAACTGGCTCAATGACCCCTATATCTAACAGATTCTGGATGATGTTATCACCTGTTTCACCTCCGACCAGAAGGCTGGCCATGGTCAAAAACAGTCTTTTGGTCTGGACTAAAATTCTGTGACTGGGTTTAACACCCAGTTGTCCAATTAGGGTTCCTAGGTGAGGAGAAACAACTTCAATCTTCTTCCCACTGGAGGAAAGCTGGCAGCTCAGCAGGTCTGCCCTAGAATATGTGTCACCATGTGGGCTTCAGTTTCTATAATCCCTGTGGTGAAATGAGCTTTTACTGAGGTGAAATGAGTAATAAGTATATCTAGGCTGTCCCTCCCCTGTTGGGATGCATTTGTCCTTTGTTTCTACAAGGGGTTGCTTGAGTACACATCACCAAAGAGACAAATCCTGTTAAAGGGCACTGATTAAAATGGGAGGTGGGTGGTGAACTCCTTCTACCAGAGTAGCAGTGATCGCCTGGTGAAAAATGGCAAAGCATTCAGGGTGGGATCTACAATGAATGCCAAGGCCTTGGCCAGCCTTCTATATGCTTTATGGAGGATTCCATCATCCAAATCCTTGTTTTGAAGGTTTGCAAGTCAGAGAAATAAAATGATAATTAAAGAATGAAAGTAGAAGTGGCTCTTAAAGCCAGGGCTTAGTCCGAATGAGATTTCTTGACTGCCACATTGGATTTCTTTTCAATAGGCTCTTAATGCAACATTCATTATCCATAGGTAAGAGAGCACATGACAACAAGACTGTCCCCAGGGAATCTACTACTGGGATTTCTAGTTTTTCCATTGGTTGGGAAGAAAGAGTGTAGAACCTGTGAGCTAGTTTAGCAGCCTTTTTGCTCTGTAAGGAGCTAGCCCATTCCAAGTCTACCATCTGAAGAGGAGGAGGAGGAGGAGGAGGAGGAGGAAGAGCACTTCCTTGGAGGCTGACCAGAACTCAGAAAACACCAGTACGCCTCTGGAACTCATTTGAGATGGCTGAGGAGCCAAGGTTGTAAACCAAGTGACAATAAGGCTTTTGCTAATAAAGGCAAAATGTCATAATTATGAGTAAGTCTGGTAGTGGATTACCCATCAGTTCTGCTGCCAAGTGACCCTTCTCCAAGCTACTCTGTTGTTGGAAGTCCCCTTGATTAAGAGGGGAGAGTGAGGTGAGGCAACATTCTGCAGGAGGATAGAAAGCCAGCAGATGTGAGTTCAGGCGAATACTGATTAGGTTCCTCTGATAAAGAGTGAACAAGCAGCATGGACATGTTTAGCTGGGGGCTTTTGTCTGGCTTCTAGCTATCCCTCCTGTCTGGGGACTGGGGGAGACAGAAAAATCTGAATGTGCTGATGCCATTCTAAAGTGTTTTTGAAATCTATCTTCTATCTATCTTCTTTGTTTTGTTTTAACATTTAATTGGTGAAATCATCAATAACAGCCCATAAATTCTATGAATAAATTGTTCCTCAGTTAAAAAAAAAGGCTGGAGGTGAAGGACTTAGTAGCCATGGAGGAGGGAGACCCCAAAGAAGACATGGGGTGTGGCATTTGAGCAGTTGTGGTGCATTTTTGAAAAGGCACTGCATTCTGCTAAAGTCAGCTGCAGGCAGCTATGTGAGTTAGCTGCTTAATGCCCTGCCATCCTCTGAAAAGGGACTGCCACATAAATGTTTTTTCCCCATCTACAGATGACACCTGGTACAAAGATGCAGAGGCTGAGATAATGGTGCTGAGAGCACCCTCCTCCTGCTTTGCTATCCCTTTGCATCAGCTGAGCTGGAGGGCAGGTCAGTACTCCTCAGACTCCTCTGTTGTTATTGGCTGGCCTTGAAACTTTGTAGTGACAGCCTCAGGCATGACAGGACCCCAGCAGTTGGCTGCACAAAAGCAGGAAGCAAGCAGAGGAGGAATCTACAAGGCTAGGATGAAAAGTTTGATCACATGTCCTCTGCCTTCCTGGGTGGTAGAAGGAATCAACCCACTCTGCATGCTTCCTTTCCCCCAAACTAAAAATGTGAACTGTAACAATTTTTTTGGCAAAAACCACTTTCCCTTTTTTTCATTTGCCTTACACTTCAACGATTAATAGCACACCTAATGTTTTTACCTATAAACTAGACTGTCCTAGCAGACAGAGCAATTTGAAACACAACAGACATCGCTGTGCTTTTGAAGAATACTGCTCAACATCAAAACCAGTAAATTTGGGAAGGGAAACAACTTTTACAAAAGAGAGAACAAAATGTACCAGCATCCCCATTCACCCCATGAAAGTTTCCAAGGACAACTGAAACCATGAACCTGAGAAGGCAACGGCCTAGAAAGAAGAGTAATCAGAGGCAGGCAACTAGGTACAAAGCAAAGTGTTTGAAGATCAGAACCCATTCATGGCTGTTGTGCATATCTAATAAATACACTGTTGTTTGCATCAGCACTCTATTACTGTAGCAACCACAACTCACCCTGCAAACCTTGTCAATAGCCTTCTATCCAACAAAGCTTTTCAGAAATAGTGTGTATATATCTTAAAACGTGCAAAGAATTTTCAATTAGGAAGTAGAAATCTACAAGCTATTCCTTCACTGCACAAGTACTGCAACAGAGCAAATTTCACCATTCTGAAGGCCAACTGTAATTTCTCAGAGAAAATGTTTATGTCACCATCTCCAAGACAGAAACTGCTCAAAAAGTGTTGGCATGATGCCTTGCCTTGGGCACTGGCTCAACCACGTAGACAATCTCCACATCAGGAGGTTGGCAAATGGTTCTCCAGTGAACTGGGGCGACCCATGAAGATTATGAGCCCCCATGTGAAAGCTTCTCGATGCAACAGCATGTGCAGCATCTTCCCACATGAAGAGGGAAGCCTGAGCACTGCAGCGGCTGAGGCACCAAGTCCTATTCTAATGTGTCTGCCTATGCCTTTTGGCTGCTTGAATTCATATGTTTTGTTTTCTTTATTTATAGATTTATTTACATACCACCCCCTTGCAAAATATCAGGGCATAAAATCTTTTGAAAGCAATACTGAACAGTAATTAAAATGACTAGCTACTTAAGAGCATTTAAATTACCAGCTAATTCTCCTTTTGATATAAGAACAAAAGAGCTGCTCCCTCTGTCTGTCCTAAAGTAGAAGTTCAGGAGAATTTACCCAACCCAGACCAGAGAGGTAGGCAGAAATCATAGTGTGATGTAATTAACTTGGGACTGGAGTGTAGGGTGACCAAAGTGGCCACCTGCCTTTCTGAACACTAAAAGAGCTGGAATCTAAAAACTACAAGTTTTGGAAAAGCTAGCAACAGCCAACCCATTTAAGAAGTTTTGATCTTGTATATTAGATATTTCTAGCTACTTTAAATTTGATCACCTATCAGATGTATTTTTTTTAAATTATGCTTGTAAATATGAAATTGAAGTCAATCTTAAAGTTGGAGGGAAAGGTAGCTAAGAAGTAACCCCCAACCCCAACAGGTAAAAGGAAACTGAAGCAAACAACACTAGAGGTAAATAGTTTGTGCCCACAACTGTGACTCCATTGGCATGAAGACTGCTTAGGACAGTCACAACATGCTGAAAAGGAGTTAGATCCATTCACTCCAGATGTTGGAAATTATTTGGTTTTCTTACTGCTCCAAGGACCCCTGCTCAAGCTCAACACTCTAAAACTTACTGTTTCCCTCTGAGCCTTCAGGCGCCATTCCTCTGGAAAAAATTAAATTTATTTAAAGGGGCATGAACTTTGTCTCCTGTTTACCTCCATGCCCTGTGTCAGCATCATTGCCTCTCCTGTATGTAATATATCCCAAGGAGGAAATGAAATAGTTATTTCCACCACATCTGTTTATGTTCTCTGTCTCTGTATGTTCTCTGTCTCTCCCCTTCACCTGCCTTTACAAACAACATTCAGAAAAATAATTTTAATTGACATCTATTGATGAAACTTTGGGGAATCAAGCAGAAAGGGGTGCATTCTACCAGGCAATGCAGGTATATTCTTCTCATTTCAACAGGGCAAAGGTAGTTGCTGTCAGTACCTGTTAGATTCTAGTCCAGGCTTCCTCAACCTCGGCCCTCCAGATGTTTTTGGCCTACAACTTCCATTATCCCTAGCTAGCAGGACCAGTGGTCAGGGATGATGGGAATTGTAGTCTCAAAACATCTGGAGGGCCGAGGCTGAGGAAGCCTGTTCTACTCTAAATCACTGCCTGTATCCACTGAATACAATTTAAGAGTCACAGCTCAGTTATTCCCTCTTCCTAGAACTGACTTCCATAACTGCTCATGTGAAATTTACTACCACATTGCTGGTATACTACAATGCACTATACATAAGCTCATTTTACATCTATACAGCTAATCTTGCTGGGTTATCATTGGCTAAAACAAGTAAATGACAAAGAACTTACTGTGCAATCCTAGCCATGTTTACTCCCAGCAAAGTGTATGCAATTCTAGTCTCCATGCTTTAAATTAGTAAAATTTGTAAAGGAGGATTCAGAACTACTAGAATTAGAGAACAGAAGTCTATTCCTACTTATATTTAGCTTAAAAAGTGGTGTTTCCTCTAACTCATATTTAAAAGTATTTCATGGTTGAAAAGAGACCTTTTTCTAATCTATGAATAACCCACCCACCTGCAGGATCAGTTTTGATTTACATGATGAACTGAACACATTCATGGCTGCCAAAAGTGACTGAAAAAGTCAGCATTAGAATTCCAGCCGCAGGCATCAGGGACTTTGCCACAGGCTCCCCCCACCCCACCTGGAAGCAGAAGGCACCACCTTGGTATCCTTCCTAACGTGTCTAAGAATGGGCACTAGCAGCTAAAAGCCTGTAGAAAATTAATATGCTCCATCCAATAGCCAAGGAGGAAACTTGAGAACAAAAATAATTCCCCCAGAGCAGAAGGGGTGGGAGTGGGGGTTCACAGTTCAGTTTTTAACAAAATCAAGGACTGAACACCAAAGATATAAACAGAGGAAGACAAAAAAACAGAGCTCACCTCTTGCACAAACGAAACAAAAGCCTACATTTACAGCTGATGAAGAGTGATTGCTCCTTTTGGAATGGTTACTACAGATGAGAATGTGGGATGACACAAACAAACTTCCTGCAGCAATACAGCCATCTCCCGAGTGATAGGCAATGGGGCATCTCAAACATCTCACCATGCGACCTGTTTAATATAAAATGGACCATAGGACAGTATGTTTAGAACATGGCTACAGACTTCAAAGTCTGCAACGAAGTTTTGATTTTCATTTGATATACCTAATAATGATGTAACAGTTTTCAAAAAGCAATGACATTTTGCATCCCTAGGGGTGCAACTCCACCCACACCCTGGGGAGAACCTGTTTTGGATAATCCTAACATGAGCCGTAAATGGGCACAGCCAAATTCATATTGGGATTATTCCATAGGAGTGCAGAAAAGATCTAGCACATCATATCATGCTCAGAGGTCAGGTTCCCAAGAACCTCAGCTTCCATAAATAAATAAAGACATTTTTAGTGCTCATGTCTATGAAGACAGCTTGAAACACCTGCTGCAAACTCAGGATCAGAGTAGATTTACTTACACACTTACACACACACACACACACCCCTGCAAAGTGAGGCTTTCGTGCCCTGAATCTGGCCTTCCTCTCTCCCACATCTAGAAAAACTAGATGGCTGGGTTGTCAACACAGGGAGCAGTGAATACCACTAGTATTTCCCAAAGAATCTCTCTTTCACCAAAAGCACGGTAAAGACCCTTTCTGCCCACATGGCTCCACCGCTGCAAGAGTGAGGGCCATTAGCAGAAGAGTCAACCTTTTCTTTGGTTTGACTAATCTTGATGAGGCTGAGATCCCCCCCCCTTTCAACCTAAAAGAGCCTCAGTACACCAAAGTCTTGAGAGTCCCTATCTGACGTGCCTTTTTGTGGCTGAGAATTCATATGCTCTACAACAAGGGTGAGGAACAGAACCTGGCTGATGGGCGGGATCCTTATCTCTATGCCCCCCTCCCCAATGTAAAGTATGACAGGTGGGCACAATCAGCTGACTGCTGGGACTTACACAGCCGTGTGGCACTTACCAAATCCTGGCAATCAGGTGATCATCTCTTGCAAAGGGCTGTGCAGGTGCTGCTGATTAACAGTGCGTGCAAACCCCCTTTGGGGCAGCTGTGCCTTCTCCTGTCCCACACCTGATGACATGTGTAGGGTTGAGGTCATGGCTTGGCCAAGATGGCCTGGTGGGCCTCATTAGGCCCATGAGCTGCAGGTTCCCCAGCCCTGCTCTATAGCTTATCTCAAATGTATTCTAGCTAACTCAGGCCTAATTAGCTAGGAACGCTAATGGATGTTTGTTAGGCAGGTGTGTTTCTGTACCTCAACCCAATTGAGCAATCCTCCAGCTATCCCTTCTTCTTTAAGTGACAGCTCCACTTTTCTGCACGCACAGGGTGCACAGATTGTTTTACACAAAAGATATCAATAACCAAGCAAAATATAACGTCACTTCTTTTCACATCCTACTGTACAGGTTTTATGTCTGCTGTACCAAAAGGTCTCTGCAAATTCTGTTAAGTAACTGAAAATAAAATGAAACAAGCTCTGCTATACTTGTTGATGGCCTAATATTTGGCTTCTCTTGTTCACTGCCAACAGCAATGAAAAACAGCCAGAGGCCATCAAGACAGGTTAATACAGTAACTACTTCTCACTCCTTGGATAGAACCAGAACAGAAATATGGCCACCCGTATTAAGTGCCTGGCTGAGTTTCTTGCTGATATGATAACAATCTGAGACTAGTTCAGCATACCGGCATGTCTGGTGCACGAGCAGGAAAACATACAGATATTTTAAGTTGCATCAAACATTCTCCATCCACTAGTGCAAGGAGTCTTACACTGGTGGACGGGTGTTTGAATGTTGCACAAGAATCAAACACAACAGCTGGGATAGTGAAAACTTGTTACACAACAAGAAAACATTCCACCAGTGAAACAAATATGCTGCTAAGTGGCTTTGTGTGGTACTCATCTAAGTTTTACTCAAAACAGACCCACTGAAGTTAATGAGTATGACTAATATGTGCTGATCCACTTTCAGATCTTGGCAATGGGTTCCTCCATCACAAGCCAACTACAGGAATTGGTAGCCTCAATTCAAGGCCACCAACACCATTTTTTAATTATATAAAAGATTTCTGACCTGCCCTTCATCACAGCATGAACGTCAAGGTATGATACACCAGGCTGCCCTTGTGCCATGGGAGAATAAAACAGCACATTCTCCAAGGGAATTCAATGACCTGATCCTTGTACCAGGATACCTGGGCCAGCGTTATCAGGCTGCCTTAATGGCAGCTATGAAGAGTGTCCCTGATGCTGCTCTTCCTATTTCCAGGGTCAAGCTAAACAGGCTGAGTGGTAACTGCAGCAGTCTAAGCGCCTTGTGGTTGTTGCTGCAACACATCGGAGAGTCTGCAGTTTCCTGCTCTTCTCCAAAGACAACAAGTAAGAATCTTACCTTTGCTCGCTTTATGAATATCCTTCTCCATGGAGCAGGCAGTACAGCAGTGTTGGGGGCAACGGAATCCTCGGGACTCAAAAACAGCTGTAGCAAACTTGCGGATGCAGACCTCGTGATAAAATTTGCCACAGGCATTGACAGAGCAGCGTTTCACGTCTTTGCCAGGCAGCTTGCAGGAAAAGCACGTATGCTGTCCTTTAGAAAAGAGAAATAAAGAGGACCAGCCTAGGGTAAAACATTCTGAGAATATAAAACAAAGCAGCCATGACAGGTAGTAGCTGCCCTAGGTTTCTGTAGACTTCTTCAGACAGAGTGGACGGGAAAGGAAGACAACTGTATATTCCTGCCAGCTTTCTGAGGCTGAGAAAGCTGACCCTCAAGGCGATTTCCCCCAGTTACTTAGTACGAATAGAAAGTGGGTGGCAAGGGGGGAAGCTGAGTTAATGGACGGTGGCTAGAAAAGAAGGAGCAAATTAGCCAAGACAGTGCCACAGAGCAAGATCCAGGCTGGGAAACCTGAATAGTTTAATGTGCTTTCTCTTTCTCTCTCTCTCTCTCTCTCTCTCTCTCTCTCTCTCTCTCACACACACACACACACACACACACAGAGGAAGCCAATATATTTGCTAGTGAACCCTCCAGGACAGGAACACAACAGCCAAGCTGAACAAGAGCCTCCAGAACTCCTACCAGGAGAATTCACAAGATGGAAGTCATTCCCTCATTTACCATTTTTGCACTCCAGGCAGATGAACTTCCCATCAGGCTGTGAGCTCAATCCTAGGCATTCTGTATGGAAGACCCTGCAGCATTCTCCTTCACAGGACACCAGAGATTCACCAGAACTTTCACAAATCTTAAGAGAAAATAATGAATATGTGATCATAACGACCAGAGGTTTTAAATATTCAATGTAAGCAATCAGAGCTAAAAGAGGGGGACACCACACAACCCTGCAAGGTTCCATCACTGTCTAGCACAGGACTCTTCTACAGGTCATATTTTTTTGGTATGTCAAGAAGCACTGGTTGAAAAGTACTGGGCTGGTGTGACCAAGATTCTTCAGATGAAGTGGCTGGGCTAGCCAGATGGGAGGAGGCTTGAAGACCAACTGTTGGGGCCACCAGAAACAGGGAGCAGAGTAAGCCCATTTCAAGGCCCTTGAAAGAAACTAGTCCTGCATTGCTGGAATAAGGCAGCCCCACGGTCAGGAGCTTGCAAGACATGAGGAGCACACCAAGGCAGAGGGCAACTCTCACAGATCCTTGCGACACTGTTGGTGACCCTGGGTACTTTGCCCAAGGACAAATGGCAGTCTCCAGAGCAGTAATGATGTCAAGAACCTGGTAACACTACTCTGCTTCAGCTCTACTCCTATCATTGGGTGAATGTGATCAAACCAATATTTTCTTCACTCTTTTAACAAACATTTATAAGGTGAAGTATGGTTTCTACTTGAGTACAGAGTCAGTGGCTGGGAATTCTTCCAGACTGACCCAATGCAGAGTCCAACACTGAGGGCTGTAGCCAACGCTAGCTTTACTCAGAGTAAACTCACTGGAATTAGAACAGGACTTTAGGTTCAGTGAGTCTACTGTGAGTAGAACTTAGTTGGTTAAACCCCTGTGATGCTGCTACATATGCAGTGCAGATGTCATTACCTCAGTTAAGTTTGAATCTTTTTTCCAATCCTTACATTCCCTCCTATTTCTAGAGGCCACACTTTCCACTTTATAAAATTTGCACAACTTCAAATGCCTCCTATCAGATGGAATGTCAGCATATGACCTGTTTTGCAGCCCATCAACCTCTGATGGGCTGCCACAATACTAACTAAAATAATGCTAACCAGCCTTATAGGACTATTGTAAGGATTACTAAACTAAAGTAATTTGATCCCTTGAAGTTCACCATTAAAATGGTCTTTAAATACTGATTACTAGGGTAGCCATCAATGTCAATGTAATGTAAGGATTCTGGTCTTCAACCCAGTTCTGTTTGATTCAAGTCTGCTGCTTTGCAGATTGTGCCCAGGGCCCTTCAGGTAAGGTTGCAATATCATGTTTTCTAAATGTCAAGTCTTCTAAAAAGTAGTGCCTGGCTAAGACCATTACTAATCTGAGATATAATAGGTTTATAGGCGAATCCCTTGACACCCTGCCATAACCTGCTTAGTCCTGGATTCTTGCCTAATATTTCTACCCCTTCTACTGCCATTCACTCCCCATATTTTCCTTTCAGTGCACTGAATCCACTACAGTCTTATTCATTTCTTCTTCATCTCTTCTCACTGCCCCCACTTCTCAGCACCTGATTGTATTCTAAATGAGGGGTGGATGGGACAGTCTATTTCCAGACCATGTCTATCCTGCATGTGTTCATTTGTAAGTCCTGTTTAGAATCCACAGGAAAATGCATATTTATATTTATATTTATTTTAAATATACATCACTCTAAACATTTCATTCTAAGATACATATTTTAACACATTTTAACACCTTTTTTGAGCAAAGAACATATCACAAAATTCAAAGAAGTGCTAAATTTGAAGGCTAATTATATTCCAACCCACCTATTAGTGCAGGAAATGTGTATCAGTTTGCATCCAAATTCACAAAAACCAAATTCCTCAAACATCCCTACTCTAGATATGACCTATCAGAGGTTATTCTCCCAATTCATGACTTTGAGACTGCAAGCCTATACTCACTTACCTGGAAGTAAGCATCATTGAACTCAGTAGGACACTTAGTTTTGAGAGGGATGTGCTTGAAAACTATCACAAATCTGTATTGTGCGTTGTAATAGGTGCAACCCCTAGTGACCTTTGGACAGAGCATTTAAAGGATAGTTTTGTCTCTGTCTAAGATACAACTACCAGGATCAAGGAAACTTAGAATCTTAGACTGTGTTCACATTATATTGTATCCTGCGGTTGCTGTTCCCAAAGATGCCTATTGTCCTTGCCTCTTGGAATTTGCCAGCCTCCCTCAAGACAACCAGTGTTGGGAGACCTGGAAGATTCAAATTTGGATCACCACTCAACCCTAGAGCTCACTGGGTGACCCTGGCCAGTTGCTGCTTCTCAGGCTCACAGAGAATAAAGAGAGAAAGAGGAGAACCACGTGTGTCACCTTGAGCTCCTTGCAGGAATGGTGGGGTATTTTATAGTCTCTCATTGATTCAGATTCTGATGACATGCCAGTGGGAATTGCTTTAGATTGTTAAGGTGTTTTTGTCACTGTTATAACAACAGCTACTTTTTTATCATTAGCAGAGTACCTGGATTTTTCAATGAGGTGAGCATTTTTACCTGTTTCCATTCTGTTAAAAATTGTTATGGTTGCTTAATTTTTGTTTCAGCATATGGTTATAACAACTAAAAGTTTCCCCCCTAAAAAGGATGTGGATGATGATTACGATAATAATAGCAATAATGTGGAAGTCAGTGCCCTCAAGCTTTCTCGATCTATAGAGGTCTAAAATAAATGGGAATTCATTATGCACTGAACAGCTGTGATTCAGTTGCATTTTGGCCAGCACTAATGCAAAGTAGCCACTTTCTGCTTAATTTGCAAGCAAAAAAATCAGGAAAGAACTTATCCTGGGCACTCAGAGTTACATAGTATCAGAAGCAAGGCTAATCCTTAATTTTGCCAGAGGTACAAATGCAGAAAAAATTAGCTGGAGGTATATTATGGGAAATGCAGTCAAAGGTATGTAACAAGGTTGAGAAGTACAGTGGTACCTTGGGTTACATACGCTTCAGGTTACATATGCTTCAGGTTGCAGACTCCGCTAACCCAGAAATAGTACCTCGGGTTAAGAACTTTGCTTCAGGATGAGAACAGAAATTGTGCTCCGGTGGCACGGAGGGCACGGAGGCAGCGGGAGGCCCCATTAGCTGAAGTGGTGCTTCAGGTTAAGAACAGTTTCAGGTTAAGAACAGACGTCCGAAACGAATTAAGTACTTAACCCGAGGTACCACTGTATTTCTTAACGAAGGCTTGAATCAGCTAAATAGCTTTCAAGTCCATGCTGGGATTTAAACATCATGTAGGCGTTTCCATGCGTTGCTCTGGTTAGCCAGAAGCGGCTTAGTCATGCTGGCCACATGACCCGGAAGCTGTATGCCGGCTCCCTCGGCCAGTAAAGCGAGATGAGCGCCGCAACCCCACAATCGGTCACGACTGGACCTAATGGTCAAGGGTCCCTTTACCTTTACCTAGCATGGTGCTGACCTTGTGTTGTCCAAAAGGTTTTAGCTGAAAGCAGTGCAGCTCAATCCTGTGCATTTTTACTCTGAAGTAAGTCTCACTTACTCTTGCTCCTATGAGTGCATGTATAGGATTGCAGCCTTGACCCTGCCACACTTTTTATTTACCTGACATATTGTGTCTCTCTTACTTGTCCCAGAACCTCTTCTTGATAAACTTGAGTCCACGGATTGTACATCAGAAGCATCAGCATCTGCTGCAGCTGAAGGGCTGTCTGACTGTTTTCCAAAGCTACCCTAAAAGAAAAAGCCCACAGCCATTTATATTGCCAACTTTTTAAAAGGAATACTACAAAAGATAAATGCCACTGATTGAAAGAGAAAACCATAATAATATGATAGACATTGAAATTTTCTATGAAATCTTCTCTCTTATTTTAGATCAACTCTATAGTATGTTCTGCCATTTCCAAATTCGTATCAATACAATGTGTAAATGAGGAAAACCTCACAGCCTTGGGGGGGGGGGGACTGCACCAAAATCTGAAATAAGAAAAGCTGAATTGTGTGATATGGAACTTAGCATCTTATTTTCAATAATTTAGTCTGCCAGTTGGAGGAAGCAAAAGGAGCAACACTGAGTATTTTCACAACCATAGGACCTTGCTAAATGAATTAAGAGAGAGGGAGGAAAGGAGCAGTAGCTGAGATTCTAAGTTAATTGTTGTAGCTAGGATGTATTCTGAATCTTTGAAATATGCAACTCTGTCCATAACACCAATCTACTCCCTACATTTCCCATTTTCAATGTAAAATGCTCTGACTAATCAAGGAGAAATTATGCACAGTTCACTATCATCAGTTATTTGCCCATTTCAAAGCACATCAAGAAATACAAAACATGTACCTGTGGATCATTAAGACCTCTCGAATCAGAGTCAGATGTATCTCTGTATGCTGAGCTAGTCAGTTCTACATCTGTTGAGGCACGACTCCTTTTCTTTAGAGGTTTGCAAGAATCTGAAATCTCACTGGCACCTTGAATACAACATACTGGAATTAATCTTAAAAGATCTCTTAAATGTATTAAACACTGAAGGAGAAACTAAGGGGCTGGGTAGACACATGCAGAGATGGAACTGACAAGACACTTAGTTTAAAAGCTTTTAAAATTGCAACTAGTCCACTAAGATAACTCCAATTCTTTGAAAGATTGTCACTCCAACCCATAGATCAGAGGTAGCCCCCAGGGTGCTCTGCAGGACTACATCTCCCCTCATTCCTGACCACTGGTCATGCTGGTTGGACTGGATGAGAGTAGGGAATCCACAACATCTGGGAGGCACCATGGAGAAGAAGGGAGTAGCAGGGGGTGAGGGTGCTTTGTATAGTGTTTATTTCATTCATCCATAACCTGTCTTTAAATATGAAATATTTTCAAGGCTGCAAACAGTATAAGCACTAAAACAGTAATAAAAACAACTGAAGTTGAATGCTATACAGTACGTAAACGTCAGGGAAGAGGCAATGATGCTCAACCCTACAAAGCTAAACCCCACAAAACTAAAATTCAAAGCATGCTTAAAAAGGCAGCAAGAAGGGGGGGTTGAATAGTGTTATTTATAGATTTTTTTTACCCTGTTCTTCAGTAGGCTTTGGGGCAGTTTACACATATCAATGGCATATTGCTGTTATTATAATGATTATTTGTCACCTAGTACAAAATGTCTCAATGACTTGCATGATTTTTTTTAAGTGCATCATGAAATTTAAGAATAAAATAATACCATCCTCCCCTCCAAATAATATTTGCACAGAAACAACAGTAAGAGTGGTAATCACATTCCCTCAAATGCTTGGAGAAGACAGGCATCTTAACCTAGCACTGAAAGGATGTTCATGTTGGCATCAGAGGCCCTTGCCAGGAGAGAGCATTCCTTAAATGGTGGGGAGGGAGACAACAGAAAGAAGTATTCTGCCTTCTCACCACCCTCCGAACCTCTCTCAGAGGGGCCAGGGAAATGTTGGAACAAACCTATAGCTGTCACAGTGAGCCACCCTGGCAAGGATACTTTTTACACTTTCTGCAAATTGTCTGCTCTTATACACAAAAGGCTGCACCAGAAGCAATTATCACCACACACATTTTCAAGCTTATATTGAATTGACATCCTTTTGTTCATACGTAGTGTGATAGAGAAGACCAAGGTCATAACTATTTCAATGACAGTTATTGGGGACAGAGGAGCAGGAAATAATAAGTCTCGCCCCTGCCTTGCCACCAGTGACAAAGGCTAAAATCCATCACACTACTTAAGAAAGCCTAAAGAATTTTTAAAAACTCTCTCACCCACCCCATTCCTCTGAAACAAGACCTCCGCACCAAATCAGCTTTCCATGTGACATGCAAGATGAGTGTTTGAGAAACACAAGCCCAAAGGCTCCTGAGGCTCATGGAACCAGCGACAAAGCTCTTTTGATTTGATTTAGTTCTTTTGATCCCTACCTGCCTGCCAAACTTTTCCTAGCTCTTGTAGGTCAGTGCAACAGATCCAATGCTACCAGACCTGATTGATCTAGCAGGAAAGACAGGACTGCAGGGCCTATCCATCAGGCTCTTCCCTCAACTGTCATCTATCCACAGCCATCTCATAAGGCACGAGGGGGGGGGGAGGGAGGGAGGGAGGACCTCTCTATGGGATCTGCTGAAAGATCGGCAACTCCTCTCTAAATTGTTCCATTCCAGCCAGTCATTACAAGAACATTCTTAGAATCATAGAATCATAGAGTTGGAAGAGACCACAAGGGCCATCGAGTCCAACCCCCTGCCAAGCAGGAAACACCATCAGAGCACTCCTGACATATGGTTGTCAAGCCTCTGCTTCTTTCTTCTTTCCTTTTTTGTTCCACCCAATCCCGTTTGAGTTTCTGTCTTTTAGATTCTGAGCATTTCTTATATTTGGTTATGTTTTGGCCACTCTAGAAGCCTTTTTCGGCTGAACAGCATGTTAAAAATTCTTTAAATAATAAATAAATATTACCTCCAACATCAGAGGTAGGATGTCTCTGAATATCAGTTGCTGTGGGAATTTTAGATGGGCTTCTGGTCTTATCTAGTTGGGATCTTATGTTCACTGCATTAACTGTTAATGCAAGAGATTAAGAAGGAGTGTCCCTGCTTTTTGCAAGCTTTTAAAACGAACTTTAAAAGCATGCTGTTGTCCCTATGCTCGGGGACCTGGTTCATTCCCTTTTTATTTGATCTGGCTACCACTGGGCAGCAGGTGAATGAGCCAGTTGGCAAGCAAACTCTTATTCTGGCAAGCAATGACTTCAGACCAGGGCAAAGTCTGTGAATCCCAGTCCTATTTTCCTAGTAAGCGCTCCAATAATCTATAAAGTAGCATGGAAAAGGGGGACAAGAAGGACTTGAGGCAATGAAGTACAGTCCTACACTCCTTTCAGATGTGCACATTGAAATATGCAAGAGGTGGTTAGGCAGGTGGTTGTTAGATGTGGGACTACAATGCCTACATGGATTACTTACATACACAACATGGAAGGCATAGATGAGTAAAAATGAAATAGGCTGTATACCAAGTTTTGGGTTATAAGCATCACTACTCACCTTTCTGTAATCCAGTCTTCAGTGTTGTCTGCGGGACTGTTTCCACCTGTTTGGACAGGAAAACAAGCAATTAATAGAGGAATTTCCTGTTCCCTAGTATAACAGAGGAAATGAAACTTCAATACAAGCAATTAGCAAAAGGGAAACTCATGTTGCCATCTCCACCCCCACCCCACCCCAGCAAGTCGTTTCTGATCCACCTCTTATGGAGATAAGTGACGCTGCCTTCTCTGAACTGGGTGATGAGGCGCCTCCCCTGAACTGTGTTTACTTCAAATCATTCACTTTGTGTACTTAGTGATGGAATGGCTTTATCTTTGGTCCAGGAATCAGGAGAGGGGGTTTAGCAACCACTCCTTGGGCTACAGAAAACCCCTACAATGGCTAAGAAAAATAAAGAGAAACAGGACACTCTAGTTCCATGTGACGCTTAACTTACTGCCCCATTTTTTTTTTAAAAAGGCACTTCCACTCAGCAAGCACTTGAGCTTCTGAGGCCATGGGCTGCTCCTCTGTATAGAGTGCTGCAAAGGCAGAGTGAAGCAGGAGGCATTGCAGGCCTCTATACAGCAACATCAGCACAGTGCTTGGGCAGGCAAGTTGGCGACCTTGTGAAAGCACTTCATGGCCTCAAGGATCAGCGTCTTGGATCCTACATTGGAAGGCAAGCTTTCTTCCAGAGTACACCCAAGTTGTGAATTTGGTAGTTGCAAGCAGCTGCTTTTGCTAAGATCTTGCTTTTAGGCTAAAAATTGCCACTTTAAATAAATAAATAAATAAATAAATAAATAAATAAATAAATAAATAAATAAATAAATCTACACAGGTTGGTTATATGTGCATGTAAGAAACACGTCTCATAGATATTTATTAAGGATTATTCTATAATTTTTTAAAAATATTTTATTTCGTTGTACAATGGATAAAAACATACAATAGAAGGATTTGTATAGGATACAATTGATAATACAAATATAAAATCTAAACAATCACTTGTATTTCACTACCACTCACTGCAACAGAATTAACATTGCATCTCTCATTTGTAATTAAAATTCCAGTTATAATTTTAAAACCGAAAGGATGCAGAAAAAATTTGGAAATTCACTGCAACAAAGCTCGACCCTGGGAAACAAATATGGTTGCAGAATCCTAAGGTATCAGGACGCCTTTCTCAACATATATCACATCCAAGCTTATGCATTACAGTGCATCTCTGACCATTAAGTTTTGCTGGCCATATGCTCTTCCTGAAAAACATGAGTACAATATACTATGTTGTCTTAATTAGCTACATAGTATAAAGCAAGCAAGACTACTTGGGGAACAATGGCATGTGGTTCTTGTACCATGGTTAATTAAAAATATATAAATTACTACAGCTTCATATTTAAAAAGGGAAACTGCAACAATTGATGCCAAGAGTTATATATGCTATTTCCCAATATTTAATATTCACTTTAGGAAAAAAGTTGCACTGAAGTCATAGTCCTTTAACTTCCACCATTTTGGAAATCCAACAAGAGAAATGTTGAACAGGGCAGCAACAGAGTGGATATTTAAATAGAACGGTGATGATGTATTTTCAAGACTTTCAGCTAACCAAGAAATCATGTGCAACACGCTTAAAGTTTATTAGAATTGTAATTGCAAGAAATGTTCCCCCCCCAACATTACTTGGCCCTTGCAATAATCGTGTTAGAGAATCTTTATTACATAGTGTATATGGTTCAAGGTGGGTTGCCCTTAAATTTAAAATGGGAGCATACTGAAACAGTTGAAACAGTGACAATAACCTTCTTGAAACCTGCAAAATCCATATATCGCATGGGTGGTATGCAACTTGCCTATTCCTCTTCACTTACAACTGGCTAGTTTCAAAAGCAGTATCCTTAAAAAGGAATGCCCTGTACATGTTGGTTCTACTTAAAGGACAAAACGAAATCAACCCATCATGATGCTCTTCCCCTTCTGCTAACATAAAAGGCTATAGCCTTTAAATAATGATTATGCTAATAGTAAATTTTCAAGAGTAACCAAACAAATCCATCTAGCTTTTCTTTGAAAACAAACTAAAACCTCAGTACAAACCAGCAGCTAAACCAAGGGTAAGACAAGAAAGAAGCTGGTAGCATTTCCAGAGAAAATACTGAAACATAAAATCACTATGCTTGTAACAGAAACAGCCAAAGTAAACGTATCAGCTCATGAAGAGGTCACTGTGTTCCCATTTATCCAAAGTGTGATTGATGCTGAAAAGGGATATCAGTTAACAGCAATATTTACTGAGGGAGAGGATCTCAGGAGGGGAAGTCCAAAAGCAAACCCAATGGGGGATATAGAGGGGCAGGTGGGTAGGTAGAAATAAAAAGGCATCAATATTAAGCCACAGAAAGTATGTATACAGTATATTTTAACTCTCTACATGGAGGAAGCCAACCTGCTCCTTTTTGATCTTCTTCTTTGGCACAACTTCAGTGGATTTCTCAGACTCTGAGCGAGTTCGTATTGATCTTCTCTGTTGCTTCTTTTCTACAGAACCTGAGGGAACAGAATGGTTTCCATTACAGGAGTCTCTCTCTCTCTCTCTCTCTGCTCTCTTTCCTCAATGAGGGATGACGTTCAATAGCAAAGTCCTGATTTCTCTACATTCTTCTTTGAGTGCATAGACTTTAATCTGCCAGCTGGCGTTCTGGCTGCAGGCAATACATCTCAGTGCTTCAGGGAGAGTCCTGAGTTCGGGAAAAGACCAGCTTTAATATGAAGATAAAGGGGAAGTCTAGAATTCAAAGTATTAAGAAGGGGTGACTTTTCATGTTCAGAACCTTTAAAATCAACCAGGAACTTGCTTAAATGTTATAGGTTACCAACCACACCAAGGACACAAATATGTTCTGAATTTTATTTTCAAAGTATTTGCCTATGTAGGCAATATTTTGCATGTCTTTAGATGAACATCTTATTCCTCTCTCTGCCTGAATCTAAGAAGGGGATGGAACCCTAAAGCCTCCATATGTTGCTGGACAACAACTTCCCTCTTCCCTGAATGTTGGCCATCAGAAGTGGCTGGTGAGATGCGATGTTCAGCAAAACATGGAACCCACAACTTCTCCAATTCCTGTCCTGCCAGGTTAAGTCATTGTACAACATATAATATTCTAGTGCAATATTTTGGGCACTTTAGAGTAAGTCAAAGATGAGAAACAAAGAACTTTTATGCATTCTCCAAGTATGGGGCTGTTCATTCAAGACATGGAACCCAAGCTCAGTATCAATAAGGGCAATTAGGGTACTCAAAGCCATCAAAGAACCTGTGCTGCTCAGCAAATGAAAACCCCAATTCACTCAAAAGGGCTTAAAAATCATTGAGAGCAAAAGTTACATTTAAGAATCCTGGGGGAAACTTTAAAAGGAAACAACTTTTGATACCCACCAAGGGGCTGAAATAGACAGACTCAAAAGAGATTTATTGTCAGTGCCCAGTTTCTAGAAGGAGCTATGCTAGAAGACCGATTGCCTGAAAGTCATGTGGCCCCAAATCAATGATACACAAGAATGGCATCCTGAACCTGCTCAGATGCATCAATTACTTCACATACTCTGGAAAGATCTGTGTCTTCATAAGCCAGCTTGTTTTAAAACATGGGTTAGTAGTGAACATGGCTGCCATGGCATGCCCTGCATGGCTTGCTTCTGTGGGTGCTGCGAGAAACAAAAACAAGGCATGGCAAAACTTCTTGTGTCATGTGAATGCAACTCTGATTTGTTTGTTTCAAGCATGCCATGAATGTTAAGCCAGAAACAAGTGAAAAACAAAATTTTAGCTTATTTCTGGCTTAACACTTGTGCTTCTTTTTAAAAAAAACTATGATTCAGGTTTGCAGAACACAAGAAGCCACACTATCTGAAGGAGGCTTTGCTGCAGGATTAATCCATGGTTTAAAACAAATTATGGCTTAGCATGGCATCTGAATCAGCTGTATGAATATGAGGAGACAGGCAGAGCCTCATTTCTAAGCATTTTGAAAGACACATGTGAAAACTTAGAATGTGCTTACCTGTGGATTATCCTCCTACTTGTTCACCAGGCAGTGGTCCATGGTCATTGGGCGCAGAGGCAGCAGAAAGACTGGCTCTGGGGAGGAGCCTCTTAGTCCAAACCCCGCAGAGTCTTTCTTCTAAAAGAACCTGCCTCCTAGTGGACAGAGATCACCCCAAGGTCTGGACCAATGAATGGTGACAAATAGGGAAAATAAAGCATCTTGGAAATGAGTGATATTCAAATACTATAGAATTCTGTTGGTGCTGTGACCCTCACAGAATATACCAAAGGGCTCCCCCCCCCCAATAAACAAACACAGTTGTGTCACATAAGTAAAAAAAAAATCCACTGGGAGCATCATTTGTTTGCACAATGCAAGTAAAAATGACTAGAAGCATTGTGAGAATACAACTGCACTCCTGCACAACTCCCATTCATTTCAAAGAGGGCATTGGGTTGAGTGTACTGAAAATGATTAAGGCCTTATTCAAACGCATCTAAAATACTGAAATTGATTAAGGCCTTATTCAAACTCATCTAAAATACTGAAAATGATTAAGGCCTTATTCAAACTCATCTAAAATTCAAGCTCATCTAAAATACCAGATTCAGATCTGATGTGCTTCACTGACAAATGCTTAAGACATGACATTAAACATATGATCACATTGGAGTCTGAGTAGGAGTAGGTTGGAGGTTTTTTTCCATTTGTAAAAGGTCAGCCTATGTTTGGTTTACCCATCAGTCCATCTGTTTATGTGGTACACCGCTATTTCCTCTTCTGGCTGGATATGCAGAGGCATTGAGAAACATTTCTTCCCACATAAAGGAACACATACCAGTAGCAGCAAACAAAATGTTTCACATGCAAGAGGCCTAAAGTTCAATAACAAATACTTCCAGTTAAATGTTTTGGCCAGGAGTGTGCACAGGATAAGAACTCTGACCTAGTCAGGGTTGGACTTTATAGAGATAACCAGGTCATCGGTCTGCCTCTGTATTAGGCAATTCCTTGTAACAGCTCCCAGAGCCTTCCAAGTAGTATTAGCCTACATCAAACTCTGAGATGTGTTTTGAAAATGCAAGATATTGGCTAAAATTCCTTTCCTGTGTTAGGATAATAATGGGAACATTAAACCAAAATCCGTAAACCCCTCTAACTGTATGACTCCAGCCTTTTAAAGATAATTCACAAATACTACTTAAAATTCAAGACCAAACTAAACACAGTAGATTTTCTACTGTGCTAACCTAGACAGAATTAATGGCTAAGAGGGCTATAGCACGCACCTTTCCCCCTCCAAAAATGAAGGGGAAATCTGTGTGCATCCTATGGGGCAAATACAGGCATTCGCTGAAGCTTGGAGAGCGAGAGGCGTCAGTGCACACCGACCCCTCTCACTCTCCAGGCTTCAGGAAGCTATCAGCAAGCCTGGGGAGCCCGTGGGAGTTCCCGCAGGGCTCCCTAGGCTGTGAATAGCAGCCTGCCGCCCGGCGCGTGGGGTGCCCTGAAGCAGAGCACCCCGCGCGCCGGGCAGACATTGGCCAGCCCCACAAGCTCGGGGGACAGCGGGGAGGCGGAGCGCTGCCATACCGCTGTTCCCCAACCTGGTTTGGTTTCCCCAACATGGTTTTGGGGGGGAAATAAAGGGGGGGGGGAATTCCTTTATTTCCCCCCAAAAAACTAGGTGCGTCCTATGGGACGGAGCGTCCTATGGGATGAAAAATACAGTATATATGAATCTGCACCTGCTCCTACAAATAATGTACTAAATAAAAAATGTGATTTTAAACGCACAACTGCCGTCCTGTGAAACAGTTTTAGGATCCAGAGTATGCTTTGACATCTAGGAAGTTTGGGGTGGGGAATTCATGGTACCAATCAGTACCAGAGTGCAAGATGAGCCTAAAAGGAGAAGCATCATGCAATGAAGTGCTGGGGTAGCTGACTTGATGTCTCCACATCTTGTTGGACTACAACTCCCATCATACCTGGCCCTGCTGTCTGGGGTTGATGGGAGTTGTAGTCCAACAATGTCTGAAGAGCATCACCTTAGCTACCCCTAGAATGGTGGATAGTGTGTTAGATTTGGACTGGGGAGGCCAAACTTCAAATCTCCATAAAGTCAAAGTGTGAGCTCAAAGTGTGCCTTGGGTCACTGAGCATCTTTTAACTTAACGAACCTCACAGGGAAAATAAACAGTTTTGCAGCATTGTTTAAAAGACTAACAGATTTATGTCGTAAGTGTTTGTGGACTGGAGTACAGTGGTACCTTGGGTTACAAATACGGCAAACACGGAAGTGTATATTTCCAGGTTACGCCGCGTACGCATGTACAGAAATGCTCTGTGTGCTTCGCCCATGCGCAGAAATGCTCTATCGCACCGTGCGCAGAAGCACTGTATCGTGCCGTGCGCATGCACAGAAGCGGCGCCTCTTGTTGTGGACTTTTCGGGTTGTGCACGGACTCCTGGAACAAATTAAGTTTGTATCCGGAGGGTCCACTGTACCCAGAAATCAGTTTGTATTTAAGATGCTGCAAGACACATTGCTGTCGTAACAACAACAAAAACTTATTTATAGCCTGCCCATCTGGTTGGGTTTCCCCAGCCACTCTGAGTGGCTCCCAACAGAATTAAAAGCACAATAAAACATCAAAACAACTACAACATAATACTATGGCTTCCCCCTCTGAATTCCCCTGCTACCTCACGGGGATGTTGTGTATGTAAAAATGGGGAAGTCTTGAGTAAGATTATCAGTCTCTAAGAGATAAACATGTAACAAAATGTTTCTGTCCGTTTTCTGTGTTCTGTAAGTTTAAGAGTTTATGACTAAAATGAGAATTCCTGCATTGCTTAAACTGCTGCAGCATAACGACCTCACAGCCCACCACCCCAAAATAATTTTTCAATGAAGCTTTGCATAATGCATTAGCCAGTTTTACATAGTAAAGTGATACTTCTGACTGCTGTATTCTGAAGACTACCCCAATGGAGGTGGTTTGATTTACTGGATATAACCCAGGAGTTGCAAACTTTACCTACTTGCCAACCCAGAAGATGTTTCGGGAGACGGTGCACTTTGTGAGGAGGCTCTTTCATTTCGCTGGTTTGAGACAGAAGTGAGTTTGTCTTGCCCCTTGACGATTATTTCAGGTTTGTTTCCTATACCCTGTTATGAATAGAAAAGATCGAGTTCGTAACTACTGAATTAGTCCTTTGGGTTAACTGCTGCATCTATGGGGGAAAAAAACACTTTCAACTGCTCAGTTATAAACTTTCTATTTAAACTGAATGCCTCCAAAGTGGGAGAATAATCCTATATGCCGCAGAACTGTGCTAAGGGTAGAGAATGCCAAGGCTTTTCCAAAAAATAGTGAGGGAAGTGGGATGTCCAGCAACTCTGCTTTCTCAAACAGCCAACAGCTAGACAGTTTGTGCAAGATTCTAATCCTCAGAATAGTTTCAGTCCCAGAAGCTGGCACTGCACACAAACTAAGGGGGGGTATGTATGTTACTGGTGCTGCCAAGCGCCTCACAGACTTCACAGTTTTCCTGACCTGACCTTTAGCATTCATCCTAGGAGGCTAGGCTGGGAGTATGAACAGGAAACATCAGAAAGTGTGATGATGTGAAGTGAGAAGGTTTTTTTTTTAAGGAGACTGGGCAGAGTACCCCCACAAGTTTACTTTCTCATCTGCTGCTTGTGAGAGCTGGGCCCATAATAACTGCCTTGCAATAAGAGACCAAATATATTATTTCCAGTATATGTTCAATGCCAATCAAATTCCTCTGGAAAACACACACACACACACACACACACACAGGCTTCGGTTCTTAGCACCCAATATTCAACGGATGCCTTTGTGCAGAGGAAGTCAAGAGCCAAACATGTTACATTTTTAAGCAATGTAGTGAACATCCACTTTGCCACACAGGCCCAGTTCAATGTCACAAACGTAGGGATCAATTATGAACTATAGCTTCATGCACTCCCCTTTCCTCTCGCATGCAAGTTCCTCCTCCACTTCCCTAACCAAAGGTCCCTGTGATGTCAAAATTGGTACATAATATAGTTAACACCTTGCTTCCAAACCATTGTTTAAAATTATGGTTTGAAGTGAATGTGCAAGTCATAATATGTAAAGCAAGTTGCTAACCATACTTGGCCACTTCAGATGCCATGGCAAACTATGATAAAAGAAGGAAAGCAAGTGAAAGAGAAAAATACTAGCATGTTCATCAGTCTCTAAAACCATGGCTTGGCTGATTTGAATTAATGATGTCTGAAGGGGGCCATTGTTTACCAACACCTAATGACAACCTGCAGTCTCAGAATGGCAGAATCATAGAGCTGGAAGGGACCACAACGGTAATCTAGTCCAACCCCCTGCAATGCAAGAATCTTTTTGCTCAACATGGGGCTCAAACCCATGACCCATAGACTAAGAGTCACAAGCTTTACCAATGGAGCTATCCTTCACACAAATCGAATGAAATCAAATGAAATGAAATTAAGAAAATCTATTGCTATGCCATCTCTCTCTAACTAATCATCAGGAGTCAACAAATTCACTTTATTAGCTTGACAGCAGTGAATAAACTTTCTAATCCGACAAAACAAAATTAGCACAATTTCAGGGATAAAATCCTGCAGCTTTCGAAGTTGGGAGGAGGGAAGTCAGAGAAAAGAACAATCTTTGCCGAGCTAGCAAGATCATCTATAATTTGTGAACACCTACTTGTTAGTTACAAAGCAAAGGCACAAGCTAACCCAAAGCAGTCTAAATACTTGTTTGATTTAAGACTGTAATATAACAGTAAACAAGCAATTTAAATATCATTACAGAAAATTAATTTAAATTATCTTGATTTTCTGAAACTAGGAAGGATTGGGTCACAGACTTCTTGTTTTGCTGAAGACCACAAGCATATACTGCTTTGGGGGTTTTTGTTTTTGTGCGCTGCTGGCAGTGTTTCACAGGGACTGATAGCAGTATAATACTTCACATGTATAAGAGATGATGACAATGATGATGTTATTTTGATTAACATTTACAATTGGGTGTGGAAGAAGAGCTGCTGATTTTCTGGGTATCACCTGCTAGCTCAAACTGAACAACTCTCACAAAAGGTACCTGATTTCACATTACATTTCAGTCCAGAAATCAGGCTTAGCAAGCATGGGATAATGAAACTCCCAACATTTTAAGACTAAAGAATTCACCCAATATTTTACACAAGCTTGCAAAGACCACATTCTGAGACAAAAGTGAGCAGACAAGAATAAACCATTTAATTCATTGCACATTTATGCCCTTTCAATAAATATTTATGCCGTTACCTTGGTAGAGTAAACAAACTGATCAATGAACTTTCCATTCCCAGCAGCATTCTGTAGAGCAAACACTTGTTCAATTTTAACAACTGGAGACATATTACATTTCTGAAGGTCCAAAGTTCCCTGGTGCATGGTGATGGATGCTGGCAAGGATTTTCTGGCTGCAGCAGTTTTCCATGCTATTTTAACAGGAGGGGGCTCTTCATCCACACTTGACTGCCTTCTCTGACTATTCCTCTGGACTTCCGTATTGGATGGAGAGGACACGGCCAACACCTCACTGGTGTGTTCTGGCTGTGCATTAGGCGATGGTTTAGACCTACGGGTTTTCTTCACCTCTGTCTTCGGCGCACCAGTCCTCTTGGCTTTTGACAAAGCCTCTTCTGGCTCTTTATCTATATAGATGAAGGTATATTGCTCCGTCCTCTCTTCTCGAGTCATTTTCAGTGCTTCCTCAGCATGAGCAATGCCAATATCCCATTGTGCACGTTCTCTCTGTGGCCTTGGTTTCCGAATCTTTAAAATAAAGGAGATAGGGTTATTGCATTTACTCATTTTCACCTACAAAGCATGCCTAA
The DNA here is from genome assembly GCF_964106915.1 of Podarcis gaigeae. Taxonomy (NCBI): domain Eukaryota; kingdom Metazoa; phylum Chordata; class Lepidosauria; order Squamata; family Lacertidae; genus Podarcis; species Podarcis gaigeae. The sequence continues at coordinate 1,414,170 of NC_139692.1, read as the reverse complement.
TTGCTGTTGTTTTGTTTGTTACAACTGAATCCGTCAGTGCTAACAGGATAGCACGAAGTGGGAAACATTAGAAGGAAATGTTCAAAATGCACTACAAGCATCTAAAGTATTCAGACCTCAAAATACCCATTGTGCCCCTCTCATACTAGTGGACTGACCCAAGTACCCAGAACTCCCTATACTTTTGATAACATCCCTGATTGGAAACATATGCACATCAATATATTAGATAAAACTATAAGTCAGTGTTGCTGCTGAATAGGGTAGGCAGCATGAGTTTTCAAAACTTAAGGAATAGTCTGGGAAGGCTGAATCTAGGCTGTTACCTACAATGAGGTACAAAGGCTGTACCTTTAAACCATCCCCACACCATCCTGCTAAATCTCCTCCCTGACATACCCAAATCACAACTGCCTTCATTAAATTATTATGAAATTACTCAAGCAGACAGATGGAATTTTTAATTTTTAAAAAGCTTTTTAATTTTTAAAAAGCTACATATGGAATGTGCACCAGTAAAATTAACTTTAAAGGAAACAGCAAATGTTGTAGATTTTTTAATGGTATTTTGTATGTAATACAATACAAATGGCAAACTATGTATGTTGAGCCACAGCTGATGTAGGGCTTGAGACCAGGTGAGCCAGGGCTGACCATCACCATATCCATGTCTTCCTATTTCCTTTGCCTTAAGGGCTGCTGGCCCTATTCCTGGCTCTTCTTCCCTGAGACAGCAAGGCCATGGAGCAATTTGCAAGTCCTGTAAAAAACTGGCTGCCAAGGCATAAACAGGAAAACAACATCAATCTGAATCTGTCCCAACAATTATCCTCTCACCCCGCTGGTAAAATAAACTGTTGTCATTTCAGACTGTACACACCTTCTGTTTTTCAGAGTGGTTGGCTTGCTTAGCTGCCTCTGCCACCAACTGATCGTACTGTTTACGTCCTTTGTACTCTCGCACCCGCTTCTCATGCACCCATGCTCTCTCAGGCTGGTTGCTAAAGAACTGGACATGATATTCCCGTGCACCTGAAATTGAAAGAAAGCATTCTGCTGAGAAATTCCATCAACACAAATCTCCCATCACTTTCTAGAAAAATATCCTCCACACCATTTTTTAAGCTGCACAGAAAATAATGGATAGTTGGTGAGAGGCCAAGCTGGAAGTATACCCCCAGCATGACTGAAGAGCAGCCCACTCTCTCAGAGACTGCATCAGGTGAACTCCAGCAACAACCAAGGCCAGTGTGTTGCGGGGTTATGGGAGGGGCCAGGTGGAAGCCCTCAGCTCCTGCTTTCCTGGCATCCTGGCAAATGTCCAGACAGCACTTCACCAGAGAAGAGACCTTGGCAGTACATCGCTTATCAGGCTGTGGGCCAATCAGCCTGATAAGGGCCAGCTGTTTTCAGCCTTCTCCACCTCCTACTTCTCATGGGATTTGCAGACATGAGGGACATGAGGTTGGTGGTAGGGAAGGGATGTTGAAACTGCTTTTTTACTTCAAAGGAAGATCACATCAGTGCCAAAGGGGTCCATCCTTGAAATGCAAATAGCTGCTTCAGAGAGGTTAATTTTAGAAGCTTCTTAGGCTTCCCCATGACTGTTAAGAACATGTAAGAATACCTTGCTGGATCAGGCCAATAGCCCATCTAGTCCAGCATCCTGTTCTCACAGGAGCTGAACAGTTTGCCTGTAGGAAACCAGCAAGCAGAATTAAAGCACAAGAGCCCTTTCCCCCTCCCCCTTCTGGTATCCAGAAACTAGTATGATTTACATAACCAACATGTCCATTAAAAGGTGAGCCTTCAGGGAATGATCTGGGAGATCCTTCAACTCCCCTGGATCCAAGGAAAAATGTGAGACTATCCCCCAAAACTGTTTACAAAGCTATGCAGAAAGGCTCTACAGTCAGATACAATTCATTAAGGACTCTTAAGCAAACCACTGACTTTCAGTCACAGGTCTTCAGTCTACAATTTGTGAAAAATAATACTGATCCAACTTTGAGTTGTGGCAAAAAAGGTAAGTATATTTGGGCTTTTAAAATGCAATAGCCAGGCCATAGCATGCCTAAAACTGGAATATGCTTTAAGTCAGATATCACCAAATCAATCCCCTCACAAATAGACCAGGGTCCATAACAAAGTTGGCACCTCCTGGCTTTAAGAGCTTCACAGTTATGTAGCTCAGGAAGAAAATTGCACAGTAGTAATCAGTTGCATATGAAATCTAAGAAAGCTACAATAAAGTACAGGATATCTGTCAATTCCACCCTCCTACCCCTCTCCTAATGGAGAGGTGTGCAATCCTTCTATCATCTAAAATTTGGAAAGACCTCAGGAGCCACAGCTTCAGAGGCTACAAGTTGCCCATCCCCACTTTATGCAGTTGTCCTTACTGTGCTACATGCAAAAACTAGTCCTGTGTGGTCTGAAAACTCACGAAGCAGCCACCTTGCTGAAGCTAAGCAGTTTAGAGTGCAGCTGACGCCTGGATAGGAGACTTCCTGAATTCACCAGCTTGGGGGCAACCACAGGTGCAAAGGTGCCACTTCACGAGACCTTGTTTATGGCCCTCAGCCACAGGAGACTGTGGAAGGAAATTTATGGGGAACTGTGAGGGGTGAGAGCCCACAAGAATGGGTGGGCAAAATGCCCTTCTGAAAGAGAGACTGGCTGGGAATGCCAGCACTAGCCCAGGTGTGAGATGTGATGGAGACCTTAAGGGTTTGAAAATTGAGTCTGGGAAGCAAACTACTGGATACAAAGGCACCATCTGAAATATGGGATACTTTATATGCTACTATTCGATTTTTGTTCTGTTTAAGATTGTTCTGTTAAGTTTAAGTTATTTAATCAGGCTTGCTTTTTTGTTTGTTTTATGCAATTTTATAGTTCAAGCTTTTAAATTGGATTAGCCTATTTGTTTTGCTTTTATATATTGTTATAGGGACTGACTTTTTGTACTTATTATGATAAATCTGAATTGTTTCTAATATGTTTCTGAATTGTTGTATTGTTCATTTGATATGCTACAAGCACAATTTTGGGGAGAAGTAGCAAATAAACATATGCCACCCTGAGTTCCATAAATGGAAGAAATGTAGGCTATAAATATACAGTGGTACCTCAAGTTACATACGCTTCAGGTTACAGACTCTGCTAACCCAGAAACAGTACCTTGGGTTAAGAACTTTGCTTCAGGATGAGAACAGAAATCTCGTGGCAGTGGGAGGCCCCATTAGCTAAAGTGATGCTTCAGGTTAAGAACAGTTTCAGGTTAAGAACGGACCTCCAGAACGAATTAAGTTCTTATGTCTAATTAATAATTGCATGTCTAATTAATAATTATCACTAATGTATTATCATATTCTTTGCATCATCTGCAGCCAATCTCATTCCTATACAGCCAACAGAATCATCAAATTGTAGAGCTGGAAGGGACCTTGAGGGTCATTTAGTCCAGCCCCCTGCAATGCAAGAATCTCAGCCCATCTGAGGTCCCCCATCCAATTTGAAAGCATAAAGGACCCTGCATAGCTTTGAACATGGGCTAGCAGTTTTATTGCAGTACCACTAGAACAATAAGGCAATCATTCAGATATGCTACTCAAATCCTCCTGGGTTTGTGTAACACTAACTTCCACTTAGGGACGCAGGTGGCGCTGTGGGTTAAAGCCTCAGCGCCTAGGACTTGCCGATCGAAAGGTCGGCGGTTCGAATCCCTGCGGCGGGGTGCGCTCCCGCTGCTCGGTCCCAGCGCCTGCCAACCTAGCAGTTCGAAAGCACCCCCAGGTGCAAGTAGATAAATAGGGACCGCTTACCAGCGGGAAGGTAAACGGCGTTTCCGTGTGCGGCTCTGGCTCGCCAGAGCAGCGATGTCACGCTGGCCACGTGACCCGGAAGTGTCTCCGGACAGCGCTGGCCCCTGGCCTCTTAAGTGAAATGGGCGCACAACCCCAGAGTCTGTCAAGACTGGCCCGTACGGGCAGGGGTACCTTTACCTTTACCTTTAACTTCCACTCAGAGAAGCCCCATGTGTGTAAATTTCAACATGTCTACTCTGAGTAGGACTAGCACTGAAAACAACCTATACATTTTTAAATCTGAGTTTAAGAGAAGCCCTAACGAAGTAATCAAGTGCATTAGCAATTCCAAACAAGTTTCTAACAAACCTACTAAGTTTTAGCTACTTGCCTCTTGTGTTAATTTTGGTATGAACCTCAAGTTGTGGATCACTTGAAACCATGCAAGGCCACCAAGGATATGTTCCCACTTTGGACCAGACCAGATCTCCAACCTCAAACTTGATATCGCTTGCTACTTGTGTTGGAAGAGGAGGAGAGATTTGCTGGACCTGCACAAAAAAGGAAAAGTTGTGTACCAGATATTCTGTACATATATCAAATACTACCAAACATGTGAATGAACAGACCTTTTACAAGAACAGCCCAGCAAAAATATACATGACAATCTCTCTCCCTGCCCCCACTGGTGTAGGTGCAAGAAAGGCAGTGTATCAAACTCTGTGGAGTTGCCCTCATTCTCCTTTAGTAGAGCTACAGTCTTTAAACAATTCTTCAGTTAGATTCATCATTCTAAAGCCACTGAAAGTAACTTATACTGCAAAACTCACCATGTCTACACTGAAGTCCTACTGAATTAGGACTGAAGCTAAAAAGGTACCCACACTTATTTGACCACTGTGTGCAGTGAAGAGATACAACCTCTTCTAAGATGGTGCAGAAGTGATATATACATGTACCATATAAGAACATATGTTCCATTCTTTCTCCTGCCTTGCACCCTTTTGAGAAACACTACTCCATTTTCACCCAGGCTTACCTGTTCCACACCCTACCCAAATACTTCTGTGCCCTGCAGGCTACCCATGCATCTGGCAATGAAGCCCTTTATCTGAAAGCAGATTTATTTTTTTATTACAATTTATATACCACCTTTTCTTTCAAGAAGCTCAAGATGGTGTACTTGGTTCTTCTCTGCCACCCATGTTATCCTCACAGCAACCCTGTGAGGTAGGTTAGGCTGAGAAATGGTATTTAGCTCAAGGTCACCCAGTGAGCTTCACAGCTGAGTGGGGTCTCCCAGGTCACAGTCCAACACTCTAACCCAGGCTTCCACAATCTCCAGATATTGTTGGACTACAACTCCCATAATCCACAGCCAGCAGGGGCAGCAGTCAGGGGTGATGGGAGTGGCAATCCAACAACACCTGGGAACCCAAGGTTGAGAAAGGCTACTCCAACCCCTACATCATACTGGATCAGCTTGAAAATTCTGCAGTCAGAACTCCAGAGGATTTGACTTTACTCACCAGGGTTTCATCCGTCAGCTTAGTTTCTTCCCTTGGTCTTTCAGACAGTGTGCTCAGCCTTTCATTTGGTCTCTGTGAACAGAGGCAAACAAAAAGATAAGCATCAAAACAGAACAACAATGAAGAAGATGGAAAGGGGGGAAAATACAGGAGAAACAAAATCAGAAGAGTCTGGGTCACATCCTCAGTAGTGATGTCCCAGTTTATTTTAGAATTCAGTTCGAGCCACAGACTCCTAACTGCTCTGGAGATCTACATTAATAAGACACAGGTCAGAGAAGTACAGGAAAAGAGAGGCAGGACAACTGATATGCCATTTATATTTTTGAACTGTTATATGCAAGTTTGTTGACAATTAAAACAAAAAAGGTTCTCTTTTGGACAACACACTTTTATACATACTAACCTCAAAGAGAGGTTATTTCACTGTCAGTGGCAATGAAGTCCATTGAAGCACACAGAGAAGTGAACGGCATGCATGATGTAAGCCAACCACGAGGGGAGGGGGACTGAGGTAAATTCAAAATTTCCTAAGGCAGTTACCTTCTAAACAAAGTTGCTAACTGTATTTGGATTTAAATTAAGTACATTCAGTCTTTAGAACTATCACATCTTGAACCAGAAATAAGTCTTTAGAACTATCACATCTTGAACCAGAAATCCAATTTAATGTGGCCAGACTTGACAACCTTCTTACAAGTTCAACAAACAATTACTTGAACTGAAAGGCCATCGTGATTAGATATGAAGAGGTCCTATGAAACCCCACAGAACCCCTTTAAAGGTATTTGTAGAGTACAATGGAGTATCAATAAACATGGATTAGTTGTAGCAGCAGAACAGGACATAAATTTAGAAACATGAATAGGGAAAGAGGCAATTGAGGCCAACTCAGTCTAATGTTACTGGAGATGGAAAGGTAAATTGCAAGCTTTTGAAAATTTATTTTTCTGGCTAAATTTCTCTCTCTACACTGTGTTGAAATGTATTGTCACCTTGTTTCCATGGGGTTGTGTAACCTCAGGCAGGCCAAATTGCTTGCCCAAGAATCACAGTGCCTGTATAAACCTTTGTTCTTGTTACTAAATTAAAAAAACTTGGTGAGGCTTAGTTACCACTAGCTTGGGTTCATGCAAATGTTAATAATAAAGTCAGCAGAAGAGATTATTCACCATCAGTAATAATACTGTTCCGTATTTACACGGAACAAATTGCTTAAAATCTATGATCTACCTTGACAACGTCTTAGAATTCTACTGTAGCTTGGCAAGAGCCATATGCCAAGCTGAGCTAAGCTATGAACATATAATTCCCAGTTTATACCAATACTCACTTTTATTTCATAGTAAACAATTTTTAGAGCACCTTAACAAAAATAAAGCTTGATGTTTCTCTAACTCAAACAGGAATGGGAACCCTTAAGCCTGGCAGCTTCTCGCTGACTTCTGGGTTAGCGCCATCGGCAATGGCGGAATTCCTCTGACTCAGAGGAACCTGCTCCACGAAAATCAGGTCTGGCCGCCGTGGCGAAGGCAGAGACCCCTTAAAAATCCCAGGCAGAGGAAGCCTGGGAACATGGGATTCGGCTGACACCAGGAGTGCCTCCCCTACTCGCAGGGAAACCCCTTTTTCGGGGATCCGAAGCGACGTGGGGTGAGCAGCGCGGTGTCTTGAATCGACCGCTATTTTTACGGAGTGAAGCCGCACAGCCGTTGCCGGAGAGCGCTGACTTTTTCCTGTGGACAATTGGACTCTAAACAAGTACCCGTGAGTAGAACGGAAAATTGGATTAAGAAACACTTTAATTTGGCATTGAAGCGGGAAGGTCTAAACAGGAAGTCCGCCTTCCACTTTTTGTATATAGACTGAAGCAAAAATTGTGCAAGCCAAAGTCTGGAAAGTTGTATATAAAGACCTAAATTTCCTTCATTTTTAACCATCAAAACCCCTCTTGGAAGCAGGGGGAAAGAGGGGGAATTTTGATTGTTTAAGCCTGCGGAGATAGAGTAAAGAAAGATAAATTTCCACTGTCTCAAACCTGGGAATGGGGTGTCAGAGACAGAAACCTTTGGGGAAGCCCATCAACTTTGAATGGAACGTTTTTTGACAGATAGTTAAAGAAGAGAAACAAATTGACTCCAAAGTTACCTTTTGCATTTAAAAGAAACAAAAATTTGAAAAATGAAAGTAACTTTCTTTTGCTGGACTTGCCTTTAAAAGATGGATACAAATGGAAATTGTTCCCTCTAGAGGGAGCTTGTTAAATTGTTGCTGGAGTCGATCTGGGGATTTCACAGCTGTGGAGATTAGGATCGTGAGACCAGACTCTGACCTTGAACAAAAATGGATATAGAAGAAGTTTTGGTGCTTGCTTTTTGCAAGACAAGCGCTTTGCTGGAGCAGATGCATGAGAAGATGAATTTGATGACTGTTGCAGTTCAAAATTTTGGACAAACAGTGAATACTTATATAGAAACCACTCAGGACCCAACCCAGGAACCTGTTTGGACAGGGCAAGTGCAAATGCAGAAGACAATGGAGGAGGTTGCTGCTGAACCTCAAGCAACACAAATGGATAGAACCGAGGCCCTGCAAGAGCATAAGCCGCTGCTCTTGAAGATTGAACCTGGAGTGGGTCGGGGGGGTCTGGAGTTGTGGGGGTCCTTAATTTTGGAGGGACTTTGAAACATGCATTTAAACATTTTCTGGACTACCCGGCTGACTGTGGGGAATGGGACGGTGGGGAATGGGCTGACCTGTTGAGGGGAGATGGGAGATATTTTTGGGTTGGAGTTTCCCTGAGACCTACTCCTCAATGAGAAAGGAAAGAAATTAAGAAAGAGACCAACAAAAGACAAGGCAAAGTGCGGGTATAAACAAGAAGAACTGCAGAAGGGACATGGAAAAGACTTAAGAGCCTCGGACTTAAGACTACCAGGTTGATGGACTAGATGGAATGGACAGTAAGGTCTGACATAACCCGAGACCAGGAAGAAGAGACGTTGGATGAAGATTGGAAGAAAACTTAAAAAAATTATTTTGGGAATTAGGGTAAAATTTATTTTGGGAATTAGGAAAAATGGTGGAATGAAATTATTTGGCTTTAGTAGAAATGATATTAGGAGTTATGTATAAATAAGTATTAAGTTCTAGGATTTAAGGTTTTTTATCGTAAGATAAGGTTAAAATAAATTAAGGTAAATTGAATGATAGAATATTGTGAAAGATGAAAACGATTTGCTGAGTTAATTGATAGGTTAGACTGTTAAGATAAATTATTCAATAAAAATTGAGAAAGATGGAAAGAATTTGCTGAAACAAATAACTAAACTAGAATACAAAAAGGGAGTGTGAGGAGGTCGATGAAACAAGTAAATGAAAGATAAAGAGATGGAATATTGGATGTGTGTCTTATTTTTTCTTTTTTATTGTTATTGCTGTATTTTTCTTTCTATTTTTCTTTATTTTATTTTCTCTATTTTTTATATATTGTAATGTATACATTGTTAATTTTTTTGCTGTTTGTTTTCTTTTTCTCCTTTCTGTAATCTCTAAACTCTTAATAAATATCATTTAAAAAAAAAAAAAAGCCTGGCAGCTTCTCTTTCTGGCCTTTCAGAGTCTATCACGCCACACTTCCATCCTAGGAACAGCCCCTCTCGCTGGGCCATGCCTCTCACCCACTTGGTTCTGCACCCTTCATGAATGCCTTGGATTGGCTGGAATGTGTCCTTGTGCTCCGATAATGTCTCTAGACTACCTGGATGGAGGATAGAGGGGTGTGTGAGAGTGTGAGCAGAAACTAGTCTGCTGTAGAAAGGTAAAATTTACATTCACTGCTCCACCAATTTTGGCCCCACCCAGCACTGAAAAATAGCCCCAGAAAAAGTAGCCCTTGAGTTGAAAAAGGTTCTCCACTCATGAACCCAGGTTCTCTTCCCCATGAGTTGCCTTAGTCTTGATCCTCTTTAAAAACAAAAAACTTTCCAGCTTTCCCTGAAGAAGCAACACTTTAGCAGTGAACATATTAAGACTGAAGGGAAGGAACTAAGTGACTCAGATATCCTGCTGGAGAAGAAGTGAACCTTATAAAGGAGCTATGAGAATTGTCTTCTTTCTACAGACTGCAGGGCTAACTAAGCTGTTAATTTAACTGTCCTGAAACTGGCTTGACTGCCACAGCCCATGGGGGGGAATACTATAAATTCTGTATACTTTGAATTTGCAAAAAAAAACTCTGTAATTTAATTATCATTTTGTTCTACTATGGGCTCCAAAGAAATGTGCTCCAAAGAAGTGTGATGCTGAGGAGACTTTAGATGTGGTTTTCTCCAAACAGCAACCACCCAAGTCAAATTACTTCTAAAACGCAGGGGATTTCAAGTTTTGCTTTGTACCATGGCACTGTGGGGTGTCTGTGTTTGTCAATGGTTTGAAAAGGAAAAAGCAAGGATTACACTGGGCCAGTATAGGCAGCTCTTTGGAGCCTACTGCGGTTTTCTTTAATTGACAGAGAACCAAGGCTGAGAGCAAACTGATGAAGGTCACAAAACAAGATCATGGCACAGGCAGAACTCTTAACACGGCTTTCCCAAATGGAAGGAGGAGAGCTTAAAAGTGCTTTTTGTGCACAGTTTTCCTGGTGCAGAAAGACTTAAAGTCTTTCAGCTCTCCAGTTTGCTTACTGGGCTATGGGATGTTCTCGCAGGAACAGCCCCATGAAAGCATCTGTGCACCAGGTAAGCAAGGTGGAGAGCTTAAACCTGCTCTGCCTTGCTTGGGGGCAAGGGAGGGGACTAGGCCCACTTAGCGGACAGCTCTGGAAAAGTACTGATGATCACGTGGGGAGTTCTAAGTGGGTGGTCCGAGTACACATAGAATCATAGAGTTGGAAGAGACCACAAGGGTCATCGAGTCCAACCCCCTGCCAAGCAGGAAACACCATCAGATGTTTCCATATGCTTTTGCATATAAGATAAAAGGTGCAGGTAAAGGTCCCTTGGACAGTTAAGTCCAGTCAAAGGAACACAGCTGGGCCATACCGCTCACACATGATGCAATTGTACTATATATACATTTTTCCTCTCAAGAAGCTAGGAGAAAATTTATCCTTATCTGCACTGAAGTCAGAAAAAATCAGGCAACCTGCTCAGTAATATGGGAGGAAACTTCCCTTAAGCAGAACAACACCAAATCGTGAGGTATTCCCAGAAGAATTCTTAGTAGAGAAAGAATCAACTTCTCTCTACACTCACTAAACACATTACAATGCAAAAGAACAGGATCAACAGATTCTATCACTCCAGCTCCACACAAAGAGGATGGTTCATTAACCGTCAATTGTCCACTTAACAGTGCAAAAGGCAGCACATTAAAACAAGTCAGGATAAATGTTCCCCTAAACTTTGAGGCAGTTAATGTATACAAGCATGAAGCTATGTTGATTCCAAAATTTAAAGGGTTATTTAAAGAGTAACGAAGAACAGATTTTTCTACCTGTTTGTGAAGCTATGCTGAACTGGCTGTTTTCCTATAAGCATGAGTTACCACACAAAATGTTTGTTGTGTGTAAGAATGCAAAATGGAGCCTGGAGTACCTCTCAAAGCAAGTTCCACTGGATCAACTTTCCAAGTTGCCCTTTCAACACCCACAATCAAAACAACCTCAGCTGGAGCTTTAGGAATGCCACATGGAACAATCATGCTGTGCTCAATGCGAAAAGCGCGCAGAAAGCATGCATATGTGTAACTGTTGTTTAAGGTGTTGTTTAAGGTGCTGGTTTTAACCTTTAAAGCCCTATATGGCCTAGGACCCTCGTACCTAAGGGACCGCCTCTCCTGGTATGTCCCACGGAGGACCTTACGGTCTTCAAACAAAAGCATCTTGGAGGTCCCGGGCCACAGGGAAGTTAGGCTGGCCTTGACCAGAGCCAGGGCTTTTTTGGCCGTGGCCCCAATCTGATGGAATGCTCTGTCACAAGAGACTAGGGCCCTGCAGGACTTGACATCTTTCCACAGGGCCTGCAAGACAGAGTTGTTCCACCAGGCCTTTGGCCAAAGCACAGCCTGACTCCCTCCTCTGGCAATCTTCACAGAACTCTAGCCCAATGGTTGCCATCAATTTGATTTGAATTAATTTTATAATGAAATGATTTTAGAATGTTTTATCATTTTACTGTTGTTAGCCGCACTGAGCCCGGCCTTGGCTGGGGAGGGCAGGATATAAATAAAAATTTATTATTATTATTGGCATCTGTCTGTCTCAAGAGACAATGGAATGCGCCTTTGGAGGGGAGAGTCAACCTGCTGTATTAGCAGCACTGAAATGACCTTCTGTGGTGCAGTGTGTATGGCCTTGGCTGTGTGTATGGGGGTCCTGGGCTTCCCAGACGTCATGACCCCCCTCTCAGCCTCGCCGATGTGGTCCAAAGGAAGCAGAGCAGTATGACTGGGACCAACTTGTCTACAGTAAAGGTAAAAGTAAAGGATCCCTGGAAGGTTAAGTTCAGTCGAATTCAACTTTGAGGTGCAGCACCAATCTCTGCTTTCAGGCTGAGGGAGTTGCCGTTTGTCCACAGACAGCTTTCCAGGTCATGTGGCCAGCATGACTAAACCACTTCTGGCCCATGGAACACCGTGACGAGTGCCAGAGGGCACAGAAATGCCACTTATCTTCCTACCACAGCAGTACATATTTATCTACTCACATTGGTATGCTTTTGAACTGCCAGGTTGGCAGGAGCTGGAACAAAGCAACAGGAGCTCACTCTACTGCGCAAATTGGAACTCCTGGCTTTATGACTGGCAAGCCCAAGAGGCTCAGTGGTTTAGACCACAGTGCCACCCATGTCTTGGGCTACAGTACTTGCCAGAAGGAGGCATACAAGGCGCCACCCAACCATCTAAGGGGCTCCACTCTGGATTTCTTTAGGGTTTACTCCTTAGCTTTTTATTCTCCTGAAGATACTCTGCAAGGCAGCAGAGGTTTGGAATCAGAGTGTTCCTTCTCCTAGATGGGATACGTTCCCAGGTTCATGAGCCCCTGAACTTCCCTTTATAGAATGGGCAGAAACTGCCTTCTTGACTGTTGGGCCCACTATTGGTCTCATCTGCTGAATTCGCCAGAGACTGTCTTCACATGCAGAGGAAGCCCCTAACTCACTGAGGGTTTGAGATCCATTGGCTACCCTCACCTGGTTTAGCTGGCCAGTTCAAGCCATTATTGCAGTGTGGCCTCTATTGTATGCTGACAGCTTCTAGGAGCCACTGGTGAGAGCTGAGTGCAGAGTGTGGAGCAAAGGTGAACCCACTACCCTGGAAGGAGCACAATGTGCCCCCCCAGGTACTATCCCTTCCCTAACCCCACCATAAACGCCTTATCAGGGGTTGGCAACCTAAGGCCCATGGGCCACAAGAGGCCCACGGGGGTCATTTAACTGGCCCATGAGCCGCCCCTGAACCAAGCCGCCCACTCGGTGAGTCCCCGTGTGCTGTGCTAAACTGGCACAGCATGGTGTGGGGACTCACTTCCGCAGCGCCGGAAATTGCGTCTGCGCAGATGCCGGAAATCGCAGACGCGTGCACGCTATCCAGTCCAACGAGGGATCTCAGCAGGACTGAACTGGCCCAGGCGAGGTAAACCTTGCCGACCCCTGCTCTATATGCCTACCTATATTATCATTATTAATTACATTTCTATCCTGCTCTTCCACCCAAAGGAGTCCAGGGTGGCAAACTTCAAAAAGTTAAAACAATACAATTTAAAATAAAATAAAAACTTATTTAAAACATTTCACAACAATTTAAAAACCATCTAAAAGCAGTTACATACCCTCATAATTACGAATTTCAAAGTTGTAATGGCAAATATCTTTCAGCCATCAATTACCTGGGTGTTTTTAAATTTCTCCTTAAAAAGGTAAAGATACCCCTGCCCGTACGGGCCAGTCTTGACAGACTCTGGGGTTGTGCGCCCATCTCACTCAAGAGGCCAGGGGCCAGCGCTGTCCGGAGACACTTCCGGGTCACGTGGCCAGCGTGACATCGCTGCTCTGGTGAGCCAGAGCCGCACACGGAAACGCCGTTTACCTTCCCGCTGGTAAGCGGTCCCTATTTATCTACTTGCACCCGGAGGTGCTTTCGAACTGCTAGGTTGGCAGGCGCTGGGACCAAGCAGCGGGAGCGCACCCCGCCGCAGGGATTCGAACCGCCGACCTTTCGATCGGCAAGTCCTAGGCGCTGAAGCTTTAACCCACAGCGCCACCTGCGTCCCGCAAAATTTCTCCTTAAAGTCAATAAATATTTTTTTTTAAGATATTTATTGAAGTTTCAAAAATTAGATAAAAACAAAACAATAATACAAACAAAACACAAACAAAAACAAGTATAATTTCAATCCCTTTTTTTTCTTATAACTTACTTCCCCGACCTCCTCATACCTCCACTTTCTGTATTCCAGTTTCTAATTATTAATTCAGCAAATCCTCTCCCTTATTTTTCATTTGATTTTTAGCCTTTCTTTTCTTTTTACTTAATCATTACAGCTGAAAACCACTTAATTTCTAAACCAACGTCATTCTAACATTCATTAATTTTGCAATGTTTCCTAAGATAATCCTTAAATTTCTTCCAATCTTCTTCCACCGTCTCTCTTCCCTGTTCTCGGATTCTGCCAGTCATTTCTGCCAGTCCCATATAGTCTATCACCTTCATCTGCCATTCTTCCAAGGTGGGTAGATCTTGTGTCTTCCAATACTTTGTGATGAGTATTCTTGCTGCTGTTGTAGCATACATAAAGAATGTTCTATCCTTCTTTGGCACCAATTGGCCGACCATACCCAGGAGAAAGGCCTCTGGTTTCTTCAGGAAGGTATATTTAAATACCTTTTTCATTTCATTATATATCATTTCCCAGAAAGCCTTAATCTTTGGGCATGTCCACCAGAGGTGAAAGAATGTACCTTCAGTCTCTTTACATTTCCAGCATTTATTATCAGGCAAGTGGTAAATTTTTGCAAGCTTGACTGGGGTCATGTACCACCTATAAATCATTTTCATAATATTTTCTTTTAAGGCATTACATGCCGTAAATTTCATACCGGTGGTCCACAACTGTTCCCAGTCAGCAAACATAATGTTATGACCAATATCTTGTGCCCACTTGATCATAGCTGATTTAACCGTTTCATCCTGCATATTCCATTTCAACAGCAAGTTATACATTCTTGACAAATTCTTAGTTTTGGGTTCTAACAATTCTGTTTCCAATTTTGATTTTTCCACCTGAAAGCCAATAAAGTCAATAAATATTACAGACACTTCTCACCAGGAAGGGCATTCCACAAATGGGGAATGAACATTGAGAAGGTCCTCTCACAGGTCAACACTAACTGGGCAACAGCTGGAGGTGGCAAACATGGTTCACCAACTATGTGTACCACAAGTCCATTTTCCAGTACAGTGGTAAAATTTTCCAGTACAGTGGTAAGCGGACACGGAGCAATGGATCCAAACTACAAGAAAGAAGATTCCACCTAAACATTAGGAAGAACTTCCTGACAGTAAGAACTGTTCGACAGTGGAATTTGCTGCCAAGGAGTGTGGTGGAGTCTCCTTCTTTGGAGGTCTTTAAGCAGAGGCTTGACAACCATATGTCAGGAGTGCTCTGATGGTGTTTCCTGCTTGGCAGGGGGTTGGACTCGATGGCCCTTGTGGTCTCTTCCAACTCTATGATTCTATGATTCTATGGTCCCTTGGCTTACAAACGTAAACCATTCCGAAAGTCTGTTTTTAAACTGAAACCGTTCTTAAACCAAGGCGTGCTTTCCCTAATGAGGCCTGCCACCCACCCACCATTCAGATTCTGTTCTTAGACCGAGGTAAAGTTCTCAAACCAGGACACTATTTCCGGCTTAGCGGAATTTGTAAACCGAATTGTTCTTAAACTGGACTGTTCTTAAACCGAGGTATCACTGTATAAGAATGCCTTTCCAGTCCAAACTACAGCTCCTATACAGCTCAGCCCCTCCCCACCCATGCCTTGGGCCGGTTCTTCCTTTCATCTTCTGAGCTGAGGAGCAGGCATCTGCCTGACTATGGGAAAGCCAGAAGTGCACCTGCTTCAGTCTAAAGGTGCCAGACTTGTGGCTTTGGTGCTTCAGGTTGGCCATTCATGGATTTGTGCATCAAAATGAAAAGCTGGAGCCCTGAAGTCAAGCCCACCAAACAAGTAGCTTAGCTGCAAAACTCTATACATACTCACCTGAGAACATGTCACAATAAATACAATAGGAGTTGTGAGTAAACATGCATGGCATCACACTACAGAATAGAGGGAAAAAAGCTTTGAATTGCTCCAAAATCCCCCTTGCCTTCTCCTTTGCTCCACTGAATCTTACAGAATATTATTCTAAAGCCCTTGGCACAGAAGATTCTATTTACTACTTCCAGCAAGTCTTATCACATGCAACAAGTATAAATTAACTGTGTTATCTTCTGTTAATTATGCAGAAGGAAATAAATTTACAATATTAAAAGAGGCTTCCTTTATACAGAGCTACCCCATGTATGTACAGTTAAGAAATTAATTAACACAAGAAAAAAGAGAAGGCAAGGAATGGTTGTTAAGAGACAGAAAGCTTGAAGTGATTTATACTGAATCTAAAAATACCAAACTTTTCTTAAAGAAAAAGTTTGATGCAGCTTTAGGAGAGTCATTCCCTCAGTAACAATAAAATCACTGAAAGAAAAATTATGTCATTGATCAGGATAATTTTACTCTGTCAGGATGTCAAGCTTCTGACAGATCATTATGGGAATTTGCATACTTTACGCAAAGAAAATCCAAATTCTGTTTTTGAAATAAAGAGCAATCCACCAAGATAAAAAATAATTTAAAAATGAGAGATCCATAATGGTGAACTGTTCAGGAAAGAAAACCACTAATCAATCTCAACTGTGCTGCCTAACTGTAGATGCTTTGATAATCTTTCAACATGTAAACAAAAACAAAGAAAATAAAAGCAGTGTTGGAGGAAAAGGCTAAAATTCAGTTTTCACTTACATTTTGTTCCTCTGGCTCCAGTTTTGGAATTTTATGTGATTTGCGCTCTTCTGAGTGGGAAGAGTCATGCTTGCTACTTTTTTTCCTTTTCTCTTTTCTCCCTTCATGTTTTGACTTCGCATACTCACTTCCTTGTACTTCATTTAAAAGATCCCCACACAGAGAGGACTCAAACAATTCCCTGCCGTTCTGGATAGTTTTGGTTATTTTTAATTTGATTTCTGGTGAACCAGTCTTCTTTGGAATCACCGTTTGGGATACTGAAGGAGGTGGCTGCTGTGGAGGAGATGGTTTTTCCAGATTTTCATGTGGCCTTATGCTAGAGTTCTCCATGTGGTAATACTCTGGTGGACTAAAGTTTCTAACAGTGCCAAAGCCATTGGCTGAACCATTAGGATACTGACTATATGGCTGATATTTGGCTTGGGGTTCATACATGCCAATTGGTGGAAATCCATTAATGAGGGGTGGAAGATCCTCCGTTGTTGGCGTAGGGTACTGAAAACCTTGCTGCAAGGCAAGAGCAGCTTCATATGGCGTCTGACTACCATCTTCAGTGATGTCACTGCTGGCATCAAAAGCATCCTCTTGGCGGTTGTTAGCCGAGTCAATGAGTTGAGGTGGTTGCTGAATTGTGTTTCCCATGATCCCTTGCATGAAAGAGAAGGAGAAATCCATTGTTCTGCTCCAGCATCCTTAGCTTTCCCTTTTTCTCATAGGGCCTAAAAAAAGAAACAAGTGAAAAGATAAAGCAGTTGGTGGTGCAAGTTCTTTGGTAAAGTTTAAGAAGCCAAGACAAATGCTTGGAAGTGGGCTGGGTGAGAATTTCCCTCCATGCTAACACAATGAGTCTTAGGGCACTTCAAAGGCTAACAGATGTTTTATGGCATAAGCTTTAGTGTGCACTTCATCTGATGCATGAAGTGCTACCTTCAGTTAGAAAAGTATATATAAGATCCTAAGAAGAGTGCTTCTGGACTCCTCTAGTCCAACATCCTGTTCTCACAGCGGCAGGTCAGATGCCTGTGAGAAGCCTGCAAGCAAACAGCACTTTCTCCACTTGTGATTCCCAGCCACTGGCATTCAGAGACATACTGCCTCCAATAACAGAGGTAATACATAGCCATGATGGTTGCGTTCTACACACACACACACACAAGGGGGGGAAATGCATGTCTAGAATCTCTTGCATTCACAGCCTTTCCCCTCACTGCTTATTTTCCCTCGTCTGTACCCATGTGTGGAGGCCTGGGAGACATGTTGAAACGTCATCCAAAACCGATTAGAAGTCCAGATCACAATAATGGTTTCAGAATTTTTGACCTGGCAATATATCATGAATTCCCACTCACTTCCTGGCAGAGGGAGCTCGAGAAATTTCCCGCCTGGCGCCCGCCTGCTTATATCCTAGCAAGTGGGCTGCCTCCTTCCTCCTGGTCACTGCTCCTGCCCACTCCCTCCTTATGTGCAACGGAAGTGGAGAATCATGCCATGTAGCTGCCTGGCTCTTGCATGGCCGATATGCAGAGACCAGATTACAACACAAGGACTGGGTGATGTATCATCCAAAACCAGTTTGAAGTCCATATCCAGGAATCAACTCTTGGTTGCTTCTTCTTCCCCACCTTATTTCCTCCTTCCTCCTTATTCCAGACATCATGATATATTGGTATATCGTGATGGTTAGCTGGTAATATAGCAAGATGTTGAAAACCAGATCTCACCCAGCCCTATTTGTGTAAAATATATTAAAAATCTCTAAGCCATTAAAGGTGCCAAAAGCACCATGAACAACATGACTACAGTGGACCCTCTGGTTAATAACTTAATTCGTTCCAGAGGTCCACTCTTAACCTAAGGTACCACTTTAGCTAATGGGGTCTCCGGCTGACGCTGCACGATTTCTGTTCTCATCCTGAAGTAAAGTTCTTAACCCGAGGTACTATTTCTGGGTTAGCGGAGTCTGTAACATGAAGCATTTGTAACCCAAAGTGTTTGTTACCTGAGGTACCACGGTAACTCTGTGGAGCTAAGGGCACTGGCTGCACTATTTTTTAGTCAAGAGTTATCTACCTATACATTGCCCTGTATACCCCAGTTTTTATCTTTTGGGATTATCTTGCATAAAAAATGTATCTATTAGACAAGAGCAACTACATTAGTATATATTTGCTACATGTTCCTCCAAAAACTGAGTTTTCTTACATACTGATGTGAGCAACTCCATTTGTGTGGTGACCATGACAAGGAAGCAGCAAATTATTTTACAATATCACTGATATGGAAGTAAAAACATAATCTTGCTATTCATGCATATATAATAAAGGTAAATTAAGTGGAGGCATCTCACAGCAAAAACATCCTAGTTTTTGGTAAAGGACCCCTGACAGTTAAGTCCAGTTGCAAACGACTCTGGGGTTGCAGTGCTCTGGCTGAGGGAGCTGACAAGGGAGTTTGTCCGCAGAGTTTTTCGGGGTCATGTGGCCAGTATGACTAAGCCACTTCTGGCGAACCAGAGAAGCGCACGGAAATGCCGTTTACTTTCCCGCCGGAGTGGTACCTATTTATCTACTTGACTTTGACGTGCTTTTGAACTGCTAGGAGGGCAGGAGCTGGGACTGAGCAACAGGAGCTCACCCCATCGTGGGAATTCGAACCGCTGACCTTCCGATCAGCAAGCCCTAGGCTCAGTGGTTTAGACCACAGCGCCACCCACATCCCTTATTCAAACGTTACTTATATCCCATTTTGGACTGTACACAAGGGAGAGAACAGAAGCATGCTGACAGCTCATGCACTCCCTCCCTTTCTATTCTCAATGGGGAGAGAGCAGAACATCCAACTTAGGAGGTCTTAATTATCTGAATGTACGTCAAAGTGCAAGTAGATAAATAGGTACTGCTCCGGCGGGAAGGTAAACAGCGTTTCCGTGCACTGCTCTGGTTCGCCAGAAGCAGCTTAGTCATGCTGGCCACATGGCCCGGAAGCTGTACGCCGGCTCCCTCAGCCAATAAAGCGAGATGAGCGCCGCAACCCCAGAGTCTGTCACGACTGGACCTAAAAGTCAGGGGTCCCTTTACCCTTTACCTTTTTACATCTTCCTTATTCTGGGAGACCAAGCACTGTTAAAGAGTGCTTATCTGCCTGGAATCAGGGAAGATTCTACATTGCAATAACCACAGGACCTTTTTGTTCAGGCAGCCATGTCTCCTGCAGTGAGAAAAACAGGTGCACTCGATAGGGAGCACCAGCCCGAGGCTCAGTCTTGCTCTCTCCCTAGTAAGAATCCAGGCTAGGAAGGTGGTATCTTTTGAACGACTACGTACAGAAAACGTTTAAAGACCTCCTCAGGCAGCATGCAGATGAAGATAGCAAAAGAAATCTAGGTTATTTTGAAGAACACTCCTTTAAATTTGACACACATTGTGATGGTTTTATGAACAAATTGCTGAACTACTTGCTGGCAAATTTGGCCCTCCGTATCAACAACCAGCTTGCATTAGCACTCTAAACTCCAGATCCAAGAATAAGCATTTACAGTACTGTATTGCTGATCCCAGGCCAATGGGACATACAGCACAGAATAAGCATAATGGCTCTCCCTCCTCTCCCCGCACAAAAAACATTTTAAATACACATAATATATCCACCATCCCAATGCTTCCTTCGTAGCTGGTGTTCTGAATTCAACAATATACCAAGTCCTAAACGTTTTGCACTCAGACTTATTATGACAGTTGAGAAAATGAACCCCAAAATGCAACTATGCACACAGCTTCATGTTTGATCAGCAATGCCTGTTTTATATGTTTGAATAAACAAACAATTACTTTGCTATTTTGCTAAGTACAAAACATTTCTAAAGGGACATAAGTTTTTAAAGTGGCAAATTTAGGAAACTTGACTTCACTTTCTTAAAATCTGGTCTACAGTACAGTGGTACCTCAGGTTACATATGCTTCAGGTTACAGACTCCGCTAACCCAGAAATAGTGCTTCTGGTTAAGAACTTTGCTTCAGGATGAGAACAGAAATCGTGCTTCGGCGGCGAGGCAGCAGCAGGAGGCCCCATTAGCTAAAGTGGTGCTTCAGGTTAAGAACAATTTCAGGTTAAGTACGGACCTCCGGAACAAATTAAGTACTTAACCTGAGGTACCACAGTATGAACATTCTTTCTCTTCCATCATCTTGCAATTTAACATACAATATTCCATTTATAATGACACAAATTCAAAAATATAAATCCAGCACAGTTGGGATCAGGGAAAGTACAGAATGAAAAAACACAGATGCACTCTCTCTCTCTCACACACACAACTTTTTAAAAATGGGAAAATTGCTCAAAACAGAGAGCAACAGCTATGGCAAATTACATCTACAACTAAAATGAAAGTCATTCTGGGAACCTGGTTGTAAGGGTGACATAAATACTAAAAGGAAGGAAGAAGCAGCTCAAGATTCTTAAGACAGATCCCTGGTTTGAAGATCAGTCCACAGGAGTTCATGCTTTTGTTGGTTTTACTGTCATTTATAGTCTTGGAAATGGCTTCAATTCTTGATTTAAATCCTAGTAAAGAGCAAACCTTTAAGAATGGAATGTAAGGAACTGGGTTATTCAATTCCATGTCCCTGAGAATCCTAGCATACATAATTGGCACCATTTAAGAGTCAAAGAGAGAAATAATGCCTCCCCCATTTTCAGAACTGCTCTACAATAGAGAAAAGTTGGAGGAGGGAAAGGAGCTGCTGTGCTTAGAAAGGAGAAGCCACAGCTGCTGACAGCTTGGTTTTCCTCTGCAAAAGCAGTTTTGGCAGAGCAGCAGCAGAGGGGGAGTTGTACTGCTATCGCCCTGACATTCCTGTTCGTAGAACAAAGGAAGAGAGGAGGGAACTTTTATCACAATCTACAGCCGACACTCAACATCCTGGCCTGTTTGTCCACCCTTAAAAGTCATCCCTCCAGCATTCAAAGAGTTCTCTTTCCAGGATACTTTCTGCAGGTTGAGATGTGAAATAGCCGACCAAACACATGCCCAATATAAAAAATCAGCAGTACAGTGGTACCTTGGGTTAAGTACTTAATTCATTCCGGAGGTCTGTTCTTAACCTGAAACTGTTCTTAACCTGAAGCACCACTTTAGCTAATGGGGCCTCCTGTTGCCGCTGCACCGCCGGAGCACGATTTCTGTTCTCATCCTGAAGCAAAGTTCTTAACCCAGGGTAATATTTCTGGGTTAGCGTAGTCTGTAACCTGAAGCGTATGTAACCTGAAGTACCTGAGGTACCACTGTAGTTCAGTGACAAGTGTAAAACCTCAAAAGGATAAAAAGCATAATCTTGTTTACCTCAATCACTGGTTGCTCCACACTGACAGTAAACTGCAGAGAAGTGTGTCACAAGTGCTTGAGTTGACTGTAAATAATAATACTTTAACACCACACTGTGCTGGTCCTAAATGTTAAAGCGATCTCTGGTGTATATTAAAATTACTTTTTAGAAATGTGATGGGTTTTGCTACAAGGCAAGGAAAAGAACTACATATTGCAATCAGGGTAGCTGAGCATTTCCTGATATGCCTGGCTTCCAGAGTAACGCACTTTCTTGCTCCGACAACTAATCATTTATTTTTATTTTTGCTTTATGCAGAAGACATTACAATGCAGTGCAGCTGCATTGATAAACACTCAGCTAAAATCAAAATTCCACGAACAAGTAATTTTACCAAAGTTCATTGGGGATGTTAGGAGTGGGTGGATCATACACACAGGATCCTCTCCAGAAGCCCTCCTTCAGGTCCCCAAGAGCTGAGAAGAGATGGCTCATCTGTCACAGAGCTCAATGCCTTTGGTGCTGGATGGAGAGTTTTTATTCACCCAGGCCTTTTAGATGTTGGGTTTTATGAAATTTTTAAATATGGCTTATTGATCATTGTTCTGCTACTGTTATAGGATGCATTTTCTGTATCTATTACTTTTTTAGTTTTTCAGCTGCATTAGCAACTCAGAAATCACCTGAAAAGCAAGATATTAATGCTCTAAAGTAATTAAATAAACATTATTACAAAATACAGTGGTACCTCTAGATGCGAACGGGATCCATTCCAGAGCCCCCTTTGCATCTAGAAGCAAATGTAACCAGTGATGGCACGTCTGCGCATGCGCACATTGGTTTTCATTGCTTCTGCGCATGACGTCATTTTGCGCATCTGTGCATGAGGCAAAACCCGGAAGTAACGCACTCTGTTACTTCCGGGTTGCCGCGGAGCGCAACTTGAACGTGCTCATCCCGAAGCACATTCAACCCAAGGTATGACTGTACAGCAATAAGCAAACTTCATGACAACTATAACCAACATGAAAACTTTTAAGCACATTTTTACATTATTGGTATTTATTAATTTGTATCCCACTCTTCCTTTCAAGGCAGCAAACATCAAAATGTTACATTTTATATTTAATGTTCCTGAAAAAGAACATGATGCAATACCCAAGGAACAGGCTGCAAAAAGCAGAGCCAACAAATGGTCAAACTAGGACAAAGAGTCTGACACCCTGCAACACCATTATACTGCATTAACTCCAGCATCCCATTTTGTGATGGTAGGCAAATAGCCAGCATTTCACTGATGGAACATAACCCCTTTCATTAGTAATGAGACACAGTTAGACTGAGAGAAACAGAATATCAGAAAGTCAGCACAAAGCTTTACATCCTCCGTCATCAATACAGTTGTACTTTGGATCCCGAATGCCTTGCAACTTGAACGTTTTGGCTCCTGAACACCGCAAACCCGGAAGTGAATTTTCCAGTTTGCAACCATTCTTTGGAAGCCGACTGAGTGCAGGAAGCTCCTGCAGCCAATGGGAAACCGCACCTTGGTTGTCGAACGTTTTCAGCAGTCAAATGGACTTCTGGAATTGATTCCAGTCAAGAATCAGGGTACGACTGTAATTACAATTCTGCATTTTTCTAGAATGTACACAAATGATGTAATTCATTATTAGAGTAGTATTTTTCCCAATCTGATAAACACAATGCTACTCAATTGCAATTCTAGACACACACAAAAGGTTAAGTTTAACCTCAAAAGTAAGCCCAGGCTTAACTTGTAGGTTATCTATCATATGGCATTATTCAGCCCATTAAGCACTTTTAAGTCCCAGCAAGTGCTTAGCTGTCCGACAATAAAAATAAATGGGAATTTAGAATTGCTTAAATTTGATAATGTGCACTGTTCTGAGTAGAAGCACTGCAACCTTCTGGGGGTCACATGGCAGTGGTGGGTAGCCCAAGGGACATGACACGTAGCTTTGTATTGGAAGCTACAGCCCAGTCATTCAGAAGTCAAGCTATTTCTACATGTGCCTGCCTCCATCCAGGCAAGCAAAAGGCATTATTACAGTTCAGTGACACACTGCATCTAGAAGGGGAGGCGTGGAGCAGGGCCAGTGAGAAATGTGAGCTTGAGAAGGGGTGTGGCCTGAAAAGAAAAGGACCAGACATGCAGAACTATAAGGCTGAAGTGGACCCCTGGATCTGAGACAGTAAAGCTTTTCTGTGTTTGCCCTACTCTCTGAACTAGAGAGTTCAACACGGCAACCTCCCTGCACACTTTCCATCAGCAGATGAAACACTGCCTGGGTACTGGTCAGCTTATTTATTTTACTCTGATTATGACACTGCTGTTTATGGCTTTTGTGGCATTCTGTTTTTATGGTATCATATTACAGACTTTTTTCCCACATCTTGTTAAGAGTATGAGAGAAAGCAGCTACTAAATTATATACAAATAATTATATATACACTACAATAATTAGCAACACTACCACCAGAGGAGCGGACTGGACAACATAACCTGCAATCTTAACCCCACTGAATTCCACAGAACTTAATTCTGAGTAGACATGGTTAGGATTCCATTAGTAGGCTTCAACAGTAAATCAATGACACCCTCTTTCAAAAGAGGTGTGTCTGGGCTAAGGTGTCAGCTGTCTAACACTATCAAACTTGCATACAAGCAGCCATACAGAGAAGAAAATCAAGGCCTTCATGCTGCCTACCATTTTTATATGTATGTATATAGTCTTTCAAGTATACAAAATCTTCCATTTGCAAAATAAAATAAAAATTTTGCCTTCTTTGTGTAACAAGAAACACAGGATGCTATTTTCACTAGATCAAGTAGGTTTTCAAAATAAGCTCAGTTCAAGTATTTTAAAGCCTAGCTGGTCCAACAAAGGCGCCATCTCATGGGTCTGGGGTTTCTCATTCCCACATAAATTGCCAACACTGGTTGTTTTATATATTTATATTATAGAAAGCATAGTCTAAACAGTTTTATGAAGAGCAAAGCAGTTCATCAACCTAGCCATCATACAAAAAGTTATGAGTCATTTCCAACTTTACATACACATAGCACTGAAGTAAAAAAGTAATCAATTTAAAGTGAAAAATAATTATTCCTAGAAAGCATTTTGTTACAAACTTCCCCTTTGCCAACGTACTTGTCCTCTCTACTGGAGCCAAACATTACTACTTTAACCGATTCAATAGCACCTGGTGTCATCCACTGATCATCTTTTACTAAGACTTGCTTAGAGAAAATAGTAACAAGAAAGAACAGCACTAGAGTGGCAGACATTGCCTAGTGTTACACAGAACATGGTGCAGTTATGAAAATGTTAATGAAATATTGTTATTCTGCATATAACTGCAGCATTGCAGCCAATCATAGTAATAAATTATATCTTGCCCCCAGAGTATTAGGGTTTTTAAGGGCAAAAACAGGAACACTGAGAAGCAGATGTGTAAAAATGAAGCAAGCATATCAAAATACGATACTTTGATTTTAAAACAAACCGAGACAGGATTTATCCAAACATGCAAAGATTGTGGCTGATTGACAAGACATTCACATTTATACTTCCGTCCAATCAACAAAGAAAAACAAAATGAACAAACTACAAACATTAGAGATACAATCAGAATATGGAGCCTCTCTCCACTGCAGAAAAAACCCTCGGATGCTATCAATTCAAAAAAAATTATCAAAGCATCACACAAATATACCTGCTTCCCACTAATCAGATACCTGAACAGCAATTTGTCTCACATCTCTGTTGTCTGCTGTACATGAAATACAAACAACAGCATCTGCACAGTTCAATGGCAGTTAAAATAAAGGAACACTTAGCTATCTGTACAGGAATAGAGTCAAGAAAAAGCATTAAGAAAAATGTAGGAGGAAATCCCTTCATGTATAATATTTAAAACACAATCAGTAAGTAAGTTTCATCTTGCTGTTCACAAACAAGTGTGCCTTTTGTCGACAGCCTTGGCAATGTCATTTCCTTGTTTACTTAAAGAAATTGCTGAAGACGGTTCAGCCTTCTGCCATTTACAACAGAGACAGCCCCTCTACCTATTTAATTCTTCATGAAAATGGAGAGAAAAATGTCTGTATAATCCTGCTGCAGATTTGTATTGAAAAGGGTTAATTTCTGCACCACAGTCCCCTAGCAGTACTGGCTGCAGAAAGGAATGAGAAGGAGGAAAGATGTTCCTTTCTCAGCCTGCTTATGATAAATTTCAGAATGGCATGATTTTAAGATAGAGAATAAGGAACAAGGAGAAGGATCTTAAAGATCATTTGATAACCCAAAGCAAGTCTTGTTTCTTTTGGGGAGTAGGGGTTCTAAAGAGATTTACTCTGCAGTATATGGAAGCAAACATGGCTGCCTCTGCCCCTTTAAATCCAAATGGCCCTACTCCATCACATTAAACTATTATCTGATCTATCCTCAATTATTCCTCAACCCTTCTTTGAAAAACAAAGAGGGTGCCTCTCCCTTTAGCAACAAGAGATCACTTTCTCGAACTCTAGGTTCAAGCCTTAATAGGGCATTCATGCAAATTTATACGTGTAGGCAGGCACTGTATATACATACACAAAAGGTTGTGTTATTAACAGTCCCAGATTAGACTTTTCCAACTCCAAGGCCAATTCCAACACTACCCCATGACTATTTATGGCTTTCTAGTTAGAATGTCATGCAAAAGAGCAACCCCATGGCAAGCGACATAACCAATTCCACATCCACAGTCCATATTCTCACACTTATATATGACACTACATTAAGGCCATCTCGCCAGACTCCAGCACAGTTATTCTATTATTGTACTGGTCACAACACACAACCCATAGCAACACTTTGTGTATAAATTATTTCATAATGTATTTTCCTATATTGTTTCTCATATCCTTTAAGCCAACAGTCTTGAAGAGTCTAACACTCCAAACCACCTAAAATGCCTCAGCAACGGTG
Organism: Podarcis gaigeae; assembly: GCF_964106915.1. Classification (NCBI taxonomy): domain Eukaryota; kingdom Metazoa; phylum Chordata; class Lepidosauria; order Squamata; family Lacertidae; genus Podarcis; species Podarcis gaigeae. Next base: position 1,387,446 of record NC_139692.1, on the reverse strand, counting down.
TTTCCATTGTCATGCTGACAACATCAACCACAATTATAGGACTATAGTCAAAACAAAACAAAATTCCTTCCAGTAGCACCTTAAAGACCAACTAAGTCAGTTCTTGGTATGAGCTTTCGTGTGCATGCACACTTCTTCAGGTTACAGGACTATAGTTCAGGTTATAGGACTATAACCTCCTTGCATACCAGCTGACTTTATTATTTATCACCAAATCATCAATCCCATTTTATTTTATTTATTAAATTTGTACATCTCCCTTCATCTGCAGATCTCAGATGAAGTACAAAATACATGATAAAAACAACCATAACCCCACCTCCCACAAACAAATTTAAAAGGCATATACAGTGGTACCTTGGGTTACATACGCTTCAGGTTACAGACTCGGCTAACCCAGAAATATTACCCCGGGTTAAGAACTTTGCTTCAGGATGAGAACAGAAATCGCGTGGCAGCAGCAGGAGGCCCCATTAGCTAACGTGGTGCTTCAGGTTAATAACAGTTTCAGGTTAAGTACAGACCTCCGGAACGAATTAAGTACTTAACCTGAGGTACCACTGTACTGTAAGATGTTAATCAGTCAAAGGACTGATTGAAGAGGAACATTTTTGTCTGGAACCTAAAGGTGTATAATCATAATGCCTCAACCCGCCTCCAGCCTTTGTCCCAATTCTGGCATCCTCACAATCCCATTGCTCTATGTGAGATCTAGCCTCCAGTCATCATCCCACTTCCACTCCATCTGTTTCAGAGTCCTATAGCAGCCATACATGCTCACATTCCTAGGTCTCCCCAAACCCCCATTCCCCCAGAATATATATGCTGCCCATACCTCCCCTCTGCACTATCTACCACATACAGTGGCACCTCGGTTTAAGAACAGCCCTGTTTACAAACGATTCAGTTTACGAACTCCGCAAAACTGGAAGTAGTGTCCTGGTTTGCGAACTTGACCTCAGTCTAAGAACGGAACCTCATTAGGGAAAGTGCACCTCAGTTTAAGAACAGTTTCGGTTTAAGAACGGCCTTCTGGAACGGATTAAGTTCGTAAACCGAGGTACCACTGTACTGTCAGGGATTAAGCTGCTGTGGAATAGTTTTTATGTATTTTAATAAAGTGTTTGATGTTTTGATGATACTTTGTTGGTGTACTTTCGCTACAAGTTCTTGGTGCTGCTACTGCTAAAAGTCTACCAAACACACAAATACCATGGTACTCAGAGCCAAATCCACTATGAAAAGTCCTTACTTCCACATCTAATGACCCCCTGACTCTTTAGAGCTCTCCCTCAACTGGTGGTATATTAACCAATTCACTACTACTGTATACAAATCGCCTAAAGAGGCCCACTAAGCTCAACGGGGCTCACTCCAAGAGCGAAGGGACTATTAGGTCCAAATTTGGAAACTTACATACAGTACTTTAAATCTCACTTTGCCATGAACTTATTATGTGGTCTTCAGCAACCCACTGTCTCTCAGATCAAATTCTGATATAATAATAGCTACAGGTTATTTGTCATGATTTTATATTGCCCTTTCTCCAAAGAATTCAGGGCAGCACACACAGTGTTAGGCTGAGAAATATTGAATGGCCTAAGGTCACAAAGTGAGTTTAACAGCTGAATGATGATTTGAACCCACTGATCCTAATGCACACCACATTTCAGATTACAGTGGTACCTCGGGTTAAGAACTTAATTTGTTCTGGAGGCCCGTTCTTAACCTGAAACTGTTATTAACCTGAAGCACCACTTTAGCTAATGGGGCCTCCCGCTGCCGCTGCGCGTGATTTCTATTCTCATCCTGAAGCAAAGGTCTTAACCTGAAGTACGACTTCTGGGTTAGTGGAGTCTGTAACCTGAAGTGTCTGTAACCTGAAGCGTCTGTAACCTGAAGTACCACTGTACTGAGGGCTACTTTGGATTACAGATATACCCTAAAGCACTGGGGGGGACGGGACCTTGAAAATGCCCACTTGTGCTTGTCTGTGCCAAGTAAGGTTTGCTTCTTGGAAACTGGGAAGGGAAAGCTTTTGCTTCCTGCGCAGGGTTCCCACCTCATCTCTCCTTAGGTCCCCAAACTGCTACATAAATATGTCTGTCCAAGCCAATACCAAAGGGAGGGAGGTCACCCATGCAGGAGCAAAGGAGGAAGACCAGGTGGGTTTGAGCCCCGCATCGGGCAAAAGATTCCTGCATTGCAGCGGGTTGGACTAGATGACCCTCGCGCCCCTTCCCACTCTACCGTTCTACCATGAGAAGCCTAACACCCTTCAGCGCACGTTTTCATCAAGGGTCCTGTAGATGAAAAACGAAAAGAAAGATGGAGGGCCCTAGGGCTCTCCAAAAGGCAAATACGGAGGAATGCTGAGGACTAGCAACTTGGGGAGGCTCGTTCGCAAGGCGACGTCTCCGCCCCCTGCCCCCCCCCCCGTGGCGCCTCACCGTCAGTCTGTTCCATTCTAACTTCCCCGCCGTATCGGACCGATCGCCGCCGGGACGCGTAACGGAGGAAGCGCGGCGGAAAGGGCCTCGCCGGGCCGGGCTCGGCAAAGGGGGCGGGCCAGGCCCCGCCGTAGGCCGCGCTCGATCCCCGGCCTCAATTGACGCGGCGCTCCCGCCGCCGCCGCCGCCTCCTCTGCCTCCTCCTCCTTCTCCTCCGTCGCGGGCGGCGCAGGAGCCTCCTCGGGGGCTGCGGGCGAGGAGTCCGGGGAAGAGAGGGGGCGCTGGCGCTCCGCTCTCGCTCGCTCCCTCGCTCGCTCTCAGGCCCCGGCCTCGGCCCTGCCCGCCGCCGCCTTCGCCGCCGCCGCCGCCTTTCTTCTCGCGCAGCACAAAGCTCCCTCAGAGGCAGCGCCGGAAGAAAGCGGCGCCTCATTGGCTGCCCGCGCTGGGCCAGGCGCCGGGCATGCTGGGAGTTGCAGTTTCCCGCCTGGACGGGTCAGGCGGCGGCGCTCCAGTTCCCTCCAGCCCAGCAGGCAGGGCGCTGCCTTGGGGAACCGGGAAGCCGTGGCTCGGACGGGGTCCCGCAGGTACAGCCCGGCTGGCAGGAGGGGCTGGGGCCCCAGAGGGCCCTGTGAGGCCTCCAGGTGCCCCGGGCGCGCTCGCAAAACTCTTCCACTAGGGAAGGCGGAGACCCGCTCTTGGCGCTCGGGGAAGAGCCCAGCTGGACTCTTCTGCACCAACATGCAGGCCCGATTTGTGGGTTTTAATTCACATATTCATTGGAATGGCTAGACTGGGCTTCCCCTCAATTCTACAGAATGCCGACTTAAAAACAAATAAGCATAATCTGTCACCTCTCTTCAAGTCTTGTTTGGACAAGAATGAGCAGACTTGTGATTTCAGGACTCTGGAAACTGGGCAGAGAAATTTAAATGACATAGATGAGATTCAGAACTTAGAAAGAAGGCTAATATAATAGAGAAGTGCTATGTACATACAGCCATGTCTGTAACTTGAGGCATACTTGTTGGGTGGGTGGGCATGTAAACCATACAGCCAAACCTAGAGCAGACCCAACAGATGGTTGGCCAGCTCCTACTAAGTAATGTTAGAGTCTGGGGATCAGGCCAAAGACACAACTCGTCCAGCATCTTGTGGCCAAGCCAGTGCCTAATGGCAAGCCTCCAAGCGGGACCTGCGCACAACAGTCTTCATTTCACATGTGTTACTGCCATATCAGATCTCCCCCATCTTATACATCTGGTTCATGTGCCTAAATAGATAACTTTGCATTTTCATTCTGCTGAATATCATTTTATTAATTTTTATTCCTGTCTCCTGAGATGTTAGCAATACCTCCTGGTTTTGTGTCATTTCCAAAGTGATAAGTGTTCCCTCTATCCTTTAATCTAAGTCATGGATAAAACTTTGCCTGTTGTTTAAGTATGCTGCTGATCAAAATATCAGGGGGGACTTTACCCCATGCTTTGCTGAAATCCAAATAAAGTATGTCCACAGCATTCCCACTATTGACTACACTAGTAACCCAATTTTAAAAAAATCTATAAAGTTAGTTTGGCAGGGTTTGTTTTTGACAGTCCACGCTGGCCCTGACTAATCACTGCATAGTTATTTACAGTACTTGAAAAAATTACCTTGATCTTCAGTCCCCAAAAGACTCCCAGAATAGCTTACAGACCAACAGACATAATAGAGTTCCTGCCCTCAGACTTACAATCTAAAAGGACACAATCTAAAATGACACAAAAGGAAAATTGATTGTGAGGGTGGAGGAAATAAGCAACTTGTGCACTCCATATCAATTCTAGTACCTTTCCCAGTCAGACTGATTCTGTGGTTTTCTCAAACTTTCTTACCTAAACCCACTTTTTAATATAGAAGATTAGGACAACATTTGCCAGTCTCCAGCCCATCTGGCTCAACAGCATCTAGATTATTTAGCAGTAGTTTTCAGACAGAATACATTTGCGGTCCTACCTAGAAACATCCAGGATTGAACCTGGAATTGTCTGCATGCAAAGCACATGTGCCACTCCTGAGCTACAGCCCGTCCCTTCCTTACAAAGGTAAATTTGTCTGATGATTTCTCAGCCCCCTCTTCCACCAAAAGACTTAAAGAGGTAAAAATGTTTATTTTATTTTTAAAAAATACTTCTATACTGCCTTTTACTCCAGAGAGTATCAAAGCATAGATTGTAAAACATATCTGGAAAATATTCATAAGAATTATAGTAGGGTGCTAAATTCATGACATTAAAGGTCAGGAAATATCTGAGCATGCCAGAAGCAACTGACAGTTGGTATCGTGTATTCGACTGCAAAAAACAATCTGAAGTGTAATGCATAATGTAAATTATGATAGGCCTGGAGATTGGCCTTCCACTTGTGCTTTTAGTGGGGTTCAAAAGAGGTATTGTGGGAGAAATGACCATGTGGAATATGCATAGACTTGATAGGCTTCCCTTCTGGACAGAGTAGGCTGGGGTAGAGACTTGAGGGCCAAATGCAGCCCTCCAACTTCTCTATCTGACCCTCAGGACTCTCCCCATACCAGAAGCCCCCCCCCCCCGGCCTCACCTCTCACTGGTACCTGGGCTGCCACTCCTGGAATATTTCTGGCTGGCTGGAAGGCATCCTTGACCTCTGGTGATGATGCCTCTCGCTTGCCTTGCCTTGATAGGGAGGCAGGAGTGAGTGTGCATTAGAAGCAAAGATAAAGCATATATTCAAAAGGTTGTCCAGAAGGCTGAAAAGGGTTCCCCGGGCCTGCATTGGAGTCTGAAAGAGGAGAAAGTGGCCTGGAGTTGGAGGGAGTTGCAGCCTTAAGGATTCAGAGGGTGCCTGGTGGACTGCTAGGCTGCCACAACCTATAAAGGGAGATGGAAGCCATGAAGAAGAAAAACCTGGCTGTTTGTTCAAATCAGCTTTCAGAGGCCCTCCTCCTGCACCCGTGAGAATGGATACTCGGGTTGGAAACCACAAGTGATAGGGCCTTCTCAGTGGTGGCTCCATGGTTATGGAATTCCCTGTCATACAGAACCTGGAAAGGCCCTTCATATATTCTAATTTGCCTTTCTTAAACAATGTTATTTCTGTCAAAGATTCCTGAGACTTAATGCTTCCTTACTATTCTGGAGTCTTCAGTTTTCAACTGTACACACATCTCTCTCTGATGGATTTCCCCCAGTTATACACTGCTTTGTAAGGCAGATTGTAAAATGTTTTCGATAAACAAAGCTAGGGAGCAGGTTGTGTTCTTTCTTTTGGAGGCTTTGGCTACATCTGATGCGTCTTGATTTGGAGGGAAGCACCAAGGGCAGGGGGCTTTAAATTGCTTCAGTGTGTTAGCATGTCCTTACTCATTGCAAGATGAAGTGGTCACAGCCTGGGCAGGAGTGATGTAGCCAAGAAATTCTACAGATTCATTTTGTAATATACAGAAGGCACTTCCAGATTCCGGTGAATCAATTTGCATTACAGCATCTTGTTGAGTTCCTAGCTCTACCTGTTGGATGGTTGCCATCTGGGCAGGAGACTGAAACTGTAGGTGGGGTGTCATTCTGAATGCTCACAGACATGTACACAGATCCCTGCATGTAGACAACTAGCACATCACGCCGAAAGTTTGCATATCATGCTCTCCCCGCAGTGGAGACTTTTATGTCAGGGGTTGCAATAATGCAGGAAAGAACTGTGTTGCTGCGGTTAACATGTCCCCGAGCATAGCATGAGAAGGGGGGTTCTTCATTACTGGGAATGACAGCAATAGGGGGACTGATGTGCTGTTTTGTCCTGGGTTCAGAGCAAGGAGAGATCTTCCACACAAGCCTGGAAAAGAAGACAAGATGAAGGCTTTTCAGTGTTTTCCTTTTCTTAAATTTTTGAAGCTGATTTCTGGTGAGTCAAGGGTAAAATAGTATAACTTTCTCAGGTGTGAAAAAGGCTAAAATCTTAAATGTTTGCTTAGGCTGAGCAAAGTAGTCACTGGTAATGTCAAACCCTTACCATATGGAAACAGAAATTAAGATATAACTGAATTAATGAATGCACACCTGTCATTGGATATGGAAAAGACAGCAAGTCAGGATGCAGAATGGCTAATCAGTGGCACAGCCATTTACATCCTCTTTAAATGAAAATACATGAGTGCGCACACCACACTGAGAGATGGAGGATGCTGTTAATTACTAATAGATTGTGTTTAATTACTAATGCATTGCATAAAGACAAGGAGCATGCAAGATTCTGGAGGATCAATATAGCATCTGTCTCAGGTTCTGCTTTTAGCTGCTGGGGTTTGACATCTGGGCAAGAGACTGGGAATAAATACCATCATTTTCTGTTATAGTCATGAATGCAAGATGCAGAGGAAATCATTTGCAATTCATTCCACTCTTGCCCAAATCTGAAACATCCAAAGTAAATACATTGGGAATGAAATCTACTGTTACTAAGCCAAAAGGCAGAACAGGCGTGTGGAGGGGGAAGAAACCTTACATCCAGCAACAGTAAAAGGGAAAGAAAGGGGGGGGGGGAGCAATGTTGGTTTTGAGGGGAGACATGAAAAGAGTGATGCCTGTTTCCAGAATACCGTAATCAGAAAAAAACTCAAGTACCAGGGAAAACGAGATACATGTTCTTATGAGAGATGAAAGGTTTTTATCATTTTCTTAACAGAAGCTGGATGTGGATCTCCACATTTCCCTTATTTCTCACAACCACAAGCAAATAATATATTTGGCTTGTATGTGTTCTTGGGTGATCCAAACTATATGAATATGCATTTTAAAGCAAATATTCTATTTTAAAATCGTAGGAATGACTTCCCTTCATCATCCTGCTGTTCTGACATTACCAAAATATACAATTTTTACCCCAAAATAGGACCATGGAGGACATTAACTGCATAGGCTGCATGGGCGTGGGGAACCTTTTTCAGCCCACATTCACTTCAGGTTGAGTAGGGCCACGGATGCGACTCTTACCTTTAAATCAACCCCACAAGTTGGAGGCTTCTACCCACACCCCACTCCATCCAAGCAAGGGTTAAAGAACATGCTCCAGCCAGGTGGCTTTTTAATCTTTGAACCAGAATTGAACCCGATAGCCCTTCAAATGGAGGATTGCCTTCTGTTCTCCCTCTGGAAGGGTCTCCTTGCAGAGCTATGTTGACATAGAAGATACACAATTGCTTAGCATTTCCCCACTCTCATTTATCTCCTTTTGCACACTTTCTTAGGTGTGAAATCCATAGAATTCAGTGGGATTATTTTCAGCAAACATGCATCTGCTTGAGCTACATGCAACATAATGGGATGTTTTTCTACTGCTGTATTTTTGCATGAAAAGCTTTTCATTTACAAAAATGCACTCTGTAAATTTTTTTGTAACATGTACTAGTCAAACAGCAGTTTCAAAGCTTTCATTATTTTTCCAGGAAAGTATCCCTAGAAAGTGTGCATGGATAAATAATAGATAAAAATGCATAGCTCTTTAGCAATGTCCAGAATTAACATACTAATAGTTTTTAATGCCTTCATGTTTCAATCCCTTTAAATAAATAAATAAATAAATAAATAAATAAATAAATAAATAAAGGAGTGTATGTTATTGGGTTGTCAAGGCCACCCAGGCTTAAGCATCATACTTATGGTCATTGTATCATTTTGCCACCACCTTTGACCATCCAGGAATACTATCTCTCCTTGTGTAGGATATCTAATGTCTTCAACAGTTCCTAATTTTCCTTAAAGTGTTGTTCTCCTTTCCCTTTTAGATCCTAGTCTGAATTATCTAATTTCTTTAACTTGGCATTGGGCTTTGGAGTGAGCCCAAGCTCGAGGGATTGTTTCCCATGCGATCTAAGGCTCTAAACAGCTTTGAGTTACACGACATAATTGCACCTAGGGCTAAATGCAAGGAAAACAAGCTGCCCAATCCTGTGCAGATATGAAGGATGTAGCTGGTTGCTGTCTTGCCCAGGCAAGCATCTGGCTCATGACACTGGCATTCTTTCATGCTTAGAGTTAAGAGGAAAAGGAGGTGGCCAAAACATACTAAAAATATAAGTTGTACATACAACTGGCCCACCTCACAATGCAGTTGTGGGCATGGCTTTGTCACAAGGGTGTCCTTGAAAGATATGGTTTATTTACGAGTGGACAAGCAGAATCTATTGGAAGCATGTGGACTCATTCAAGTCATCAGATGCCCAGATAGGATCTGATTCTATTCATATAATCTGTATATGAGTCCAGTACTGAATTTCTTGGATGCTTTGGAGTCTTTAACTGCTTATGGTAAAGTACTTTGAGATATTTTATACATTAGAAGCAGTCTATAAATTGACCAAGTAAGTATTATGCTCAACTTAGCCTTCCCTTGACCTTTCATACCAGTCTTCTTCATGTTGGGGAAACCCTGAAATTCAGGATGTTGTAGGGGCAGTGGAACATGGACTTCAGCCTTCACACATGCTTTTATTTGGGTTCGGTCAGGGGTGGTCAATCTCAAGCCTGAGGGCTGTGAACTCTTACAATATCTCTGGCTTCCCTCAATGGAATTTAAAGAGGATGTCTGGGTGCGTGTGGAAACCGTACAGAGGTAAAATGTACATTCAATGCTCTGCCCGCTTTCGCATCTGTCTCCACCCACCAGCAGGTTGCCCAGGAAGAAATGTGGCTCTTGGGACGCAAAAAGAATTCCCAACCCTGGTTTAGATTAGTAAGCCAAGTAGTCATGTTGTGAAACAAGCTCTGCAGTTGCTTCACTGTGTGTCTGGCTCACAATTCAACCCAAAATTATGTGAAAGTCTGCTGAACGTCCTGAAACACATTCAGCCGGGGTGAAAACATCACACCACCACTTTGCTGCTTGCTGGAGTCACCCCGTCAGTCATGCCTTCCAACTGGCTATCTAATGGCTGCTTCACGCATCACAAATTTCCCGTGTACATGTCAGAAGCCATCTCTGTGCAGACATGAACACCTGAACGGGTGGGACAACTACGAAACATGGGATCACCCTCAGTTGTTTCTAAAATATGTCTACAACTGGCTTGGATTGAGGGTTGGCAAGCAGCAAGCCTCTTACTGGCCTGGCTAAAGCTCCCTCCTTGGCTCACTTCTTCACCCTCCTGCTAGTCTCCATGACAATTTACAATATGTCATGCAAAGCAAGGAGATGAATGGGAGTGTCGTAAAGTGAAATGACATCACACATTCCCTTGTTAGAGGAAAATGTCACCATCCGTCACACACAGGCATGAAAACGGCCAAATAACCTGGTTCGTACAATTGAGGGGTAGCCGTGTTAAGTCAGTTGCAGAAAAAACAACAGTCACACGGCATCAAAAGTAACACATTTATTATAGCATATGCTTTCCCGGACGAAAATCTTTTTCCTCAAATGCCAACTTGCACGTGACCTTAAATGTGTATTTGTGCCAATGGAGGGCTTCCTCCTTGTGCCAAGAATAGCAACTTGTGGGAAGCCATCGCTGTCAGCCTCACAGCAAGGAAGGAAAGACCTAAAGCTCCCCTTCCCTGACCACCGCCATCCTGCGAGTTCTCAGCCCCTTCCACAGTGGATGCCCTTGCATGCAAACTGCAAAGAGACGTTAAAGGCACATCTAGCTTGGCCCTCCAAAGTTGGCAGGTGCATCGCCCACAAAAGGATGTAACAGAAAAGAAGGGAAACAGTAAACAGTGGGATTAAATGGCGATTAAATGCAAAAAGCACAATCTGCAACCATCGAATTAAGTAACCATTTGCAGCAGTAGCTGATTTACAGTGTATTGTTTATTTAAAGAAATTCTATCTCGCTCTTCACCTTGTTAGTCTCAAAGCAGCTTACAACAATGCAATTCTACAAAACTTAAGACATACATGTTAAAGCTGCAAAATTTAAAAAACTCGGTGATTTAAAAGCCCCAGAACGAAGCAAATGGCGACAACACAATTGTAGCAGCGCAAAGCGATAGGAAAAGTTCCGCTTCCGCGCTGGAAGTCAGAACTCTCTTTTCCTGCAAAGCCTGGAAGTCCCAGCCCAGGCGCCCGGCCGGCCGCCCTCTCGGCCACGGGCTGCACGCAGGCAGGGCTCTCTCTCGCCGCCCCCTTGCCCGCCCTGCAGGAAGCCGGGCTCGCCGCCAGGGGGCAGCAGGAGAGCTCGCCCCCCGCCCTTGGCCCCTCCTCCGAAATGCCGGGCGAAGGACCCGGAAGCGGGCTCGGGCGCGTCACCCGGCCCCGCATCCCCATTGGCGGGCATCCGCTCGCGAGAGAAAAAGAGGATCCGGGGCGCGCGCGGGGGCCGCTGGGGCCGAAAGCGGCCGGTGGCAGAGCGGGGGGAGGGCAGCCCGTGGCGGGGCGCTCCCCGGAGAAGCAGGGTACGTGGGGATGCGGCGTCACGTGTACGGGCGGGGCGGGGAGAGAGGGGCCGGGGGCGCCGCGGGAGTTGGGCAGCGGCTTCTCCGCGCGCAGCCCGGCCACGGGTCCTGGCGGGGGGCGAGGGGGGCCCCGAGGGACCGGGCTGGGCAGCCCCGCTGTTCCCGGAGAAGACGAGACCGGGGGTTTCAGGCAGATCCCGTCAGCATCCTGGGCTTTAGGTTGTTGCACAATATTAAAAAGTTTTGATTTTGAACTTGACCTTAAAACTCAGTCCTGTTCTTGTCTCTGGTGCGTTCCATTTTTTGGGGTGGTTTTTAAAATAATGTTATTATTAATTAAAACACTACTTTCTCAGTCTCAAGGCAGCATGCAACAACATTATTGATTAAATTTGCAGGCGACCCTTCATCCATACATCTCAGAGCAGTTCACAACATAAAAATATAGCAGCCACTTTAAAATCAATACAGATAAAAAGGAGAATGCAGCTCATAACCCAGGGCAAAATTAAAGCAGTGTTACAAACTCAGATATACAAGCTAGATGCCAAATGGCTCCTTAAACCAGGGTTTCAGTCGCCAAAAAGGAATGCCTAGTTACCATTTTTCAGCCAGAAGGCTCCAAAGTATTTTTCAATAAGATTTTTTGATTCCTGAAATTCATTCTTGTTGTGCAGATAAAATATAACAGATAGAATTCTACAGGGTGTGTTGCTAGTGTGTGAAAGCAGTCCAGATCCAGGCAAGGACCTCCAGAGGGTGGAGATGTCAGGTGCCATCCTGGTGCTCAGGCAGCTTCACTTGGTCGCAAGTGGCTGATAGCCAGGTGCAAAATGTGCCTGGCAAATTTTGAACGCTGAGTTAAAGCATAACAAACTGCTGGAATGAAGCACCAATGAAGGCCGATTCATTTTTGAATCATCACATTTTTGTTTTTGACCACTGTGCAGCATGCCAATACAGATCAGGGGCAGCCAACACGGTGCTCTCCAGATATTGTTGGGCTACAGCTCCCATCAGTGCTGACCCTGCTGAGATTCGGCTGATCAGAGTTTGAGACCAAAACATTTGAAGAGCCAAAGAGTTTCTGCCTCTCCTATATTACAGTACGATCACATGTTATGTGCATTTAACTCGTGTGATTTCAACCATACATAGTTGAAGGCCGGCTGGTTGAAATTCAACATGTTAAATGAAAGCAAGGCAGACAGCTTAAAAGCTTTTTTTTTGTGCCAGTGAAACCTGGTGCAAAAAGAGCTTTTAAGCTCTCTGTTTCGCTAAGGGGCAAGGTCCTCTCCGTGCACCAGTTTTGGGATGCTCTTGCAAGATCTCGCAGGGCTTTTTGAGTTCCAACAAAATCTTATGTGAGCATCCCTAGCAAGCAAGGCTAGGGAAAAGAGCTAGAGCGCTTTTCATGCTGGGAGAATCAAAGAACATGGGTTAGTAATGGCTTCCCACCTTATGACTAGGTCATGGAAAACACATTTCTTGATGTGCAATGAGCGAAACAGCCCTGATCCTATATATTGGCTGAAAATATCATTTCAGATGGAAGCTGTGTCTGTGACACAGAATGCTTACTAACCTGTTGTAGTATCTTCTGTTGAAGACTATGTAAAGGAATAGTTTGTTTAATGAACTTCCATTTTAAGTTGTTTACTGCTACATTAGTTGAGTGAATTCCCTTTTTAAGAGGCAGATGTTAGCTTAAAATGTTGTTTTTCATTCTGCCAGGCCATAGACCAAACAGACTGACTCCAGGTGAACATGGCCTTCTACAGCTGTAACATATTCCTTGCAGTAGCTAGGTCCAGGTAAGAAATTAATTATTGACATTATTTTGTGGACTATAATAAATCATTGTTTCAGTTGCCTAAAGCTTGGAAGAAGTGCGTCATCATCGTAGTGAGAAACAGCGCCACTCATTAAACACATTGGGTTGCAGGAATGATTAATGGAATACTCAGGGGCCAATGAAGGTATTTGCCCATTCACCAATACTGCTCATACCTGATCTTGTGCTGAGCTTCAAGGGTTTGTAGATGCAGTAAGGAGTCTTTCTGCTTCTGTGTACCTCTGAACCCCAATATCATTATAGAGGATTCCAGATAAGGGCAGGATCTTGTCTTTTCTGTTGCACTGGACTTCGGAGATGCACAGAAGGAGCAAAGACTACTCTGCTTCCAAGTACCTCGGAAACCCAGCATGGGCAAGACCCAATTTCCTTCTTAAGCTGAGGAGAGGGGTGAGTACTGATCACAATATTTTAAAGATGTGTTCTTGTATTTCTGCTATGCCCTTTCTCCCATAAAGGCACAATGCAGACAAAACTACAATTACAAAACAGTTAAAACATTTAAAAACAGCTGTACAGAATAAACTCTCTCACATACACCCCTACACACAAAATTGCACGGTACAGCAGGTGAGGAATACTGCTCCATCAGATTCCAGTCAGATTCTAGTGCATCTTTAGTTGACGCCAAAGGCCTGCAAAAATTTGGGCAGTACGAGTATTTTGTTACAGCAATTATTGTTTTGTCTCTTACCCCTCACAGGGGACCTCATCTTCTTGTACACTCCATCTGCTCCCCGTTCTCCCCATCGGTTGTATTTGCCCAGCTGTTGGATTCCCACCTTAACCGAACATACCTGAAGGACTCTGAGAGCCAGCAGTTGCTCCTCAGTGCGCAGCAGGGCATCAGGTTACCTCAGTTGCTAACTAAGCCCATGCGAATGCTTCACACGTCAGCTTCCTGGCACCAAGAGCTTCAGGACAAAACTCAGCCTAGCCAAAGTACTGTAACAAAGGACACGGAGCTGGCCAAAGTTCCAGTGGACCAAGCGACAGAGACTGCCAAGATACCGTTACGCCAGAGGATTATAGATGAACTAAAACATTATTACAATGGATTCCATCTGCTTTGGATTGACACAAAAGTTGCTGCTAGGATGGTGTGGAGGCTGTTACACGGGCAAGTTCTCACTCGGAGGGAAAGGCGAAGGGTGAGCATTGAATGGAAAGCACTCCACAGTGGAGTCCCGTCCACTGGACCAAGCAATCAAATGAATATTTGGAGCTGACTGGCCCCTACCATCAGATTTTTGGGCTGGTTCCAAATTTTTGTTCACTAGTCTGATAAGGTTGCCAAACTTTTTGGCTCAGTGGGCACATTTCAGACAAAGTGGCTGCCATGTGGGGGGGGGGGGTATGGCATAACACAGAAATTAGAGAGGCAGTCATTCCTGGCAACCTTATGTGTACCATAGGATGTCAGCTATGTCCTGATTGTGGAAATCACATAATATTGATTACACACACACACACACACACGCACACACACATGCACACACACACAGATGCCTCTCTGAGTTCATGTGCAGGACGTGATGATGACTTCTCTCCCTGTCTTGTTTCCAGTATTTGAGGCCAGGTCATAGGCATCACCTTTCTCCTTGGGGGAAACTCAGGATTGCTGCTGCAAGAGGGGAGACTATCAGCCTTCCCTCCCACGCTCCTCTGAGCAAACCGTCTGACACAGCATGGCCTAGGAGAGATGGTCTCTGATCAGCTGCTTTCTCAAATACTCAGCTGAAAGGTTGATGCTACTTTTGCTGGGGGAGCAGGGAAAGGCACAATTACGTAAACAATCCTAAGTTAATGTTATCTCTCCCCACACAACGAAATAAGCCCATTGAGGTGGTGCTTTTCAGGCCTGAGAGTTTTTAACTTGTGCAGGAAAAAAGCACATATTGAAATCATTATGCTAAATTATAGCACAGTTCAATTTGTGATTTCTTGTCATGCATAAAATTGCGCATTTGGCTTGCTGCGACAAAATACTAGTTTCAAAAGATATTTTTTAAAAATATTGTGTACTATCAAAGTTAATCCCTGCAGGACAGAGTAAAGAACCTTTGGTCCTCCGGATGTTGTTGGACACCCCCTCCCATCAGCCCCAGAGACCATGGCCAGTGATCAAGGATAGACATAGACAAACAATCTTAGAGTTGGAAGGGACCGTGCTCTAGTCCGACCCTCTGCAATGCAGGAATAGGCAGCTGTCCCTCACGGGGATCAAACCTGCAATCTTGGTGCTATCAGCACCAAGCTCTAAGCAACTGAGCTCGCTTTTTAAAATATATTTTAAGATGTAGAAGGGGAAATTCTGTTTCAATGTGGCTCTTAAGGTTGCTAATTTAAAGTGAATAAAAGGTAAATCCCCTTCTTCAGGGCTAAATACATGTTATTGTCCTATTTTTAACTGGCAGAACTTTCATTATTTATTCAGCTCCTAAAAGTGTATGTTGCTTAGGAATTGCAATGATGTACCTACCTTTGATGGCTTATTCTTTGAAGCCCAGTTCTATAATTCTTGAAGGAACCTTTTCACAGAAGTCAAATCTCAACAGTTTAGTACTGGTTTTGAAGCATAGTATTTAAGCAAATCAAACATTGTTTGACAAGCATGCAATACTGAAATAAAAGGCATTTTAAAGCTGCTATATGTCAGTTTAGTATATTGATTTGTACGAACCAGGAAAACTTAGTTATACAACATAAATTTCAGTTTTTATTGAAAAACAATAGTGGATTTACCTCAATTTAGAAATGTGCAGCTACATTTCTTTCAACAAAAGTGAATTACTATGTTGCATTAATGTCAACAAGCATCAGACATGATGAGAGTTCTAGTTCTTCAGCCTTTGGAGAGCCACAGGGTCCTCTCTTCTAGATAACTCAGTTTAACTGCTTCTGTACATCTAAGTCCTGCAAAAGAGAGACTCTCCTTTTTCCATTTCATGCTTTCAAGATTTTGTGCAATCTTATATTTATATGAAGATGCTGTTTGAGGCACCATTTTCTTCTCAGATTGCTTAGCCATGCCTTAAAGAAATAAATCTGAAAGAAGTGTAGCTTATAACTTTAAAATCATATCAGCATAACTTTAGCAAAATGAAAGATAGTGTCATAAACAAGAACATGGGAGCTAGCTTAACATTTCTCCAGCCATATAGGAGACTAAAATCCTGCCTCAACAAAATTATTTGAAAGACATCTTAAAAACAAGTAGGGAAGTGCATTGCAAAGCTTCTCTGAAATTCCAGAGCAACAAAAAGGCACTTAGCCTTGCTGATGTCACCTTCCTGGTTCTTTTGAGCAGGGCCTCTGCTGACAAGTTGAATGCATAGGAAGAGACTCTGTTGTTCTGCTTTGTGTCTTAACCTCTGCAGCTGATGAGAACATCTGCTGATCTTTTCCGACTGGTTCCCTTTTTGGTGTTCATCATTGTGCCCTTCATGGAATTCCTCTTACCTGTATTTCTGAAACTGTTTCCTGAGATGCTGCCTTCAACCTTTGAAACCGAATCTAAGAAGGTCAGTATGAAAAGCAGCTCAGTCTTCGCCTCAACCACAGTGTATCATAGCATGATGTGGTGCCACTGGGTCAGGAATTGTCTGCCTCCAACTCTGCTGCATCTGTTTGCTGTATGGGAATCAATGTCTCCATAAGCTGTATGAAGGGGGATAGAGAGGCCCAAGTTCAAATCCTCTCGGCCTTGGGCTGAACACACTTGCACGTACACTCTCTTAACCCACAAGGTTATTCTTAGGATAAAATGGACAAGTGGGAGATCCTATACACTGCTCTGAGCTTTTTGAAAGAAGGATAGAATAAGAGGATAATAAGTCAGATATGGGTAAGTGCCAGGCATTATGCTTTCACAAGTGGGGATGAGAATCCTAGGCATAACCTGGTACCTGCAACACCTAGCAATCTAGGTGTGCAATTTACATCCCAGAATAGAGTCCCAAATGGAACTGAGTCTACATGGCGTCAAGATCCAGCCCCCTGCCTCCTTTTGTAGCATCTTGCTGATGAAGAGTTTGGGGAAATGCAAAAGCTTGTTCACTCCTAACAAAAGTATTGCCCAACAGTGGATTTGGGAATGAAATAATAGAATAAAATATAGGCAGCAACCATTTTGGTACGTTCAGTTGATGCACACCCACCAATGCACAGCTCCCTTTGGACACAGAAGAGGGTGAAATGGGATGAGGTGTGTTTATGCGTGCTCCACCAATGCGTGTGGGGGCCAGGAACAGAACCTTCGCACAAAATGGTTGCCACCTATAGAGAGGAACAGGCACCTTGATGCAGTTAAAGCAGCAGTCAGGAAAACTGTACTTCTGTATCTCACAGGCAATTTTAGCATTCATGCTCATTAAGAACCTACAGTAGTTCCTCTAGCAAGTCTTTGATCTCTTGTTATCTCCTATAAATTTAAGCCATGAAAAATAACAGTGGAACAGAAACTGACTAGCTGTGAGCAAAAGGATAATATTGGCATATCTTACAGCACAGAAGGCTCACCTGTGGCCTTGCAGATGTTACTAGACTATAATTCCCATTGTCCCTGACCATTGGCCATGCTGGCTGAGGCTGATGGGAACTAGAGTCCAACAGCAACTTTAGGGCCCCAGGTTATTTCTTGTCCCATGACCCTGCCTCATAGGGTTCTCGGCCACGACTGGACCTAATGGTCAGGGGTCCTTTTACCTTTACCTTTTTAAGAAGTACTGGAAAAGCTTTTGAATATTTGAAATCGTTAGATAACTGCAAATGTTTATTATTATTTGTATTAAGGAAGAAAAGCAGAGAAAGAAACTGAGTGCAAAGTTGGAACTAGCCAAATTCCTGCAGGAGACCATCGCAGAGCTGGCCAGAAGAAACAAAGCCAGTACTGGAGAAGCCACGAAGCAATTCTCTTCTTATGTTCAGCAGGTACAGACTTCTACTGCCCATCAGCTGATGGCTGGCTGGCAGCATGCCTTGCTCCAGCAAAGGAAGGAACCATCAGACGCCCCACACTTACACCCCCACCCCCACCTGACATCACGGGTGACATCGGCTGAGGGCAGCTGGGCATGGCTTCCCAAAATTGGTCTTGTGGGCCAAATTTGGCCTGCAGGCTGGAGATTCCTCAGCCTTGTTCTAGCGGAAAGTATTTGAATCCCCTCGCCACAATAATGTAGGTAGGTTTTGGAGACCACATAGAAGCTATGTCTTCCTATTTAGGCATAGGAAACTCTTCCCAACATTGTTTTCTTGTTTTTGTTTTTACTCATTACTTGAGGGTTTAGTGCAATATATCAGTTGCACTCAAAGTCAGTACTGTACATAGATTCCACATCAAGCGTCTGTCTGTAGCAGCACATTCCTCAGCTTATACTTCCAACAATGTTTCAAGATTGAGTAATCCCAAGGCCTCCATAGAACGTATCTGTTGCTCTTGCCAAATTTCAGGACCTTTTGAGAAGAGATTCTCCATGTCCTGAACATTATATGTGCCCTAAGGGAAGAACTTCCAATTGTTTGTGGAGCATGTATGGGAGGAGAAGGAGGAGAACACATTCTTGCTGGAATCTTATTCATTGCTTTGTACAGGTTCGGCATAGTGGCCAGCAGCCCAGCACCCAGGAGATCGTGCGGTTTTCAAAGCTATTTGAGGATGAGCTGACCCTGGAACACTTGGAGCGGCCACAGCTGGTGGTCCTCTGCAAATTGCTTGAACTGCAGCCCATTGGCACTAATAACCTCCTCCGCTTCCAGCTTTTGATGAAGCTCAGGTCTATCAAAACAGATGATGAAGTAAGAGACCAAAAAAAGAGAAAATGTTAACAGCTCTCTGCCAGTCATTTCTCTCTTCTGATACCTGAGTCTGAAAGGTGCAATCATGCCCAAGTCTCAGTGCTTTGGGCTGACAGATTATGTTTTCCACAATCTGTGAAGGTAAACACAAAGTGCTGTGTCTGAACTCCCAATTACTTTCATGTAGTGGAAGCAGCAAGTGCTGCCTATTTTCTTTCTCGCCACCCTAAGACTCCAGAATATTTCAGTTGGTCTACATAACAAGCTTTCATTTAAAAACCTATAGTGTTCAGAGAAAGTTGAAAAAGTTAAACTTTGTACAAGTTGCCCATGGATGCTGGAATTTAATACAGATGTCTGCAAGGTCACCCTCTAATGGATATGGCAATGTGGTTCTGTGCCATAACATCAGATTCCTGCACTGAAAGGGGTTGGACTAGATTACCCTCGGGGTCCCTTCCAACTCTACCATTCTGTGATTCTATCATCTCTGCAGTTTGCTGCCCCGCTAATACTGAAACAGTCCAACCAATGACAGTGACAGGAGACTTGAAGCCACCTCATTCCCACCCATATGCAGTCTTAATGTGAGGTCAGAGCAGCTCAGCCAATGGCAGGAAGAGGCAAGGCAGGCACAGAGATTCAAGATGTAGGCAGATATTGCAGGTGTGAATTAAGTTAGATGGCGAGGAAGGTTTTTACAGGAGAATTAAAAAGACAGGCCATGTAACAACAACAACAACAATATAAAAAATTATTTATACCCCACCCATCTGACTGGGTTTCCCCATCCACTCTGGGCTGCTCCCAACAAAATTAATGATGATGATGATATGATAAAACATCAGACATTAAAAACTTCCCTAAACAGGGCTGCCTTCAGAGGTCTTCTAAAGTGAAATAGTTGCAAACCCATAGCACTACCCCCCACTCTAGAAAATCACATCTGACATCACATGTGTGATAAACCAAATGGAGCTCCTGTTTAGGAAAAAAAACAACAGAACGGTTAATAAAGGCATTAGAACACACATTACCAACATCATCATAACACAATTACACTTTTAACCCAACATGGTAAAAGCTTATTCCCAATCCATTAAGGTTTCTTCAGGTCTCCTGCTTCCTTCTTGGTGCATCCTCCAGCCCAGGGGTCGGCAAACTAAGGTCCATGGGCCGGATCAGGCCCAATTGCCTTCAGGATCCGGCCCACGGACTGTCCGTGGATGGGCGTGGGGATTCTGTTCATTCGGGCTGCACCACTTTTATTCCTGCGCCATTCCATCCCCCCCCCTGATGGTGGTGCCTCCTGGCTTCCCCCTGCCCTGCCTAGAGGAGGAAGGGGGCTAGGCTGAGCTGGCTGAGCGCCATTTTAAGCAGCCCCCTCTCCAGAGCCAGCCCTTTTGCGCCACTCGTCTTCCCTCCGCCATTGCTGCCCTGGTGCTGCTGTGGGCCAGAGAGCAGAGCGGACGAGCTCACCCCGCCTCCCCACGAGAAGCTGCGGCAGCAGCCCCTGGGAAGGTATGTGCAGCAGGTGGGGAGGAGGACTTCTTGCCCCCCATGCCTCTTCTTCCAGCTCCCCCCCCCCCCCGGTGCCGCTTCTCCGGTCCGCCACAAGGTCTGAGGAAAAGTGGACTGGCCCGCGGCTAAATTTTTCCCCCAACCTCTGCTCCAGCCTGATCTGCATTACAAAAATAGCTTTCAAACACATAAACAGAGTAATTCTAAAAATGTTAAACAGTCAAAAATAATAAACATGCAAAAAAACCCCCTGTGTTTCAAAATCTGTTGCAAAGACGACTTCGGCCCAGTATACCTGAAGGAGCGTCTCCACCCCCATCATTCAGCCCACACACTGAGGTCCGGCGCCGAGGGCCTTCTGGCCCTTCCCTCACTGCAAGAAGTGAAGTTACAGGGAAGCAGGCAGAGGTCCTTCTCGGTGGTGGCACCTGCCCTGTGGAATGCCCTCCCATCAGATGTCAAGGAGATAAAGACCTATCTGACTTTTAGAAGACATCTGAAGGCAGCCCTGTTTAGGGAAATTTTAATATTTGATGAATTATTGTATTTTTAAGATTTTCCTGGAAGCCGCCCAGAGTGGCTGGAGAAACCCAGCCAGATGGGCAGGGTATAAAAAAATATTATTATTATTATTGCTACTACTACTACTTGCAAGAAGAATTCCTGCAGCAAAAGTGAACAAACCCAAACCCCTGTCCCTTGGCTGCATGGCCCTTTGCCTTGGGGTTTCTTAGAGTTTTCCGGCTTGAGTGACTCACGCTGCTACATAGAGTTCCTTATGGCATTTTCACAAAGTTCTCATTTCAAGCAAGTTAAACAACTACTTTGGTGCCAAACTCACAGGTTCTGCTTCTCTGGTTGTGAGTCAGAAACATGAAACTCACACCCCAGTCCCAAAATAGTTCCTGTATGGTCTTTTAGGTTAGTTAATCAGGGGCACCCGTTGTTTATCTGAAAGTGATTGAGTGCTGGCTAGACTGAATCAGCTAAAGTGTCCCCATAATGCTGCTTCTCTCACTTTCTATGGTCACAAATTTTCAAACTTGCATAACCACAGCTGTGCATAACTACAGCTTTCAGTTACTAAGACTAGGACTCGTAACCAAATAGAGATTTTGATTTTTAATCAGTAGGCTGATTTTAAACTTGCACATTGCTAAAACTTGGATAGAGGTGACTTCTGATGTATTGATAGAAACACAATAACCTGTTGTTGGAATGAAAGGCCACGTGTAATTTTTTTATTTTTTATTTTTTTAAACAAATATTTGATTTTCAAGAATATAAACATATAACAAAACCAATTCCGAATCCAAATATTGAGATTTCTCTAAATCTCCTGACTTCCCCCATCCCTTCCCCCATCCTATTTTCAACTGCATATCAATACCTCTCCAAATATTTTTATCTTTCTAAGTTATCCATACATTCTGTTACATTACAAGTGTGTTTAAAATCCTGCTAATGTTTTAACCTGCTTACAATAATCTTGTATATACATTATAAATAGTCCATCAACTTGGTTTGCCATTCTTCTCTGGTTAGGGCTGTCTCTTCCTTCTATCTCTGGGCTAGTAACGTCCGTGCGGCTATTGTCATGTACATGAACAGTTTTTCTGGTCCTTTGGAATTTTGGTACCTATAATTCCTAATAAAAAGGCTTCTGGTTTTTTAACAAAAGTTATTTTAAACTTTTTTTTCATTTCATTATGCATAATTTCCCAGAAGGTTTTAACTACAAGTCCACCACATATGCTAAAAGGTACCTTCTTTTTCTTTACATTTCCAGCATATGTTTGTACTTGTTCTATACATTTTTGCTAATTTTACTGGGATCAAATACCACCAGTACATCATTTTAATATAGTTTTCTTTCAGTGGAGAACATGTCGTAAATTTCAGATCTGTTTTCTATAGCCTCTCCCAGTGTATCATTTGTATATTATGTCCCAAGTCTTCCGCCCAGTGTATTTGACCTGTTCATCTTTTGTATGCCATTCCATTCCATGGCATATGAATGGAATGGTGTAATATTTTTTTCTTTTCAAAAATAGTTTAACCCTCTGCATTGCCAGGAAAATGCTCTTTGTTTTACTCTTAGTGCTTCAGTTTGTTTCTGTAGCATGTGTCAGTGAGAGAGTGTTACCTTCTGAGTTCACCACTTGCTGAAAGGGATGGTGGCCTGATTTCCAAAAGAAGGTGGTGGTGCTAATTTTATCTCTCTTTGCTATGTGCAGATGATTGCCAAGGAAGGTGTTCATGGCTTGAGCGTGTCTGAGCTGCAAAGTGCCTGCAGAGCCAGAGGAATGAGGTCCTTGGGCCTCACGGAGGAGCAGCTGAAAGAGCAACTCAACCAGGCAGGCTGGGGGGGAGGGAGGGAGGGAGGGAGGGAGGGGAATCAGCTCCAAGAAGAGAATTACTCTTTTGTATTAAATTTATAGTCTACCCTTCCTCCCAAAGGAGCCCAGGGCAGCAAGCAACAAAGGAGCAAAAGAATTAAAATAAAGCAAAACATTAAGAAAGCTAAAAACATTTAAAAACAGTCAGCTACCCCTCACAACTAATAATTTCAAGGTTGCCAGGAACAACATTCATTATTCTGAATAATTTCCCCCCTGCATCTCCTAGATGTGCACAAAATATACTACAAGCTTAAGCCCAAGTTTATCCCATAGATTCGTGGAGGAGGAGAGATCTACTCATGGATATCTGCAGCATCCAGAATCAGGAGAGGAGCTGGCCCTGCGGGCAGTGAGGGGGTGGCAGGGAATGGAGAGTGGGGAGAGCACGGCTGCTTGCAGGCTTCCCATAGCATCTCGTTGGTCCCTGTTAGAAGATGCTGTGTTCAATGGCCTGGTCCAGCAGCTAGGTTTTTCTTCTATTCTTATGTCATAACAGAGTACATCATCTGATATAACAGGACCCTGAGGGTCTCTAACAGAAAGTAGTGCTGCTTTTATGGCTAAATCCCAATTGGATCAACTTAGTTTTCCCAGTGCTATTCCCATTATCAGACTTTAGTCTTACATATTTAAACATCCTGTTCCAAATTATGTGAGAGCCCAAATGAGCTGAGTTGGGTACCATCTCACATGAGTCAGCATGAGTTATTGGTAGGAGATTCAGCATACCAGGATTAGATCCTGTGCTGAAGGATCTGAGTTCTCTTGAGCAAGACAGATGTGGCTTCAACATCTGTGCAGCTAATCAGCAAATTCCACCACTTAGCTGAAAGCTAGCTTAAGCTGCCTTGTAATTTTGCATTCCAGCATCCCTAGGTGGCCTTCACATGTCCCCACTGCCTTTTCTGCGGGGAGCTTACAGGAAAGTGTGGGGCCTCAGGTGGATGCTGAAATGGTGGAGCCCCATATTTTCATGTCGTTGAGGAACCTCTGGCATCTTTAGGTCTCCCCTTCCCCTTGGTGAGCTGCTGTGTGCTCTCCGTTGGACTTGACCTCAGGCCAGCATGAGTCCATAGGATATTCCGGGGCAAACTCCAGCAGCCCCATCTCTGCAGAGGCCTGCTTTGCCTTGAACTCTTACTCTAAAGCATTGTGGGAAAGGAACACAGGAATGTTGCAGGATTTGCTTTTCAGTTTAAACAACTTAAGAATGATATGGATCAGGCAGAAGATAAAGCAAGCATGGGCAGGCTGCCTAATGTTAGTTGAGATGCCAGCCTCTATCTGAACAACTATGTAAAGGGAGGTTGCTTGTCCATGTGGGAAGGTGGCCCATGCTCCAACACCTGCGCATGGATTTTTCAGGCTCACTAAAATGCAATTCCCCACCACAGTTTAAATCAAAATACTCTGACACCGTCTTTCTCTTGTTTCTTTCTGCTACACAGTGGCTAGATCTACATCTTAGAGAAAACGTTCCCCCTTCTCTGCTGCTACTTTCTCGTGCCTTATATTTGACAGAGGTGAAGCCCAAGCCTCTTGTGAATCCAGCTGAGGTGAGCAGGATCGACAGCAGCAGTGTTCAAGAAATGGACCTGATGGCTTCCTGAGGAGGAGTGGGTTTGTGAGGCTGACAGGGATGACCTAGAACCACTGCAGCAGAGTTTTTACAAGAGGGGCAGACCCACCAATAGGTGTGGGGAACTGTTCCTTCCCCAGTTTTAGACTACACATGATTATTTCGCAGGAGCACTTATGGCTAAAAGGTATAAAGAAGTAAATATAACAAATGCTCTTAATACACACCTTGTTAGGTCCAGTCTAAGTTAGTTGAATTTGGGTCCTGATGAAACCAATCAGTTTTGTCATGACTTTTTAGTTCCTGTTGATGTCATTGGAACCAAAGTCCAGCTAACTTGCAGCTGAATCCTGTACCTGTTGGCCCATAATCTCATTAAGTCTAAGTAAGATTTATTCCCAAGAGTGTATAGCATTGTAGTTTTAATCCTGAACGTGTCTGAGAAGTTCAAAAGCTGGCTTTTGAACTCTCATCTCTCTCATCCCTCCCCTGCACCTGAAAACTGAAATGGCACCTCCTGAGTGAGGTTAATTAGACAGTTTGGGAAACCCTGTGTTTTGTCCTGCATCAATAATGTCCCCCTCCATATGGATATCTGCTGCCTCCTTCAAGGTGAGTCCCAAGAATGCAGATCTCAGGATGCATAAAATCTTTCACAGACTTCTTCCTTCCTGGCGGCATCTGCACACAATTCCCAAGCGACACACTTTGTTTCTTGTGGGTCCAAGTCTCAGAGACGGGTGCTGTAAACCCAAATTAGCACTGCAGGAAAGCCTGAACATTTTCCCTCTGTAGATAATTAGGGTGAAGGCCGTCTTGCTTCACTGAGATCTAGAAAGCAAATGGTGACACCAAGCTTTCTGTTCTTGTTTTAGCCTCTGAAGACCGAGGGTGATGCAGACACAGATGATGAGGATCATGAGACCTTGTTGGATTCTGCCCCCAAAGTACAGGAAAGAAAGGTGAGAAATGGTGTGTGCTCTTTGGGTGTTTTCTCAAAGCTTCTCCAATAATTAGGCTCATAAGTAACTAAAAGGGTGTTCACCAGTTGCCCTCATGGTGTAGTAGCATTTCTTTCTTGAAGAACACCAGGGCTCTCGCAACAAAATTGCTTGGGTTCATCGTTCTGTTTTTTCCTTCTGAATCTTGGCCTACAAACCAGTTCTCTGACCTTATTTCTCTCTCTCCCTCTTGAAGAGTGAAGAATTTATATTGCAGCCAACAGAGAAATTACCAGTTCCTGAGGTGTCAGTCAAGCCTCCTGCAGGAGAGGTGAGTTTTACCTCTTTGCCTCTTGCACTACAGCTTGTAAATAAACAATGACCAAGCTGACAGTATTTAAGACTATGTACCACACGAATAGATTTTTGTTTTATCATCTTAACCAAACAAAATAGTTATTAAAATTACTGATAAAATAGAGAGTCCGGGGAAGATGGCGCCGGGTCAAGTCTCAACTGAGTCTCTGCTGCGTGAGTAGGAGCTCTAATGATCAAATTACCCTGATAAAAAGGCTCAACCTTTGAAAATATCTGCCAACTTTTATCAGTAAAGGACTCTGGGAGCTGTCGGGTGCTTTTAAACTTTTAAACCTCCCCTCCGTTTTAAAGCTACTTAAATCAACTTTGAACCTCCTCCCTTGAAAAGCCCATAAAGCTGTGGGCTGGATAAAATAGCCCCATTTATTTCCGAGGACGAAGATGGTACTTACAAGACAATGTTGCAAAGAACTGGGGATTTCACCTTTACAACCTGCAACAACTCCTCCAAAGAAAAAACAGGCCAAAATTTCAACCTACTTCCATCCCAAGGCTGATGAAGCAAATAATCCAGGAAACCTCCATTCTGATGAGTGGTCTATTGACCACACCTGGATTAGAAGGGAGGAAAAAACTAACGTTGGAGGTGAGGGAGTGGACCTGGCAACAGAACTAAAACAAGCCGAGCTAGCCAAAGAGGGACCTGAAGCAAGTTTAGAACAGGAGAAATTCCTGGAAAACCCAGAAGCCATGTCAAACGAGCCTCCCCTCCCCTCCCTATCAGGAGAGAATTTAAGATGCCCTCCCCCGACTGAGCTGACTGAAACAGACAAATGGCCAAACAGCTTAAGGTTACAGTACCCGGACAACTTTATCTTCTACTTGTCAGGGATGTTCGAAGAGTTACTCAAAACTCATTTCACACAGATAAGCAAAGAACTTGAGCCAATTAAAAATTTCCTTTCGGAAAGCTTGAACCTTAATTACCACTCTAACTGAATTGATAGAGAACCATGAGGCTGCTTTCCCTCACATGACATCTGGGAATAGGACTAATGGAGGTGAAACCAAGCCGGGACTCGATTACAAAAAACAAACAGAAACAATTCAGTGCAGGAGGGAGGGTCTCTTGCTCCCAAGAAACCGACCTTAAAGAGAAAATGCTCAACACAAAAAATGAAGAAGACCAAAAACATCAAATTGAGAGGCCAAAAGGGAACGCTGACCTGCCGGACAAAAAAAATGAATTTCCAGAAGCTCTTTAAGCCGCTGGAGAATACAACAACAAAGAACTCTGCTCCTACAACCCAAAAGAAAATCACAAACTCATGCATGCCAATAAAGCACTCTGAGGAAAAGCCCCACGCCCCAGCAGATCACACACCGCCCTCTAGTGGGAAAAAAGGAAATTCCGGCTCCCATGCAACTAACCCTTCTCTTGACATCGCAAAGAAATCCCATGTATCCTAACATAACAAGAAAGGATCAAGATAAAACAACACAGACTTGATGGAAGCTAACGTTAAATAATCACAAACTTGCCTTCACAATACTTCCCACAAATAGAGGACACTCATCATATGCTCAAAGAAAAGTAAATATTCCCGAAAAAATCGGAATAGTCACCAGGGGCCTCGTGACAGCAGAAAATATCATCAAGGTAAAATTCCTCCCTCATGATACGGCCCAAAATAGGGCTATAGTGACTTTTAAGGATGGGCTCTCAACTAAACAGACCCTTTCTAATAAAGACAATTTCCTGAGGGCTGGCTTGCTTGTGCACCGTTTCTTCGAAAACATCGATGACCCTTTACCACTTCTAGGAGCACATAGGCCAGCCAGACCAAAAACCAAAACCAGCACTGCAGAATCCAACAGTGCCGGAAACGGTAAGCCGCTCTACCCAGAGGCTGGCAATCTTAAACAATCTGGCAGGCTGTACAAAACCCGTCCCTCACCAAGTAAGTTAGAAAAGGATTTCTCCTCAGAGGATGAACAACTCCTAACAACCCACCTCGAGCAGATCCTACTTTCCCAGGTTGCACTAATTGAAAGATTATCGACCACAAGGAAGTCCCTTCCACCTCTAGCCCCGCCTCCTCCCATGGAATTTAATTACATCAATTGCAAATCAAAGCCTTTAACCAATGAGGAATGGACACCTTGTCGATATCTGTCTCCAGAAGAAACGGGTTTTCCTACACCTCCACCAACAACCCAGTACAAATCGCAACAAGTCAAACTAGTGGTGCCAGAGCCGGGAATTGGCTCAATCTTCATGGACTGCCTGGGAATCCTAGAAGCTATTCATGGAGAGGAATGAAATAAGGTCTTAGCGGGTGACTGCCTGGACAGACAAATTAATACCCCCAAATTAGTTTTCCCCTCAAAAGGCTCCCCCATGCCTCCGCATCGCGGCTCAAGCCAAACTCAAAGGACCTGAGGAATCAGCGGCAGAAAACAGCTATGAGAGCCTGGAATCTAAAAACCCAAGAATCAACTGCTGCCCTAAACATCTCCTGGAATGTTGCCGGCTAGTCCAGATGCCTCTCCCATTCTACAGACATTCCCTTCTACCGTCAAAACTTGAATATCATCGTTCTCCAGGAGACGTGGGCGGCTGAAAACCCATCATTGGAAGGATACTATACATGCAGTGAGAGCGGTTGCAGGCAGAGGACCAGGGAGGCTCAAGGGGGGGGGGGGAATACATCCTAATCTCACTCTGCCTAAACGCCACCTGTAAGGAATTGTCTCCCCTAGACCACCTAGCAATGGCCCTACTCATATCCTGGGGAAACTGCAGTTTACTAATTATCAATGCTTATATCACCCCAACAAGCAAAAAACCCGATATTGAGGGCATCTGGAATAGACTGGACTCTTATGTCAGGTTACTGCTAACGGACTATCCAGCAGCAAAGGTCCTGCTGGTGGGCGAACCTAAGCACAAGGTTAGGTCCTGATGACCCCAGTTTAGAAACCAAATACAGGCAAAAAATAGGGTACCCTGACGATTTTGGCCCGGAGGCTTTACAACTACCAAGGCAGTCAAAGGATCAACATTCAAATTTTGCTGGAGCCTGCCTCCTCAAATTCTCTAGGCAGCTAAGTCTTCATATCCTAAATGGTTGCACCAGGGGCGACATCCCCGGGGAATATACATTCATGTCTGGGGTAAGATCCAGCACAATTGATTATATGTTGGCGGACAGCGAATTGCTAACAAAAATAGTGAATTTAAAAGTGCTCCCATTCATAGGGGGGGACCATTTCCCTTTGCACCTCCAGGAGTCTCCGTTAAACGAGTCACCCTTCCTGAGAACAGTATACCCTGCAGAGATCACCGCATTAGAGCGACCTGCTTGGAAACGGGGATGATGAGAGTGGAGGCTAGCATTTGCTTAACATCAATATACAAATGGCTGACATTGAATCTGCTCCCCCCGAGGGATAGCCCCACTGATCCTCTGCGACCAATTCCAGTCAGGCTGGCAGACTGCAGTTCTGAACACGCTCCCGAAACTGGGTTTTGCCCCTCAGCCCCTTCTAAGTCTGGGCTTGGGCCAGGCAAAAGCCACGGTCAGGCAAAGAATATTAGATACCGAGAGACAACAGGACTGCGCAAGGTGCCCCGACTATAAAATTGGAGAAATCGAGAGATACATAGCCGCACCGGCAGCATATCTCTTCTTTCTTGTATCTAGAAATGCAAGAAGAGCATTTACACTTGCCAGTCCTGGATGGAGCCTTTAGAAAAGTCCCCTATGCCCAGAGACTTTGCACCTGTCCATTGGGAGAGATAGGAAGCCCAGAACACTTGTTCTTTAAATGTCCCTTTTATGAAGAAGCACGCAGTAAGTTTATTGATCCCCTACTGGTGAGGCTCGCTGACCTCCCGCAAAAGCAAAAATTTGACCTTTTGCTGTTAGGCAAAGACCAGAAGAAGACCTGGAGGGTCGCCAGATTCTGTGTGCAAATCTGTAGACCCAGACCATCGCCCAACTCAAAATAGTCCGGCATGAAAATCCCCAAACTCGGTTCCATGGACTCTGAGTCAACTCCCTGGGATAGTTTATTGTTGCACATTGTGTCTAAATTTATTGTTGTACATTGTTTTAATTGTCTGTTTTAACCATATTTGCACACCAGTTTCTAATGCTGTGTGTGTCCTCTATTTCAGAGGCTTATACTCTGCAGCCTCTTATCGTTGTTTTAACTGCAAGTCTTTTAGTTCTTACGCTCTTACAGTTGTTTTAACTGCATGTTTTTATTTGTTTTTAGTTTTTATCTGTTTTAATTATCAGTTTTTATCCATCCATTATCCATGTTTAATCTTGTTTTATCCTATGCTTGTTTCTTTGTCCTTATTTGCTCCAACATTTATCAGTTAAAAAAATTCTAACTGCTATTTTATTTATATGTTTCTTTGTTTTTTATCCTGGTCTGTGAACGTAATAAAGTTCATTCATACTGATAAAATATACACATGAATTACCGAGACCTCAATATGGTGGTTTTTTTCTTTTCTTGACCTGTTGAAACATATATAACATGGTGATTTAACATTTTATAAACAAATCACCACTCATACAAGTTGATTAGAAAGTGCAGTTAGGAGAAAATGACTAAGATGAGAGAGGTGATGCTAGAAAGCTCTTCCGATGAGAGAAGTGCATTTTCAGGTGCCAAAGACTGAACCACCGTGAAATCAGTGGATTGCAATGCTATGGCTGGACTGCAAAAGAACTGCTGCTGTATTAGGCCCGTGTTGCTATAAAACTCCCTCTCTCCTCCCTGAGGACACTTATTTGGAAGCAAGGCCTCTGGAACCGATCTCCAAGTGCATTGTGTTTTGTATCAGAAGGTGTATTGATATTGAGTATTCCAAAACTGTACACCAGCAGCATCTCCTTTGTTACTCAGGTTTGCCTCTTGTTCTTTTCCAGACGAAAATAGAAGCCTCTCGGAGCAGCAAAGCCAGTGCTAATGGAGTCTAGCTGTTCTACCAGCAAATATTTGGGCACTCCGGGATTAAAAGCTCCATTCTCTGAAGTTGTAGACTAGCCCCTTTCCCACTCCTTTGATCTGATATGGATGCTTTTTCTTTGCCTCTAAGCCAGGCTGAAGAGCATGTTGTATACAGTGCCACTCTCTTCTTTTATCTTATTCTGTGTCGTTTAACTTATTTTTTTGTAAATATGTACATAGGCTATGATTGGGAGAAGGTGTAATTTATGCAATCTTGTCAGATGTTAAGATTTGTATTTCTAAATTTTTTAGTAAAGCAGTGGTTTATTATTATTTGGGTGGTGTTTTTGTGTGTGCGTGCAAACAACTGACAAGCATCAATACTATAACAAGTACTTTTCTGTGTGGACATTATATAATTTTGGGCTTCCCAACTTAGAGGCTGACACACTTGGAATTTAAACTGATTTACAGGCTAATCCTAAACAGATGCATTTAAGCCAGAGCCACAATCACATGGATTCTTTTGGGGAAGCCATGCACTTTAAATGTATGGTGTGGAACTGACCTTAGAAGGAAGCTCTGGATGTCTCTCTTCCAAACAAGCATGCATAGGATTGCAGCTTTACCATAACTATTTTATTTTACAAAGGTGGGGTAGAATGAATGAAAATAATAACTAATTCCCATCCCTCTCTAAGCAACAACATCTGATTACTCACTGGAGGAAATTCAAAACGCTATTTGAACAGTTATTCCTACTTAGTATCACCAGAGAGCAGCAGAGGACAACATTTCTTGGAGGAGTCATCCTTGCAGATCACTGGGAAAAGAAACTATTTCCTAAGGAGAAGAACAGCAACTGTCACTGAAGGCAGTGAAAACAAACATCCAGTCCTGAGTCACTCGATGCAAGAGAGAAGTTCTGGTGATGTATATGGAATATTCTGCTGCTTCTAACGCCTTAACTGGGAGCTTAATGCATCCATTGCCTGTCTGCTTTTCAACCTGCCTTGCATGCAGAATCTTCTCTATCCGCAGCATTCTAAGGACAACCACTTTGGCTTGTAAAGCTGTTTGGAAACCTAATTTTTCCATGTTGCTGAGGAAGGTAAAACACACACATCTTCACTACTTTTAAGTTTCTTTTGTCAGTTTCTTTGGACCACACCAAAGGCCCATCTGGGCCAGCATCATGTTCTCAAACTGCTTGTAAGCAGGATATGAGCCCGGCATCCCACTCCTTTAACCTTGGCTCACTAGCAACTGGTATTCAGAGCTATACCACCTCCAGTTCTCCACCAAGCCCCCTCTCACCCATCTTGGCTCAGAGACTTCTATCGTCAGCATGTCAACACCTAGATACTGTGTTTCTCTCCAAATCTTGTGGCATCCATCTGTCACGAGAGACAATGCAGTGTGCCTTGGGGGTGAAGTTAGCAGCACTGAGGTGACCTCCACAGGATGCAGGCCTGGGCAGGGTGTATGACACATAGGCTTTACAGCACATTAGCCTCTTGGGGTTGCTGTCATGTCCCCCAGCACTTTTCTTACTTGGTCTACCTGCTCCCATTTGGGCTTTCCGAAATGGTTCACTCTCCTCCCTTAGGGAAGATTCATTCTGAACCAGACACTTTGCAGCTCCTGTCAGCTTTCCCAAAGACACCAGTTTGAAAACAGAGGCGCAGAGCCCTCCAGCCCCCTCCGGGTGGCGCTGTGGTCTAAACCACTGAGCCTCTTGGGCTTGCTGATTAGAAGGTTGGCAGTTTGAATCCCCGCTACGGAGTGAGCTCTCATTGCTTTGTCTCAGCTCCTGCCAACCTAGCAGTTCAAAAGCACACAAGCGCAAGTAGATAAATAGGTACCACTGTGGTGGGAAGGTAAATGGTGTTTCCGTGCACTCTGGTTTCTGTCACGGTGTTCCATTGCACCAGAAGTCATGCTGGTCACATGACCCGGAAAAATGTCTGTGGACAAACACCTGCTCCCTCAGACTGAAAGCGAGATGAGTGCCACAACCCCATAGTTGCCTTTGACTGGACTTAACTGTCCAGGGGACCTTTTTCACACCTGGCTGGAGTGGGTGTTAAATTGTCCCTCCTCCCAGTTCTTCTGTCCAAACTTACCTCCCCCTTTTGCCCTCCAAATGTGCAGGCGGGAAGAAAACCCTGGAACTGGGTGTTCTGATCGGAGGGCTGAGCTGGCCTGGGATTCACGGTCTCTTGAGCCAGTATCACTGCCATAAGAGCATAAGAGCATGAGGCCCAATCCAGGACCGGTTTGTTTCCCTCCACCCCTTCTACCGTGAGCGGCAGGGCTGTGGATGCAGTAGTAACTCTGCCACTCCACAAAGCTGCTTCACTTGTGTGTGTGTGAAATTTAATATTGTTCCTTTAACCTATTGGTATTACAACTGCATCTTGCAAAGGAATCAAAGCTCATCCGAATGAAGCATTATTGATTGTTTTTCAGAGAATATGATTAAAGATAAAATCAATCTATTTGTCGAAAACTAACCCAAGCCATAACAAGACAATTTTGTACACACTGCATAAATAAAGCAAACAGGAATAGACAATAAACAAATAAATCATTGAACCAACTCTAAATAAAATGGTTTTGGCAATTGTTTCAGAGAAGAAGTCGGAGGAAGCTCCTTTCTGGCATAGAGCCTGTCTACTTTCCTGGGCCCTTTCAGTAAACATTTGCAGCACTATCCCTATGCCTCTCTTGAGCAGATCATGAGTTACAGTATTTCTCACTCCATAAGGCGAGGGGGATTCAAGAGAAAAAATATGCGGCTCTTGGGGGCTTTTGCAGGGGGTGGGGGAAGTGAGAGAGCCTCATTCTGTCCCTTCCCCCACCTCCCGCAAAAGCCAGGGACAGCCACGTGAAGCCTCCTCAGGCCAGCGGGATGAAGGCTCCCCGCTGCCCTGCAGAGGCTTTGCAGGCTACCCAGAGCTGCTCAGCAGCTTGTGGGGCTGGCGGGGGCAAAGAAACTGCAGATTTTAGGGGATGAGACAGAGAGAGAGGACTAAGATTGCTGGGGGTCCCACTCCCCCTTGCCTGGCAGTCTTGCCCTCTGGTAGTTTCCTGGATGGGCCAACCCCCCCCCCCCTTTGATAATGGTCCATCTGGCTAGCCCTGCTAAACTGACTTGGCTTGGTAGCATAACTAAATCCAGTGGGTTTTGTTTGGCAAAGTTTAATCAAACCTTGATTAAATCTAACATTTACTAAATCCAGGATTTATGGAGAAGATCTAGGGGAATCTGTTCCCTGCCCCCACAAGCCCACAGGATGTTGCTCTAATGCAATTGCCTGCCTTCAATTAGGGATGAAGGAGGAATTCAATTTAGTTTGCATTTAAAGCCAAACCTACCTAATTCACACTTTCTGAAATAATACTGAACTGAAAACATCCTTCAAAATCCACTCTTCTTTGGATTTTGCAGTGCAGTAACTTGTAAAAAAATTTGTATATTAGAGGAACGTGTGCATAAAATGCACATATAAGTTATAGCAACATATGAAAATGCATTATGGTATATTAGGGAGAATTGCTTTGCAAAAAGAGTGCCTATTAGGCAAAGTTATGTACAAACATGTGTATATTAAAAGAAATTCACACTAAAATGTGGACAAATTCTCATGAGGACTTTTTTTGGGGGGGGGGTGGAATTCACAAACTGAGGTAGAAATGTGGAGAACTGAACTGAAAAATGAGAAACTGGGAGAAACCAAAATTGACAAATTTACATGCACTGGATCCCGCTGTTCCTTTTCTTCTCTTCGGTGAGCAGGAACAAACAATAAACAACATAAGATAGAATAATAGAATCTTGGAAGGGATCCAAAGGTCATCCAGTCCAGCCCCTGCAATGTGAGAATCTCAGCTGCAGCATCCATGACAGATGGCCGTTCAAACTCTGTTTAAAACCTCCAAAGAAGAAAAGTCCACCAACTTCTGAGGGAAACCATTCCACTCTCAAACAGCTCTTGCAGAAAACTTCTTCCTGATATTGAGTCAGAATCTCCTTTCTTGTAACTTGAAGCCATTGGTTTGAGTTCCACCCTCCAGAGCAGGAAAAAACCAGCTTGCTTCCTCTTCCATGCGCTGGCAGAGGAAGGGCGGGGAGCGCACCGCCCCCGGCAGCGCAACCCGCCCCCCTGTGCCAGAGCATGAAGCTCCGCCACTGCTTCCATGTGACAGACCCTGAGTATTTGAAGATGGCTATCATATCTCCTCTCTTCCCCCCTTTTTAATAAAGGTTTTTATTAATTTTCAATACAATATACATATAATACCATATCTAAAGTTTATTACAAATTATATATTATGGACTTCCTTCAGCTTATCTGCCAATCATCCATAATTAAATTTTAGTTACGCATTTCCTAAATTTAATACTGCCTTTTTATATACCTTCCCAATCTTATTTTCTTTTTTACAGTACACCTCAACCTTTCACAGAGCTTCTTGAAATCCCACAAACGTTGTTTGTTCATCACATGTATTTTTCAGATACTCTACAAATTTTCCCCAGTCCTCGATGAACTTATGGTCTTGTTGATATCTAATCTTCCCAGTTAATTTGTCCAGTTCTGCATAGTCCATCATTTTCATTCTCCATATCTCCTCTCAGTCTCCTCTTTTCCAGGCTAAACAAACCCAGCGCTCCTCATAAAGCTTAGTTTGCAGACCCTTGACCATCTTGGTTGCCCTCCTCTGCACACCTTCCAGCTTGTCAACATCCTTCTTAAACTGTGGTGCCCAGAACTGGACACAGTATCCCATGTGTGTTTTGACCAAGGCAGAATAGAGTAGTACTATGACTTCCCATGATCTGGACACTATGCTTCTGTTGATGCAGCCTAGAATAGCATTAGCTTTTTTTGCTGCTGCATCACAATGTTGACTCATGTTAAGCTTGACCCCTAGATATATTTTTGCACAGATAAAATCAGCCAAATATAACCATGAACACAAAATTATATGTCTGGGTAGGTTTGTAGATATTTATTTATGCATTATTTGTACCGATAGCCTCACCCTTTGCCAAATCATCCCAGGGTAGGTTACCACAACATCAGAGTGGAGAACATGGGCTTCTGCCTCCCACTCAGTCCATCTGCCTCAGTGCTGCTGGCATTCGCTGGCAGTGAGTCCGCAGGGTTTCAGACTGAATCTCTCCCAGCCCTTCCTGAAGATCACAGAACAAAAGGAATGAAGACATCCACTCCATCAAATACTTGAGAGGTATCTTGACCAGGCATTTAGCAGGCATCTAAACTGCTATAGTGGAGGTGCCTGCCTCAGGATAATAGGTTGCCACCTATTTTGTCAGCTGAACATTCACTTCTTAAGTTTTTCTTCTTCTATGCCCTCTCTTGCCTCCCCATTGGAGTCTCTTCTCAACCATCTTAACGGCAAAGGTTTAAGGGCAGAGACCTTGAATACAGAAAGGGGGGGAGCTGCAACAAGCTCTGCACATCTGTCCACCTTCCCCTCCCTTCACAACCTCTGCAATGCTCCGAGCCTCACGGTACCTTGAAGATAACATAAGAAGAGCTGGATCACCTAGTGCAGCATCCTCTTCTCTGACCAACCTGCACAGTGCAGGTCAAACCTAGAGATGGTGGGGCCTTGGCCCCCCACTCTCAGTAGGCGCAGGAACGGGTGGGCAACCGGTGGTCTGGGGGGGCTTGGTTCCACTTCAGACATCCTCTGCAAGCAATCAGTTCGGACCACGGGCAAGAGTTCTATAACTCCCATGAGAGAGAACCTGGTGGCAGAGAGGGGGGTGGGCAGTAAGGGGGTCCTTATTCAACTTTCTCTCTGGCCACTGCCAGCTTTGGCCCTGTCCAACCGGCCACCCTGCGTTACAAGAAAACACCAGGGCAACTGGCGTGGGTTAAAGAAAAATAAAATGCATTTGGTTGAGCAATCATTTCAGTTCACAAGCATAATTAAGAACTGGAGTACAAAACCTTACGCAGATGAACACTCTTCCTTGACAAGGGCATTAAAAAAATTGGAAGGGAACCATTCTCAGGAATTCAAATCTGCAAAATAAGCCGATCATTAGTGGGCGGCATAATGAAACGTTTTCTGTCCAGGCAAAACTTCAAAAGGTTCTGCCTGCTCCGTGCCGGCAGCCGTAGTCTGAAGCATCAAAGCTTGGAGCACGGGGCTGCCCCTTCCAGGGGGTTCCAGCCAAGTAGAAATGAACAACATGGGCTTGAACTTCCGAACTCTTCCAGGCCAATGTGAATTTTTAGCCCCTGACAGAGAACAATTCAGCAGGAAGGGTGAAAGGGCACATATCTGAACCCCCCCCCCAAGTTCCCTGCACATAGAAAACAACCCCTTCGTTTCCCTGATTCAGAAATACCGTGGAGCAGGGAGCCTGGAAATACCGTGGAGCAGGGAGCCGGGAGCTGTGGGTCCAGCAGTGGAGCAGCTCAGGCAGAGAGCTTCCACTGCAGGCTCCACATCTTCCAGGTCTCAGCCAGTCCCTGATCCTTGCAGGTGCTTCCCTCTCCTCCAAGCTTCACTGGCAGCTAAGCAGGTACTCTAGGGGCAGCCAGAACTTCTGACTTGGTCCGCCAGCCCCTCTGCTCCTGTGCCCTGAGCATGATGGCGGGGGGGGGGGGGGTTGGTCTGAAATGGCAAAGCTGACCGGAAAGCTCAGGAACCAAGATGACAAAAACTTCAAGAAAGAATGGGGAAAATTTGTAGTTTATTTATGAGACCACTGTAAGCAGATGAAAACATTAGCAGGATTTTAACAACATTTGTAATGTAAGAAACATTATGGACAATATGGAGGGATACAAAAGATGGATTATGAAATAATACACACTTGAAAATGTTGACAATAGAACCCATGGAGGAGGTGGTGGGAAGTTTGGAGATTCAGAGAAATCTCTAAATATGGTTACCGGTATGTATTTGGTACTGTTATAACTTTACACTTGTAAAATCAAATAAAAATTATTTCAAAAAGAAGAAGAGAGAATCAGCCAGGAATCTGTGGCTGGTGTGGAGACATCTGCTCCTCAGCTGCAGAAGTCTAATCCAGCAGCTCCTCTGAGCCCCTGGCAGTGTGGGCGTGCAGGGATGGCAACAGCAGGTGGTGAAAGGGTGTCCCTGGGCCCCCCGCTCTCTTCACTCACTCACAGCCAGGACTCCTCTCCCCACTTTCCCATGGTGGCAGCAGACCCGGGTCTCCTTCACTTGGCAGAGCGGAAGAGCAAAGGTGGTCCAGGACAGAGCAAGGGAGGGAGGCAAGGGGGCGGAGGGCTGCGAGGGGACACAGTGAAGCCATAAAAGGGAGGGAAAGGAGCGACTGGGAAGAGGCTCCAGAGTGGCTCACCTCAGGCTGCGCCAGGCTGAGCACCCGCTTTGGAGAACTCCTCTTACTCTTCTTCTGAGGAGGCCCCAGGGCCCAGGTTTGAGCAGGGCTGAATGCCGGCAACGAGAACTCGGCCTAATCTCCCTCGCAGGCCATTTGTCTCTGCCATTTGCTCCCAAGCGCACACAGAACCCAGCCTGAAATGGAATGCTCCAGTAACATTGCAGTGTGTGGCTTTCAGGCTAGGGGTTCTTCCAAATGTTCCTAATCTGACTGAGCATTCATCCTGATTTGTGGGTAGATTAGATGGCATTGACTATTTAAGGAGCACTTAGCTTGATGTTTTTGTGGGGAGGTTAGAAGACCTTGCATCAAAGCAAGCATGATCTCATACTTCCCAGCACATTTCCCCTATGACTCTCCTTATTGCAAACATCCCAAACTTTGGGGGAAGTGGGTTTGTTGCGCAAGAACTCCCAGTCAACTATAATTTACTATTATGAGATTAAATGGCACCTGGCAATAGCAATGGTCTGGCAGTGCCTTAGCTCAGTGGCAGAGAATCCAGGTGCTTGATCCCATCCCTGTCATCTCCAGGGAGAGCTGCTGCTGGCCAGAGCAGACTATACTGAACAAGATAGGCGATTGGTCTGACCTGGTATAAGACAGTGTCCGATGTTCCTAAGCAGCCTGAGCCACTGCTCTAGTTTTAACTCCTACGTCTTATTTTACTGCTTGTGTTTTCCACATTTCTATAGAACATTTGCAAGTAAATAGTATTTCCGCAGCTAGCAGACTTTATTTTCTCAGTCAAGCTTTTTGTTTCCCTACTGAAACTTTTGCTAAAGAGCCCAACAACCCAGACAATCGTCTGTAGAGATTCATCTCCTTCCTCTTCCCATGAACAGGAGTGGAGGCATCAACATTTCCAACATGTGGGCATAAACGGTGTAGGCAGCTCCTGCTTTTTATTTCCTTTGCCACCCTCTCTTTGATTTATTTTACATTCACATCTTAACATTCCCAGCCCACGGGCAAAGGATTTAATGGCTATTTGGAAAGGCAACATTTTTGTCTCTGTCTGGAAGCTCAGTTTCTCCTGATGTTGAATTCTTAGAAACCTAAGAATTACAAACACAGGGTGGAACATTGATGGACAAGAACTCATAAAGTTTCTCAAAACTTTGCCATCCTCCCTAAGCCAAACGTTAAGGCCACATCCACTCTATAAATTGAAAGCACTCTCAGTCCACTTTAAGAGTCATGTCTTCCTCCACAAAGAATCCTGCAAACTGTCCTTCGTTAAGGCTCTCCTAACAACTCTTGGCATCCAAGAGTTTCCAGGAACCTTTGTGGGGTGGGGAATGATTCCTAGGGTAGAATAAGAGTGCTTTAAATGCATGGTATGGGTGTGAAATGTGACTCAGGCACAGGACCTTTCACTTATTTATTCTGAAAATCTACCCCACACAAGATTCTCAAGGCAGCCTATAAAACTCACACATGGACACATAACCAACATCTCCCTGTCCTCTGGCTGATGGTTAGGGCTAGATCTTGAGTGCCTCTGGGGCTGCAGTACCAAGGCAACTGGTGGTTGGAGCAGAGTGTTATTTCAGGCAGGAAGTGAAAGATCTATTACAGGGGTCAGCAAACTTTTTCAGCAGGGGGCCGGTCCACTGTCCCTCAGATTTGTGGGGGGCCGGACTATATTTTGAAAAAAAATATGAACAAATTCCTATGCCCTACAAATAACGCAGAGATGCATTTTAAATAAAAGCATACATTCTACTCACATAAAAACACACTGATTCCTGGACCATCCGCGGGCCGGATTTAAAAGGTGATTGGGCCAGATCTGGCCCCCAGGCCTTAGTTTGACTACCCATGATCTATTATATCAGGGGTCCTCAAATTACAGCCCATGGGCCAAATCCGGCCCGCCAGGGTTCGGAACCCAGCTCGCCCAGTGAGGGACAGGGTGAGCAGGCGGGGGGGGGGGCGGGCTGCGTGTCTCCAGGTTCTCATAACAGAGGCACTGCGCTTCCTTCGCGGTTGTGTGTGGGCGCCTGGCTGGGTGGTGTTTGCGGGGCTCCTGCCCGCGTCTCTTAATTGCCAGCACTGCCACCGCCACCCTGATTTCCTGATGTTCCCAACCTGGTGCAAGCACAGGCGCCGACTCCATGGGGCCTGAGGGGGCCCAAGCCCCCTCAAAAATTCGTTTGGGGGGGCTCCGCCCCCCCCAATAATTTAAGAAAGTAAGGGGAAATGTCTGCGTGTTATTGAGCGAATGTGTGGGCAAAAATAGGCAAAAATAAGGCAAAAATAAGATCAGGCGGTCGGGCGGAGGGAAGGCAGAAGCTGCTGCTTTCCTGCATTCTGCCTCAGGGTCTTACTGCCCACCCGCTTCTGTTGCTGCGTTTGCTCAAACTCAACAAAGAGCAGGGAATCCCCTGCCCTCCTGGCAAGCAGAGGGTTAAGGAAAGGATCGAGTCCTTCCTTCTAATTCTTTACTAGTCACACTGCGTGCAGGCTCCAGCCCACCACCTCCTCCTCTCCGTGCTCTAGGGACTCGCAGGTGGGAGAGAGAGAGAGAGGGCTGGCTTGGGGGGGGGACTTTTGTCTTCCTTTCCACCCCCCCACCCCGTTAAACTCCTCCCCTGCATTCTTAGCCAGCTGCTTCTCCGCACACCCCTCTTGTGCTTCTTGTCCCTTCTGTGTTTTTCCTTCCCTCCCCATTTAAAACGTGGTGACAAAGCACGGATCCACATGGATCCTCAGGATTTTTGCATTGGGTCACCCCAAATTCACCATCAGATAACATAGCATGTCCATGGCTACAGCCTGCACCAAAAAAATCACACACCCACTGTGGCCTGGGGCCACAATGGTGCAAAAACGTGGTTACAAAGCACGGATCCACATGGATCCTCAGGATTTTTGCATTGGGTCACCCCAAATTCACCATCAGATCACATAGCATGTTCATGGCTACATCTTGCACCAAAAAAATCACGCACCCACTGTTGCCTAGGGTCACAGTGGTGCAAAAACGTGGTTACAAAGCACGGATCCACATGGATCCTCAGGATTTTTGCATTGGGTCACCCCAAATTCACCATCAGATCACATAGCATGTCCATGGCTACATCTTGCACCAAAAAAATCACGCACCCACTGTTGCCTAGGGTCACAGTGGTGCAAAAACGTGGTTACAAAGCACGGATCCACATGGATCCTCAGGATTTTTGCATTGGGCTACTCCAAACTCACTGTCAGATATTAAAAATCTTTATAAAATAGAGAATTAAATACATACAGAATGTTAAATTTTCAGTTTCGAAATATTAGTACTAGTTTAGTACTGTATTTCTATATTACTAAAGTACTGTATTAGTTATTTTCAAATACTTAAATATTTTTAGGGTGTAAGACCCAATTAAAGCCCGTTATTTACATACAGTATTACAGTATTTACATACAGTATTAGGCATACTGTATTAACTTTATTAACTGTATTAAAGCATTAACTTTGAGATATTATTTTTATTTAATGAACCCTCAGCCTTATTCAAAGTAAGCTTAAATTAGCTATTTCACTTATTAATCAAAGTGCTATTACTGTGCGACAGCAATATTTTATGTTTTATTCTTTTAATTATAGTTTAGGATTTATTTAAATATCATTTCAGTCTTTTCAGAGCTATATATTCACTGCTCTGTAATAGTCTATAAGCATAATTGTTACTGTAAATTAAATTAGCTTTTTACGAAAATACCGTGCGTGTTTATGTTTTGTTTCTTTTTTCAAAGCCAAAAAGTGTTTCAGGCTTGTCGAGTTTCCCGGAGTGTGGAGTTATAGAGAGTCGAGTTTTCGGGGTTCTAATGTTGATCATATGACTCTAAAATACTTTTGAAAAACTTTAAAACTCACTAATTTTCATCTAAAATTTAGAAAACTTCCCGGGGCAGGACCCCGGTATGGGCCCCCCCAATATTTTTTATAAGTCGGCGCCCCTGGGTGCAAGGGAAGCTCTTGGGTGCCTGCGCTGCCTCCTGCGTGCCAAGGAGCTATGCGCGCCCCACACCTCCACATAGTAAGTTGCATCTTGCCCAGCAGGGGTAGGGGGTGGCAGGGGAGCAGGAGGAGATCCACGCGACGAAAGTCCAGGATGATGCAGGATTGTCCCACATTTCAGTGTGGTCCCAATAAAGGCATGGCCCAGATATTGGGATCCTAACTATGTCTACTCTGAAGTAAGTTCCATTGCTGAGTAAGTGCCTGCAGGATTGCAGCCTTCAAATGAGACTCTTAAAGCTCCAATACTCACTTATCTGGCAAAAAGCCTCACTGAATTCAGTGGGATTTACTTACGAGTAGACATGTATAGTATTGCTCTACTTTGCTTTGAGCAGCCTGTGATACTCTTGAAGAAATAGCTGGAAGTGTCACTTCCAATCTCCATTATTTCAATAACTTGCCTCCTGTGAACAACAATAGTTCAGTCACCTGGAGGCTGTAAGTGGCTGCTGTAATATGACAGAGGGTTGCAAATAATCTCTCCCCTGCCTTAGCAGGCTTTCTCTTTTAACTGTTGCAGAACAGGCAGAAATATAACAGGTGCAGCTCTTTGCATCACACTGCAAATCTCCAACTAGATCCAGACTAACCGATGAACACTTGCATCACTTGCTACGACTAGCAGTGACAAATATGGAACTGGATATTGACCATTAGCCAAAAGCAGGCCCATACTTCCCATTGAAATAATTATAACCTCTGGTTGCAAACGGGATCCATTCTGGAGCAACCTGAATGGAATGCAACCCACGTCTGCGCGTCTGCACACGCACAGGTTGCGATTCACCACTTCTGCTCATGGTGTCATTTTGTGCATCTGTGCATGCGCGAGCAGCGAAACCCAGAAGTAACCCTTTCCGGTACTTCCGGGTTGCCACAGGACACTAAGAGAGTCTGTGTACTGGTCCAGTAAACGCTTCCGCTGCGCAACCAGCAACAGTTCTCTTTGCAGAGTATTAATTAAGTCCAGTGCAGAGATTCTTGTTGCAGTACAAGCTTCAGAGTCTCAGTAGCAAAGAAATAACGACACAGGGAAGCCTGTCTTTCCAAAGACAGGTTTATTGCAGACAGATAACAGAAACACCTCCGGAGCTTTCAGACATTTTTGCTTCACGCCCTGCAGGCAGAGAAAACAAACACTCTTTATATACTGAGCAACTTAACAACTTAACGAGCTTGACTACTTAAAGTCACATGACATTGCTAACTTGCCAGCGTCTTAGGTTTCACACCCTAACACCCCCTCTTGCTGGCAATACAAAA
The DNA here is from genome assembly GCF_964106915.1 of Podarcis gaigeae. Lineage (NCBI taxonomy): Eukaryota > Metazoa > Chordata > Lepidosauria > Squamata > Lacertidae > Podarcis > Podarcis gaigeae. The sequence goes on along the minus strand of NC_139692.1, from coordinate 1,344,507 downwards.
ACAAAATTACTTCAGACCCATTTCTTCACAAAAGTTTTCATGCCGCTGAAACCCAAGCGGTTTTGTAAAACCATCAGCTTGATTTTCATGACTGGGACAGTAATTTAATTTAACAATTCCTGCTTTTACCGTTTGACAAACATTTTGAAAGCGGATATCCAAATGTTTTGTACGACCTTTAAACTGCCCATTTTGTGCTAACTTAAGACACGGTTGATTATCACCCCATACAGTGATTGGAGTGATGGCCTTTTCATACATCTCTTGTGCCAAGCATTTGTAAAATTCTAGATCTCTACATAACTCAGATAAGGCACAGAACTCAGCTTCTGTTGACGACAAAGCAATCAGGTTCTGTTTCTTGGATCTCCACCCAATCAGAGAGTTACCAAATTTTATTACACAGCCAGACACTGATTTTCTATCCTTTAAATTTGCCCAATCACTATCTGCCCAACAAGTAATCTGTGCTTGTCCTTCAGAATATAATTCAAGGCAAAAATCTTTGGTGTATTGTAAGTATCTTAACACTCTTTGAATTCCTTTCCATGCATTTACACTAGGTTTTGAAGCTTCTCTGCTGAGTAAGTTAACAGCGTAAGCAATGTCTGGTCTACTCCATTGCGAAAGATGAAGTAAGCTTCCCAGTGCTGACTGAAAGATTTCAGCACTCTTGAATTCAGCACTATCCTTGAACTCATTGTCTTTTACAAAACCCATTTCCATTGGTGTTCTAACACCTGCACACTCTGTCATGCCAAACTTTTTCAACATTTGCAATATCTTGCCTTTTTGATTCAGTAGAAAACTGCCATTTTTGGTCCTATCTATCTGAACACCAAGATAGACCTTTACATCACCAAGATTCTTAACTTTGAAGTGTTTATTTAACTCTTTGGCTAGTTTTTTTACTTGTTCTTGTGTCTTTGAAGTATAAATCAGGTCATCTACATAAACAAGCAAAGATTCTTGAGCATCTCCTGAACCTCTGAAATATAAGCAATTGTCAGCCTTGCTCCTGCTAAAACCAATGCCTACCAAAACGTCATTCAAACACTCATTCCAATTATGAGCAGATTGCTTGAGTCCATAAATAGATTTATGTAGTTTCCATACCTGATTTGATTTACCAACTTTCAACCCTGGCGGTAGCTCCATATAGAGCTCTTCAGCCAAGTCTGAATGAAGATAGGCTGTAGAGACATCAAATTGATTCACTTTGAACCCTTTCTGAGCAGCAACTGTTAATAGTGCCCGTAGGGTTTCACTCCTTGAAGTGGGCGCATAGACGTCAGAATAATGTAACCCCTCTCTTTGCGTAAAACCTCGAGCTACAAGCCTTGCTTTGTACTCTGGTTTCCCCATCGCTGTTGTCTTTATCCTGTACACCCACCTACAACTTACTGCCTTGGTACCTTCTGGCAGTTTGGTGATGGAAAACACACCCAGTTCTTTCATAGAATTCAACTCTTTTTGCATGGCCTCACGCCACCTACTGGCCTCCTCCTGGGGTAATTGCTCAACCTCCTCAAAACTTTCAGGTTCGCAATTTGCCAAACCAGCCCAAACACTAATAGCTTGGTACCTTTCAGGAGGTATACCTTTGTTGGCACGCTTGGAACGCCTTAACAGTTCCTGTGATGTTCCTTCAGTTTCCCCCTCTGACCCAGAATCACTAGTCGTCACCTGTTTGTCACTAGTAGTTGAAGAACTTTCTGATTCTGACTTTACACGTCTCTCTTGCTGTACAGGTGAACTTTTAGAGCTAGAAGATTCTGACTTTACAGACTTGGGTGAACTAAACGATTTCTCACCCTTGTCCTCAGACTCAAATTCCTCAGCCTGTTCTGGAACTAATACCTGCCCTGGGGCCTGAGTTTCATTGTTACTGTTCACCACGTCAAATAGTATGTCAGGATTTCCATGAATTTTATTCCAACCATCCTGTTCACAAAATTCCGCACTTCTGCTGATTGTGATTTTTGTTTGATTGCCTTCTACATTCACAAATCTCCAACCTTTTGTGTTTGCTTGATAACCACAGAAAAACATTTATTTAGATCTAGGATCGCCTTTCCTACGTTGTGCCCTAGGCACCAGCACATAAGCACGACATCCAAAAACTCTTAGATGATCAATTTTTGGTTTTTCCCCAAATAGCATGAAGTAAGGAGTGTTGCCTACTGTGCTATTGTACACTCTGTTAAAAGTATAATTCGCATACAGTGCAGCCTCAGCCCAAAACCGCTGTGGAAGTCCAGAATCAAACAGCAAAGCAGCAATGGCTTCCTGTAATGTTCGAAATTTTCTTTCAGCAACTGCATTCTCCTGTGGTGAATAGGGATTAGTAAGTCTATGAACTATACCTTTCCTTTTTAACCACGTCTCCAGCGTGTGGTTCACATATTCCCCACCACGATCTGATTGTATTTTACGCACCCTGGTGTCAAATTTACATTCGACTTCTTCAATCCAATCCATCAGGATGGAAGCTGCTTGCGATTTTTCTTTCAGAAAGAAAACCCAACTAGCCCTTGAAAAATCATCCACCAAAATTTGCATAAATCTCGCACCTCCAAGCGATTTGACTGGCATAGGGCCACACACATCTGTGTGCACAAGTTCAAAGGGTTTCTTGCTTACTCTGTCAGATCTAGGATAGTTACATGTCTTAACCTTAGCATGTTTACAAGCACAACAATCCAGAAAATTTGGACAGGGTTTAATGTTACACTCCTCAGCTAAATCTGGCATCTTGCTTACATACTTAAAGCATATATGAGCTAACCTTCTGTGTAGTAGATGTGCACAACCTGTATGAGGAGCCTTATTTACACACTTAGCTTGCGCTTCACCTGTTGAACATCTACCTGCTGCTAACTGCTCTTCATCCAAAACAAAAAGCCCATCTTCACAGGGAATTTTAACTAGCTCCTTCCCCTGTTTCGAAATGGTGCACACATCATTTTCAAACTCAACCTTAAAACCACTTTTTACCAGGCATGACACACTCAAAAGTCCATTCTTCATTCCTGGAAGAACAAAGACAGGAAGGTTAGTTTGCAAACAATTAACATAAATTGTGCCTTTAAGGTTCATCTCTCGTTTACTATTGTCTGCTATAGTCACAGTTTTTGCAACTGGCAATGTCTTGCAGTTCTTCAAGCTGCCACTAGATGTCGCTGGAACTAAACTGTGACTGGCTCCACTGTCAATTATCCACTTCAAGGTTTGTTGGCTCCTTTTAGGACTCTGTTGTGCTGCCATTGCAGATAGTCCCTTATCAGCACCTGCTCCCCCTCTGGATCGTTGATTCTTGTAGCTCTCACTTCGTCTTCCCCTGTAGCTCCGGAAACTGACCTTGGACTGTTGAAATTCCTGTTGCTTTTCAGGACACTTTGCTATCAAATGAAACCTGCTGCCACATCGAAAACATGACTTGCTGGCCATAGCAGACACTTGTGAGGCTTCCTTACAGCTCTGCCTGCTAGTTCCCCCACGCTCTATGGTGGCTCTATGGTGAATTCGCCTAAGAGCTTCCCAAATTTCAAATGCAGACCTTAAATTTTCCACATGAGGTAATTGGGAATCGTCTATCGATACCATCAACATGCATCTAGCTTTAGTGTCCATTTTATCATGTTCCCTGTTCTGAGCATGTGCAGCAGCCTCTTGCTCTGCTGTGGCATCTGCTGCAACAGCCACAAACGGCTTTCACCTCTGGACATAGTCAGCCAACACTTCTTTGGCTTCCAACCAGACTTGAGCCCTCTTAGACCACTGCACGTAATTAGCAGAGTTCAACTTTGTAAAGGGAACCTGGAAATTTTCCACTGCCATTCTTGGGGTCGGCTGCTACTCCCTCTGTGTGCCCTTGCTTCTCTTTCCCCTTGGGATTTGTTTTACTCACTTTTCAGACGCCTCCAGCCTCCTCTGAAGCCTTTTAAACTTTTTTCCCTCCGTCTCTTCACTAGCAACCTACCACCGTCCTCTGTTTTTATTAGCAAAACAAAAACAGAACGGGAGGTCAAGCTAGCCTTTTGCAGCTAATGAAGCTGTAAATCTTCACTTACGCAGCTCTCTCAACTTTCTGCAGCCTCTCAGTTCCTTTAAGAGCTGGATTTACGACCAAGCCGGTCTTCTCTCATCCGAAAGCTGCTTTCACTTTCTCTGCACACAATACAGCTGTAGAAACGTAGAAGGAGCCATAACCTAAGAGAGTCTGTGTACTGGTCCAGTAAACGCTTCCGCTGTGCAACCAGCAACAGTTCTCTTTGCAGAGTATTAATTAAGTCCAGTGCAGAGATTCTTGTTGCAGTACAAGCTTCAGAGTCTCAGTAGCAAAGAAATAACGACACAGGGAAGCCTGTCTTTCCAAAGACAGGTTTATTGCAGACAGATAACAGAAACACCTCCGGAGCTTTCAGACATTTTTGCTTCACGCCCCGCAGGCAGAGAAAACAAACACTCTTTATATACTGAGCAACTTAACAACTTAACGAGCTTGACTACTTAAAGTCACATGACATTGCTAACTTGCCAGCGTCTTAGGTTTCACACCCTAACAGACACAACCTGAAAAGACATAACCCGCAGTGTTCACAACCCGAGGTATGACTGTATTGTAATTCCCCCCTGTTTTTTGTGCACTACAAATAAAATATGTGCAGTGTGCATAGGAATTCATTCATTTCCCCCAAAAAACTACAGTCCGGCCCTCAACAGTGAACTGGCCCCCTGTTTAAAAGGTTTGAGGACCCCTGTATTCGATAGACATCTGACAATGGCAAAACTAGCCAAGCATCAATATGCAACTCTGGGAGACTTCTAACATATATAAAAACACAATAAAACATTTATAAAAACCTTCCCTAAACAGGGCTGCCTTCAAATCTCTTCTAAAGTTGGTATTATTACTTATCTCCTTGGCTCGGGGGCTGCATAACTCCAGACCCTTCAACATTTATCCTAAGGAAAAGTGGGACATTCCGGGCTCAAAGCAGAAACCAGGACGGCTTTCAGTAAATCTGGGAATGTCCCTGGAAAACAGGCACACCTGGAGAGTCTGCAGTTGGAGTGCAGTTGAATAGAATATTGTGGGGGCCCAGGTAAGCCCCGCCCTGCAGAATTGATCACATGACACAGTGCACACACACCATTTGAGTGGGAATGCCCATCAACATTGTGGGGGCCTGGCCCCCTCAAATATTTTATTGTGTGACAAATGTTGGACAGAGGTAAAGAAAGACCTAGAAATATGGTCGAATCTGAAGCTTTCCTTGTTAGGCCAAATCGCTGTGATCAAAATGAATGTTTTGCCAAGAATGTTATTTCTGTTTCAGACATTACAGATTGTGGATAAACTAGATTGTTTCAAGAAGTGGCAGAAAGATATATCTAGATTTGTCTGGCAGGGCAAAAAGCCCAGAATAAAATATAAGATATTAACAGATGCAAAAGATAGAGGGGGGTTTGCCCTGCCGGACTTAAGACTTTATTATGAAGCAGCAGCTTTCTGCTGGTTGAAGGACTGGCTACTTCTTGAGAACACAGATATCTTGGATCTGGAAGGATTTGACAATAGGTTTGGCTGGCATGCTTACATATGGTACGACAAGGCTAAAGCTCATAAAGGTTTTAAAAATCATGTGGTTAGGAAAGCACTATACAATGTTTGGATTCGATATAAGGATTTGTTGGAAAGCAAAACCCCTAGGTGGTTATCACCAATGGAGGCTATAGAAGTGAAGAAACTTAATATGGAACCTAATTGGCCAAAATATTCTGAAATCTTAGAACAAGAAAGTGGCAAATTTAGATTAAAGAGACTTGAAGAAATAAAGTCCAAGGTAAGAGACTGGCTCCATTATTATCAAATAATGGAGACCTTTAAACAAGACAGGAAAATTGGCTTTCAGGTGGAGAAATCCAAATTAGAAACAGAACTGTTAGAACCCAATACTAAGAATCTATCAAGAATGTATAATTTGTTGCTGAAGTGGAATACAATAGATGAGACAGTCAAATCAGCTATGATTAAATGGGCACAGGACATCGGTCATGATATCATGTTTGCGGACTGGGAACAGTTATGGACCACCGGTATTAAATTTACGGCATGTAATGCCTTAAGAGAAAACATTATGAAAATGATTTATAGGTGGTACATGACCCCAGTCAAGCTTGCAAAGATCTACCATTTGCCCAATAACAAATGTTGGAAATGTAAGGAAGCTGAAGGTACTTTTTTTCACCTTTGGTGGACCTGCCCAAAGATTAAAGCCTTCTGGGAAATGATTTATAATGAAATTAAGAAGGTACTTAAATGTACATTTCATAAGAAACCAGAGGCATTTCTCTTGGGCATGGTTGGCCAGTTGGTGTCAAGAAAGGACAGGACTTTTTTTATGTATGCTACCACAGCAGCAAGGATACTTCTAGCAAAGTATTGGAAGACGCAAGAATTACCCACACTGGAAGAATGGCAGACGAAAGTGATCGATTTTATGGGACTGGCAGAAATGACCGGCAGAATCCGTGACCAAGAGAAAGAGACGGTGGAGGAAGATTGGAAGAAGTTTAAAGTTTATCTCAAGAACTGTTGTAAAATTGATGAGTGCTAAAATGTTAAGGGGAAAGAAGATGCAGAATTGCAGCTGAAATTGTTTGATAAATTAAGATGAAATTGAGGAAAAATAAGTTATAAATATAAACTGGACTAAGGGGTTGCTGTAAAATAAGGATGCAGAGAGGGGGAGGTATGGGGAAGTCCATGAAAGAAGGTTTATGAAAAGGAGGATATGGAAATATACATGTTTGTATGTGTTTGTTTTGTTTGTTTTAAAATGAAAAATCAATAAAAATTATTATAAAAAAAAATCAAATATTTTATTGTGGGGGCCGAAGCTCCCACAGCCCCCAGGAACTGGCTCTTATGTGGGGTGGGCAATACTGAGCTCTAAGGACCAAGGGCAGCTTCCTATGTTCCTGGGTTATACTTTTCAAACATCAAGAGCTGCGGGACACCAAGTCAGACCCTCTTGAAGGCATCAGGTCTGGCGATTAACTCTCCAAAGGCTCTTCTTCTCCAGCCATGCGCTGCTCTGTTTCTTTTTCTCCCGCTGTGGATTTCCCCGAGTTCAAACTGAGGTCTCTGTGTGTTTTCCTTCTCTTTCTCTTGAGAGCCGCACTGGGGAGGGAGGAAGTCTTTGAGGCCTGGCTGTGTGTTCTCTGGAGTGAGATGATTCAGCAGCTGCCTTTGGGAACAAGCTAAGTAAGGAGAGGAGCCAGAACCAGATTGCTAAGCAGCCCTGAAGGAGATGCCCTTCCTCAAGGCCAGCTCCTACTATTGGGCAGAGTGAGGCAGCCAATTCAGGCAGTGGATGTCAGCACACCAACAATGAATCCTCCTTAAGCTGGCCTGCTACATCCAGACTGGGGTCTAAACCACTGAGCCTCTTGGAGTTTTGGCGTTCCCCTAAAACCCCAATCCGTGTAACTATTGCACATAAGGGACTTGCTCTAGCCCCTTGGTTATTATGGTTGCCCTTTTTTGTTTGTTGAGGAACAGCTGCATGTCCATCCCCAAGCCTGTTACACCTCACTGTGAATGCACCTGTGGAAAATGGCCAGTAATGAAGCTCTCCTGACTAAAAGCTTTGCTACTTTTGGCTGATATTCCAAGTGAGGGTTCAGGTCTGCATGGTCACCTTTAGACCATCAGTGTTTTGCAGGAGGAATTAAAACGTGCCATGGAAATTAAAGTATGCACAAATAAAGTGCATTAAGGTGCTCTGTTGCCCTGGTAGAACAAATCCACCTTAAAAAACCACAGACTTTTTGCAGTTAAGAAAGTGAAATGCACCAGAAAGTGTGGGATAAACAAACCATGGACATAATAACCTCCCTCTAAACAGCTGAAACTTCTGCACAAGGAGATCATGCTGGATACAGAGGCTGCGCCGAGGAGCCCCTGGTGCCCTTCCAAGGATGGCTGTAAGTTGCAAGGCAGAGTTGCTCCCTTTTGCAGGCACAGAAGGTGAGGCTGATAGTGATCCACAGGCTAAGGCACATATGCACAGGAAAATAAAGGGAACCACAAGAACACGATAAGTGGTAGAGTCTTTGCTCCAGCCTATCATGAATGGGGACAATGTTTAACTCCAGTGCTTTTTTTCTAAATGTTTACGGGTACTCTCATTTTGACTCAAGAAAATCACAATTTTATAGTTCAAATTGGGAAAAATAAATACAGTAAATGGAAAAAGTACAAAGATTCACAAAATGTTTAGGGGTATGCATCCCCCAGAAAAAAGCACTGTTTAACTCTAGCAATGTGAATTACTATAATCTTAGCTATAAAACTATAAAGCAAAAAAGTACAAGCCAAGGCAGTTTCCCACACTCCAGTGTGTTGCATATAAAATGAAACAGCGCTCAGGCGTTGCTTTCAGCTAGGACTTGATTTTTTTGGTTTGGATATGACTGTGATTAAAACACGCTATTCTGGATCTGCCAAATGCTGAAAGAGCAATGATTTGGTTGTTTTTTTCTACAGCTTAAAGCAGGCCAATTGCCCGACATGCTTAGGAAAAAGCATCTCAAGTTCATCTGAGAGACCAAAGCAGACAAACTCCTGAATGCTGTTGAAGAGATTCTGTCCTTTTCCATTATCCTGTATTAAATGGGATAAGATGTCCTCTTAAGATACATTTAAAGGCTCTCTGAGAGAGCAGCTTTCAAGGAAACTTTATCCCTTTGCAGGAAATTAAGGATATTATCTCAGTAATTTTCTGCTCTTTTTCTTGGAGGAAAACCGGAAAAAACGGACCAACAAACTGAAACTTAAATCCCAGTTCTTTGGTATTCTGAAAATATTATAATTTTATATGCAAATAGCATTGGCCTTGTTCAGCAGAGGCACAAAGACCAAGAAGTGGGTCTCTCAGAGCTGGAAACTATAAGGAGCCGGTTCACACATAAAGCTAAGCCACAGAGTGTATAAGTGTGAACTCATGAGTGTGCGGCTACTCTGTAAAAATCGCAGCTGCTGTGCTCCTCCCTTAGACATCCTGCTGCTGCATTTACAGGAGCAAAACCATGGTTAGGTTTAGCACTATGTTGAAACCCAGACGTGGTTTGCCTCCCTCCCTCCAATAAAAACCACAAGTGGAAAGCTATGGGTTGACTGTGTGAACTGGCCCTCAGAATAGAAGAGAATGAAACTGCATCTAGCAGAGAAAGTCTTTCCCAGTTTGGCTGCGGTTCTTCTGAGAGATGCCAAGGATTGAAACTGGGACCTTGTGTGTGCAGCTGGGACTGGACCTCCGACTAAGGTTCAGGCCCCACCCAGCCCAGGGCCTCCCCACCAACAGACCAGCCAGAGAGTGGCACATGGGGGCAGCAGCACTTAGGCCTCCTGTTGACTGAAGGTCCATCCTGGCAGACTGGGGCTGATGCTGGTTGTAGCAGCAGCTGTGTTTTCTTCTTGTTTATAAAAAACGATTTATAGTTAGGATATAGCTGGCCAGGTATGCATCTGGTTACAGGTGCTCATTGTATTATTTTTACTTTTAAAATATATTAACCTTTCCTATGACAAAATGGTGCTTAATCCCAATTCAGTGTTTTTGGTACTGGGGCAACAGAAGCAAACTCCATTTGTTCCTGTAGCCAGAATGGTGCAAGGATTTAAAGTGAGTTTTACATGCAAAACTGCACGTGCTCAGAGTAGTTCTTAAAAATAATAATCAGGGCTGGCGAACTGTTTTATTTGGGTTTTTGTTCTAACCTATCAGGAATGTGAAGGCAGTTGCAAAGCATGAAATGGCAGCAGAGGGAGGCGTAAGAGAAATGTGAATTCTCTGCTTCTCATCTGATGTAATGTATGTGGCTCTTGCCTGAAATACCATGAAATCCAGGGTTGAAATTACCCAGCTGCACTACTGTAGGGGAACACCCATATCTCGGGAGCCCAGTGCATGCTTTGCATGCAGAAGGTCCCTGCTTCAAGCCCTGGCGTCTCCAGACTCCTGGAATTATCCCCACCTGGAATCCTGGAGAGTCACTGCCAATCCGGGGGTGGAGAACCTCAGGCTGCGGGTCAGATATGGCCCTTCAGCTTCCCTATTCACCCTCAGGGCTGTCCCAGGGCCACACCTCTCTCCTAACGGGCCTACTCTGCACCCTCAAGTTCTCTAGCCAGGTTGGAGTGTGTCTGCGAACTCTGATAATGCCTCTTTTTTGCACAAAGGAGAATGGAGACACGTGTGTGATTGTGAATACTGCCTTTAGCATAGCTGCAAGTTAGCCTACTGTGTGAAGGAGAGAGATGCACCTGTTGCTTCTCCCACTTTTGCTTCTGGCCTCACCAGCCACTTGCCTGTGGCCCCTGGAAGATTACCCACAAGGGAATGAAGTCCTTGGGCTGAAAAATATTCCTCCCCTTTGCTGCAGACAATGCTGAGCTAGAGGGACAAATGGTCTGAGCTGGTACAGAGCAGATGTCAAGGCTTCTGCCTGCCTGCACAATATGTAGTGTCTCCAGGAAGCTGTGGCCCCCTGGTCTCCCCCAGGATTGGGTGTGCTGGCTGACAGTGCCTCTCCAAGAGGTCCCAGGCAGAGGCCAAGGCAGCCCTGCAAAGGATTCTGGGGGACTTTGTGCAGGCCAGAGTACCATCATCCTTGGTTTCATTTCTGCCTGCAAAGAGCTGCACTTGGGGGCGCACATTTCTCCTAATACAAACATTTTTTAATACCATTATGCCCAATAAAACACTTTAAAAGCAATTTTCTGTATCATAATGCATTTTTGCATGCTGTTTTTGCTAGCATATGCATCCTTATGCACAGTTTCCCCTAATATACACATATGCAACTGGAAAACATCATCCAAAGATTGCAAAAGTGCAAATTTTGAGGAATTGCTGTGTTTACATGGAGATTGTTTCAGGAAGTGTGAATTATGTTGTAGTTGTTTAGTCGTTTAGTTGTGTCCGACTCTTTGTGACTCCATGGACCAGACTACGCCAGGCCCTCCTGTCTTCCACTGCCTCCCGCAGTTTGGTCAAACTCATGCTGGTCGCATCGAGAACACTATCCAACCATCTCGTCCTGCGTCGTCCCCTTCTCCTTGCGCCCTCAACCTTTCCCAACATCAGGGTCTTTTCTAGGGAGTCTTCTCTTCTCATGAGGTGGCCAAAGTTTTGGAGCCTCAGCTTCAGGATCTGTCCTTCCAGTGAGCACTCAGGGCTGATTTCCTTCAGAATGGATCGGTTTTATCTTCTTGCAGTCCATGGGACTCTCAAGAGTCTCCTCCAGCACCATACAGTGGTACCTCGGGTTAAGTTCTTAATTCGTTCCGGAGGTATGTTCTTAACCTGAAACTGTTCTTAACTTGAAGCACAACTTTAGCTAATGGGGCCTCCTGCTGCTGCCGCACTGCCGGAGCAGAATTTCTGTTCTCATCCTGAAGCAAAGTTCTTAACCCGAGGTACTACTTCTGGGTTAGCGGAGTCTGTAACCTGAAGCGTCTGTAACCTGAAGCATATGTAACCTGAGGAACCACTGTAATTCAAAAGCATCAATTCTTCAGCAATCAGCCTTCTTTATGTCCCAGCTCTCACTTCCATACATGTATGGAAGTGAATTATGTAGGCTTCCATTAAAATACAAACCAAACCTATTTTCTTCTGTACCTCTAGTTGTACCTGGGCTTACTTTTATTATCTGAAAACTCATCTGCTTTCTGTGCAAGCCTTTGGACAGTTGCTTCAGACCTCACCACACTGCCAACAATGCCATTGGACTTCACCCTTGGACAGAACCACACAGCAGGTGGCAACAGCTGCCTTGACCAGGCATAGGCAAACTCAGCCCTCCAGATGTTTTGGGACTACAACTCCCATCATCCCTAGCTAACAGGACCAGTGGTCAGGGATGATGGGAATTGTCGTCTTAAAACATCTGGAGGGCCGAGTTTGCCTATGCCTGGCCTTGACAGCCCTCAAAACCCTGTTTCAGCTTGCTCCTCCACAAAAACTTTAAATGAACAATAGGAGACAGTATAATGCCAGCAAGAAGAACATACTGTATTTCAATATCAATGGAAGGCCAAGTCCAGGTTTTTATCTGGGGGCATTGTGCAATCCGAACCTCCTTTGAGTCTCCCTCTCTCCACAAGAAAAAGCATCAAAATCTTCAAAAATTACATGGAAATTTACACGCATTCTGATTTTATTTTATTGCTCTTTCAGATCTAATAATAATTAAATACCCTTTAGTACAGCATTACTAGTATAGCATTTGAAATTGCCTCAGCTAGCCTCATGGGTGGACTGGCCCTGCAGGAGAGACACTTTCTGGAATGTTCTAGGCAGCACCCACAAAATTGTTGAGCTTTTTGAGGGACTGTTTTTGAATCTGTTTCCGCTGCTTTTTCCATTGCATTGCCAATGCAGCAAAATTCTCCCCTGACGCCATTTTTCTACCCAAAAACCAAGAAATGTCAGGAATTTTCCTGATATATGAGAAGCCTACTCCTGGCCAAAAAGAGGCAGCTGGTGGGAAGGCAAAAGAAGTTTTAATCTTAGCTGTAGCATTAGAAGGCATGGCAGGATAGTTCCAGAAATCCGAGCATAGAACACAGGATGCACAAAGCATTTATGCAATTGTAGTAAACATACAAATGCATGATCTCTCTTGGCTAGGAATGAGCTTAAATCACACATTCTTCTACCTGGCTACAGAGCAGTGACTTCTTGACCCTCCCTTATCACAATCTCAGACCAGGCCGGCTGTGGAAACATCTTGCAGTTATTGTTGTGGGAATGTGTTTAAGCAGACTCAGCACTCAGCAGGCTGAGGTGAATGTGACGTGCAAACTTCAGCATTATGGCACCTCTGAGTTATGGCTCTGAGTTATAGCTTTCAGGTGTAATCAGAAATATGTACTCTGTCCACAGAGTGTGTGAGAGATGTGAGCATACTACCATGTTGCGCCTGCGGGTTCTGGCATCTACCTAAGTCATGGCTTCCACCTGGGTTCCAAATCATTGTGCACCACAGATTAGGGCTGCCCACTTCCAATCTGAGCATCTATGTTTTTTAAAATGTGCATAACAGGTGGAAATTCAACAGGTGAAGTGGTTCCCATCACCTTGTGGATCAGGAATTGGTTCAGTAGCAGGAAGCAGAGAGTTGGACTAAATGGACAGTTCTGTAAACAGAAGGATTGGAAAGTGGAGCCTCCCACACGGATCTTTTCAGCTTCTTCATAAATGCTCTAGGAGTTAGGGGTGAGCGAGGAGGTGGCCAAGTTTGCTGAATTATTCCCTGAAACAAAAGAGATTGTGGAGAGCTCCTAAAGGCCCTCTTCAAACGGGGTGAATGGGCGATAAAAAATGGCAAATGCCATTCAATGTAAACAGATGTAAAGGGATACATGTTGAGGGAAAAAAAATAAAAATCTTAATTTTACATATACAGTCATGGACTCTGAAATAACCGTGACTGATTAGTTGTTATTTTTATTCTCTTCCTCTGTACAGCTGTGTTCACACCACACATTTAAAGCACATTCCTTATCCCCGGGCGAAAAAATCCTGGGAACTATGGTTTGTTAAGGGTGTTGGAGATTGTAGAATTTGAGGGGGAAACTAGCAAACTTGGAAGCAGGGATGTGCTTTTAATGTTGGATGTGGAAACGACATGAGTGCATGAGGCAAGCCTGCTCAGCAAGATTCCCCGGTCCCATCAGCTTTCAGTTGCGCTGAAGGGAACCTGCTTCCTTCTCAAACTTTCCAGAGCAGAGGCCACAGTCTGAGGGTCCCTCCAGACTGTATTCTGCAGGAGGGATTCCATCCATCCATTGCAGACTAGAGCTAAACCATTGTGGCGTTTGCCCACTCATTATGGAGATGTCGTACTGGGGGAGAGAGAGAAAGGGTTAATAGGCTGACCAATAAGAAAGCCCAGGGGTGGAGCCTAACTGAGTTTAAGGCTCAAGACAGGGCTTTGGGCGGTTGGTTTCTTGTGGGTGGGGAGCACAGGAGTCAGAGTGAGTTAGAGACAGAGGGGAGACGAGAGAGTGAATCGGATTACAGTGTTTCAAAGCATTTAAAACTTGTTTGTGTTCACAATAAACTGGAATCTTTGTTAATACGTTACTAAGTCTGAATATATTACCGGGGAAACCTGGTTGGTGGCAGTGGAAGAAATAAGCCGTGGTGGTGCAGGGTCAATAGTCGGTGGAGCAAGCGAGGCCACAACCATGAAGCTCACACTGCCTTTCAGCCTCACACAGGGGGGCTGAGGAGATTCATTGAGAAGGGGGGGAACCAGGTACATCGGCCAAAGATCCTTGGAGACTAGGTGGGATATAAATAATAAAATAAAACAATAAAAAACAAACCATGCTCAGACTTTTGAGGTTGGAAAAGTGCTGAGGAAATGCTTGAAAAAGTGTGGAATGAACGAACAGGAATACTTATAAATACCTCACAAGCAAATGGGGTTGAATACAGGATGAATATTGTATCCATTATTATATAACTGTCCTGCCCCCAAGCAAATCAGAATGAATATTGGATATAATTCCTGCAATACACTCCATGTCGGGCTCCCCTCGCATGGGATCCAGACACGGCAGTTGGTGCAGAATGACGCAGCACAATGGCTGACGGGAGGCCTTGTCAGCTCAGAGATCTGCCCTGGTTGTCCATTTGCTACCAGGCCAAGTTCAAGGCCTTGCTGTTATATTCAGACTGACGGGGTGTGGAGTTTGGCACCTTCAATTGGATAATTTATTCTTCTCCTAGAAATACATTTTGTATCCAAGTGGAGTGATGCAGGATCAAAATTAGCATATTTAGCAGCTCTCTTGTTGGCAAATAAACAGGCGAGCCCACCATCAGGGAATGAAGATCTCACCTATGACAAGCAATTCCCTTGGAAAACAAATATTTGCATACACCTTCCTTTCCTCAGTTCCATTTAGGATTGTGAGCAGCAAGACCAGGGATGTCTAGTTCTGTCCTTGCTAGAAAAAGCCCTGTGTCACATCACATGTCACATGACAGAACACAGGGCTCATGTGCACATCACTGCTCAGCTGCAGGGCTGATGGGGTGGGGTGGGGGGGTCAGCGAAGGCGAGTGTCGCAAGAGTCCTGTCACATCCTAGTGCTGGGCAGGTTAATGGGAAGGAGTCAGCAGCTGACAGGAAAGTGATTTAGCTTGTCCTGGCCAAGAACATAAGGCTGAGGAAGCACGTCCATCTGTGCAGCAGCAGCAGCAGCAGCAGCAGCAGCAAGAGACAACAGTTATATGACCAAAAGAGATTGGAAGAAGAAGAAGAAGGACATTTGACTGGAGCAGGCCACTCTGTGCCCAAGGGGACGTGAACCTTGGAGGTATTCTGCCTTCTGGTCCAGGAGGGATGCAGTTAAACTGCTATGCTCAATTGGTCACATTTCAGGATGCAAACAGAGGCCAGCTGTCCTTGGGATGAAGCTATTCCATGAGAGAGAAGCAAGATGCAAGACATTGCCAAAACATCTGGCCCTCACAGGCCATGGCTAATTTTCCACATTTGTCTAAACATCCAGGAGGGTCAGGGCTTGGCTGATGGAAGGAACACTGGAGCCTGCATTCCCTCTGCTGAGCTGGAAGGGGGTGCACAAATTCAATTTTGATCTGTCCCATAAGAACACTACAGATGGTGGAGTTGGCCCTCATGGACACAGACATCAATCTGAGGAGTACAGGCCGTCCTACAAAACAGGTTGCAGAGCTGGAAGAGACCCAGAACGTGTCGGAAATTTCTCAAGGGGTGACGGCAGAATAGGTTTGGAAGAGATAAATCAGGAAATGTTTGTGAGAATGCAACTGCAAAGCCACTACAGCGGCTCTGAAGTTGAAACCTGTTTGTAACGTCAGAACTTGGGTCAGAAGTTAACAGATGGAACATGAAGATGATGTCCTGCCCCAAAAAATTACAGAAACAGAAGATACTGAGGAAAAGGGCAAGTATTTGACCTCAGCTGCAGCTTCCATTGGACAGGAGACTGGATGGGGCAGGCTACCCACCTTGGGGGGGGGCACATCTGAAGATATAATTAAAAAGCAGAAAATTGCTCCCCATTTTGTATTTAATGGGAGATGTGGCTTTGATTTTCTAGTGCAGAGACCAGGATGCTACGCTCTGCCTCTGGGACCCTGGGGACCTTCCAAGGCATCCATACCAATTCTGTGCATGCTTCCCTGGATGTAAGACTCATGTATTTGGTCTGGATGTAATGCTACACTTCTCCCGTCTCCATTCTCCCCCTACATGGCTGGGAGAAGGAATTCTGCAGCAAGTCAGTTTCATTTTCCATGAATTCTGCCTTGTTATGTATGGATTGAGATTTCAAACAAACACCGGTCAATTTCGAAAGAAGCCTCCCTCAAACCATGGCCTATGAAGCGGACTTATTAAGCTAACCAGTTTGTTTGAAACCAATACAGTGGTACCTCGGTTTACAAACTTAATCCGTTCTTAAACCGAGGTGTGCTTTCCCTAATGAGGCCTTCTGCTGTCGGTGCCCTTGCACCGTTTGGTTTCTGTTTGTAGACCGAGGTAAAGTTCGCAAACCAGAACACTACTTCCGGTTTTGCGGAGTTCATAAACCAAATTGATTGTAAACAGGACTGTTCTTAAACCGAGGTACCACTGTACTGCATTCATGGAAAGTGAAATGAAAATGTTACAAAACTCTTTCTTCTGGTCATGTGGGAGGAAATGAGGTGAGGACACTGGCACATAGCATGAAACTCATGAAGTGTTACGTACAAACTAATCTCTCAAGTAACTATGATTTGCTTAGTTTAAAAGACTCTTCCAAGTTCAAGGCCAGTTCAGGATGTTAAACCACAACTTAGTGTTATGTCTGCATGAGAACAGTGTGTTCAGCTAATTTTGTCAGATAACGTGGCTAATTTGTTTACGACCCCAATTAGGCGCAGCTTACAGCGATCTCCGGGTCCGGCACTCTTCCTTATAGCTGCGACCCCTCTGCTGGTCCTCCTCCGTTAGCCACAAGTGCAGAGTAAAACACAGCGGAAAACTGTTGCTTCTCAGTGTATAAGATCTAAACACACCTAGGCGTCTGTGTGTTTACAGTCTTTATTACAGCAGTTAAAATAACAAATCAGCATTTCTCAGATTCTCCTGGGCTTCTAGCACTCATGGCTGCTACCGTCTTCCTCGGAAGCAGAGACGGAACAGTGAGGAGAGACTCCTCCCTCCTTCCAAATCACACGTCAGGAATTGAGGGACGTCACACAGAACTCTTTAACCCTGTGAGTTCTGAAAACACTAACACCCCCTCTTCCCTCCATTCCTGAGGTGACTTGTGGATGTACCTTTACAGACCTTTTGTGCCCCTTCCTGGCATTCCTGTCAGGCACCAGTGGAACCTCCTCACAACTCCCAGGATCACACCATGCGAAACCAACCCACACACCTGTGGCCTGATACCTCTCAGGTGGAATGCCCTTCGTTGTGCGACTGGACCGCCTGGGCACAAACTCAGGTATTTCCTCTGACTCACTGCGGCCAGTAGGTGTGTCCTCTGCATCACGGGATTCCCCCTCTGACTTAAAGCGTCTTCGAATCCTTTGCATTACGCTAACAGGAGACCTAGGCTCACTCTTGGGCTCTCTTTTAACAACTTGTGGAGATGCCCCATCCTGTTCTTGACCTTGGTCAGAGACCTGGTCGTCAGCAGGTACAGCACCTGGCTCTTCTTCCTGCTCTGAATCTTCCTGCTCTGAATCCCCCTCTGAATCAGACAGACATTCTGACAGAACGTCACGCCTTGCAGGAGTCTTTGACCAACTATCCTGCTCATAGAACTCAGCACGTTTACTGATCAGAAGCTTGCTCTGATCACCTTCTGGATATGCAAACCGCCATGCTTTAGAAGCTGGTTCATACCCACAGATGATCATTTTTTGGAACTTGGGTCCACCTGGCCTTTGCAAAGCTTTAGGCACTGGCACAGATGCTGGCGACCCAAACTGACGGAGAAAATGAATCTGGGGTTTCCTTCCGTGAAGCAGGGAAAAAGGAGTGTCACCTACCACTGAATTGTAGGACCGATTCCAGGTGAAATTCACATTCTTAATTGCCTCCATCCAAAAACTTGGAGGTAACCCAGAGTCTGACAGCAACACCTGTGTAGCCTTAACCAGAGCTTCACTCCTGAGCTCTGCCACCCCCCTCTCTTGAGGAGAAGTCACTTTGTGACGTATCCCCTTCTGGTGAAAGAACTTCTGCAAAGCAGACCCAGTAAACTCTGCACCTCGGTCACTTCGAACTCCCTGTACCCTGATGGAGAACCTTAGTTCCACCTCCTCAATCCAACTTTTAATCAGTTGCGCTGCATCTTCCTTGGATTTCAGAGCATGTGTCCAGGAGTTCTGTGTATGGTCATCCTGCATCGTTAGCAGAAACCTGGCTCCTCCCAGACTTGGCTCTTCCATGGGACCCAACAGATCTATGTGAACAAGCTCAAAAGGTTTTGTGGTTACCCTGTCCACCCTGGGGTAACTGCACCCTTTCACCTTTGCCTTTCTGCAAGCCTTACAATTTATGGCTCTTCCACATTCCTGAATTTTACAGCCTTTAGTGCACTCAGGTAACACCTGGAGTTCTTCAAGAGAACTATGAGCTGTCTTCTTGTGCCAAGCACACGCACATGAAACATGAGTGGGAACTGTAGCATGCATAGCTTGTGTCCCCTCACCCTTCAGAGGCGTTTTAAGAACAAAGAGATCATTCTGCCCCTTTTTAACTCTGACCAGCTGCTTCCCTCCTTTGAAGATTGTACAAGCATCATTTTCAAAGTAAACCTTAAACCCCTTTTGCAACAAATAAGGGACAGATAAAATACAGTGACGCATCCCAGGTACAGTGCAAACCCCCACCTGCTCCTGCAAAACAGAAAGATATTTGCAACGTTAGTTACATTTTTCTTTTCCCCATTTGCAAACTGAACAGTTTTCCCAGCTGGAATTGCCTTGCAATTCCACATCTCGACAGCAGGGGTCTCTGGAATCAGGTTGCGGTTAGCTCCTGAGTCTATGACAAAGCATAGGTCATTGTCTCTCTCAGAGCTGTCCTTCAACATCGCCATAGCAACAAACGTCTCGCTGCCCCCTCCCTTTGGGCTTCTGCAGCTGTTCTCTCTGGTTGTCACAGCAACCAACTCCCCCTTGTTCAGGACCTTGGCAGCTTCCGTAGAAGCAACTTGCTCCGTTGCCTTGGAGACCGGACTGGCCTCTGCGTTCCCACGCAACTCTTTGGGGCTTATCTCCACTTTGTGCAGGTGGCCGGCCTTGAAGCGTCTAGCTCTCCGCAGCTTCCGACGAAAACAACTCTTGGCTGCCTTTGGAAAACAAGCCGTTTCTGAGCTTCCACCGCTCACTGCCCCCCCACTGCTCTCAGGGCTCCCAGGACGTTTTCCTGCACCCCCTCTGGTGGGTAAAGGGCTCCCAACGCTTGGCTTCTGGCCTGGCTCCTCACACAGGTACGGTGCAGCATTCATACAGCTGCCAGCAATAGTCCCTTCGTCCCTCTCTGGGGGCTCACAGCTTCCCTCAGCTGTGTGTCGGCTCTCAAGAATGTGCCCAGCGCCATCTTGCCTCTCCCCTTCGGATGCAGCCATCTGTTGGCTCTCGCGTCCCACTCCCGCTTCACAAGCCTCACGGAGTGCCAGCCAAGCAGCCTCAGGCCTCTCAGCATCCAGGAAGACATGCATCAGAGCAGCACTCACATTTTCTTTCAGAAAAGCAAGCACACGCTTTTCAGCTTCACTCAGCCCTGCAGCTTTTATGGCTGCCCCAGCCACTGTCTGTGGCGGCCGGACTGCTTCCCAAAGGTTTTCTCCGACCAGGAAAAGTTCTACGTGAAAGCTCCATTCCCACCAGCCTTCACACGTCAGCTTCTCATATGGCAGCTTAAGCTCAAAGCCATGCTTTTGGGACTGCGTCATTTTTCTTCCCGGGGCCCCAGCTGTACTCACGTAGCAGCAGCTCTCCAGCACCCGGTTTCCAGCTGCTCTCAGCTCCTCTGCCTCTCAGCGTCAGGCAGAACTCCGGCTATCAGCTTTCAGCTTTCAGCAGTGTCTTAGCCTCCTGGCGTTAAACACACCCCGGCACACTTCGCAACAGCTTTATAGCAGTAATTAGTCCCATAACCTGTCAGATAACGTGGCTAATTTGTTTACGACCCCAATTAGGCGCAGCTTACAGCGATCTCCGGGTCCGGCACTCTTCCTTATAGCTGCGACCCCTCTGCTGGTCCTCCTCCGTTAGCCACAAGTGCAGAGTAAAACACAGCGGAAAACTGTTGCTTCTCAGTATATAAGATCCAAACACACCTAGGCGTCTGTGTGTTTACAGTCTTTATTACAGCAGTTAAAATAACAAATCAGCATTTCTCAGATTCTCCTGGGCTTCTAGCACTCATGGCTGCTACCGTCTTCCTCGGAAGCAGAGACGGAACAGTGAGGAGAGACTCCTCCCTCCTTCCAAATCACACGTCAGGAATTGAGGGATGTCACACAGAACTCTTTAACCCTGTGAGTTCTGAAAACACTAAGAAATTTCACTTCCAATAAAATCTGCAGAGGATTTCAATTTAAGTGCTATTCCTTAAGCTACAGTAATCCAATTTGTCCATGACAGTAAACCATAGTTAATTGCTCCTTCCCACTCATGCTGGGAGAAAACAAACCGTGATTTCTGGCTTAGTGTTGCAGTACTTCAAGAAACCATAAACCATGCCTTGGAGGGAACAAAACAAACCACGGTCCCTGGTTTGGACATAATGCTAAATCAAGGATTGTGAACTCTCTCCTTACAATGTGAGCAGGGAGCAGTTTGTACATAGTAAAGAAGGGCTGTAGCTCATGGAGAGAGAGGCACTGCATACTAAAGGTTCCAGGTTCAATCCTTGGCACTGCTAAGTAGGTCCGGGAGAGACTTCTTCCCCAAATCCTACAGAGCTGTTGCTGAATTAGATGGACCCAGCTTCCCATGTACTGTGACAGTGAGATTTGTCAGAGAACTACAGCTCAATCGCTTCTTGATTTGCAGGAGTTCACTCTCTGGAGTGCTCATTCAGCTATATTTCCCCTTTCCGTTACAACTGGATTTTTATGAATGTGACACTTCCAAATTGCATTGGAAGATGCAGTGGGAAAGTGTGCGCTACGAAGAAAATGTAAGTAGCACCATACGCAGAACCCCTTATCAGTTTAAAAGCAGACATCTTCTACTGACAAACCAGTTCTATTTAATTTCAGCATTTCCCACGAGGACTAAGTTTTAAGTTTTCAAATCTTCATTCAAAATAGTGACACTCCCAGTCTGTTCCATCTCTACCCAAATAATGCACATCTCCCAATAGCCACAGTGAGATCGATTCACAGGGAGATTGATCCAGAGTGGCTGGGGAAACCCAGCCAGATGGGTGGGGTATCAATAATAAAAGTATCATTATTGGTCAGAGCACTGTGCTGATAATGCCAAGGTCGCAGGTTTGATTTCTGCACGAGACAGACGCATATTGGGCGAGATGATCCTCAGGGTCCCTTCCAACTCTACAGTTCTGATATTATTATTATTATTAACCTTCTCCCTCTCCCAGTGATAACTTTCATTCAGCCCCGCACACCCTGCATAGAGCAAGCAAATTAAAGAATATATATATATTGGTAAAGGCTTCAAAGAGAAGTGGAGAGCCATTTTTTTCCTGCCAAGGGCTGAATTCCATTGGCGGTGATCAGCTGGGAGCTTCTTCCTGGTGGCAAGGCCACCCCCCCTTTCTCAGCTGCCCTTCTCTCTCTCTCTCTAAGGAAATAAAAATTCTTATGTGCTGTAGCCCCCAAAGGTGTGAAATCAAGGGAGGAGGCTTTATGTTCATGTCCTGCTTATGATATGACCTGGCCAGAGGCAGCTGGCCGGCTGCTCTGAGAACATGAGGCTAGACTAGATGCCACCCCTTGTTCCAGGAGCAGCAGTTGAACTTGGGATGGCTGGGGACACCTCCACCTGCCACCACATGCCTCTTCCTGACTGCTCTGGAGGCCCGTGGGCGCAAGAGAGGTTGCAAGAACTTGGTGCGAGCAGAGTGCTAAGGCATTTTCCAGGGTGCAGGTAGACAGAGAATCCCTTTTCTTATGTGTTTTGTGCGGTCTGCAGGTCTTCTCCTGTGCTGAGTTTGCTATGGACAGGTTGCGAGGATGTATGTCTGGCTCATGTGCACATTTATACCCGTGCCCATCTGTCTTGTGGCTTCACTGCTTAATTCCTTAAGCACATATAATGCATGTGTTTAAGTAGCATCACAGTTTGTTGCTTGGCTCACTTTTGGAGTTATCTGCTCTGCCATGGATTCAATTACGGTCCTTGGTACTAGCCTTATGTTTAAGGCACACTACCTTTCTTCCATGGGACGCGGGTGGCACTGTGGGTTAAACCACAGAGCCTAGTGCTTGCCAATCAGGAGGTCAGCGGTTCGAATTCCCGCGACGGGGTGAGTTTCCATTGCTCAGTCCCTGCTCCTGCCAACCTAGCAGTTCGAAAGCACGTCAAAGTGCAAGTAGATAAATAGGTACCACTCTGGCAGGAAGGGAAACAGCATTTCCGTGCGCTGCTCTGGTTCGCCAGAAGCAGCTTAGTCATGCTCCCTTGGCCAGTAAATCGAGATGAAAGCCGCAACCCCAGAGTCAGCCACGACTGGATCTAATGGTCAGGGGTCCCTTTACATTTACCTTTACCTTTCTTCCAAGGAGCTGAATATGGTGTGTATATGCTCAAAACAACTTTGTAAAGTAGGTGAGGCTAGAAGACAGTGACTGGCCCAACATCACTTTCACAGCTGCATGGAGATTTGAACCCTGGTCCCCAAGACCTAATAGAGCACTCTTAACTGCTACACCTACTCTCTTTCTGCTTTGTAAAATGTGTTAATTTTTTTAGAAAGACTTCTAAATGCTTACCTTCTTAACAACACGCATTATTGTCATGTGTGGATTGTTAGGTTGATCTGCTGCTGCTGAGATGAACAGAACATTTAATGGCCTTTCTTTCCTGTGCCCAAGCAGTCGTTCTGCGAGTGTCTCCTCCTCTGTGCTGCCCTGCAGTGACTATACAGTACCATGTCATGACTTCTTCCAACTGGTAGATCGGGGGCGGGGGGGGGGGGAGAGTGGATCCCCCAAGCCAGAAGCCTAGCTGCTCTTGGCTTCCAGATGTTCAAGTCCACAGGCTGAAACCCACAGATTC
This sequence comes from Podarcis gaigeae, assembly GCF_964106915.1. Lineage (NCBI taxonomy): Eukaryota > Metazoa > Chordata > Lepidosauria > Squamata > Lacertidae > Podarcis > Podarcis gaigeae. Next base: position 1,321,174 of record NC_139692.1, on the reverse strand, counting down.
TGGACTTCAAATAAGATATGTAACATTTACATAAATTTGCATGGTTTATTCTCATTTTCCCCATAAGAAAAAGAAGGCACACAAAGGGGAGAGGGATCAAGAATATCAGCTAATGTCAAGGAGGGTTGCAGGACTCTGTTAAAATCTTTTAAAATAAAAAATAAATTACAATACCACCAAATTTGTTACAGAATTTTTAAAAAGCACAATAATCTGACTCTATACAAAGGCAGGGCAAGCTTTCAAGTATGACTGGCATGGCTCTGGCTTCCAAGATACCACTGAGGAACAGAAAGCAAACTCTTGTTTCTTAGTCTAGACTGGGGGAGAAAGCAGGAAGAGGGCTTGGGAGTCTGCATGCCATTCTGGAAGCCAAGGGCCATGTCGATTATTTGGGGAACGTGAAAATTAGAGCAGTCTTCCCAACATGGTGCCTTCCAGATGTTTTTGGCTGTAATGGCCACCAACCCAGCTGATGGCAGCTGTAACCCAACACATCTGGAGGGCACCAGGTTGGCAATGGCTGATATAGTGAGTGCTGGAAGAGCTTAAAGTATTGGTGCAAACAGGGCTTTTTTTCCAGCCGAAACTCAGTTCTGGCCCCTCTCAGGTGGGCACCATTGCCGTTCTAAGAGAACACAGGATGCATTCATGGTGAGTTCTGGTGCCTCTTTTTCTTGAAAAATAGCCCTGGGCACAAGGAATGGTCTTCCCCTACCTCATGGTTCAAAATGTGCAGTTCTAGTTCAGGTGTTCCCGGCTGCTTTAGAGAAGACCCGGATAAGGCTTCAGGGCCAAACTAGCTATTGGAAAAGAACTGGTAGGAAATGAAGAATTCTGACTAATTTGCTAGGTTGCTCCCATGGAAGATAGGGAGGGAGGGAGGGAGGGACGAGAGCACTTCCTCTCATCTTGTATGGACATGCAAGTTTCCACAGCTCATTTTAAGGCACTCGTGGAGTTCTTCCTTGGCGCTGCCTGGGCAGGGGAAAAGTTTGTTTGGACAAAACGAGACGCTGGGGCTGAGCCAAGCATCATGAGAAGTCTGAGGCAGGGCCAGAGGCAGCTCTTGAGCTGGTCTTGCTCTGGGTTCCAAGTTGCCAGAGCAAAAGGATGTCAAAACTCAGCTGGGAAGAGCTTGCTCCGGCAACATCACTTTCTACCTCCCAAAAGGGCAAGAGCCATTTCTAGCTGCAAAACATCAAAGAAATGCACAGACATGGCTGGAAAAGGGTTCCTCGTCCTCATGGGGCTTCAGCCCCACTGCGGACCAAGATTCTGAACCTAGAAACTGAACCATTGGCTCACAGACACCCTTTTCTTGCACCAATAAGGTGAACTGACTGTCCTCCTGCTGGGCACCAAATCCAAAGGCTGCACTCGGTGGCCGGGGCAGAAATCAATGGCAGGGAAGGGAGGAGGAGCCTAGGAAAGGAGAGAGATAATTTCATAACAGCTTTCCAAAGGGAAATCAACATTAACCAACAAAAATCACTGTTTAATATAACCCCATATAAAACTGAAGCAGCAGCAATTTTATTGAAGTACCTAAATTGAAATAAGTTTTAGAACATAATTTAAAACAAAACAAAAAACCAGCAAAAGTAGCAAAATATATGATTTGTTTTTATAGCAACTGATACCTACCAGCCACTAGTAACTTACTACCAAAGTGATATTAACTCTGGTAAACAGCAAATTTTCTTAAAAAAAAGACATGTAAATATATATTTCATATTTATACATTTTGCAGCTATGTACATAAGCTTGTTTAATTAAAAACAAAACACTCTTCCGAGCACTGGCTTTGTTGGGCTGCAACCTCTCTGTTTCGCGTCAAGTGCTGTGAAGATACCCCAGGCCTTGGGGTTCCTGGTCACTTCCCAAGTTTGGTCCACAAAGCACCAACCAGGGCAGTGCCCTATGCCTGCTGTCCTGGGAGGAAGTCCTGGTCCCAGCACAAGCATGCGCAGAAGTGCGCTGCGCCATCCCGACTGGCATCACAGACGCAGCAGGCCCTCCAGCCACAGGTGCCGCCGCCGCCGCCGCTTGGCTGAATTTAAGACTTCCCAGTTGACAGCTGAATCCAGAGTGTCCTTGGGCCACAGGCCTTGCACCTCAGGCTTAGCTGTCAGCTTCTTGAGATGTGAAGAGGTTTTGTTGCTTGCATTTGGAAGTAGAGAGCAGAAAATGCCCACTCTCTTCAAAGGAATGTTGTTCTCCCCAGTCCTTTTCAGAGAAGTGGCAGCAGGTTGCTATTGAAGCCCAGGTGTCTGGCTCTGCCTTTTTGTTTTGTCACTGGCCAAAAGGGGGGCAGGGGATGCAGTTCAACTCAAGTTCATGGGAAATATTCAAGCACAGATTCCCTGTGAGCTCCTCTTCCAGAGGTCAAGGACTTGCAATCATGGCAGCTTTGAGAAGAAGGGGGCGGTGTGGGTTTGGTTATTCAAAATGGAGTCTCTGCAGATCATGACTATGGCAGCTGGAAGGGGGCTGATGGCTGCCCCATGTGGTGCTCCACCACCAGTCCAGCTGGAAGCGAAGTGCGCACGCACGCACGCACACACACACACTCCTCAACACATGCACACGAACACGCTACGCTTGTGTACACGGAGGGTTTGCAAATGTCCCACAGAAGTTGGAGTCTCAGCGCCTTTTGAGTCCTCCATTGGCAAGCTGAGGTGGGTGCTTGGGGAGGCAAGGTTCATCGGGGAGGGGGTCGTGGGAAAACACAGAGTCCTCTCCTGAAGAGCAGGTGGAGCTGCGGGTGTCTGGAAAACTAGGAGAATACTGGTCCAATGGCATGGAAAGGTCCAGGTATTCCTAGAGGAAAGGAAAGAGCCATGAGGGCTTAAGCACTGGCCATCCCAGGGTCTGGAGGCCTTGGAGAGGAGAGGGGAGCCCCAAGAGACAAATGTCAGTAGAAAGAAAAAGGGGCATTAAAGCAACAGTGAATCACTTCACCCTGAATTTTCCCACACCCAGGGAAAATTGGGCCTATCAGAACGAAGGTATCAAAATAGAGTGTGCTCCAGTGACTCTCCCCAAGAAACACTGGAATTAGTTGCAGCACTCAGCAGCAGGAGCCAAAGCCAGACAGAAGACCTGGTCGGCCCCAAAAGCCAGAGTCCCCAGGGGACTCAAAGCATTGAGCTTTGAATCAATGGTTAGTCCAGGAAGCGGCTCCCTGCAACCTTGCAGACAGACAGAATGACACCCAGGAGCGTACAGTCTTTGGAAAAAGATGTATTTTACCTGGTTAGAGGTCATGGCCACAATCCTGTCTAAGTCTTCTACCAGTTGCTTAAATGTGGGTCTCTGGGAGGGAACAGCATGCCAGCAATCTCGCATCATCATGTACCTTTACGGAGAGAATAAGAGAACCGGATGAAAAATGTTTAGCACAGAGTTGCAGGACATGTAACAGAACATGGACAAGCCCATGAAATGGCTATTTCATACAAAGGTTCAACAAAAGCAACAGATTCCATCAAAGCCATGAAGCTAAAGGGAGAAAGTAGACTTCTGAATATCAGATTTGGTGGGCATTGGAAAGAGGTTGTTCAACGAGATGAACCAACCCAGTCTCAGCACTTTCTCCTGACGCCCTTCTCCATCCCACTTGGTGGCCAGCAGATGTTTTGGACTACAAGTTGTGGTGGCGGGGATGGGGGTCCAAAGCACCATCTGGAGGGCACCAGGTTGGCCAAGGCTACCCTGACACTTGCACTTTACTGAACTTGCAAACACTCCATGATCTTCCCGAGATCATAAATCCTACAAAGAATGTTTCAGATGGAAGCTGAGACACAATGACGAATCGCACAGAACCTTGAAACAAAGTCCTCCACCCTCATCTAAGTCCAGGTTTCTGTCCATCACCTCTGACATGTGACAAGTCTTTCCTAGTCTCTGTTACATCTACGCCTGCCTTTCTTCTGCATGTGGGGTTCACAGGTGGTCTCCAGTGCAGACAACTGAGACCTGCTTAGTTCCACACTTGCGCCTAAAGCAGACCTCTTGGCTCCGGGGGGAGACACAGGCCTGCAAACTGTAAACTTCATTTTCACTGAAAGCATGTGACAGGCTTGTATCCCATCAAGTCCTTGTGTGAGCAGGACTGCTTGTGCAGCGGAACCCCCCCTCCCTCTCTTCCCCATACATTTTTAAACTGCTGTAAATAAATGCTCACCACTTGTAAATCAAAGGTTGCTGCTTCTTATAAATAAGAGTCAAATGAACCAATGACTGTTGATGAACATTTTGCAAGGCACTGAAGGCAAGTCTAATTTCTGCTATTAACATGCAGACTAATGCAAAAGGACTGCATATTTAATAGCAATTTAGTATGAAGCAGGGTCTGGATCTTTCAGCTAGCCTGTCTCTGCATGCTAACCAAGGGAACCCCGACACCAGAAGGTGTTTGTTTGAGCCTGCAGCAACACTTGCTCACTACACTTTGTGTAAGCCCCTTCTTAGGTCTGAGCACCACAATCCTCCTCATTGTGTGGCGAAGGAGGGAGGTGGATCTGTTGACAGCAGCCACTGGCCAGGCTGGCTAGAACAAACTGGGAAGGGACTGAGAGTCGCTCAAGACAAAAGACCAAGTTACCCCCCTCCCCCTCCCCCTCTTTGGGATATTCTCCTGCTGAGAAAAACAAAAATATAAAGGAAATGAAGTCTTGGTTTATTATCACGCACAGCTTTCTGCAGGGCTGGGAAAATAACGCTGAATTCCTGCCAGTGCTCATAATATGCATCTGCCGGTCAGCGGGGGTTCTGTTCTGCTGTGCCAGGCGGCTGCGCTTGATGGGGCTCTCCAGCCGGCTGGCCGGCCGGCCCTGCAAGCCGGGCAAGGAAAACCATCTCTGGGAACTCATGTCATAGGAACAGGCTGACCTTGGGATCAGAATTGCTCAAAGCACCCCTCTTTCCTTTTGCTCCCACGTACCAAGCCACTCTGCTTCAGGTGCCCTTGCGTGGCAAGTTCAAATATCTGGAGGAAGAGAGACGCCAGGGCTGCAGCCCCGAGGCTACGGAAGTTCCTCCAGCAAGAGGTCTGGTGGCATCAACAGCTCTCTTGACTTCTGGGAGGGGAAGGCACGAGCCCGACTTGCTTGGCATTTGGGTTGGAGGAGAAGGGAACCCCTGGCCGTGACGGCCAGGCTCAGAGGCATGGCTTCTGTGAATGCCGATTGCCGGGAAATGCAAGTGGGGAGAACGCCGTGAGAAACAGGGAGCTAGACGAGATGGCCTTTTCCAACATTTTATCTGCTGTGTTTAGGGATCACTTGGATATATGCTGTGTCGATTTGAAATGCCAGTATTGTTGCTGTTGCATTCATTTTAATGAAGTCTTTGATTTAACCCAAGCTGCCCTGGGCACAAGGAGAGGCAGCAAACAAACAAACAAACAAACAAACAAACAAACAAACAAACAAACAAACACTGCTGAAACAGGGATAGCCCCTAACAGAACCACTGAAGATTAGGTCACATGTAATCTCCTCCAGGATTTCTGTTCACCTGGAAGTTTTTGGGGAAGGGCCATAGCTCATGAGACAGCCCAGGGTGGGCTCGGCAACCTGCCCCTCCAGTCTGAAATCCCAGAGAGCCGCTGCCAGTCAGTGTAGACAATCCTGAGCCAGATGGTCTGGTATAGCTCAGTCAGTAGAGCCTGAGACTCTTAATCTCAGGGTCAAGCCCCACATTGGGCAGGGAGATTCCTGCACCGCAGGGGGCTGGACTAGATAACCTTTGGGCTCCTTCCAACTCTATGACTCAGTATAAGGCAACCTCCCAGGCTCCCACAGAGAGCACAAGGGGCTGAGCCTTGACAAAGCAGAATTCTTGCTGAAGCGTCCTGAACCATTTTGCAGGTAGGTATTTTTAGACTCTGGATTTAATGGTCTTACATGGCATTCCTCTTTAGGGGGTAATGGGTATTACTTCATTGGCTTCAAGATATGGCAAACAAGCCCTGGTATGTTTGGAGCACCTCCCGCTCATTCTGCAACAAAGTCCTTGTCAGTTCCCTTGACAGATTAGAGAACTGGGCCAAAACAAACAAGATGAATTTTAACAGGGAGAAATGTAAAGTATTGCACTTGGGCAAAAAAAACCCCGAGAGGCACAAATACAAGCTGGGTGACACCTGGCTTGAGAGCAGTACATGTGAAAAGGATCTAGGAGTCTTGGTTGACCACAAACTTGACATGAGCCAACAGTGTGATGCGGCAGCAAAAAAAGCCAATGCAATTCTGGGCTGCATCAATAGGAGTATAGCATCTAGATCAAGGGAAGTAATAGTGCCACTGTATTCTGCTCTGGTCAGACCTCACCTGGAGTACTATGTCCAGTTCTGGGCACCACAGTTCAAGAAGGACACTGACAAACTGGAAGGTGTCCAGAGGAGGGCAACCAAAATGGTCAAAGGCCTGGAAACAATGCCTTATGAGGAACGGCTAAGGGAGCTGGGCATGTTTAGCCTGGAGAAGAGGAGGTTAAGGGGTGATATGATAGCCATGTTCAAATATATAAAAGGATGTCACATAGAGGAGGGAGAAAGGTTGTTTTCTGCTGCTCCAGAGAAGCGGACACGGAGCAATGGATCCAAACTACAAGAAAGAAGATTCCACCTAAACATTAGGAAGAACTTCCTGACAGTAAGAGCTGTTCGACAGTGGAATTTGCTGCCCAGGAGTGTGGTGGAGTCTCCTTCTTTGGAGGTCTTTAAGCAGAGGCTTGACAACCATATGTCAGGAGTGCTCTGATGGTGTTTCCTGCTTGGCAGGGGTTTGGACTCGATGGCCCTTGTGGTCTCTTCCAACTCTAGGATTCTATGATTCCTGTCCGGACAGCACCACTATCAGAGCTGGTAACATTTGAGAATCTCTCTGCCCAAAGCAATAGCCTTTGAGCCAGGAATGGGCTAAGAGCTGTAGAAATGGCAAATAAAATAAAATAAACACCCCATGAAACCCAATGTACAATATATTGGCCTCATGCTGTGCTTTCAACACTTTAACGAGAACTGAAGACCAGGGCTGGAAGAAGCCCATCTGTGTTCCTTGTCTGAGTCCAGCACAATGCTAGCCTGGGAAAGAGCCAGGAGGCGACACTCACAGCTCATTGGTGCAGTTGCTGGGCTTGTCCATTCGGTGACCCTCTTTCAGCAGCTTGAAAAGCTCTTCCACTGGCACTCCTGGGTATGGCGACCCTCCCAGCGTGAAGATCTCCCACAGCAGTACGCCGAAGGACCACCTGGCCAAAGAGCAGAGACACAGTGTGTGGAAATGGGGTCTCCCACCCAATTCACCTGCCCAGTCCTCATGGGGCTCCTCACAACATCTGTGTGGCAGAGAAGCAGGGCACCCCCTTCTGATGTGACACTTCTTGCACATGCAGCCTGGCTCAGCTCATCCAGAGCTGACATGGGGGAGTGAGGTGTGGGAAGACACCAGGACGTGAGAGTTCCCTTCTGCAAATGGTCTCCAGCTAGCGTTTGGATTTTTGTAGCTTTTTCCTTTTCTTTAAAGGTATGTATTTTAAAAATGTGTTTTTCCAACCACCACCCCCCCCCCAGCTCTCCCCTATGATCACATCTCTCCTCACAGTGCTATTTCTTTCATGGTTTTTATTCTTTAAGTTACAAGGTTTGAATAATGATTGGAGAGCCATGGCCAGACAGGGTAGCCAGTACAGAGCTGGCTCAGAGTAAAGGAACTTCATACATTCTAAATTGAGCATCGTGTGCACATCAGGAATCACAGCAGTAGCAGTGTAGTTTGGTTATGCTTGCTTGGCTGAGAAAGAAAAACCTGCTGGATAGCTTATCTTAAAATGTTATTTCATAAGCATTTAGGTATGTTTTTTGAACTGGAAAAAACTGGAAAATTCTGAGAAGGGAAAAATCCAAAAGACAACTGTATTGCAATCTGCACATTAGTCCAGGCCAGTCCCTATTGGAATTTGCAAAAAACCAAATTATTCAAGCACCCCTAGCTCCCTTGACTGTCAATAGGCCTGCTTCTCCATGAAATGGTCTCATTAAATTTTTTTAAAGACTTCTTGTGGAGGTGAAAAGGTATTGGGCTGACAATAAGGCTGGAATCAGTAGCAGGATTCAAACAAACCTCAGTGCCAGACTGAAAACCCTCTTCCTGCTTATAATAATTAGCATTTCCTTAAGCAAAGATGAACCACATCTGATCTATTTCATCTTTGGGAATAGTATCCAGCACACTGGGCTTAGTTGGAGATGCCAGGAGGCTTAAGGGGGTGTTGCCTGCATACCAAGGTTGTGTGTGAATTGGACCACAAGCAAAGACACACTCCTTGGAGGAGCCATGAGCACAAGGAGCCATTCAGGAGTGGGTTGCCAGAGCAGTTGGTGTCTTGGAGCGCAACTGTGAGTACTGTGGAACCAAAAGTGTAGCGGTGACATTTAACAGGTTGAAGGCAAAGCAGCCCGGTGCTCTTTCCCCAATCCCTCCACCCTCGAGGTCCAAGCAGATGGCCAGCAGGAGCAGAGGCTTCAGGGCTGGGACAGAGCCCTTGCCTTCCCGGCAGGAGGTCCTTCTTCCAATTCCTGGCACCTCCAGTCTGAGAAAAGATCGCATGGGTCTTTGCCTGAGCCCTGCAACCAGTTATGCCAGACAGGACAATCTGGATAGTTCCATGGACTGGCTCAGGTTAGGTTCGTGTCTAAAGTAGCCAAGAGATACTCACACATCACTCTGGTGCGTGTAGATCCTGTCAAATAAAGCCTCAGGGGCCATCCACTTGACTGGCAAGCGACCCTAGGAAATAGGAAAGACAGCTGCATCAGCCCAAAACTGTGGGAAGGAGAGAAAGGCCAGGGTCTGTGTGCATGAATAATGCAAAAAATAATAAATATGGAGGTGTTGTGTTGCTATGAATTTAGCAGTTCAACTTCGTTGGACTGGTCATGTTGTGTGGATGCCTGATCATCTTCCAAAGCAACTACTCTATTCTGAACTTAAAAATGGAAAGCGCAATGCTGGTGGTCAACAAAAGAGGTTCAAAGTTTCTCTCAAGGCAAATCTTAAAAAATGTAGTATAAACATGTACAACTGGGAAACACTGGCCTGCGAGCGCTCCAGTTGGAGAACAGCCTTTACCAAAGGTATCATGGGCGTTGAAGACACTCGAACTCAGGATGCAAGGGAGAAACGTGCTAAGAGGAAGGCATGCTTGGCAAACCCTCACCGTGATCAACTCCTGCATGGAAACCTATGTCCCCACTGTGGAAAGACATGTGGATCCAGAATTGGCCTCCACAGTCACTTACAGACTCACTGTTAAAACCGTGTTCATGGAAGACCATCTTCCTCGGCTACCAGGGATCGCCAAAGAAGAAGAAGGAAGAAGAAGAATTTAGCAGAGCACTTCAGGGTTTGCCCTGTGATGCAGGACTGTCCCACTATCCTTTTATTAGAGTCCACTGATTATACTTGGGGGATCTGATTGACTGTCAGTTTTTAGGTTAGGAAGGAAACTTCCCCCAGCACAAAAGTGTCTGGAGATCTGGAAAGACCTTTCAGTTTTCCCTTGAAGTATGTGCATTGTTAGATGCAGAAGAGTTTATTTCTCATGATGTTGCACCATAGCAAAACAATACAAATATATATATAAAATCATGAAAAAAATAATCACTTCTGAAAAACAAAATCAAACATGTGCACAGCTTTAAATAAGGGTGTGAGCTGGAAGCGCCCAGTGTAGTTTTGACATTTCTACTTCTAGCAAAAACTGCTGTTTAAATCTTGTTTTCCTTATATATAGCACATTAAACAAATATGGCAAGCAGCCCACAATCTCAAAATCAACTATGCAATGTTGAAAAGTGACTATACACAAGCAGCAATAGTGCTCTCCTAATTGGATACTCAAGGTTGTTGTTGGGGGTTTTTTAATTGGGTTTTATAAACAAGAATAATGTTTAAAAATCCCTCCATAATCATTAATCAGTTTAAACATATAATACTATGGGGCATCCTGCCAACCTAGCAGTTCGAAAGCACGTCAAAGTGCAAGTAGATAAATAGGTACCACTCCAGCGGGAAGGTAAACGGCATTTCCGTGTGCTGCTCTGGTTCGCCAGAAGCGGCTTAGTTATGCTGGCCACATGACCCGGAAGCTGTACGCCAGCTCCCTCGGCCAATAAAGCGAGATGAGCGCTGCAACCCCAGAGTCGGTCACGACTGGACCTAATGGTCAGGGGTCCCCTTTACCCTTTACCTTTTTACTATGGGGCAGCCCTTTATATCAGATTCCATGAATACATCTTTCAATCCATTTTAATATGGTTTAAGGCCAGCCATGCAGGAAAAAAGCCTTCAGATTGAATTAAAGCCTCTGCTTCCTCTGCTTTGAAATTTGCTCTTGAATTTCAATGTGTGATCTCAAGCTAGGGTTGCCTTCATGGTGCCCATACGTGCAAAGGCATCACTGAGGTCTTCTTCTGGTGCCCACAAAGCTTCTGAGACTCCCCCTCTCTCTCCCTGGCTTCTTGGTCATGAGGCAACGAGATGTCCTCACCTCATTCTCTAGTTAATTGTGTGGAGAAAGAAATGCCTGAAGTGGCACACAATCTGCTATCCAGGTAGAGGCCAGGCCCAGACTTGGACCTCCTCAGCTTCAGAAAGGTTTCTGCACAGTACAACATACATGACATCCACACCTTTTATGTGCAGAATATAATGATGAAAATAACCAATATTTTATTTTGGTCCCTTCACCACATGGTCTGGGGGTAGACTTCAACAATTAAAACACAATATTAAAAACTGCTTAAAACAACTTACTATGACAGAAATAAGGTGGAGCCTAAAAATATGCATCTCTAGAGTCAAAAGCCACGGTTCGGAGGTGTGTCGTTAGCAGTCGCCAAAAGTTGTACAATGAAGGTTCAGATGCACCTCTGTGGGGAGAGCGCCCCAAATTGGGCTCAGAAATGAACGGAGGTTTTATGGGATCTAAACAGAAGCCCAGCTAGAAGTCTGGGTGCTACACTGTGGACCAATGGATGTTTCCGAGCCATTGTCACAGGCAGCCCCATGTAGAGCGCATCGTAACCATCCAATGTGGAAGTGACTAGCAGCCAAGTCACCTCTGTCGAAAAGGTGCCATCGCTGGCAAACCAGTTGCAGCTGAAACAAGGCACTTATAGCCCCTGAGGCACCACAGCCTTCCATGACAGTGTGGGATCTAACAGCCTCACAGACAGTGACCCTGTTCTTCCTAGGGGAGGGCAACCTTGTCCAGAATACAGGCTGGCCGTGAGACGTGGTGGCCAAAACCCCTGAATCGGCTACTCACGTTGGTTGTCTTTTTGTAATAGTCTATGTGATGAATGTCTCGAGCCAGGCCAAAATCAGCAATCTTCATCACACTGTCTTCTGTCACCAACACATTCCTGGCAGCCAGATCACGGTGAATGCACTAGCGATGAGACACAAATTGTTAGGGACCTGCAAGAAAGAAGCAGCAGCCCTGGGAGGCCTTGACACCTCCCTCAGAGGAATGCAGGGGCATTTTCAGCTTAAAACAAAACAGGGAACATAACAGCAAAAGAGGGCAAAATTATTTTTGACCAAGCTAACTTGCAGCCTGCATATATGACGTGAACCAAGCAAATCTGTGTGCCTCCTCCCATGCGAGGAACCTACCCCGTTGTTGCAAGAGAAAGAATCTCACTTTTTTAAAAGCTGACTTCTTTGCCTCCATACCCCATTACATATTTTTCGTCTGTGGGATTCTGAAGCCCACACAGCCCCCCCATTATAACAACAACAAAGTTACAGATCCAATCAAACAATAAGCAAAGGGCTTCTGCATCCAAAAAGGCAGTACCCAATTGTCAGCCTAACCCTTCTGCCTTTTTCTGCAGCAGACAATTTAAATAATTCCCTGGCCCTTCTATCCCTCCTCAGCCCCCGTCCTCCTGTATGAACTACACACCCACCATTCCTGCTGCGACTGCTCACCTTCTTGGACGCCAGGTATTCCATGCCTCTGGCCACTTGGTACGCGCAGGACACCAGGTCTTTGAAAGAGAGCTGCTCCTCTGGGATGTGGGTGGGGTTGTAGCAATATTCCATGCCTGGGGGGCGCCGAGCCTGCAGGTATTCTCTCAGATTCCCTTTGGATGCATACTCCACGATCACATAGAGCGGCCCTGGCGAAGAGGAGACAGGCCTTGGGTTCAGAGAGCACAGCAGAGCCTGTCCTCAGGCAATCTCCCACTCAACAGGGCTCCTTTCTGTTGTGCCCAGGGGCAGACAGAGAGGATTTGTACACTTGAGTTGCAAGACATGCTCTGGTAACCTCTGTGCTGGATTACTGCAGTGCGTTGTTCTACGTGGGGCTGCCTCAGAAGACGGTTTGGGAACTTCAGCTGGTGCAACATGCAATGGCCAGGCTGCTCATCAGAACTAGACAGTTTGAGCAAATTACACTGATCCTGGCCCAACTGCACGGGCTGCCAATTAGTTTCCGGTCCCAATTCAAGGTGCTGGTGTTGACCTATAAATCCTTACACGGTTCAAGACCTCAGGACCTTAAGGACTGCCTCTCCCCATACAAACCGGGCCAGACCCTGAGCTTGCCATCTGATGCCCTTCTCTATGTACCTCCTTCCAGAGAGGTTCAGAAGGAGGCAGCAGGAGAGTGGGCCTTATCTGTCGTGGCTCCCCACCTGTGGAATGCTCTTCCCCAGAGAAGCTCACCTGGCGCTATCATTACATGTCTTTAGGCACCAGGCAAAAACAGTCCTCCTTACCCAGGCCTTTAACCATTAAATAATCTATGGCCTGTTAAAGATGGGGGAGGGGAGAAAGAGACTGTTATTATTATTTTATTATTATGCTTTTTATTATGTTTTTTATTACTGATGATCTGTAAAATGTGTTCTTGCTGTTGTAATCCACGCTGGGATCTTTTGATAAAGGGCAGTATATAAATTGAATAAATAACAATAAGAAGAAATTAAAGGACAAGCACTTTACAGAGTTCAAAGCCCAGCACACAACTATTCGTCTTTCTAATTGACTTTGGAACGACCTCACACCTATTCTCAAGCAGGAAGGAATATAGAAAGCTTTCTTACACCAGGTCTAACCACTGGCCCATTCAAGCTCAGCACTGTCTCCTCTGACTGGCAGCATCTCCCAAGGGTCACAGGCAGAAAAGGGTTTCCCCATCACCTGCTGCTTGAGATGTCAAGGGTTTTTTCCATCTTAACAAAATATATGTACCTTTTTGTAAGAAAACCTCTAAGTGGCTTACAAAAAAAAAAGATATCTTTTTTAAAATTCTCAATAAAAACAGTTAAGAACAGGTAACATTCAAGAGATGATAAAAATCAACAGAAGCTAAAAAGAGATAAAACACATAATAATAATAATAATAATAATAATAATAATAATAATTTATTATTTATACCCCGCCCATCTGGCTGGGCTTCCCCAGCCACACTGAGCGGCTTCCAAAAAATATATTAAAATACTGTACATTTAACTAATGGATAGGCTTGTCCTTAAACAGAAACCCTTTCAGCTATTTTTAACTGGGGACATTCTGCTGTCCTCTGCTCTTCCACGGAACCACAACTGCTTCCCTCAAACGAAGTGCTCAGCCCTCACCATCCTGAGTGCAAGCTCCCAGGAGATTGATGATGTTCTTGTGCTTGCCAATAATCTTCATCATCTCCATCTCAGAGATCAAGTCAGACAGATCTTTTTCCGTGGCGTCGGCTGAGGAAGAAAAAGACATTGGTGCTGGCAGGTCAAGATTAAGAGTGGCTCAAAAAGGAATCAGCAGCTAAGGCTCATGGGCACCGCCCCCCCCCCCAAAAAAAAGTAGTGCCTGGCCCTTCGATAGAGACAAAGGAGAGGAAAGTGGCCATGTGATAAAGGAACATGGCCAGGAAAGCAAAGCAAAAGGGTTTGGGTATGTTTAGCTTAGAGATAAGAGATGGTGAAGGTGATTTGATATCCATCCTCAGATATTTGAAAGGGGAAAGAAGATGGGGAGAAAATTTGTTTTCAGTCACTCTAATGGGTAGGGCATGAACCAATGAGTTCAAATGACAGGAAAACAGGATTTATACAAAACCTTAGGAAGAATGTTCTGATGGTATGAGCTATTTGGAGCAGGCTGCCTTGGAAGATCTCAGCAGTTTTTAAGTAGAGGTCGGATGGAGGCTATCAGGGATGCTGCAGTAGAGGGTTTTCAATACTGATAGGGGGTCTGAATATAAGACCAGCTCTGAAGTCCCTCCCAACTGTATGATTCTACTTCCCCTCTCCATGCCTTTCTCAAGATGCGTGGCCCTGAAGGAAAAGCAAGCGCGGGATCCGTAGGCCAAGTGGGGAGCATCTCAGGCGACAGCCCTCCTGAAGCGAAGCAGCTGTGGACATGGGCAGCTGCTCCCTTGGAGGGGAGCACACTGGGAGCCCCACACCAGAGCAGGATATAAATGGAACACCAATTGAGTAATTCTAAAATGTAGCTGCCAACCAGAAAGTTCAGAGGAATGGAAACATGGCTTGTGGAAGCTTCAGAACACATTTCTCTTCTATATCATCATAATTTGGATAGATACATAAACCTCTTGGCCAGCAGGCACATATAAAGAAACATATTTTTAAAAAACCTGGAGTGGTGGCAAGCAGAGCCATGATGTCTCAGTTGGTGATATTGCTACATACAGAAATGTTTTTATGCATTTTCTTTCTTTTCTCTCTCTCATTTTAAAAAACTTTTTATTTATTTATTCAGAAGGGAACAAATAAACATCATTAAGCTGGCCTCAACGGCAAAAATATTCTATCCATCTTGATTTAACTGTTTAATTAATATAGGTGTAGAACTTTATCATCAGTCTTGTTTGGATACCTATTTGGACACAGGATTGCCTATGTGAATGCATTTTCTTTCAACTGAACTAGAGAGTCTTGCCGTTATCCTGTTCATATGTAACACAAAGCAAAACCATGGCTTGGCAGAAGCAGGCAGGTGCTCAGGGAGGAAATCAAAACTCCTTTGCTCCTCCTCAGACCCTGCAGTGAGCTAAGGCATGGTTTGGCTTAGCATGTGGTCTGGACCTAGGCTTATAGTCTGCCTTGTTCCAGACAAGTCATGAGTTTGCTCCTCGTGGTTTGTCTGGACACATTCCAGGCAAAGAAAAGCACTTAAGGAGGAGGCAGCAAAGTGGGGCAGTTGAGAGGTGTGCCCTGGAGGACTCCATTTGGCCCCTGGGTCTACGTTCCCCCCATCCCTGCTCTTAAGGAAGGGATGGGATCATCCACTGCCCTTTTGGGTACAAGCTAGGAAACCCATTCTGAGACACGCCAGTCACCTGATATTGCAATCATCAACGGATGAACAGATGAAATGTGAACAGATGAAAATATTTCCAAAAGTTAAAAACGCAGACTTAAGCCCCTCAATGGCAGAAAGTCAGCTGTTGTTCTTCAAGAGGCCCTTGGAACAAAGGACACATGCAGGTCTTTTGGAAGGAAACATGGAGCTGCCTGAAGAGAAGCTACAGGAAAGCCGTTACTTACATTTTAGCATCTTCACTGCCACTTTGGTCACTCGGTTTGGCTTGTCTTTGTCTAGCCCGATGGCCTCAGCAAGCACCACCTGCCCAAAGCAGCCTTCCCCCAAAGGTTTGCCCAGAATCAGCCTAGAGGAGAGCAAGAGAAAGGAGGTGATGGCAGGGAGGCTGCCCCTCTTCAGCTCAAATGCACAGCTCCAAGGCCTCACTTGCCCTTGGCTCAACACCCAACAGAAATTTCTTTCTTCTTGTAGATGGTTCTGGCTTTGACAATCTGGACCTACAGTGGCACCTCTGGTTACGAACTTAATTCGCTCCAGAGGTCCGTTCTTAACCTGAAACTGTTCTTAACTAGAGGCGTACTTTCACTAATGGGGCCTCTTGCTGCCACTGTGCCGCCAGCACATGATTTCCGTTCTCATCCTGGGGCAAAGTTCTCAACTCAAGATAACTCTTCCAGGTTAGTGGAGTTTGTAACCTGAAGCATTTGTAACCTGAGGCGTTTGTAAATCAAGGTACCACTGTAATAATTTGTGGTTGGGGTGGAATTTTACCCTTCAGACGCAGCTGTAAGTGGTATTTTTGCGTTCTGATAATGAAAATGTTGAAGAGTGGCAAGATATTGCAGTTTTCCAGTTTTCTGGAAAACCCGTGGTTGTAAGATGGGATGGGGGACTTGTGGCCTCGTCATCCCTGACCGCTGGCCATGCTGGCTGGAGTTGATGGACTTGGGAGTCCAATGTCTGTCAGGTCACATGTTCCCCATCCCTGGACTACAATGAAAGTTCAGAATTGAACAGTTCAGGTACTGACTCCACTTAAAATGGGGAAAGAATAACTTAGTAATTCCACCTTCCTTAAGCACAAGTTAAGCAATTGTTTATAAGAGCTTGTTAATACAAATCAGCAGTTAACTGGTAAAACTTTTGCAAGACTTTACCACTTTAGGCTACAGGGAAGGGACACATGCCTGAATGCTCCCTTCCCAAAACAACAGCCTACCATGCACACCCAAAACTATCATGCCAGGGGGGAGGTTTCAGCCTAGTGTTTTCTCTGATATCCTGTTTTTCTGTGTGTAGAGTTTTTTGGTTTTGTTTTACATGCTAAAGTCAGCCTGTTTGTTTTTACAGTCCTAGGCAGGCAGCAGCCAAAACAGGAGGTTAATCATATCCCTGGTGAGAAACACCTGCTCATTCGAACCAGTTGTAAAGTGATTCCGAATTACATTAGCAGCACATGATCTTGCTAGTTGCCCTTCCATCTACAGTGGTACCTCGGGTTAAGTACTTAATTCGTTCTGGAGGTCCATTCTTAACCTGAAACTGTTCTTAACCTGAAGCACCACTTTAGCTAATGCGGCCTCCAGCTGCCGCCGGAGCCCGATTTCTGTTCTCATCCTAAAGCAAAGTTCTTAACCCGAGGTACTATTTCTGGGTTAGCGGAGTCTGTAACCTGAAGCGTCTGTAACCCGAGGTACCACTGTATGTCACATCAAAAGAAGGACCAAACCAGATGAGACTTTAATAGATACATTATTCGACTTCCTGTCCCTTTAAATCAGGGATGGGAAACCTTTTTCAGACTGAGGACCACCTTCTCATCTGGGCAATTTTCTCAGGGTCAGAGGAAAAGTGGGAAAAGCAAGAAATGTGCATGTTACCTCTACAGAGCAGGCTAGTTTCAACACACATTCGCACAACCCTCTCTATCCTCCAGCCAGGAACCAAGAGGCATGGTCAGATTTCAAAAGCACATTGGAGCCAGGAAAAAGCACCAATGGGGGTATGAAGTAGGGCTGGGGAGGGTCTGGGGAGGCAGGTTGTGGCTGAAGTAGCATGGCCTGGAGAGACTTGAGGGCCAGGGAGGTTTCCCACCCCTGCTTGGAATTGTGGGTGAGAAGCCCTCCCTCATCCTGGCTCCAAAGTACTTTGTTATCAATAGATAAATGGGAATCTGCTACACTTTCTGTGGAATAATATTCTGTCTCCAACAATGGTGAGAGATGCTACCACTTTCATAGTATCTGCAATTCTCTGCCTTGTTTTGAAATACAACATTACTAGAGCTTTTCTCGCTCTGCTTCTGAAATTTCTGGAAAGTTGCAGAAATCTCCTTTGTGCAGGGGAAATGGGTTTCCTGCTCACCTCTCCCCAGAGGACCAAAACACCAAGTCAAGAGCACTGGCCTTTTCCAACTGAAAAAAGAGAACGGACCCCAAGCCAACAAACACAATAACTTCTTCCCCACCAGTATCTGAGGGCACAGAGTAGAAAAGGTGTCAGACATCCTTGCTTGGCTGAGAAGGAGTAGAGTTTGTTACCTGTCTCTGGGAAGCTCCCAACGGGGGTCTTCTGGCAGCTCGTATTCAGAGACACCTGCCAGCATTGGGATCCCACTGGAGGAAAGCCGTGAGGGGCGCACAAGCATCACACCAGAGTTCATGGAAGAACTTGAATCAGCTGATACCTGCAGCGGGAAGAGTGGAAGTTACCTTCGGCAAAAAGACCCCATGAGTTCAGCTCTGGAAGGGAGAAGAGTTGCTCACCTCCAAGGAGACTATATTTGTCTGTCCTGGGACCTGGGTCCTTGCTGCTGTAAACAAACTTTGCTCACTCAGGGCTTGCAAAAGTACCACAAAATCATAGAATATAGAGTTGGAAGGGACTCCAAGGGTCACCTAGTCCAACCACCTGCAATGCTGGAATCTGAATATATATGACTGAAAGCCATCCAACCTCTGCTTAACAACCTCCTGAGGGTGTCAAACTGCTCTTACTGTCGGAGTGTTTAGTTGGAATCTCCTTTCTTGTAACTTCTTGGTTCCATGTGACAGCCCTTCAGAGATTTGAAGATGGCTATCCTGTCACCTCTCAGTGTCCTCTTTTGCCAGCTAAACATAATCAGCTCCCTCAACTATTCCTCATCAGGCTTGGTTTCCAGACCCTTGAGCCTCTTGGTTGTCCTCCTCTGCACACCTTCCAGCTTGTCAATATCCTCCATAAACTGTGGAGCCTAGAACTGGACACAGGACTCCAGGTGGAGTCTGACCAAAGCAGAATAGTGTGGGAATATTACCTCACAGCCCTACCCAGTCCCTGTCATCCTCCTATGGCCTTGTCAAAATTCAGAGAGCCCAGTCATCAGGGCTTCCCTGCATTTTGTAATCTGCACTGTGGAAATGCTGAATTTTGTATTCAGCATCCAGAAATTTTTGAGCTAACTTTTCAAAACAAGCTGCTAGGCATTATGGTTTCAATGGCTGGGGGAGGGGTATATGCAAATCTGTTTAATTTGCATTACATTATACTGGATTCCGTTTTCCATGGCACAGAACCTAGGTTTGTTTTTACTTTTGTTACATGATGAGGTCAGGATTGCAACAGCTGCATGCAGTTTATTAAAAGTGTGATGTAAATTACTATAGTAACAATTATGACTATGCCTTCTTTTCTCTGCTCCTGCCTCAAAGAAGATGATCTTGGTTGCTACTGCACTTGCCTGACTTGTGACCTCTCTTTCTCACAACCAGCACGGTTGGGCCTTCTGGCCCAGACACATGGCAAACGAAGAATGAGGAAGTCACCAGAAGACCAGATACTCTTAACGCTGTTTAGATGCAGGGTAGCCTACATACCACATCTCATGGATCAACCTGCGTAATTCAGACCACAGCAGGTTCTGCTGCAGAAAGGGGCCAGCACACAGGTAGTTCTGGGTGCCTCAAGGGAGAATGGGTTTCCCCACGCCTCTCTTTCCAGCAGCCATTGCCTCCTCCTCCACTCCTTGGTTCTGCTGATGAGCTACCTTGCTCCCACATTGTGGCTGGGAGAAGGACTTGGAAAGAGGCCAGGGTATGTCATTTGCACATTGTTCTTGTCTTTCTGGCCCCCAGGAACTGCAGTTGAGCCTCCTAGGAGCCAGAACAGATAGCAGAACTCTCTGCTATTAGCTTGCACATTTGTAACCCACCAAACTTAACACAGCCTACCAGTCTACTGCTTGACAACCATTTTAATGTTGCAGTTTCTAATGGGCAGCAAAACAGAGATTTAAATCTGGGCCCTGGTGGGCTGTAGCAACAGAGAATTCCTCTTGGTGGGTCTCAAGTTCTGCAGGCCTCCTTTGACCTTATCTGGAGTGCCTTAAGCCACAGCATGCCCAGCTCTGATCTATGCTGACCATACTAGGCAAGGAGTTGTGTCACAGGCATCACCTGCTTCTCTGTTTCCCCTGAGGACAACGGCGGGGACTCTACAGCCCCCTTCCGATGTGACTGGACTCCAATTCTCATTAGACTCCCAAGCAGCATGGCCAATGGGTCTGGGTTGATGGGGGTTGTAGTCGTGTTCCCCAACACTGCCCTAGGGAGTTCATCCACATCAGGAATAGCCAACCTGGTGCTTTCCAGATGTTGCTGGGCTACCAGACCAATGGCCATGTTTGCTGGTGCTGATGTGAGTTGGAATCAAGCCACACCTGGAGGGCCACAGGTTGTCAACCCCTGAATTAGACCTAGCGAGCTTTGCTCAGCATGGAGGCAAGGCTCTTGCGGGAAGGGGGGTAGGAGACAATCAAACCCCCCATCTACTTTCTGTTACCTGTCTGCGCAAGGGGATGCTCTTGGCCAGCTTATGCACAGCCAGCTGGCTGTTGAAGTCCGACTTCTTTGTGGTGCTCTTCATCTTGTATATGATGACGGTCACAATCATGCAGGAGATGAGGAAGCCCCCTGTGCAGTAAATGATGATCTCCAGGTACAGAGAGGAGGCCATCATAGCTGGCTTGTCTTCAATAGCTGGATTGGTGCAAAGAAAGAATTAGCACACTAGGCACTCATTCAACAGCAACTAAAAACACCACCATAAAAAACCACCACTACGGGGGTCAAGGAGATAGAGGAAAGTGGAGAGAAAAAGCAGCTTTACTTAACTTCTAAAGGTGCCAGGTGTTGTCTGCCCTCACTTCTTGTGGCAGCCAGATGTGCCCCCAAATAATGCAGAAGAGAAATGGATGTGCAAGCTGAAGCAGGAAGAAGGGCATGCCAGTGCCTTTTTGCAAGCAGCCACTTCGGCAGCCCCCACCCTGGCTTCTAAAAATAGACAAACTCTAGAGACTTCCGGGTCGGCGCCATCGCCGAATGGCGGGCTCCCTCCGAGCTCCGGAGGGAGCCGGCTTGGCAGGGGCTGGGTCCTACCGCACCGGCGATGCGGGGACCCTTAAAAACCACGGCCAGAGGAGGCCGTGGACATGGAGACTCGGCTGGCACCGTTAGCGCTCTCCCGACTCGTGAAGGAGCCTTTTTAAAGGCTACGGATCGGGTGCCGGGGAGAAGCGTGGTGCTTTGAGTTCTCTGCTATCCCTGCCGAGCGCAGCCGCATGCCATCCGGCGGAGAGCGCTGACTTCTTCTATTGAAAATTCGGCTCTAAAGAAGAACCCGTGAGTAATTGGAATATGGACTAAAAAAAGGGGACAAATTTTTAAAATTCGGAGCGAACGGGGGAGGTGGAAAAAAGGAAGTCAGCCCACCCCTAAATTGTAGAAGAGCCAAAACAAAGGACTGGACAACTAAGATCGAGTGTAACTTTATCTTGCCGAATCAGCAACTTCGCGAGGGAAAATTATAAGATTGAGCTGGAGGAGAAAAGTGGAATTGTTTTAAAAAAAGCAACCCCCCCCCCCCGGAATCCCTGGAGCGATTCGTGAAACTGCCTGGAGAAAAGCGATGGAGGTTTTGACAGCTGTCAAAGAGCTGTCAAAAAGGAAGATTAAAATAGAGACTTTGTTATGAGGACTTTGCCGGTTATATTTGTTATAAATTGAATATAAACTGTTTTAAATATCGGTCAACAAGCTACTTGGTCTGGTGGATGTGATTCTGGAAGGGAACTTTGTTATTGCAATCCACCTAGAGGAGCCGAGGGATATTGCATGTGTTTTTCACAGGAAACTTGAACAGTTGAATGGAACTTTTAATCTCCTGGGAAACTGCAGGAATGGAACATTATTTTGTCTACAGAGGTCTACACACTACAGGAAACAATGGAACTATTTGTTGGAAAATGAAAGGAACATGATGCAATGCTTTGCTCCATAAATAACAAGCCTCTGCAGAGACACTAGAAACTTTTGGAAAAAGAACATTTCTGTGGGAGAACAGAGAAATAAAAAGGAGGAGAATGATTGACAAGAACAAGGAAATAACAAGAACTGGACAGAACTGGGGGAACATTTGGGATATTCAGGTTTGACAAGCTTATGGATACAAAATTGGAGTTTTTACTCCTGGATATAAAAACCTGGATAGAAGAAATGGGCCCTTATTTGATAGACTCCTTCTATGATTGGACATCCGTAATTAAAGACTGGCAAAGAACCTGAGGGACATAGTGTAATGTGGGAACTCCAGGAAGATATTAGAAGTGGAGGGATAGGTGAAACGCAAAGGGGAAAGAGGGGAGGGAAAATTGGAATCCAAAGGCTGTAAAATTACTATTCATATTTATCTTATTTCCATCTGTACTATGTTTGAAAGGGGGAAACTCGTGGAAGGGTATAGATCGATCTTAGGGGATGGGAATTTGGATAAATTGGGTTATTGATGAAGAGTGTAATTTGGGGATAAGAACTTGTTGAATTTAATTGCTTATTTGGAAGATTTGGAACACAAGAGGGGGTAGGGAGGGGAAGTCCTAGTTATTGGTAAAAAGTTTATGGATTGGATTTAATTTGTTTTGATTTGTTTTAATTTGGAAAACCTTAATAAAAATTATTTTAAAAAAAAATAATAAAAAATAAAAATAGACAAACTCTAGGCAAATGGGGGATCCCAAACCAAAGCGCCTTCATGAGTTCGCTTCTCTAGGATCCCAGTCTCTTATGGGACAGAATCCAGCATCCACATGGAATTCAGCATCCCTAGTAGATTCCTAGCACTTCCTGCAGACAAGCATTGACTTCATTGTTTAGAACTAAACATGATGAAGGTGCTCTGTGAACAGAATCTCCTTATGTATTAAAGATTATCCTTTTTAAGGGCACCTGAGACCAAGCAGCCAGAGAGGAAGCAGCTGCAGGGAGTTTGCCTTGTCACTCCCTCCCAGAATGAACAGCAAAAGAACCCTGCATCTAATAATCAGTGCCTGAGCTTGCTTTTTGCCTTGTCTTCGTCAATCCATTTTTCCTTTTGTTTTGTGTCTTTTAGACTGCAAGTCTGGGAGAATGGACGGACTTATTACTGAGCACTGTAAGCTGCTTTGGGTTATTTTTTCCAGCTGCAGAGCTGAGTAGCTAGTCCTAATAAGTGTAGACCCACTGAACTTAATGGAAATTACTTAGGTTCATTCATTTCAGTGGGTATATGGGGTGTTAGGGGAGGGGTAGTATCTTCAGTGAGAGACATGCCATGCTCCTTCTGGGGTAGTTTGTCTTACCATTGATCCCCACCCTGCTCTCACTCAGCTCTCACCTGCGGCTCCTAGAAGCTGTCAGCATGCAACAGCGGCCACAATCCGAGAACAGCTGCAACTGACTGGTCAAACCATGTGAGGATGCTCAATGGGTCTCAAACCCTCAGGGAGTCAGGGTCTTCCCCTGCATGCAAAGACAGGCACTGGCAGATTGAGCAGATGAGACCAAGAGTGGGTCCAACAGTCAAGAAGGGGATTTCTGCCCATGCTATAAAGGGAAGTGAGGGGCAGATGGCTTATCAACCTGGGAAGAAGGAACACTCTGATATCCTAAGCCTCCAGTGCCTTGCAGAATATCTTCAGGAGAAGAAAAGGCTCAGAAGTAAACCGTACACAAATTCAGAGTGGAGTCCCTAAGACGGTTGGATGGTGCCTTGCACGCCACTTTCTGGCAATTCCTGCAGCCAAGCTGGTGCCAAACATCTTGCTCTGCCTTCCATTGGACACCATCGGCAAATGTAAATGCTAAATTCACTGTTCTGCTTATTTTTGTCTTCAACTCTGCCTCCACACTAGAATGTGGCCCAGAAAGAATGTGACCCTTGGGCTGAAAAAGATTCCCCAACCTCATCCAATTGGGTGAATATAATTGGGAGAATAAAAATGGTCTTTATACTCCTCCTCAAGAGAAAGGCCGAGGAAACTGGAAGCAGCAAAGAAGGGGCTCTCATGGGTGTATCTACTTCTTCTAGCCTTTGCCAACTGGGTCCCCTCCAGATGTTTTGGAGGATAGTTTCCATCTGCCTCAAGCAACACGACTGGTGGGAGCAGAAGCCCAAAGTTTCTGGAGGATGCCTGGGTGGCAAAGGCTGGCTTGCATGTTAACGGAGGCCAGAGAATTCTGGGGCTACAGGTGTGCTCCAAATAAAAAAATTCATGGAGTGGCAAGTGGGAGTAAAAACAGAACATGTGCAAAATGAGTGCTTGTGTGTGTGTGTGTGTTGCTGAACTCTGTTTGTGATTTCCCAACCTATTTCTTTGTAAAAGCCAAGGAGTGTTGAGGACCACATCACAGCTGCCTGCCAAACCTTTCAGAACTACATGAGTAATGCTTGCAGGAGATGAGTCAAATGTGTCGGATTCTGTTGTTTGCTCTGTTGAACCATCTCTTGCAGGTTTTGCCCAGAAACGTTCTCAGCAGGCCTGTCAAGTACAAAACACTTTCACCTGGGGTCTTCCTAGTTGTATCAGCATCAGCTTAATGCTTGTTTGCAAAGAGAGAACTCTTAGTGAGAAAGTGCAAAGCCTGTGTCAAGGCCAGAAACATTTTTCTGAACTTGTTTTGGAGAGGGCATTGGAGCTGCAATTTGAAGAGAAAGAGATGAAAAAAGGATGTTCCCTCCCTCCCTTTAGTCCTCCCACTCTTAGAAAAAACAATAAGCAACAGAGAGAAGATGGATAGAGCATGTGGTTGGAAGGAAACGGCTGCCATCTTGCCCTGTTCAGATCACAGGGCTCTGAGTGGAAACAGGCTTGACAAGGAAAACAGAAGACTGATAACACAAAAAGTTTTTTTCCTTGTAGGTGTACAAATAGCACATGACCTCAAAAACTTTCTGAAGTTGAACATTACCAGTTCTTGCCAGCCAGATTTTGATGGCTGAAAAATGAGCCCTGCATCAACCAGGCAGGGTGGAACAAGAGCCCACAAAACAGCAGTTTATGCAAAGTAGAATCCAAAAGAGAATGCAGGAAGAATAGCAGAGACTTCAAATTAAGCAAAGGCCAGATTCCATTCCCTTTCGAGGCAAGGCCACCAAGAAAACAAAGCCATATTCGGGATCTTATGGGAAAGCAAGCAGATATTGGGGAGCCCATTTCCTAGTCTCAGTTCTTGGGGGACCGGAATCCAGAGTGTGCTCATTTTATCACAGCCACCTCAGAGAGAGATGAATCCAGTTAAGAAAAGGGCCATCTTCACCCAAGCTCTCCAAGGCTTGTGCATGATTTATTTTATCCCCCTTTTTGCAGTAACCCACAAGCAATATGGGTTTGAAGGCCCCCTCTACAGACTTCCTGTCACCAGGAGGAAAAATAGCCACCTATCAGTGTGGGGGTATCTGCCTGCCTGAGCTACATCGGTTTTCTTTGCATAGATGTATGGATATAAGGGGAAGCTACCCTAAGATAGCTAGTTGCACAAGCCTTCGGTTCTACAACTGGAACATCATCATAGTGAGATTCCTGTGTCAACTGTAAAGTTTTGAACATTTCCAAAACATAGACAAATCAATTGCCAGACCACACTCAAGTCCCAGGAATGAGTAAGTAGAAGCTCCGTGAAAACGTGTGTGAGAGGAGGAGCTGCACCCCTAATTTTCAGCACCATCAAATAAGCCTACTCTGGTGGATCCACAAGTACCCAGTTATACTGACTGCAGTCCAATAGCTGCCTTTTGACCCCACTTTAAAATTGAAAATCTGGGCTGGGAGTGAGGTCCAAAGAGGAGGCTGTATATATGGAGACCTGTATCCGACACTGGAAAGCTGGAATCCCAAAACACCTAGCTCTGCTACCCCTAACTGCAGTATGTGGGTGGTCTATGATCTCCCCCAATGCATCCACATAGGTCCACTGGGCACAGGTGGGGTTCTGTTTTAGCACTCCTTGCTGAGAAGGCAGCAAAGTGCATGGAAAGACTGATCTTGCCCAAGAGAATGGAACCAGCTCTGTCAGAACACCTGGACCTCACTTCTGGTTAAGCCCAAACTGGAAATTCACCATGCCTTGGTCAGCAAGAGCCACCAGATGTGGAGATGGACCACCCCAATTCCGCAGAGAAGGAAAATGGGACCACAACAGGGCAGATGGCTCACTGACTGTCACACCAGGGATATCTCAATTGTTGCTAAGCAACCCTTCCTCTAGGAAGGAACCAATTTGTGGGACGACTCTGCCATCTTGGGGGTGGCTCTTGCGGACCACAGCATGCTCATCTCCATGCATAGAAGAGGACAGCAAGCAGGCAGAGAAAGGAACAGAACCAGTATATACCTTCCAGAACCGTCAACCATGCAGAGTGGTGGGAGATCCCAATAGAATTACCCGCCAAACATGTATACTGCCCAGCATCCTCAAAGGAGACATTCCTTAAGTGAAGGACTTCCATTTCTTTGTCTGTTGTGTTAACACCAGCCGTCTAGAAAGGGGAAAAAATGGAAGCAAAGGGGGAGAGAGAAAGAAAAAAAAGGAAAATAGGACGAGCAAACATAAGACCCCTTTAGGAACCAAGGTGCAGGAGGAGGAAGAGGGAAGGGGTAACATGCCCCCCAAGACCTCCTAAGGAACACAGACACCACTGCAGACGTATTGCAACAGAGAGCCTTAGGACAACCTCCGATCCAGGCTGACCTAAAGAGGCAATGTTAAAACAACAACCCTTCACCAAACTGAATTTCCCTGCCCATCTGACATGCTGGCGATGGGCCACATGGAAAAACTAACCTTAGGTGGGGGGAAGAACCAGCTTAGTTTCATGGGATGGGAAGAGGAATAATGGTGGAAGGAAGATGGGAAGACAAGAAAAGACAAGGAAAGGGAGCAAGGTCTGGGTCAAGAAGTGACAGAGCACTAGGGGGAGAGGCCATGCTCCTGTACGCAGTCATGAAAATGAAATTACCTTTTTTATTTTGCCAGGGAGAGCAAGGGTACTCCAAGAACCCAAAATCAGATATGCAGAAAACTCAGGTTTCCAGACTTTAATTGGTAGGTCAATTAATTGGTGACAGCCAGTTTAAAATTGGCAGGACTGCACAATTAAATGGTATGGACATGCATTTTTATGCGGCTTTGATTTTGCTGTCTCAAAAGCACACCTATATTTAGATTTTTACAATACTAAAATCAATGTAATTAGCTGGTTACCTATCAGGCGATCAGAGCATTTCTCCAGCAGCCTTTGTAAGAAAAGTACAGAGAAACCAATGCAATAAAGTTTAGCTTGATGTTTCAGCAAAAGAATCTGGGGGATTTCTTATATTGGCTGAATTAATATAGATAGAAAGTTAAGAAAGCTCAAAGAAGGGAATGATCTGTTAAAATGAGGAACGGGGAAGGGCATGAAACTAAACTGACCAGCCCCTTCTGAGGATTTTTCCATGGCTTGCTGCACCAGAAACAGAGAAGAAACAGGAGAGCCACAAGAGTTTGGTTTTCCCACCACGAAGGACTGGCCATCCAAGCAAGAGCCCCAAAGTGGCATTCTCCCCGTTTACCTTCAGCCATGGGTCTGGTGACGGTCAGCCACGCAGACTGGTTAGCCTCACCAATATAATTGGAAACCTTACAAACATACTCCCCACTCTCAGCCTCTGTCACATTATACAGGGTCAGCACCTCCGCATCGGAGCTATTAATTCCCGAGCTCTAGAACAAGACCAACAACACAGGAGTCACTCAATGGCCAACGGACGGGCACGTCGCTCCATGATCAACAGCAACAATCAAGTGGGCATCTCCCTGTGCCCACAAGCCAGAGGTGGGGGGGGGGGGACTCAAGCTCTCTGCCCATCCCGCCCCTTCTCGCTGCAAGGATATCTCCTGGGGGCACAAACTGCACCCCTCTCACATCTAAAGGAGCAGCAGTACTTAACAGCTGTATGGCAGGGCCAAGTTCATCAGATGCTAGAACCTGGAGAACTTGCTAACTGCTTTACAGTTCAAAAAACCCTCCAAACCAAGCCTTTTTACTTATTAATTTTTAGCATATATAAAAAACCAGTATACCATTTACCGTATTTTTTGCTCTATAACACTCACTTTTTCCCTCCTAAAAAGTAAGGGGAAATGTGTGTGCGTCTTATGGAGCGAATGCAGGTTATGCAGCTATCACAGAAGCCAGAACAGGAAGAGGGATCGCTGCTTTCGCTACGCAGCAATCCCTCTTGCTGTTCTGGCTTCTGAGATTCAGAATATTTTTTTCCCTGTTTTCCTCCTCCAAAAACTAGGTGCGTCTTATGGGCTGCTGCGTCTTATAGAGCGAAAAATACAGTATGTCATAGAATAAGACATGTTTTAGATACATCATAAAAAGTAAAGAAACATGAAAGCCATAATACTCTTTTGTTGGGCATACTAACCACTAGCTTGTAATTAAAAGTACTTTAAACTATTTTATAATATCATTTTGGTGGCATTCAAAGTAGCTTAAATGAGGTTTTATTCATGCATAAAAATCTCTGTCTTAACACTCACATTTTGGTCCTGTTTGCTGGCATAAAATGGTTTCAAAAGCAATGCACTAACCCCCATTTTTCTACCCAATTCTCCTCTTTAAGGGGCTTAGCATTCCTTCAATAAACCTACTGTAAAGTGTTTAAAAGGCACAGATGTCTCTTGATGATCAGGTTTTAGCATCACAACCAGGTTGGATTCTGCTCACTGTCAGAAGCCCAAGGCATGGGATTTGAGCTTTTGCACAGCTATAAATAGCAGAGCAAGCACATGAGGCAAATGTGAGTTGTGGCAAGATATTGTGGGATGCTCTCCCCAGGGAAGTTCGCCTGGTGCCTTCATTGTACACCTTCAGGTGCCAGGCAAAAACACTCCTCTTTAACCAGGCCTTTGGCTGACTGACATTCAATGCCCTTTTAAAATGTGTTATTGGGTTGTCCTTGGTTTTATTTTTATTTTGTATTTTGTGATTTTATATTGTGATTTTATCCTGTGAACTGCCCTGAGACCTGGGGGTGTAGGGCAGTATGCAATTAAAAAAACCAAACTCGCTGAAGGCTATGAATTAAATTCTGAACCCATCCTCCACAGCACCAGCAGAACCATATCTGCTCTGTTTATATTTGGAGAAGTTACTGGTGTGCCACCAGTTCTTCCCTAGCCTTATGGTAACTTCATGTAACAGTAAACAGCGCCACATAAGACTCACATCCTCCTCCCTATGGGGGATTGTAAAACTTCAGGAAGGGCTTTTGCTCCCACTTTTAGTCAATGCCAGCTTCTTGTTCCATCTGAAGCAGGGATAGTGTTTTAACTCTATTATAGCTTCATAACTCAAAATTTGAAGTTGTACTGTTTTAAAACCACAGTGAGAGCTAAGCCATAAATCCTGGTTCAGGCGAAACAACAACCTGGAGCAGAAGCTTTCAAGTTAATCTTCCTGGCCACATGGTTGGGGAAGAGGGAACTGCAGGAGGGAGGCTAGGCCTCTTCACTTGGGGCTAAAGCATGCTTAGGCGTTGTGTCTGAATGAGGTCAGCTGGTGCTGTGCTGTGCTATGGCATCCCAGCCATACTCCTTTGGTTGGGAATGGCCAAATTCAGTACCCTCCCACAGCTATTTTTCTTTTGCATGCTTTGCTGTAGAAATCTCACAATGGGGAACTTGGACCCAGACTGAGCTGGCTTGACTTAGTCTGGCTGATCAACCAATTGGAAATAGATTATCCTGCAGCATCAATTTAGAACGGTCTTGTCCCTTGCTTGTAGCCACCTTACACGTCTCTCTCCCAAGGCAGTGGAAACAAGCCCCATGTTAACAAAAATGTCACCCATCACTTGAGATAGTGGGGTTTCCTTTTACCTTCAAGACCTGCACATAAGGCAAGTTATTTGGCCCAATCCTGCTCCCATTGACCTCAATGTGCTTCAACCACTGGATGTGGGGCTGAGGGTCACTGTAGACTTTGCAAACAAATTCAACGTTGCTACCCAGGGAGACGGTCTTGTTAGCCGGGAGCCCAGCTTGTAAGATAGGCCGGTGAGGTGACCTCTCTGGAAAAGACACAGAAGAGAATGGTTTCAGGCAAACTGGAAAAGGAGAGAGATGAAGGACCCACTTGCCTATTTATTTAAAACATTTATATACTGTCTTCCAACCAGACGGTTTCCAGGCGGGTTTTTTTTTAAGTAAAGCAACAAGAACATCAATGATAACTAACACAAAAAACAGTCTGTAAAACCAGCAACTGAAATAGCAGTTTACAATGAAACTCAAACTTTAAGAAGCCCAGGACAGCAAAAAGGTGTTTGTCTGGCACTGGAAACATTAGAAAATTGGCGCCCTGTGAGCCTCGCTAGGGAGGCGCAAGCAGGGGGCCAATACAGGGAAGGCCCCTTCCCTGGTCACCACCCGCCGCTCCTCAGATGGTGCTTACTTCCTTCCAAACACCCCAATCTAATATGTTTGAACTCCAACAACCCTCAGTTATTCATAAAAGCATTTCTATACAGTCGTATCATAAAATATTGGGGTGGTGTTAAAACATAAAACACAATTTTTAAAAAATATTTAAAAATATCAAAATACAGATAATCATTAAGTAAAAACTGAACAGCTGCCAAGGCTTGGAACAGAAAGGTCTTGGTGAGACTCTTGGAAGTGAAAAGCAAGGGTGCCTGCTGGATCCTTGCTGGAAGAGTGTTCCACACCATGGGACTGGAAGCACAAAATGCCCAGCTTCTGGCTGAGACCAGTCAGCTCTGTGTAAACGCCAGCCTCAGTTTACCAGCCTGCATCCAGCCCATCAGCGCCTCCAAGCCCTGGGCTAACATCTCAAGCACCTCTTCTGATTCAGATGGAGCAGACTGGACAAATGTCACTCCAATGGCCACAAAACACTCAAGAGCTGGAATAGCCTTGCTGAACGATCATGTCTGTGTGGTTGGAGGGTGTGATGGAACAGCACATCTCTCCTCTGTGGAGGCGTAGAACATTGGCACAGACTCGTGGCCAACTGTGAGCAGCATGACAACCTCCCGCTGTGATGTGGGAGCAACAGTCCTGAGGGACAGCTTTAGGCCATAGCAGGGTACGATGGGAAACTGTTTCTGAGCAGAATTGAGTGCTATAACCCTATCATTGGCAGCTGGGGTGACATCACTGGGAACCCAAGGGTGTGATGCTGGTGTTTGTGTGCTGCGTCAGAAGTGACCTTAGGAAGAAGGCCTTGCAAGAGCTCTTCTGTGGAACAAAGAGACGATGGGAGAAAGTACTGGCTCCCTTGCAGCCATGCTCTTGTAGCTGTGGATGCAGTGACCATTGCTATCTGGCCTGTGCTGCAGACCTTCAGGCTCATTTTCAAAGCTACTGATTCCATTCAAAAAAACCAATCCACACACAAGGCACTTTGAACTGAAAACAGAGAAATCACATGCTGATGTAATGATAACCCTGTGAAAGTGAGTTGCCTAGAGCAGTATAGATGTCTATGCCTCTGGCCTGCTGCATCTCTAGAGCATCGGCACACACAAAGAAGTTTGAGCATGGCACCAACGGTTTGTGCCTGAATGTTTCCATGTACCAAATATGCTGCAGTGCAGACTTACTGTTAGTGAGCATCGTGTGGGCACATGGTATTTGTTTTTGGAAGCTTTTTACGTCCTGCACAGACTTGCCCATGGTGCTGGGTAGAAGAGCCAGAAACCCAGGCTGATACATGCAACTGATGAAGACTCTGTGTGTTGGTGTAAGCAATCTGGCCTTCCACCATAACGGAAAAGGGGGCAGTGGAGACTATAGCTTGCTGGAATATTCAGTCTTATCTGCCGGGAAGAAAGGCAAGCAGACAGGCAGAAAATACTGAATTTCATGTTTTTAACAATTTTACCTGAAGAGAGGGTGTGTGTTCTAGTACCTGTGAAGAAGAACCTGTTTACATCTGCCATCTAAGCCAAGTTTTTTAGTGTTAGTGGAGCAGTAAAGTAGCAAATCTTGAAATATTGGAGGGAAAGAATATACCATATTTTTTGCTCTATAAGACTCGCTTTTTCTCTCCTAAAAAGTAAGAGGAAATGTGTGTGCGTCTTATGGAGCGAATGCAGGCTGCGCAGCTATCGCAGAAGCCAGAACAACAAGAGGGATTGCTGATTTCACTGCGTAGCAATCCCTCTTGCTCTTCTGGCTTCTGAGATTCAGAATATTTTTTTTCCTGTTCTCCTCCTCCAAAAACTAGGTGCGTCTTGTGGTCTGGTGCGTCTTATAGAGCGAAAAATATGGTATATTGTGCTCTGGAAGGCCTGCATGAGCCTTCTGCATGAGCACTGTCAGCACAAGTTGTCTTACACGCAGTTTTTATTTTCTTGTGCTTCTGCTTTAGCACCAAAGTAGGAGCATGATACCGTTATACAGTGGTACCTCGGGTTACATACACTTCAGGTTACAGACTCCACTAACCCAGAAATAGTACCTCGGGTTAAGAACTTTGCTTCAGGATGAGAACAGAAATTGTGCTCTGGTGACGCGGCGGCAGCAGGAGGCCCCATTAGCTAAAGTGGTGCTTCAGGTTAAGAACAGCTTCAGGTTAAGAACGGACCTCCAGAACGAATTAAGTACTTAACCCGAGGTACCACTGTATTTTGTTAAGAGCACACTAATTTTTACACTGCATTGTCGTTTTACCTACTGTCATTTCTCTCCAGACCCAATTACAACAACAAGGGTTTTAAAAAGTCCTCTTTCACATAAACTGGAACATTTGCTCAAGGCATCTCTTTCGTGGCATATTTATGATTCTCCTTACGTATTTTAATTACCCCTCTGGTGTGTTATGCAGCTTGTACTAGATATGTGAATTCATACCACATTGCTGAAATGGACATCTGAGCCTGCACCTGCAACTCCTCACGGATGTGCCCTAAACATTCAGCATGATCCTGGAGCGCTCTCTCTCTCCCCCCCCCCCATGACCCTCTGAGCCTCTTCCTGTGCCACACAGCTCTACTGGAAGCCAAGGGGTGAATGTATTTATTTGCTGGTTGATACTAGTACGTAGGCTGAGACCCTATCTGCCTGCGGACCACCTCGCCAGAGTGGTGCATGCTCTGGACTCCCGCTTGGACTACTGCAATGCACTCTACGTGATGCTCCCTTTGAAGGTGACCCGGAAACTGCAACTAATCCAGAATGCGGCAGCTAGACTGGTGACTGGGAGCGGCCACCAAGACCATATAAGACCTACATTGGCTCCCAATACGTTTCCAAGCACAATTCAGAGTGTTGGTGCTGACCTTTAAAGCCCTAAATGGCCTCGGTCCAGTATATCTGAAGGAGCGTCTCCACCCCCATCGTTCTACCTGGACACTGAGGTCCAGCACCGAGGGCCTTCTGGCGGTTCCCTCACTGCGAGAAGCCAAGTTACAGGGAACCAGGCAGAGGGCCTTCTTGGTAGTGGCGCCCTCCCTGTGGAACGCCCTCCCACCAGATGTCAAAGAGAACAACAACTACCAGACTTTTAGAAGACATCTGAAGGTAGCCCTGTTTAGGGAAGCTTTTAATGCTTGATGTATCACAGTATTTTAATATTTTTTTGGAAGCCACCCAGAGTGGCTGGGGAAGCCCAGCCAGATGGGCAGTGTATAAATAAAATTTTATTATTATTATTATTATTATTATTATTATTATTATTATTATTATTACTACTACTATTACTGACTCCTTGCTTTGGGGATATTATAGCATGGGATAATGATGCATTTTCGAACAACACCGAGTTTATAAGTTCTGTCTTATCACATCAGTGTTTGTGATTAATTTCTTATGTATTTTTTAATAAAAGTATCTCTGGTACATGGGGGGAGGGGCGGAGATGGAGCAGCGAGATGGAGCTGGGAGTCACCTGCCTACCAAGGACGCTTCTCTCCAGATCTCCTGGAATCTGCTGCAAGAGGCTTCACACAAGGTGATGTTGAATAGCCTGGTGGTCTGCAGTGGGGCAGCCTGGCCTCGCTCCCCGGTCCCGCGGGGATGCTGCCTTCCCATGGGGGGGGGGGGCAATAGCTTCCATTCACAGGGACTGCTCTGTAAAAAGTGTTTGGCCCTGCCTGCTTCAAGAAAGCTGTGAAGCAATCAAGTGAGCATGAACAACTAGTCAGGTGCAGATCAGAAGTTGGACCCAAACTTCCCAGAAACAAAGAGAATTAGGCTGGCAGGCCTGGAACTGAAAGCCCCCGCCCCGCCTGTGAACCTCGCATCTTCACTTGTGATGTGACAAAGCAGGGATTAAGAAGTTATTTCCCCCTGGAGTTGCAAGAGGCTGGAGCCAAGATTTTCTTCTACTTCATCCTAGTCAGTCACTTATTAAAAACACAAAGGGTCCTGCTTCCTCCTCTAATCCCTCTAGCTAAGGAGTGGGCCCTCCTATATCCTAAGACCATATTTCACTTCCTGAAGTAAACATCACAGGACCAGCCCTCTCTCTGCCAAAGGCTGTTCTTGCCTGGATTTAAGGAGCATCTTTTCTGTGGTGCTTTATAGGGTTTCCTGACCCAGAAAGGAAACAGACCTTGCCATGCCCTCAGCCCACAGCCCTGGAGAGAGGATCAGAGCCAGAGTCGGCCTCTTCTGCACTTAAGAGGCCTGTGCCAAAGGGGCTAAGATCACACCTTTTCCCTTTAACCATCTTATTCAATCCATTTTCCAAAATGCAAAACATAACATTAACTGTATGCAGGAAACAGACATCAAGTAAAACATTAACAATTAAGAAACAGATGGACAAGTTAAAAATACTGTAAATGAAATCACATAATTAGAAGATCAAACTTGCAGCAAACTTGCCACACAAACGTACGTTTCAAAAGATCTACGCACAAACAATACATTGTGACATAGCAATGATTTGTTTGGCATAGATATATATATATTTAGAAATTTTTTATTAAAGTTTCACATATAATAAAGCGACAATAAAAACATAAACCCAACAAATACCAACATAGAAAACATAAACAAAACGAAAAAACAAGCATAAATTCATTCCCTTATTTTCTACAACCTTACTTCCCCGACTTCCTCATACCTTCCCTTTCTGTATTCCAATTTCTAATCTAGGTTCAGCAAATCCTTTCCTTTAATCTTGTTTAGATCTTTACCTTTCTTTCCCTTTTCATACCCATTACACCTAGTAACCACATAGTATCTAAGCCGACATCGTTTCAACATTCATTAATTTTACAATGTTTCTTAAGATAGTCCTTAAATTTCTTCAAGTTTGGCATAGATATAATTACAAATATATGCAAGCTCCTTATTCTTTTATTTAATATTTATTTTGTTACATTCTCTATATATGCTGTACATTGTTTAGCTGTACTTGTTTGCTAATTTTTGGTGGCCTATTGCCGTCTAGGTCTTCTTTCCTTGTATTGAGAATTCCAATAATAATAATATTAATAATGTGTTGGTTTTTTTAAAAGATGTGGGCGAACAGTTGGTGAGTATTTTGCTGTTCAGCTTGGGAAAAGAAGGAAGATCAAATATTGGAGAAAGGGTTGCTGCTGCTTTAGATCACAACCTTATGTCCCCTGCTAAGAAGATTAGGAAGAACTTTAAAGGTCCCTTGGTTTCACATTCTTAAACCACTAACATAGTTGAGAGCCCCAAGCTCAGACTCAATAATCATATTATACAGGAACTCAGCCCGTTTATCCAGTTTTAGGAACAGTTTTGACAATACTACTTCCTTGTCTTTGTGTGTCTTATCAGAACTTACACTGTCTTATCTGGTCTTATGTTTTTAACTGGGTGTGTTTTGTTTTGGAAACTTTCTGTACAGTATACACAATTTCATAAAAGCTTTTGTCCTTTTGTCTCCCTGGTGGTGTGACAGAGCCACCCCTGGGCAGTCCACAGGCACCAGGGTCTCCCTTTCCGGTGAAGAACCCTCTGCCATCTGGGCTCAGCTGACCCAGGCTACACCTTGGGAAGGGCACTTCAGAAGGTTTGACCCAGAAAAAATCCAGGTCAGATGCAGGCAAATAAAAGAATGAAAAAGCGCCACAGTGCTCTGGGGATTTCCATTGTTTCTTTGGAGGCTGTCTTACAATACCCTAAAAAGGCGGCTCTGACACTTGGAATTGAGTTGGGGTATAGAGAAGGAAGGAGGCCGCGATGGTGGGATTCGTAAGCAGCAAACAACCAGGTGGCAGAGGAGGGGGTTGTTAAAGCAACAATCTCTGTGGGGCGGTTAAGGGTAAGAAATAAATAGAAGTTCCCAGGTTTAGTTCCCAGCATCTCCAGGTTGGGGCTGGGAGAGAATCCTGCCTGAAATCCCAGAGAGCCACTTCCGCCCAGTGAGATGGACGTCTGTCTGTGGAAGCTCATTCTGCTGAGCGCAGCCCTGGGCGTCTGCCCCAGAGCCCAACCCTAAATACACCCCCGCAGGAACAGCATGACTGTCCAAGCAGCTTATCCCTGGATGGCCCAGCTGAAAGCCATCATTTTTTGAGAGTAGCCCAGAGAATTTAGGCTATATGACTATAAAGATACAGCAAATGAATGAATGAATGAATGAAACAAGTAAGCTTGTTTCTGGTTCAGGGACCAGAGTCCTTGGTGGCCCTTCCTGTAGTCACACATCCCAGGCCACCTCTTCTGGCCAATGGGCCCCCAATTGCACTTGAGAGCACCATGAAGCAACATCCGTCAAAGGCAGCAAAGGTGAAGTGGGCAGGTGAAGTTCTTGTCACGAAACTGGGGTTTGGGTTTGGGGTGGCTAGCTATTCATTAAAGGTCAAAGGTCAGACAAACCTAATGAGGGCATAGCTGATTAACAAAGGGCCTGCCAGTGTGGGGAGTGAGCATTCACAACCCCCTTTGTTCCCCCTTGCAGACTATTCCCTTCAGTTTGCTCAGTGTAATCAAATTAAATTGCATTTTTAATGGTTCATTTAGTGGCATTTAGAGCAACTCCACAAGTGGAACGGCAGAGATCAGCCTGCCTGGGTTGGGAATTAAGGCTAATAAGGAGATTAATTGGGGAGGGTGGCAAGGAGGAGAGAGAGTTTCCGTCTGGCCTCTAAAATTATCATAAGTGAAAAATGAAGTACAGCTTCATGCTTGGGCTGCACAGCCAGCTGCTTGAGCCCACTCGGTGCACACCTCAGGGCAGCCAGTCTGAACAAAGAGACAATTCAGAGCCAAAAAACAAAATTCACCCAACCACTGTCTCCTATCCCCTCCTGACACTGAGCCACATACATCCGGCTACTTGCAGAGAATTCCTGCCTACACAATCTTTGCGTGTACCAAGGAGCAAAGGAAGTGGAAGCAACTCAACCCTGCCCCCTTGGTCCTGCTGCTGCATTTTCCTGGGGGGAAAGCTGTACACCGAGAGACTGGATAACACAACCCCCACCCCAATAGTGAAGCACACAAGGAACGTTTCTCTCCACCTCACCATTCCAACTCTCCATGCTGTAAAAAAACAAAGGCATCAAAACATCCCGGCAACCTGATATGTATTAAAAATAACATCTGTAGCCGCATAATTTGTAACATAGCACAGGCAAAGAAGTGATGAGACACCGGAAATAAAGCAGGCTTGGATGACTATATTCCACTCCTGATTTTCTACAACAAACCAAAAGCCAACCTTGATTAGAAAAAAGTACCCTGAACACGTCCAGTTTCACATTTTAAACTCATGTAACTCATCGTGGTTTTGTTCGCTTCCTGCCTTGGGCCAGTCACCAAAACTTAACCAAAACTACTTCATATGGCTTATGCGAAGCTCCAGAGGAGAGATAAAATGGCTGCAAGAAGGACTTTGTGCTAGCATTACAGGCATCAAATGTTGCTTCCTTGTAATGCCTCTTTGTAAAGAGACATTTTTCCCACCCTCCAAATTTGTCTCCATTGAGGCTTTGACCAATGTGGCATCATTACTGTGTTACTGCACTCTGACTTCTGAACAGAGATAAACTCTCTAGGAAAGCAATTTATAACTAACCCCTTGGATTCCACACTCCTTCCAGCCTCCCATTTCCCTTCCTTTGTCCAGGTCTCCTTACCAACAACGTCAAGCTGGTAGGTATGGTTTAGGGTTCCGTACTTGTTCTCCACAATGCAGGTGTAGTTGCCTTTATCTGATGGCACAACCGAGTCCATGATGATGCTCCAGGTGGCATGACGGACCTGTGGGGAAACAGACACAGACTGATCAGGAAGGTTACCTGCTGATTGATGGCTGAGGCGGAGGGAGCAATGGCTCTGTCCCCTTGGGCTTTTTCATCTCAGGAGCAGGCCCAAAGGTCTTGCCTGCTCCTGTGCTGCATGTTCTAGGCTGCACATAATTGCTGTTCGAGGTCATGTCCCCCCCCCCCTTGCTATAGAGAGTAATTGCTGCCAGCTGCTGGGCTGACAACAGAGCCGGCTACATCTGGAAACTGGGATGATGGACAAGTGGGACAAGTTTCGTTGGCTAGTACAAGAACCGGTCTTGGAATTCCTCCAGCTGCTCTCCCAGATTTCACTGTGCCCAAGGCTAGCCAGGGTGGTGTATTCAGGGGTGGCCAACTCTCAAGAGACTGCAATCTACTTTCAGAATTAAAAACTGGCAGCGATCTAGTTCAGCTCAAAGTTGTAGAGCTTTTTTAGGGAGGAGGAAAGCCCCGTTGGGGCGGGGGGTTAAAGGCAAGGGACAAAGGGGGAAAGTCACTCACAAAAAGATCGCTATGGATCAAAGCAGCAGCAAAGAGAAAGCTCTGTCTTCTCTTCACTACAATGGAGGGTGGGGCAAGGGGCCATGGCAGGAGTCAGTTTTAGCGACGCTAAGGAAAGGGAGCCAGAGATTGACCGTGATCTACCATAACCTCACGGGGATCTACCAGTAGATCACGACTGACCTGTTGGGACATCCCTGGTGTATATAATGTGTGCCATAGGTGAACTCACTTGCACAAGCACAAAATTCGGCACAGAATTTGACATTTAGACAACCCCACTTTATATGCTATGCCTTGCAAACCCTCACAA
This sequence comes from Podarcis gaigeae, assembly GCF_964106915.1. Classification (NCBI taxonomy): domain Eukaryota; kingdom Metazoa; phylum Chordata; class Lepidosauria; order Squamata; family Lacertidae; genus Podarcis; species Podarcis gaigeae. The sequence continues at coordinate 1,282,409 of NC_139692.1, read as the reverse complement.
GATGGCTTATGAAACAGCCGGTAAACAGCAAAAATTTAAAAACAGACCAATAGGTCAAAACAATTAAAGACACCATGAGCTAAGCTGGAAAAAAATATCCTAAAAACAAACATTAAAACAGTAAACCTTATGTTTTTGCCCACTTCCTCCCATGGTCCCGTCAGCAAGTCTCAGCTTAGTCTACCTCACATGGCTGTTGTGAAGATATCTAAGAAACTCTAAAAGGGCTGCTAAGGGGACTTTGGTGCTTGAAGGCATCGAACATTGGTTCCTTTTACCATAGTGGCACATCTTTGTACTATAAAGAGCCACTTCCATCCAAATCCGCAAAACTGCAAGGCTTCAGCCAATCTAAGTCTGGCTCAATGCCTGCATGTTCTAGATGCTTCAGTTCTATTATTTTCAGCTGAGCTTACTCCCAGGTTCATCTGCACAGGGGACTGACTCCTAAGGAGTTATTTTAGGCCTGTAGCACTGGGGGTGCGAGCTGTGGGAAGCAGAGTGATTTGTTTTCCTTTTTTAAATGGTGTATGTGTGTATTTGCTATTTAAATTTTACATGCAAGATAGTGAAGAAAAGCATACGGTTCGTATTTTTCCTAAGTGCTCAGTAAAAAAACAAAGTCCACTCTCAACTTTTCAGTGTTGTTGTCCAACAGCAAAATCACTAAACACAGTTAGACTTAATATTGAATAAACATACAAAGGATTGCATGGCACAGGTTGAATATACAGTGGAACCTCGGTTTCCGAGCATCTCAGAACCCGAATGAGTCAGAACCCGAACGCTGAAAACCTGGAAGTGAATGCTTCCGTTTTCAAATGTGCCTTGGAAGTCGAATGGCTTCTGAGGTGCGTTTCTCCATTGTAACTGCCGACTGGCAATTGTGCCTTGGTTGTTGAACGTTTTGGAAATCGAACAGTCTTCCAGAATGGATTATGTTTGGCAGCCGAGGTTCCGCTATATTACAAGTTGTCTTTTAGGTATTCCCCCCCCCCCCAAGCACTGCATGGATGTCATAGGTTTTCATGCTTTCTGTAACTTTAGAACTCCACCACTTCAGACAGCCTCTGAACCTGCAGCAAACCTGGCTAAATATCCAGTGATGGACACTTGTCTTTCTCCGGGTCTTTGGGCAGCCTACCTCTGCTGAGGGAGCAGAGACAAATCACAGAAAAGAGAACCTGGCCTCCAACCTGCTTATGGGATGTGTGGTGCATCTGGCTGCCATTGTGGGAAGCACAATGCTGATCCTGCCTCTCCCCCCCCCCCCATGATTTTCCTGGTTGGAATGTGTCCCTGGACTGCATAATGCCTCTTCCTTGTGTCTCTGTGTAAATGTATATCCTTTGCTCCACCCACTTTTGCCTCTGGCCCCACCTACCACTGGCATTTGGCCCTCGGAAGGCTGCCCAGAGGGGAATGCGGCTCTTGGGATGAAAAAGGTCCCCAAACCAAGGTTCAACTCAAAACGCTTCTGGCCAGTCTTTGGCACCTGGTCCTCCACGCTGGAATGTGCTAGGAGTATGAAGCCAGAGTCCCGGCCAGGTAGCCAACGTCTCTGCATCACACCTCCCCTTTCAGCTGCTACCAAAGGCAGCACAGAGAACAAAGGCAAAGCCGCAACATGGGCAGGCAGATTAAAACTAAGGAAGCTGCAGCAATGACTATTTCTGGAAAAAAGCCATTACTTTCAGGAAGTGCCCGGGAGCTGTTGCTTGATCAGGTTCAGCCCAGGAGAAAAATGACAGGGACCATCTGATTCATTAAAGCCACTACTGATTCTTCAGGCACAGCTCTTTGACCAGACGTGAAGATTAAAAAGGGGGAAAGTAGAACAGGATGGTTCTTGTCTGCGTCAGTGGCTGCTGCTAAAGGAGTTTTATTTGTAGCTGAGGGTCCCTGGCTCTGCCAACAGTGGGAGGTGCAGAGGCCACGCTCTGCTTGTGAGTCACTCCAGATGGAAACAAGTTGTTCTAACTGGAGGCAGCAGCACCCGGCAGCAAGCGCCAGAATGACTTCTGCATTGTCGCACTTTCAGCCAAACGCCTCCGCCTGGCTTTGGAGAGGTTCAGAGATGATGAGACCACATCTAGCTGGAGGCAGGCCCTATTTGCAAGACATGCTGAAGATATTTTCCCAGCTGCAACAGGCACGTAATTTGGGGACGTAATCTGTGATGTGGCATAAGAAGCTCCAGGAAGGAGGGAAAAAAGGACCATCAACCAATTTTGAAGCTTTTTGTCTTGATCAATCACCTGCTTTTCAGTCAGGTGAGCTAATTTTTGTTGTTGGCTTCCATGTGTCTTGGCAGACGATGCAAGAGAGTGCCTTCAGAAGTCAAGTCAAACTGTCAGAGAGTTACAGCACCTGCTGTGGCTGTAGAGACAGACTTTACTGCAGGTGAGGCACCTGAAGGCAGCTGGTCTTGCCTCTACACGTGCACCATGACATCCCACACCTGTGGCGTCTGCTTGGTGGTGGTGGGTTGGCACCTCCCTCACTGGGGGCTGCTTAAGAAAGGCACCTGGGCCCCGGGGGAGCATGCATCTCCCCGAGGACACTCCTGCTTTGTATTTTATATAATGCCAAGATATCGTCATCGCTACTAGTATGCTAATATCCTGTTATATCCTGTAAGGAGCTCAAGGAGACATATATGGTTTGCCCTTTCTCCATTTGATCCTCACAAGAACCCTGTTGAGAGACAGTGAATGGCCCAAGGCCACCCAGTGAGTTTTCTGATTTGAACCCGGGTCTCCCAAGCCCAACACTCTAACCCAGGGGTAGCCAACGTCATTCCCTCCAATGTTATGGGACTATAGCTCCCATCATCCATGACCATTGGGCCATGCCAGGTGGGGCTAGTGGGAGAAGGGAGTCAGATCATATCCGTAGGCAACTGGCTGCAATTGGGAGCCCCCCCCCTCAAAAAAGCCTGCCATCCTGCAGTCTTGGGAACTGCAGTGCCTCCTCCTGCTTTAGAGAACAGTTAGTGCCATTGTAACACCGTCTGCTATTTTCCACTAAATTAAGGTAAATGAAGGCTGCTGGTGCACTGGAACTTGTGTGGAGGAGGGCAGCCAGGATGGTTGCATGTCTGGAGACTGTGCCTTGTGGGAAGCAGCTGGAGGAAGGATGTGTTTGGCATGGATGGGAGGAGGCTTGGGGGACGTGTTGTGACCATCTTCAAAGGTCTCCCATGGAAGATGGAGCAAGCTTGTTTTCTCCTGCTTCAGAGGCTAGGACCCAAGGGAGAAGGGCACCAGACTCGTGGAAAGAGGCGTATATTACACTTATACCGAAAACAGAGACTGAAAAGACTCAACTTAAGAACTACCGCCCTATATCGTTACTAAATGTGGATTATAAAATTTTTGCTGACATCTTGGCCAAGAGATTGAAAAGAGTATTGATGGATGGGAGGAGGCTTGGGGGACGTGTGGTGACCATCTTCAAAGGTCTCCCATGGAAGATGGAGCAAGCTTGTTTTCTCCTGCTTCAGAGGCCAGGACCCAAGCCAATGGCTTCAAATTGCAAGAAAGGAGATTCAGGCTCAGCATCAGGAAGAACTTTTCTGACAGCATGAGCTGTTCAAAAGTGGAATGAACTCTCTCAGAAGGTTGTGGACTCTCTGTCAGGAACCCAGGCTGCCGTCTTGATAACACAGCACGCAAGTTGTAATTAGCTTGAAGATTTATTGTAATACAATTAGTCTCGGACGTCTAACTGAGCGTCCGTGCCTTACGAGTCAGTTGACCCTTCTGAGCAGTGCTTCCTGGTTCTGCAGAATATCCTGAACGTATGACCCTTACGTTACTGGGTTTGTTTCCTGTCTAATACCTTTCCCATGCATCTACTCTTTGGGCTCAGGGAACTGCCTCCTCTTCCGCTGAGGAAACACTACCCCTCCTGCTTTCTGAAGCTGCCTGTGCTTCTTGAGCGAGCTGGCTTCTCGCTCTCCCACTCTCTGCTAACGCCTTATCTACATTTCATTCCATGTCAGAGGGAGGGGGAGGGGGACTGCTCCCAGCTGTCTGGCTGCTTCCTAACTCTTGTTGTTCCTCTACTTGGGGCAGATGTGTTCACGACACCATCCCCTCCCTTAAGATTCTCCTCCTCCTCCTCTTGTTCCTCCTTCCTCCGAGGGTCGCTGTCTAGGCCTTCCCATCAGTCCTCCTCACTCTCTTCCACTTCCCCTTCCTCTTGAGGGTTTCCCTCTGTTTCGAGCCCCACTCTGCCTCACTCTCTTCTTCTTCCACCCCCTCCTCCTCCCTCCACCCTCTTGGTTTGGGTTTGTTGGGGTACCAGCAGTGAAATTCTGCCTGTAACCTAGTGGTGTGCACGTTTCCAGAATCCTCCCAAGAATTTTCTTCATTCCCATAACCTTTCCAATACACTAAATACTGCAATCTCCTTCTCCTCCAGTGAGAGTCCAGTAACTGCAACACTTTGTATTCTAGTTCACCTTCTATCATTATTGATGGTGGGGGGTGCCTCTTTAGGTGCTTGGTATGGGTGTGCAGGAATCACAGGAGAAAACAAGGACCTATGAAATACAGGGTGTATCTTCATGGAGATCGGTAACTGAAGCCTGAATGACACTGGGTTAATTTGCTCCACTACTTCAAATGGTCCCACCCTCTGAAGGTCCAACTTCCGGCACCTCCCCTTGTTAGGCAAGTCTTTGGCAGACAACACCACCTGGTCTCTCGCCCTTATCTCCGTGCCATGCCGTCTATGCTTATCTGTCTCCCTCTTATATGCGTCCTTAGCTTGCTCCAACTGCTCTTGTAGTAAGCTGCACATAGCTGCCAGCTCTTCTGCAAAATGTTCTGTGTCTGACACTGATATGCCACCATCCTGCACCGGTAAGGTGCGTGGGTGTTGTCCCAGGCAGGCAAAAAGGGGAGTTTGTTGGGTAGACGGGTGTACTGCGTTGTTGTATGCAAACTCCGCTAGGGCCAACTTGTTGACCCAATTGTTCTGTTGATAACTCATGTAACATCACAGGTACGGTTGCAAGGTTGCGTTCGTCCTTTCTGACTCTCCATTTGTCTGTGGGTGTCTAGCGGACATGAGGCAAACTTCCACCTTCAGCAGCTACATTAGTTCCCTTCAAAACTGGGAGGTAAATTGTGCTCCTCTATCTGAGCTGACCTTCAAAGGCAGCCCATGCAGCTTAAACACATGTTCCATGAAGAGATGTGCCGTCTTCTGTGCCGAGGGTAACTTCTTACAGGGCACAAAATGCGCCATTTTAGAGAACAGCCCCACCACCACCCATATCACTGTCTGCTTATGCGACTCAGGTAGGTCAGTGATAAAGTCCATAGCTATTGCCTCCCATGGTCCTTGAGGTGTAGGGAGCGGTTGGAGTAGTCCTGCAGGCGCTTTTTGGGGCTTCTTGGCCCACTGACAAGTCTCACATGCCTTTACATAATCCTTTGTTTCTTCCTTCACCTCAGGCCACCAAAACTGTCTTGTCACTTGGAACAAGGTTTTGTACTGTCCAAAATGCCCCGCCATGGAGTTGTTGTGACACTGTCTCAGGACCTTGGCATGTAGCTTGCCTTCTGGGATATACAGCGCTTTTCCCTTATACAGCAATCCCCATCTTTCAGCAAAACCTTCCACCGCTGTGTCTCTCCTCTGTATTGCCTCCATATTCCTCCTTGCAAACTCATCCTCGGCAGTGTGCTTCAGGAAGTCGGGCGTCTTGGCTACTGAAACCACTGCTAACTGTATCTGTTCTAGCTTGATAATGTGCCTCCTCTCCCTGATATTCTGGCTTCTGGGAAAGAGGGTCTGCTCTTTGGTTCTGAGGACCTGACACATACTGCACTCTAAAGTTGAATCTGGCAAAGAACTGCGCCCACCTGATCTGCCTCTGGTTAAGGTGTCCAGCCGTCTGCCAGTGTTCAAGATTCCTGTGGTTGGTGCGCACTATAACCTGATGTTGCACGCCCTCTAGGAAATGTCGCCACGTTTCCAGAGCGTGCCAGATAGCAAGCAATTCCCTCTGTCATATGGTGTAGTTCTGCTCTGACGGCATCAGCTTGCGCAAGTGGAAGGCACACGGTCTGATGGCCCCGTTCTCATCGTCTTGCAGTAGCACTGCCCCCAATGCCCTGTCAGATGCGTCAGTCTCTACTATCATATGTCAGTGTGGGTCGGGATGCGCTAGGTACTCTTCTGAGGCAAACATGGCCTTGAGGCTCTCAAACACCCTCTGTGCCTCTTTCGTCCACTGGCAGGGTCTCTTACCTCTTAAGCAGTCCATGAGAGGAGCCGTCAGCCCTGATTATCTTGGTATGAACTTACGGTAGTAGTTCGCAAAACCCAGGAATTGTTGCAAGTCTTTCTTGGTTCTGGGTTCCTGCCACATCACCACTGCCTGCACCTTGGCGGGTTCCATGTGTACTTCCTCAGGGGTGATGTGGTAGCCGAAGAACTCCACCTCTGTCACATGGAACTGACACTTTTCTAACTTGGCATACAACCAATTTTATCTGAGCCACTGCAGCACCTCTTTCACGTTTTACATGCTCTTCAGGGGTGTCTGAGTAAATCAAAAGATCATCTAGATAACACAACACTGTAGAGTCCACCAGACCCCCCAACACATGATTGATGAACGCCTGGAACGTCACAGTTCCCAATTGTAATCCAAATTGCATGACTAAGTACTCAAAACTGCTGTATCTTGCATAAAAGGTGGTTTTCTACTCATCTCCCGCTGTCACCCGTTTCAGGTAGTAAGCCCCCCTCAAGTCAAGCTTAGTGAAGATCTTTGCCAATCTCAACCTCTCCAGCAGGTCCCCGAGGCGTGGCAGGGGATAGCGATTGGGGACTGGTACCTTGTTCAGAAGCCTGTAGTCATTGCAAGGCCTCAACTCTGAGGTGTTACATTTCTTCACGAAGAGCACAGGGGCACCCTCTGGGGCTTTGGATGGACGGATGAAGCCGCATGACAAATTCTTCCCCAGAAATTCATTTAATGCTGGAGTACAGCCTGCTGTTGGGTAGCTGAGCCCCCGGCAACAAGTCGATTTTGCAGTCGTAAGGCCTGGGGGGGGGGGCAGTCTGTCCGCTTCCTTCTCACAGAACACATCTCTGTAAGCCTTGTATGGTGGGGGCAATTGTCCTTCTTCCCCCGTGAGGAGCCTAAGACCTCTGCCCTCTAATCTCCACCGAATCTGGTACTCTAGCCCCTAGACAGTGTACGTGGCAACAGGCTGACGCGAAAGTTATGGATCTCTGCCCCCATGAGATCACAGAATCGTGTTGGGATAGCCATGTCATTACCAGTACTACGGGATAGGTGGCTAACCTTGTGATGTGGAATGATATTGTCTCTTGGTGGCCAGGTAGCTCTAGGCCTACTGGACTCGTGGCATCTGAGATGCGCCCCGACAACAAGGGGTGCCCATCGGTGGTCTGCTCTCCCTGGAAAGACTCTTAAAAATCCACTCAAAAGCATAGAATTAAGACCTCAATGGTTATTAGCGCCCTAATATTACAGTAAACAATAAGAGAAAACTAGAGCTTAAATGGTGGTCCAGGGAGCCATTAGTAGGCTCTGGGATATTATCAGATGGGCTCTGAGGTTATAATGAGAGTAACAAATGCAAATACTGAAAAAAATGTTTGTCTGTTTTTAAGTTTCCACCACCTGCTGAAGAGGCAACCCATTTCAACTTAACAAAAACAGTTTGTCTCTTCAGCAACAAAAGCATCTTTGGTGGACACTTCAAAGAAATCCCATATTTTGAACACAAGCATGGCAAATTGGTTTTAATTCAGAGGGGTAGGCAATGAAGAAAAAACAGACCAGAATAGCAAACAGCACAACAGAGTTTAAAGTCTCTGCACAGAGCAGGAATTGCCCCTTTCTATATTCTCAGATCTGGCTCTGATCTCCAGACAAGCAGGGATCCTACCTTATATCCACCTATACGATGGTCAGGCTTGAATTCCCTGCCATTCTTCAGCCAATGCAGCGAAGGAGTGGGTGTCCCACTTGAGGGGCACCTAAACTTCACGGTCTTGGCAGCGGGAACAGCATGAAGCTTCTTCTCCATCTTCTCAGGGTACGTCCAGTAAGGCGGAATGGCTTCTACAGGAGACCACCCCCACCACAAAAAAACAGACAGAGAGACAGATATGCGAGTAAGTTGGGGCTTATCAATATTTAGCACATCGTGAAGGGGGAAAAGCTCATGTCACCAGGGAGAACACACCCCGTAACTAGAAAGTAGCACAATTCTCCCTTCACAATTGAATTAGGGGCCCTGCTGCCCGCTGGGTTCTGGCTCCCTGCACCCCCAGGACAGCTGCTCAAGGGAAGCAACTTCTAGATGTTGAAAATGGGACACTTGCCCAGCTTTCATGGTCCCCAAAATCAGGTGCCACTGTGGAATTAATCCTGTCCCACTTCTCTACTCTGCTCTCCTCTCAGAAGGGACAATTTACTGCTGAGGGAGAAGACGAGGTCTTTGCCAGCACTCTGGGTGCCTGTTTCCTACCTAGCCTACCGGTGGGCACTAGGAACCTGCTGGCCCTTGGGCACAAGAGGGGGGCCAGAGGCTGGAAGGGGTTGCAAGAGCCACACTCCCCACCACCAAGGGAGAATGAGTAACTGATCCCCCATAGGAGGTGGAAGCATTGCTAAGTAGGTTTAGGACATTTCAAGGGCAAAAAAAAGAAAGGCATCACAGGCTTCATAGAATATTGCCAATGGACAGATTCCAGCTGGAAAAGCATCACTGATACCAAGAGAATTTGAAAAATAAAAATCCTGGCTGTGTTCATAACTGACAAGTTACATTAACTGATTAATGTCACACATACGATTTGGTCTGGAGTTATCTGCCTCCTTCTCCTCCGAGGAAGAATCGTCATCATCGTCATCGTCTTCAGCAGATGGAAGAGCGTCTAGAAAAGGAAGTGGCTGGAATCATTTTTGAGTGGGCAGCATGCTAGCCTGCAATGATGCAGGAGAAGGGAAGCTGGCTCTCTGAGCCCCACACATTTACCTTCCTTAACAAGGATAATGGTGGGCACCTGCCTGTGGGATTGTATTAGTTACACCAATCATACAACTGCACTCATTACCTATTTGCTTCCAGACCCAATTCAAAGTTTTGGTGATCACTTTTAAAGTCCTGCATGCCTTAGGTACCTCTTGCCCCTCCCTAAGATCATGGGCCACTCTTCTCTGCATCTCATCTAGGGTGAAAGAACATTTGAGTAGAAAGAGAGAGAGAGAGAGAGAGAGAGAGAGAGAGAGATCCTTTGCAGTGGCTGCACCCAGATTGTGAAGTGTGCATGGCTCCCTCCCTATTTTGCTCTGCTTGTTGAATACAGTTTTATTCCAGAAGGCCTTTTCTGAATATGACGGCTAATGTCACATTTATGTTTTGTTTATGTTTTGATTTTAACTGCTGACCCCTGACTCCTTGGTGAAATGTTGTTTTGGTAGAATTCCCATGGTTAAATGTTGTATGCTGCCCTGAATGGTGCTTTTGCACCAAGATGGCAGGACAGAAATTTTAATAGGGGAATCTGTCCTGAGTACCTGGATCTGTTGGGCTGCTTGGTATGAAAATAAGGGGACTTGGGAGGAGAAAGAAAACCCCAGGACACCACTGAGGAATACATGAGTGGGACTGGGGCCCCCAAAGTACTTCCCAGCTTGCCCCTTTTTTCATTCTTCATTCTGAGATGACCCCCTGCAGGCAAACCTGCTGGCCTTGGGGGCTTTGAGTTCATCCACACTTACTTACTTTTTGCACATCTCTTTCCAGGCACAGCTTTTTAGTACTCAATCAGAGCAAACGTCCATTCGGATTTCCCATGGATTACTGTATGCTCCAATGGAGTACTAGGGAGATGGTTTTTGTGGGAAAAGCTCTCACACGGAGCTTAAAAGTGGAGGCTGTGCCTGGAAGGAACGGATGAAAGTTATGTTTGGACAAGCCCTTCTTTCTGCTTTTAGGAACTCTGACAGGCTCCTTGTGGTAGGGATAGGGCCTTACCACTCCTCATCTGCCTGCCTGCCTGCTTCCTGCCAGTCCAGAAGATGCCAGTGGCTGGCAGGTTGCCCTGGAAAACTCAGCAGGTGAGGAGTGGGGATGGGGGACACAACTGGAAAGAGTTGGCTCTGCCTGTCATTGGCTCCCCCTACTGTTGGCCTCCTGGCCTTCCACCCTACCCAGTCTCAAGCAGACATTTTGGCCGGCTCCCAAAGCCAGTCAAAGTCTGTGGATCTTGTGGTTGGATTGGTCATTCAATATCCTTTCAGGAGTATCTCGTCTGTCACTCTGTATTGATCAGCAACCCTATCAGCTTGCGATAAACAGCTCAGCACAGGAAAGAATTAGTCTGGGTCATACCATCTCAGACTGAAGACAGAGGATCACATGCTTCTGGATTTATTTACTTATGGGGGGGGGGGGAATCCATGGCTTGTCACGAGATGTCTAGAGTTCTCCTTTGCTATCTGTTTTTAAAAATAGGAAGGCGTTCTGAAATGAAAGGTTCTCCTCATCCCGTCTGCTATCAGAAGGGTGGCCCAAGAACAGTTTTATCTTGTGATAAATTGCCTGTCTAGATAGAACCTTGCAATGGCCATGAGAGTCAGCAAAGAGCTTTCCCCACCCTTCAATCTGCAGCCAGAGTGGGACTCAGTGTTAGTCCTACTCAGAGTAGATCCACTGAAGTTAAACTTGTCATAGTCTCTTCAATCGGTCTACTCAGAGCCAGACTTAGTTGAATACAACCCACAGTTGTATTGTGAAATGTGGTATCCTGGCACACTACACAACTCAAGCAAATCTGTGTAATCCCTCATTCCGCAAGGAATTATTTGTGGGAAGAAGAACAGAACAAGGCAGAAAGCTGAAACTTTACTCACAACCAATGGAATTCTTATTCAATTACCCCACCCTGCTATCTGAGCTTTTGACAGGATTTGCCCACTTTGTAGCCATAAGGACTATAAACCTGAGCCTAAATAAAAGAAAAACCAAGATTCTCAAGAAATGGAGTTTTATACAGTTGGCACTGTAGAGCCATGATGACCACATCATGCCCAATGCTTTCCGCTCCACCATAGCTTCTCCTCAAACTGGGTTTGCCAGTCTCTGTGGCACCTTCAAGCACAACTGAACAAAATCTGAAACACTCTCCTGGAAGCACAATTAGCACTTCCTGCCTTAGATGTGTATCCTGGGAATCTATTAGGTGTAAGTAATTCCTTTGACATGAGCAAGCACACTTTTGCCCTGCTCTTAATAGCTGTGCTGTCTTTTGAATGGACAACAATTCCATCCCTGTTCTTGGCTTTGTTGGTGGACAGTCGATCCAGTTGGAAAATTTCCATGGAGGCCTGGACTATAACAGCACCTAAGGAAGCCTCCTGCAACCACTCTGGGACCAGCAGCCAAGAAAGGAGTAAGAGGAAGCCGCCTCTCCAGGAACTACAAGGTGATGGAGGTCTGAGCCCCATCAGAGTAGGGGAAGGCCTGGTCTTCACCTGCTGGTCTACCAGCAAGGAAAAAAGCCTGCAAAGATGCCATCAAAGATGCGCCTTGGAACTACTCCTTCATACTCCCTCATACATCAGATCCAAGGAAGGACTTGAGTCAGAGCAGGTGACTTGCACTCAAGCAATTGCATGTGAATAATTGAGCAACACCCCAAACAACCCTGCAAGAGGCAGATTAAGCTGAGAAGCAGTGAGACTTGCTGAAGACCAAGAATCCAGAATGGGGTTTCCTTGCAGCCAGACTGGATACTATCTGCTGTGCTAGAGGTGGGGAACCTGTGGCCTTCCAGGTTTTATTGGATTCCAACTCCCGTAAGCCCCAGCCTGCATGGCCAATGGTCAGGGATGATGGGTGCTGAAACATTTGGAGGGCCTGAGCAATGCCAACACTAGTTTGCTGCCCCTCATCCCTGCGGTTGCCTGCTACAAACCTGAGACGTTCACGGAGAAGTAGGTGGTCTCGCTTCCAGAGGGGCTGTTGGTCATGCAGGCATAAAGCCCTGAGTCCTCTGGCACGGCGTCCCTAACCTCCACCTCCTCCCCTGTGATGCGCGTCCGGTTGTTCTCCGAGAGCTGGACCCCATCTCGTACCCAGTTGATGCTCTGCACATCATCCCGTAGCCGGCAGCGCAACTGGAGGAGGTCACCAGGGTGAGCTGAATAAGACTCCACTTCAATGCTTGCTTTGGGCAGAACTGGAAATGTTAGAGGAGACAAAGAGACAGAGAGGGAGGGGGGAAACAAGGGGGAAGCAAGGTGTGAGTGGTTTATCGCAGATGCATTACTCCGGCAGCATGCAAACACTGGGGAAGAAGGCATCCCTCCTACAGTTGTAAAACACAGCCCTCAGCTGGCATGCAGGTCGTTTGGAAGAGCGGAGGGAGCAAGGGTTGGGGGAGGTTTCCATTTTTATTACTGACACAGGGCCATCAAACAGTGCTCTGTTTTTAACAACTTATCAGAAATGAACTGCAGCCACAAAGCATCGTGCTACAATGGGCAAACGTCTAGATCTGACCCAGCCCAAGACTAGAAGGCAGGACGAGATGGGAAACCCAACTCTGGCAGGAGGGGCACCTACCTGAAGCTCAGCAGCTGGCAAGCTGGCTGCTCTACAGCCTTCAGAGCAAGGAGGGCATAGAGGCAGCAGGGGTTAAAAGCAACGCAAAGGATTAAAGCCTGACCGACTGCATGGGCTGCACTTGGATATAAACTTCCCCATTAAGTCACTGTTTGCTCAGTGCTCTTGGTTTCCTTGCACAATTGTGGGGCAATGTAGACATATGCAGATCAGCATGTTGTAAAACTGTCCCTGAACTACATTGGTTCATTTGCAGGTGAGGAGGCAGGGATTGCATGTTTTAAGTATTTCTCCATAAAAACAATTAAATGCACATTGAAAAGTAGATTTCAGGGAGATGAGTTCTACTCTTGCTTTCTTGCCTGACACATGAAAGGAATTGTTTCCAGGGAAAAATAGTTAACCTTGTCACCACAACTGCACTGATACACTCTAAGAACAGTTTTACTGTGGCATTTACTGTTTGCTAGAAATAGGACCTGGCAAACAAGGAAATCACCGGTGTTTGGCTGGAACACTCATTTCACCATCATGAGTTATTTGCTGGGTTTCTTTATTGAACTGGGAGGCAGACTCACCATCAATCAAAACTCTGCTATTACTTACATGATCATTTAATTCAGGATGAAAGAGGTAGAATAAAAACAGCTGATTTTGCTGGGTTAACCAACTCAAACTTACTTCAACCTCCATATTACCTTTATGCCTGTCAACATTGTACTTTGAAGTGAATTCAGGTGGTGATATCCCAAGGCATACTGCAAGAGGGTAGGAATATTTTATTTAATGGAATTTATTGACTGACTGAACCCAAAGAGTACTCGTTAATGGTTCCTCATCATCCTGGGGGAAAGTGACAAGCGGGGTGCCACATGGTTCTGTCCCTGGCCCATTGTTGTTCAACATCTTCATAAACTACTTGGATGAAGGAATTGAGGGGATGCTCATAAAATTTGCAGATGCCACCAAACCGGGGGGGGGGGGGGGCTGCAGAAGACAGAATCAGAATTCAAAATGACCTTCACAGATTGGAGAACTGAGCCCAAGCTTAAAAAAAAAAAGAATTTCAATAGGGACAAATGTCAGGTTCTGCACTTAGGCAGGAAGAACCAGATGCACAAATATAGGATGGGGGACACCTGGCTTACTAGCAGTACATGTGAAAAGGATCTAGGGGTCTTAGTGGACCACAAACTTAACATGAGTCAACAGGGTGATGCAGCAGCAAAAAAAGCTAATTCTATTCTAGGCTGCATCAACAGAAATGTAGTGTACAGATCAAGGGAAGTAATAGTAGCACTCTATTCTGCCTTGGTCAGACCACATCTGTAATACTAGGCACCACAAATTAAGAAGGATGTGGATAAGCTGGAAGATGTGCAGATGAGGGCGAACGAGATGATCAAGGGTCTGGAAACCAAGCCTTATGAGGAATGGTTGAAGGAGCTGGGTATGTTTAGCCTGGAAAAGAGGAGACGGAGAGGAGATCTGATAGCCAAGTTCAAATATCTGAAGAGCTGTCACATGGAAGAGGGGACAAGCTTGTTTCCTCCTGCTCTGGAGAGTAGGACTCGAACCAATGGCTTCAAGTTACAAGAAAGGAAATTCTGACTAAACATTCAGAAAAACTTTCTGACAGTAAGAGCTGTTCAACAGTGGAATAGACTCCCACGAGAGGCGGACTCTCCTTCCTTCGAGGTTTTAAAGCAGAGGTTGGGTGGCCCTCTCTCCTGGATGCTTGAGCTGAGACTTCTGCATTGCAGAATCTATGATTCTTTACATTTATATCCCACCCTCTTCTGGAGTCCAGGGCAGCATGTAACAAATAAATCTTGTGGAACAATATTCAATACCGTGGCACCTTGGGTTAAGAACTTAATTCGTTCTGGAGGTCCGTTCTTAACCTGAAACTGTTCTTAACCTGAGGTACCACTTTAGCTAATGGGGCTTCCCGCTTCTGCCACACTGCTGGAGCACGATTTCTGTTCTCATCCTGAAGCAAAGTTCTTAACCCGAGGTACTATTTCTGGGTTAGCGGAGTCTGTAACCTGAAGCGTCTGTAACCTGAAGCATATGTAACCTGAGGTACCACTGTAATTCAAAAGCGTTTGGAATTCATATTCCAAAATGGAGAGGTTTTTTTATTATACAGTTTCTGAAACAAGGCTCCCACCTTTTCCCCTTTAGTATCTTAAAACCTATCTAGTTAGTTGGACTCTGCCCCCCATGCCTACCTTGCACACCAAATATGAAGGCAGAAAAATCCTGTAAGCTCATAAAAGTTACCAACTGCTTACCAATGTTAGCTATTTGTGGTGTAACACAACACTGATTTTCTGGGTCTTTAGGCTGCCTAAATATGAATTTTATTCCCCATATTCAGCACAATGCAACACTCAAGAAAGAAACAGCAAATACAACAAAGCTTCTTCCTCTTCTTCTGGTGGAATCCATCATTTTAGCCATTAATTGACAGAAACCTGACTTTGGTGCTTGGGATACTGATTTCTGAGTCATTAGCTGAATTATTTGCCTCCCTACAACTCTAAATTAACTCCTGCTGAAAATAAGAGGGAGGCAACATCCTAGGCTGGAATCTGATGCCAAAATTATTTGACATTATTTGAGAAAGGAAGGAGAAGTATTGCCATTAGGCTTGGGCTCTTGACTGCAATCTCAAACCTTTTACAGAGGTTTTACAGATCAGAGCCAGCCTTCTCAGTGGTAGAATAAATGCTCAATTCTTGGTATCTTCAGCTGGAACTATCTCAGGTAACAGGGCTGATAAAGTCCAGGGCTGGAGGAAAGAGGTCTAGATCAGGGTGAGGAACCCATGATCTGCAGATGTTGCTGGACTATAGCTTCCACTGTCCTTGACCATTGGCCATGATGACTGGGGCTGGTGAGGAGGTGTGAGCAATTGACCCTACCAGGGCTCTGGGGCCAGGGATACTGCATGTTGGCACGAGGCCTGCCTTGGGGCTGCTTGTGTGGCACTTTGTCCTTGGGAACATCAACGGGAGGGGAGCGAGTGTGGGCCTCCCTGCCCATGGGAAACTGAACAGCATGAACTTGGGCAAGGGACACAACGCTGCACTTGCCAGTTCACTTGTTCTGGTGAGAGGCACAAGGGAGCGGTGTGCAGAACAGAGAGCTTCTCCCCCATCACTCACAAACTGTGCCCCAGGAGCAAAGTATCACCCAAACAGGCCCCCTCTCAGCTCCACTGTTATTCCTCCTCTATGCCGGGTTCTGTCCAGAACCTTAGAAGCTGAGCTCCCCCATGTACCCTCACAAGAGAACAGAGCTTGGGACAATGCAACCCTTTCAAGTTCTGGCATGCTGGTGTTAAGAGGTTATAAAAAATGGCCCCGTTGCCAGGAAAGGTTGGCTTCACGGAAGTCTGCTGTTATTAGTTTGCCGTCCGGAGAATCCCAAGCTTGAGAACAGATGAGAAGCAGCTGCCACAAAACCCAACATTTGTTTGGAGAGCACAAAGATATCTTTTTTCTTTTCCTTCCACAGCTCTGCAGCTTGGCTCTGCTTGCCCTCAGTCTGCCTTGTTCCTCTCTAAACCCAGAACGGAGGAAAAAACAGAAAGGGAAGAAAGTGGAAGAGAGGAATGCTGAGATGGTGTATGAATCTGTTCCAGCTGATCTTGCCATTGCTCCACAGAATGAATTTTCACTTCCCTCAGAATCCCCCGATTCCATTGCTTTCCTTTTTTTAAAAAAAAAAAACCACCAAAGTTTCTGTCCCTTGTGGGGCTATAGAAAAGTATATTAATATGAAGCCAGGGCCCACAAAAGTCAGAGACTGCAAGCCAGAAGGATCTTCCACATGGCTAAAAACACCTGAGCTGCAGGTTGGTGTGCAAAAATTGAGATCAATGTACAGTGGAACCTCAGGTTATGTACCATCCTCCTTATGAACATTTCGGGTAACGAGCTCCCCTAACCTGGAAGTAGATGTCCTTGTTGCGAACTTTGCTCCAGCATGCGAGCGGAAGTCGCGCGCTAGTGGCGCAGCAGCAACAGGAGGCCCCATTAGCAAAAGTGTGCCTCATGTTAAGAATGATTTCAGGTTAAGAATGGACCTCCGGAACAAATTAAGTTCATAACCGTAGGTACCATAGTACAGCAATAATATTTATATGAGTAGTTTACCACAAAAATAACACTTAAGGGCGATGCTTAATACTTCCTTTTCCAGCCACCATTACAGCAACATCCCAGAACAAAACAGGCTTGAAAAGCAACAATGTGCTCCTTTACGTGGAACCCCGTCAATTCAAATTTGTTAATCAAACTTTAATTCATTAAACCGCCAATGAAATGGATTAATGCCTGGCTTACAGCTGTAATTTTAAGATCAGGATGAAGGCACAGCACACAGCCCTTAGCTCCTTATTTCTAGAAGTTGAAACAAACAGTGACCTCGGATCATGAGGCTGGTTTGGATGAATAAGCAATGAGAGATACACAACAGAGTTCAAAGTAGTGAACACACAGAGGCTGCATTCAGAATCAAGGTAAATGATGGCTTATCGCGATACTGGGAACAAGCCACAGCCGCACTTGGCGTGCAACACTAAGCCAAATCATGGTTTACTGAGAACACACAAGTGTACAGGCTCACAAAGAGGAGACTGATTCTTTTGGCCCTTCTGCAGTTCTGTGGCTGCTGCTGCTGCGAGTTAAGCAATGGTTTGGATTTGCATGTCACCGAAACCCAGGCTTGTGGTTTCCCTCTTCTAGGCAAGCCATTAGCTGTAAACCAAAAACAAACCTTGGTGACAGTTTGTGTTTTGCCTGGAGTGGCCCCAAACCATGAGAACAGACAACATGCGAAGCCAAACCATGGACTAGCTCACTGGAGCACAGCAGCACGGCTGGAGGAGGAGTAAAGCAGTAGGGTTTTCCTCTCTGAGCATCTGCGTGTTCATGCTAAGCCATGGTTTGGCTTAGTGTTACATGTGAACCAGATGACCCGGAGCCCTGGACTCACGTGTGCCCCTTCGCATTTCAAGATGAAAAGGAACATACTGGAGCCCAATATTCTTGGTATACATTACAAAGCATCTCCTGCTCCCTGGTTTACACCAAACTGCAAGGCTTCGCCATTCAAATTTCTTTACAAAACCTTGTCTGTGACTGTAACTTTTTCCGCTGAGTCCTCTAACTTCTCTGTGGTTCTTCTTATGGACCCACAGGGACTAACAAGGATGCTGCTAGTTAAATGCCTCTTAATCTCTCTGTGTCTGTGTCTGTCTCTCTCTCTGTGTAATACTGGTATATTAAGCAGTTTTAGCCTTTTCAGTTCCCAAAGAGACCTGCTGTCCTCAAACAGAGCTGTCAAGGGCATCCGATTCCTGATGTACCCCTCCGCCCCTGGAGACAATGTCTGGGGAAGAGCACCCCTCCCAGAAGGACATGAATTATGTACCCCGTATTCCAAAGTAAGATTTGAGGGCCTCCTATTGCAAACATAAACATTTGACACCATTTGAGCATTTAGCAATGCCTGGATGCTTTTTTGATTTGCAGACATCAGCTTCAAGGAGCACAGGTGGGGTCACCATGTCTCAAAAGTCAATGAAGCTTCCCTTCCCAGCACTGTTCTGTACGAAACTGCCATGATCCATGCCTTTTCTCCCTGTGATAGACAGCTGTTCTCTCCCAGCACCAGCTGATGAGACAAGGAAGTCGGAGGGCAAAGGCAGACCACTGGCCTTTGAGAACCCAGAGTGCAGGCTGGTCAAGAGGGACAGTGGGGACGCAGAGAGAATGCCGTCACAGGCTAATGACCATATCCAGCTCCACCAGCCCCTCCCGCAGAAGGGAGACAAAGCCATCTAAGCCAGAAGGTGCAGCCTCAAGGTGCCTTAAATGGATTAGTGGTTCCAAAACATCTCTGCTCACCATCTCTGCTCAAGGGACTACTTCATAGTGTTGCATGAAGACCAGTGAGATATGGTTGGAAGAGAAGAGTTTGGATTTGATATCCCGCTTTATCACTACCCAAAGGAGTCTCAAAGCTCCCCCACAACAAACACTCTGTGAGGTGAGTGAGGCTGAGAGACTTCAGAGAAGTGTGTCTGGCCCAAGGTCACCCAGCAGCTGCAGGTGGAGGAGCGGAGGAGCAAACCCGGTTCCCCAGATAACGAGACTACCGCTCTTAACCACTACACCACAAACAGTGTAGAAATAAAATTGTCAAAAAATTAAAGTCACAGCCACCGCTGCCACATTGTCCTCAGAAGCCAACAGCTACTCAGCATCTTTTCTCTGCAGCTCCACAAATGAGGTCTTCCCCTCTTTCTTTGGGTGCTGACCATTCTCAAAGAAAGGGTCATCAGAGTCCCTGGGCTGGCAGTGGAGCCTCAGTCTGCTCTTCAGGTTGCCTAGGTGACGGGCCTACTTCCTCTTTGCAAGGTACCAATCCTACACTGGAACTAAGCCAACAATAGTGGTACCTCGGGCTAAGAACTTAATTCGTTCTGGAGGTCCATTCTTAACCTGAGGTACCACTTTAGGTAATGGAGCCTCCTGCTGCCGCCACGCCATTTCTGTTCTCGTCCTGAAGCAAAGAGCCGACTGGACCGACTGCAAGCACACCAACATGTCCCTTCCCTTCCCCAAACCCTTTGAGACAGGCCAGACCCAGGAGCAATGCTGTGGCTTTTTCACTTGGGCACGCTAATTTAGGGGAATCCCCTTTGATTGCTGGGCTCCATCAGGCTCCAAGGGCTCTATGCAACTTAGCACAGCAGCCAGGTGCAGCTCTGATCGGAGCAGCGCACAGTCCACTGGTGGCCAGAGACGCCAGCCCCCTCCTCACAGATCCTCCTCTGGTGGCTCTTGAACAAGCCTACCCCCCCTCGCCCCCTTCCCCATTTCCAGCAATTGTTTAATAAGCCAGATGATCTCTCTGGGCTTTTGTGTCCGCCCCTATTGTGCAGAAAGACTCAAGAGACGCCTCAGGCAGATCCAGGCCTCTGAGAAAAGCTTTCGTCCTTAACAGAGCCTCTGGTAATCACCAGACAGTTCGCATCTAGGAAATTACCATAACACTGGGCAGAAAGCAGGACTCTTCTCTCATTCCCACAGATTTTTGGGGGTTGGAAGGAAGGGGGGAACTGGTAGGAGATAGGAAGAGTAGACTAGTAGTATTTGTACTTTTTAAATAAACTGTGCCTGCTTTCCTATTAAATGCTATCAAGAGTATACATATATGACCAACAGGAATTTAAGAAGGCATCATTTTCCTCTCTGTTCTGTATTTGATACATGCATCAGTTTCTATACTGCTGCACTTAGTTTTCCACCAAAAACGACATTGTTCCTCTCACTGTCCACAGCATTGAAATTATGTACCGTAATTTACGCAATCAATTATGTAAACTACAATGTCATTACATTATCCCACCCTGTTCAGCCACAGTGCTAGACTGATTTCCATTCTGGACATGGAACGAGTAAGAGAAATTCAGCAATCTCCACTCCCGTTTTCCTTGGAATTCACCAACATCGCCAATGACCCAGCATGTCCCACTGCTGGAATTTGTGCAATAATAATGTCAGCTGTGGGCTGGGGGAGGAGGGAGAGGAGAAAATGCCACATGTGCCTTGAGCAGGTTCTGGCACTATGGCTTGTCCTCGTCATCTGAGCCCCATCCACATGACTGGCTAGAGGGGGAGGCGGAGAAGGAAGGAAGAGGCTCCTGCTCCCTGTCGCTCTTCCAGTGAGGAGCTGCTTCCACTATTCAGGGGTGCCCTGCTGCCGGATGCTCTGGGTGGGACCCTCTTCCCATGCCTAATTTGTTTGCCTCTGGGCAGAATCCACACCACCTCCTAGAGCAGGTTTTCAAGCTTTTTGGGTCCACGGTTCCCCTGACCAACTGCATTCTTTCTGCAGCTTCCCTGTGGGGCTTAGCTCAGTTATGTCCCCCTTGCCTGCAGAGCCGGCAGCCCCTCACCCCTTTTCGAACACCCTCCCTTGCGGAGTGGTCCCTCAGCCCCCTCTCCCTGGGACTCCTCTGGGCAACTGTAGCTGCTACCCCTGGTCTCTGAGCTGCACCCCCCCCCCCGCCCCACAGGGGCCTGGGAAGCACCCAGGGTGGATTTGATTTCAATCATTGGTCAGTAAGACTTGATTTAAATACTTGTTTTTTTACAGAAAGACTCATTCTTGCTGGTATAATCTTAATATTTACAACCAGATGAAGGTTTCATTTTTAGAATAATACATTTTCAGAGTAGTTTTTACAGTTATACCAAAAATTACTGATTTGGTGATACTAGTAGAAATACATTGACACATAATTATGAAATTATTGTGAGGTTTAAAAAGTTAAATGTTGATATTTGGGCAACGTTTCTGCTGTACTTTATTGGAAGGAGAAAAAAAAATCATTTCCTTAATAACAATTTAAACAATTTATTTAACTGATGTGGTTAAACAATTTTTTTAAAAAAAACAACCTTAGACTGAATTTTAGCACACATGAAAAACTTAAAACAAACCCTTATTTCCTGATAGCCTTTGGACTATAATGTAACTTAAATTGAAAACTATATTTAGAAAGACTTTTCCTCCAAAAGCATTTTATTTTAAAAATTGATTTAAATAAAAAAACTGTTTTTTTATCTTTAAATCATTGATTTTTTTATCCACCCTGGAAACACCCCTGGCCAGTCCCACAGGCACCATTTGCCTGGGGAGCTTGGCAGCTGCAACAAACAGCTGTGCAAGCCTTTGGAAGGCAGAGACTTGAGAGGGCATCAGAGGAAGGGAGGGAAGGAAAGAGGGACAGAGGTCAGTGTTGCCCACGGCACCCCTGGCCATCATTCAAGGCACCCCAGGGTCTTGGAGAAAAGGGGCAAGGTGAACAAGGATTGTTGTGACTTCTGCTCCTCTCACTGCTCGCTTGCTGGAGGACAGGTGGGTAGGAGCAGCAGCAAGGCCAGGAGGTCCAGGGCCTCAGCAGGTGTCCAAAATAATGCCAAGTCGGTCCCAGGGAGGGGAATAAGCAGCAACAAGCAGCAGAGCCAGGAGTTGGCAACTGGGCTCCTGCAAGGGCATAAAAGTCAGCCCTCCTGACTCTCATCCCATGAACAGCTATAAGAGTTGGGAAGTAGAGTAGGAAACATTGTGAGGTCTATAAGTTCAAATCTCACCTATGCCACAAACTTACTCTGTCAATGTGGAAAGCCACCAGCCAGCATCTCAGACATCTACACTTGCAGCTGGTAGCCAAAGTTGTGTGCTGGAAATGTTGTTGGCTTTCAGCTCCAATCAGCTTCAGCCATCATGGTCTATGGTCAGGGACGATGGGAGTTGTAGTCCAAGAACTCCTAGAGGGCACCCCACTGCTAAGCATATTTGTGAATGTTAATATCATGCCACACCCGAAAAAGGAATGGCTGCAAATCCGTAAGATGCAGACCCTATCTGATTAAGAAAATCCAGCTGATAATCATAATTTCTGTGGTGTTATTTCATGAAACTCAGAATTCCAATGTTGAATCAACTACAAGACATACACAGAGTAGAAGATATGTAAAGAACAAACTAATAGCAATGTGGACAGGAGCTGAAATAATTTAGATAAATCCTTCAGGTCAACAAAACAGGCCAGAGTTTCTCAAACTTGGGTATCCAGATGCTTTTGAACTACAGTCCTCATCATCCCTGACCACTGGTCCTGCTAGCTGGGGAGGAAGGGAGTTGTAGTCCAAAAACAGCTGGAGACCCAAGTTCGAGATACACTGGCGCTAGGCACACACCATTCATTTAAATGACACCCCCCTCCCCAAAAGGATCCTGGAAAGTCGTTTGCCCCTCACGGAACTACAATTGCTAGCACCAGTAACAAACTTTTTTTCTGTGATCATCATAATGGTTTCCAACCTTATGGCATTGTTGTAACCATTACTGAGTTAATGTAGGCAAACACTCTGAATACTTGAAATGCACAAAATAGATCCAAGTCTACAACTCAGATTTCAGTTTTGCACTCTGAAAGCAGAATGGGGAACATAAAACCTACCTAGATTTGTGCATCTAGCTCAGTACAGTGACTGGCAACAGCTAACATAAGGGTAGAAGAAGGTCCCTGCTGTATCAAATCAAAGTCCTAGCTAGCAGAAATGAACAAGTGCTCCCCCCCCCTTTGATTCAGTCCCTGATTTAGTCCAGATCAATTCAGACCCAATTCAACTCAGACTATGAATCCAAAATGAAAACTGAAAATATGAATCATTGTTAGTTCCACTCATATGCACTGGAAACCAAAAGAGTCATAACTGCAGCTCCCCATTTCACCTCCCTTCTATGTGCTCCTTCTATGGGATTGTTTTACACTTTTGTAACATTTTGGAGAAAGGCTGTCTGGCATTCTTATAGAGTGTTCTGAGATGCAGACTGGTCTGAATCAATCCAGGCCTGATTCAGATTCAGTCTGGAAACTCAATTTAGTTTGGAATTCAGCCAAACTGGTTGCACAGTCCTGTCTAGTGTTCTGTTCTCATGGCAGGATGCTACAGGACGCGCACAAGGAGGGCAAGTGCGCTCTCCCAAGCTGTCAGGCAAAAGTATTTCACTGTCCTACCTGGAGATGGTGTCCTTGCCTGTAACACATGTGATGGCCTTTCCCTCTTGCCACAACGTTAATGCTTTGCAATACAGAGACACTCAAACCTCTTTGCAGCATCTGGTGGGGCCACTGAGGAAACAGGATGCTCAGTTAGAGGGACCTTTGGTTCAACCCAACCAGGACTCTTCTTAGGTCCACTCCTGCCCTTTGCTTCATATTAGGACGTAATGGGCCAGTGAAAGCACAAACCCATTGTTCTCACCGAACCCAATGAAGCAGGAGAGGCCCGATTTATCCATATAAACAAAGCTTACGTAAACTCACCCCGGGGCAAACAAACAGGCTGCCGCATGCTCTTTGCGGCCATTTACACATACTTCAATGACAGAGAAATTGAAGCAGAGATGATTGATGGAAACCACAAAAACCCCATCTACACTGCATCCCCCAGGGGATTTGGCAGAGGGTGTCCGTTAATGCCCAGTGCCTGAGGCTGAAATACAAGAGCCTCCGCCTGCTTGGAGTGCGCTGGGGCACACACAGCCACCACAGGGCTGGATGAAAGGGGCAGGCTCTTCCAGGAATGGTTACATAATGGTTTTGAAACAAGCCTAAAAATTACAAGCGTGATGTAACGTCCAAAAGCTCTGCGCTGCACTTCTGGTGAATTTTACTGCAGCTTTGAAACGGAATTAAATCTGAGTTTAGTCTGGTTAAGGCCTGACCAGATGGCAAAACTCAACAGGTTCTTAGAGCTGTCATTAGCTTTCCAGGGATTTCGGCAGGAGGGGAGGGGGAGGGGGAGAAATTTCAGAAGAGGGGAGGGAAATAAGACCCCCCCCCAGCCCAAGCCCAACTCCAGGTGGGAAAAAGCCTGAGAGCAGAGAACTCATTGGCAAAAGAGAAGGGGGGGTGTTTGGGGGTGGGGAGAGGAGAAGCACTAAGATTAACCTTTAGTCTTTCAGTATTTATCCAGGGCCTCAATACAGGCATTTTTCAGGAACAGATTTTTACTTTTTTTGCATGCAAATGGCCCTGTGCCAGACTAGGCCATCTGAATGTTAAAAAACAAAACAAAAAAACCACCCTTCTGCATTCAGGGCCCTCACAAAACAGTGCAAACGCTGTTATTTGCCAGGACGGATTGCAATAATGCAGCCAACAAAGAGATGCAGCCAACAATAAAGAACTGAATGGCTGAGATCAGCAGGTCCCCTTGCCGGTTGCCATGGGAACCCCACCAGGGCTTACTAAAGGTATTTCCTGAAGAAAAAGCACACACATGCCCAACAGCTCTGCTAATCCCAACAGGAAGCGCTTACTGGGTCTCTGGGGACTGGCCTCTTTCTAGGGGGGGGGGGGTCCCCTCCAAATTGGCCTTTCCTCAAGCCTAACTATGATCTGTTTGCTGGGAAGCGGCTGCAGATTGCCTTATCCAAGCCCCCCCCCCCCCCAAGCTCCTTTTACACAGAGACTCATGCACACAACCTCTGTCTCTAGTAACAGCAAGCAGTTTTCAGTGTCTGAGGTTGTCCTGCTGGAGGGCATCCTTCACTCTGCTCTCCCTCACAACACCGCCTCCCCACATTAGAATATGGACACGGTCTGGTTTATAAACTCCAGCCTCTGCCAAATATTAATGAAGGGAGGTTATGGACACATGAGAGTGCGCAAGAGCAGGAGCTCAAGAGCAAACAAAAGTTCACAAGAGTTGGAGCAGGAGTGACAGTCCAAATTATGTGGGAATGGATCCCTTATTGCCAGGGTGGGGGTTCAAGAACCTTTCAGGTTCTCATGAACAGAGGGTGGTCCCTTCCTATGTTAGCCAACTTCTTGTTTCATAAACAAGTTTCAAACTGTGTTCTGGGGATACCCAGTGGGTTTGGGGTCTTCCCTGGAAGCTTATTCTCATTACTCCATGAGAAGTTTGGCAATGGTGAGTAACCTTCCTGAAAGCAGCTTGCCTGCCACGTGATGTGCTGGGGAAGATGCTCAAGGCACATGTTTCACGCAGCAGTGAGGCCACAACTGTTCCTTGCGTGAACCAAGGGTGTTCTTTGGCAACAGGCGCAGCGCTTACTTGATGGCATGTAGTGACAAGTATTAGCTCAGATGGCTTTAAAAAGGGATTAGACCAGGCATAGGCGAACTCGGCCCTCCACATGTTTTGGGACTACAATTCCCATCATCCCTAGCTAACAGGGCCAGTGGTCAGGGATGATGGGATTTGTAGTCCCAAAACATCTGGAGGGCAGAGTTTGCCTATGCCTGGATTAGACAGATTCAGGGAAGAGGAGAAATCTAAATGGTGATGTGCACCCCTCCAGGTTTACAGGCATTTTAATGCACATTGCTCTTAATACATTTTTGTATGCAGCCTTTCTTTAATACAGTCATACCTCGGGTTGAATGCGCTTTGGGTTGAGTGCGTTCGAGTTGCGCTCCACGGCAACCCGGAAGTAAGGGAGCGTGTTACTTCTGGGTTTCGCCACTTGCACATGCGCTGGTGCTCAAAATGACGTCATGCACGGGCACAGACGTGCCATCGCTAGTCACGTTTGCTTCTGGATGCGAACGGGGCTCTGGAACGGATCCCGTTCGTATCCAGAGGTGCCACTGTATACACTTTTTTGCAAGCTGCATTCCCTCTATATAATGCTTTTTGCATGTTATTTTTATTAATATACACACATTATGCACACTTTCCACTAATATATGGAATTCTAGACACCTTTTGGTTTGAAAAACTGCACAGCAATTCAAGGCATAGCCACATTTTTGTTTGAATTGTTTTAGGAAGTGCAAATGAGGTGGAAACACATTCAAATTGAAACTAAACTCAATTACTCCCCCTTCCCATCCCCTATCAGTCCACAGAATGCAATGAGCTGGTCTGGACCGTGCAAAGCCTGAATTACCACCTTTGCAGATGCCATTCCAGAGGAACCAAGTGCTTCCCTCTGTCTAATGGCATAGGGAGAATGCTAGGCAAAACACAAGAGGACTGCAGGTCAGGGGGTTGCTCTTTGAGAATCACAGTCTTCGGGCTAAGGGAGTTGAGCCTGGGAGAGGCAGACTAGAGGAAGAGACACATATGGCCTTGGTGCACCTCCACCCTTTGTTCGGGCAAGTTTCTGCTTTGACCTACCTGATACAGATGGCTCAGAGAAGTGGAAGGGTTTTCTGAAGGTAGCAAGCATAAAAAACCACTGCTGTAAATAATTATATGTACTTCATACCCATCAACTGCCCAGGGGAGAGGGGGGGTGGATATCCCATTTTTTCTTGCAAGAGGAAAGCAGCCCAAATGGCTGCTGGGATTTGGGGCTGCACTTTTTCAGACGCATGAGTGTAGCACTGGAAGACGGTGTCCCAGTTTTGGGCTGCTTCATATGGGAAGATATGAAACAGGTGTGCATGAAACAGGCACAGCCCGGACCCCTTTGCTGTACATGTACAAGCATGCAAGAAAGAGAGAGAGAGAGAGAGAGAGAGAGAGAGAGAGAGAGAGAGACAGACAGACAGCAATAGTGATGAGATCTAAATACTTAACCACAATACTCTTAACGCAGTAGTCCACACGCAGTAGTTACACACAAAACCTGCTGCAAGAGAGATCTAAAAGCACTGAAAGCTCCTTTTAGATCCTATAGGGGAGAGTGAATTCCAGTTTTCTGACCTTAGTCACTTAGAATACTTCTTTCTCATTTTGCAAACGTACTTCTGCTTTTTGTGTTCATCCACAGGACAAGCCTTTGAACCAAGCCATTATTATTCCTACTTTACAAATGGAGAGTGCAGCAGACATGCCCTAGTCCTCTACAAAGGAACTGCAAGGACAAAGTTTGGCTCAACTGGTCATCTATTGGACATAGTTGCTGGGCTTGTGTCTAATGTTGCGCAAGTGTTTCCATTTGCAGAATGGGACTTTCCCACCCTTGTCTCCTACTGCACATGCCCCATGCCCTCCCACTGCACAAGTGGAAATCCTTGCACTGACAGGACAGTTGCTTAGCATTGCAGGCTACCACTGATTTACACGCGCCGAACTGATGCCCAACCGTACATGCGTGCATTGCAAGAACCCAGAAATGGTCAGGAAGAGGGGCAGGAATGGAGCATAATGGGAGCATTATGGGCTTATACATGCTCTACCGTCACATGTAATGATGTGGAACACATACCCCATGTTTCCAAAGACAACACTGTGAACGACTCCACAAGATCATGTGTGTGTTTAGAAAGAGATAGAAAGGAAAACACAGACAGACACTGGTCTTCTCATGGGCAACGTTCCCTGTGAGAGGTTGAAGAAATTGGGTGAGGGACAATAGTAAAATAATGTACCTGGGAAAGGGGTTTGTGTGTGCATGCCTTGATCCTTGAGCCTGGGAAGTCTTCATGTTAATCAATCCCCTGTTTGGGGTTTTGCTACTTGACAGTACTTTGATTGATCTGTTCCACTTTTATTTTTTGTATTTCACTATGCAGGTCCCTGCTTTGGGAGCCTTTATGGCTTAAGTGAAGTGTACAAAAACAGCAGAAGGAGCAGCAAATCAATACATGAATAAATAATAGGATGAATTTGAAGGAAGAGTGGTTGAGAAGAGACTGGCCTAGCACGCTCATGGACATTACTTTTTATAGACTTCTCTGTAAAAGGCATGGCTTCCAGTACCTTTCTCATGTTTTATGGCAATATCATCGCTCATGGCAGCAAGATGCTTTCCATTTTTCTACATTAATAGCAGTGAGGGTCCATGCTGGGCCCCTGCAGAGGTCCCTCCTATCATGGACTCCATGGCTTGAGCTCAGTGGCAGGACTTTGGGACAGACGTCCATGTCTCCACTCAGCAGAATTAGCAGCAGCCCCCCAAGTGCAACAGAGCTGTCTTGTCTCACTTACTTCAAATGCAGCGATCAATATACATTACCATCTTAAGAGGGAGCCCTGTAGGATCATTAAGTCCTTCTTGCACTGGGAGACTTACTGCCTGGGGAACATGGAACAAGGCTGCCTTCCTAAGCTTAGCACAGGGGCAGTCAACATGTTGTGGACTACAACGCCCATTATCCCTGGCCACTGGCCATCCCTGCTGGGCCTATTATGGGAGTTGTTGCTGAACGGCCTCTGGTGGGCTCCCCATGCCTGACATAGGTTGGACAACCCACATCTCAGTATCAAAGGAAGGAAATGCGGTTTCTTTGCAAAGCGGTCTTTTCATGGGCACTTTCCGCATTTCTTGTTTAGTGTGGCAGCAGGAAACTACCATATATGGACATCTCCTAAGATTTGGAAATAGTTAAATATACTTTGTAGAAAGGGTTAGAGAGGGTTTTGGAGCAGGGTTATCTAGGGGCAAGATCCAACTGAGAATGAGCTTATTGACAGGGGAAGGCATGCCGAATACTCCACATCATCTCAAATTTCCAGTCCAGAAGAAATATTTACTCTGCAAGGACTGTATACATAACACCCCCTGTCCCAGCTGCCCACTGGGCATCTGCCTGTGCCACAGAAACCAGCTGGCACAAGTCCAAACAGCCTGCTGAAACCATGCCAACAAAAAGGAGTTAGAGGGGGAGGAGAAAGAAATAAAGGGTACCCTTTAAAAAGTAGGGGTATCACAACACAAGGTACACGCCAATATTACAAACCACTCACATTTATATAATGAGATTTATAGAATAAATATTCCCACATATAGTAAGCTGCATTAAGGCTAACTGACACGGAAAAACACACACCATATGTCGGCTAGTATGATGTTTCCCAGAATCCACAAACCGTCAGGCTGCTGGATTTAAAGGCACATATCCATGGTCCAAGAAAGGATTCCAGAAAGCTGTGAACCAGAGGAAAGAGGCCTCAAATGTATCCAGGATAGGGCTAATGACAGGTACTGCCACTGACCTCACTTATCTCCAGGTAAGCTATAGACCAGCAGACTACTCTCCAAGGCCCACAAGAAGAGGAGAGTTGTCAAAACATTGCCCCAGCTGCTAAGCACAATCCTCAAAAAAGCATACTACAGATAATTGAAAGAATATTAGAATTTGGGAAAGTAGCCGGCTTCAAGTTAAACAAGAATGAAACCAACATTATAGTCAAAAATATGACCAAGCAAGAAAAGGAAGAACTACAGGAGATATCAGGATTAATAACAATAAATAAGACCAATTATTTAGGAATTTGGCTGATCGATAATAATAGTAATCTATTCAAAGATAATTACATAAAAAACTGGAATGGAATCAAAAGAGATTTAGAAATCTGGAATAAATTAAGATTATCACTTACTGGCAGAATAATGGTGGTTAAAATGAATGTGTTGCCGAAAATGATGTATGTATTCCAAATGATACCGATAACTGGAAGAATGGGAAGTCTTAGACTATGGCAAAAAGAGATATCCAAATTCATATGGCAGCATAAAAAACAAAGAATTAAACACAAACTTCTAATAGATAAAAAATATAGAGGTGGACTAGCACTACCTGACCTAAATTTATATTACGACACTGTCTGTTTAAATTGGCTAAAAGAGTGGATTGTATTAAAAGATGGTGATTTGTTAGATCTAGAAGGATTTAACAATTGTTATGGTTGGCATGCGTATTTAGCTTATGAAAAAGGGAAAGTACACAGGGGATTCATGAACCATGTCATAAGGAAATCATTATATAAAACATGGACAAAATATAAGGATCTCCTAGAACCGAAAACATCATGGTGGGCATCACCTCTAGAAGCAATTACAAAAAAAATGAAAAATATGGAGTGCTTGGAGATATGAATGGGGTGGTATCGACAAACATGGATAAGTCAGAAAGACAGGTGGTGACAAAAGATGGAAGACTACCGAAAACCTTCTTTGAAATGACAGACAATATGGACCTGATTGACTCTTGGAGAACTAAGAACCCCCTAGGTAGAGAGGGGACTTTCTTTTCTGAAGCCCAAAAGACCTGGACAAGAATTGACCAAATCTGGATAACCAGAGGAATGGCTCCCAAGATCCGAAAAGTGGAAATCTGTCCAAAAATCTGCTCCGACCATAATCCTGTGAAAATGGAAATGAAATTAACACCGACTGGTTCCTTCAGATGGAGGATGAATGACAATTTGTTTAGAGATACAGAAACTACTAAAAAGGCCCAAAAAACTATAAAGGACTATTTTGAGATAAATTTGAAGACATCGGTTGAAAAAAGAGTAATCTGGGACGCAAGTAAAGCTGTAATGAGAGGGTTTCTGATACAGCAGAATGTAATAAAAAAGAGAACTCAAGAGGAGAAAAAAGGAAAGATTTTGGAGAAGATAAGAGAAGGAGAGAAGAGACTTAGAGCTAAACCAAAGTCACAAGAGATTCTGAGAGAAATTAAATTATACCAAGTACAATATATGAAAATGATTAATCAAGATATTGAATGGAAAATTAAACAGATGAGACAAAAGACCTTTGAATCAGCTAACAAATGTGGGAAGCTGCTAGCGTGGCAGCTGAAGAAGAGACAAAAGTTAAATACGGTCACAAATCTTGAGGTGGAAGGAAAGAACATACAGAACCCACAGGAGATTAGAAGTTGCTTCCAGAGCTACTTTAAACAACTTTATACACAAGGGCCACAGATTGAGACAAAAATTGACCAATTTTTGAAAGTTAATGGATTACAAAAAATTTCACAAGAAAATAAATTGTTATTGAACCATAAAATAACCGAACAAGAGGTGGAAGGTGTGATTCAGAACATGCAACTGGGCAAATCTCCAGGGCCTGATGGATTAACCTCTAAATATTATAGAATTTTGAAAGACTACCTAATTCAACCACTAAAAGAGGTATGCAACGACATTATGGAGGGGGGGAAAGCGCCTGAGTCGTGGAAAGAAGCCTATATCACACTTATACCGAAAACTGAGTCTGAAAAGACACAACTTAAGAACTACCGCCCCATATCCCTGCTTAATGTGGATTATAAAATTTTTGCTGACATTTTGGCTAAAAGACTGAAAAGCGTATTGGCAGAGGTTATACATAAAGATCACGCAGGCTTCCTCCCTGGCAGACATTTATCAGACAACATGAGGAATATAATTAACATTCTAGAAAAACTGCAGGTGAACATCAACACCAAAGCAGTGTTGATATTTGTAGATGCGGAGAAAGCCTTTGACAATATTTCCTGGAGTTTTATGAAGAAGAATCTTCAGGGGATGGGGGTCGGACAAAACTTTGAAAATGGTATAGGAGCAACTTATTCTGAACAAAAGGCTAAACTGATAGTTAATAACGTGGTGACAGAGGGATTTAAAATAGAGAAAGGGACACGACAAGGCTGCTCAATTTCCCCATTGCTCTTTATTTCGGTTCTGGAGGTTTTGCTGAATATGATCAGAAGGGACCAGTTGATTCAGGGTATTCAGGTCGGAGTTAAACAATATAAACTTAAGGCCTTTGCAGACGACCTAGTATTGACATTGCAAGAGCCAGAATCCAGCACCAAGAGGGCCCTAGAAGTAATCCAGGAATTTGGTCAAGTAGCAGGTTTTAAGTTGAATAAGTCAAAAACTAAGGTTTTGGGGAAAAAATTGACACCAATAGAGAGGGAGAGGTTTCAGAAGGAGACAGATTTAACATTGGTAAAAAAGGTAAAATACCTGGGGGTGAATATGACCGCTAAGAATGTGAACCTATTTAAAGACAATTATGAGAAATGTTGGTCAGAAGTGAAAAAAGATTTAGAAATTTGGTCAAATTTGAAGCTTTCCTTGCTGGGTCGTATTGCTGTTATCAAGATGAATGTACTGCCGAGAATGTTATTTTTATTTCAATCACTGCAAATTATTGACAAGATGGATTGTTTTAAGAAGTGGCAGAGAGATATATCTAGATTTGTCTGGCAGGGCAAAAAGCCCAGAATAAAATATAAGATACTTACAGATGCTAAAGTTAGGGGGGGTTGCCCTGCCAGACTTGAAACTCTATTATGAATCAGCAGCTTTTTGCTGGCTTGAAGGAATGGCTACTTCTTGAAAACACAGATGTTTTAGATCTTGAGGGGTATGATAATGTATTTGGGTGGCATGCATACTTGTGGTATGGCAAGGTAAAAGCGCATAAGGCATTTAAAAACCATATTGTCAGGAAAGCATTGTTTAATGTCTGGATCAGATATAAAGACTTTTTGGAGAGTAAAACCCCAAGATGGCTTTCACCTATGGAAGCGAAAGCTTTGAAAAAACTTTATATGGAGGCCAAGTGGCCAAAATATTGGGAAATTCTAGAACAGGAAGGTGACAAATTGAAATTGCAGAGTTATGAGAAGCTTAAAGAGAAGGTGCGAGACTGGTTACACTATTTTCAAATAAGAGAGGTTTTTAACCAGGATAAAAAAGTGGGTTTCCAGGTGGAAAGATCAAAGTTAGAGACAGAATTGCTAGAACCCAATGCTAAGATTCTATCAAGAATGTATAATTTGCTGCTGAAATGGAACACTGAGGAAGAAACAGTAAAATCAGCAATGATAAAATGGGCACAAGATATAGGTTATAACACCATGTTTGCTGACTGGGAGAAGTTGTGGACCACCGGGATTAAATTTACGGCATGCAATGCCCTAAGAGAGAATATTATGAAAATGATGTACAGGTGGTACATGACCCCAGTCAAGCTTGCAAAAATTTATCATTTGCCCGATAATAAATGCTGGAAATGTAAAGAAACTGAAGGTACATTCTTTCACCTTTGGTGGAGGTGCCCAAGGATTAAGGCTTTCTGGGAGATGATTTATAATGAATTGAAGAAGGTACTTAAGTACACTTTCCCTAAGAAACCAGAGGCCTTTCTCCTGGGCATAGTCGGCCAATTGGTGTCAAAGAAGGATAGAACTTTCTTTATGTATGCTACAGCAGCAGCAAGAATACTCATCACAAAGCACTGGAAGACACAAGGCCTACCCACTCTGGAAGAATGGCAGATGCAAGTAATGGACTACATGGAAATGGCAGAAATGACTGGCAGAATCTGAGACCAGGGAGAAGAGTTGGTGGAAGAAGATTGGAGGAAATTTAAAATTTATTTACAGAAACATTGTAAAATTTTTGAATGTTGATGACATTGAAATGAACTGAAGGGGTTCTAGCAACAAGGTTAAAAATAAGATTGGATTGATAATAGATAAATTAATTGAATATGAATTTGCTGAATTAATTTTCAAAAGGGATACAAAAAAGGGAGATGTGAGGAAGTCAGGAAAATAAGTGAATCAAAGATGAGAAATTAAAAAGAGGGATTTTTGTTTTTTCCTTTTAGTGTGTTTTGTTTTTTCCTTTTTTCCTTTTTCTACAAGTTAAGTGTTTGTATTTTTTGTATTTTGTAACTCTATATTTTTGTGTATGTGTTTTTTTCTTTTTTTTTGTTTGTTGTTATTCCTAAAACTTAATAAAATATTATTTTAAAAAAATGAAAAATATGGAGTTAGAATGGGCCACATATAAAGATCTGATTAAGGAAAAAGACAATAAATTGGTAATTAAAGATTATGAGGAAATTAAACAACACCTTACGGGTTGGATGCAATACCATCAATTGCATGAAGTGTTCAGGACAGATAAGAAAAAAGGTTTCTCAAATGAATCTTCATTATTAGAAAAAGTGTTATTACAAAACAAAACCAAGGTAATGTATGATACATTATTGGAGTGGGAGGTCAAAGACGAACAGGTCAAGGAGGTAATGATCAAGTGGGCTTTAGATATTGGGAAAACTATTAACTTAACAGCATGGGAAGAACTATGGTGAAAGAACTGGAAATTTACAGCCTGTGAAGTATTGAGGGAAAACCCAATCAGGATGTTTTATAGATGGTACTTAACACCTACCAAAATAGCTAAAATGTGTAAGACAAAAACAAATCTGTGCTGGAGGTGTGGTAAAACAGAGGGGGCACTTATACATGTTTGGTGGACCTGTGAAAAAATCAAAAGCTTCTGGAACACAGTATATGACGAGCTTAAAAAAATGTTTAAGTGTAACTTTATGAAAAATACAGAAGCTTTTCTACTAAGGATAACGGACACAGCCAACTGTTACGGCAAAATCTGGGTGCGAGGCTGCTCTGCCACCCAGCTCATCGGACTAAGTCCGTGGGTCCCTGCGGAGGAAAATGAGCTCAGCCGTAGACAGGAGCAAGCTGCAGAAGATCCAAGTTTATTGCGCAACAGGTTCAAGGCGAGATTGAACAGTGAGAAAGGGGTGACATGAGTTTTTGAAACTCCCTCCATGTCCCAGAATACAGTGCAAAACACGTCATGAATACATTAAAGAGAGGTTTGGTTACACAGATTACATCATGAATATATTAAAGGGGGTTGGGTTACACAGATTAACATATGGAGGAGGGAGGGGGGAATATGCAGAGCTGGAGATATGCACAGATAAACAATTCCTGGGGATGAGAAAACAATGGTCTCAAATATGCATAGTCTGCCACCTGACATTGCCTGGAGGAAAGGCTGATCAGAGCGATTTGACAGGATTAGGGTCTTAACACCTTGCTTGAGGGATTATGCTGGACAGGGGAGGTGTGATGGAGTCCTAGAGAAATTGAGCAAACTGGCACGTTGATTTTCTATGAATTTTATAGATTTTAGTCCCTTTTGACATTGACAATTGGAAATAAATTGATATATTGCAGCGAAGAAGAAGGTGAAGAAGACATGCCCCCCCCCATTCCGTATCAACAGGTATAGCAAGAGAAGATCAGAAAATATTCCTCTATGCTACAGGAGCGGCAAGGATCCTAATTGCTAAAAACTGGAAAAAAAGAAACTGTGCCAACGAAAAAAGAAACTGGCAAGACAAACTGTTAAGTATCATGAGCTGGCTAGATTAACAGAGGCAATTAGAGATCACACTAGACTAGAGTTTCAAAAAGCATGGGGAAAATGCAGAGAATACTTCACAAAACTGTGCCCTAAAATACATACCTGGACTTGTTTCAATTAATGTCTTCAGGAGACTTTGTGGATATTTAAGTTTAAGATTTAAGAAAAATTTTAATAATTATTTAATAATAATAATAAAGGAAAACGTTTATAAGAAGTAAATAAGGAGGCCAGATACAGGATATTTCATTGTTTGTATTGTTGTATGTTATGCTTACTGTATGTTATGTTCCCGTTTAATGAGGGTGGATTGTGTGTTAGGGGATGGGGGATTTATGTTACGTTGTAAATAAAATTCCAATAAAATTTATTAAAAATAAATACATAAGCACCATCTGACCTTTGGGCTACTCAGAAACTGCTTTCTTTCCCCACACTTGCAGTCTCCCCTGAACACAACCTCACCTTTAATCACAGCATCAAACACAAATTAGTGACTGATGCTCTCTAGCTCTTGGTCCACACACTATTGCAAGCACAAGATTTACATAAAGTGTGGGGTGGCTCACAGAATGCAGAAAAACAGGAAGAATGAGAAATGTTAAAAGCTAGAAATGTCCAGAGGAATGAAAAAAGGACTTCTGAGTTGTTTGTTTTTAAAAATATTATATTTCACCTTGGGGGCCGTGTGGACAAAAAGGTGATTCATCATTTTTATTAACAAATATTAAATTCCCAAACAAATTTGCAACAGAATAAGAGCTAGAAAAGAATTAATAACCAATAGAACACTTGAATGTGATCCTTTATTCTTTCTATTCAGCTCTTCTATATCAGCTGGGGATGGGATGTGGCTTAGTGGTACATCCATCTCAGAAGGTCCCAGGGTTGATTCCTGGCAACTCAATGTAGGGCTGAGAATATCCCCGTTCTGGAGAGTCACTACCACTCAGGGCAGGCGCTGGGGATACTGAGCTAGACAGACCAGCCGTACGACTCCGTATAAGGCAGCTTTGCTATGGTCTTGTTTCCGTGAATAATTAGCATTTTATGCGGCAGCCTTCCTCCAGCTGAAGTCCTCCTTACGTTTTGAACCACAGCTCCCAGCAGCGCCTGCTGCTAAGCTGTCCTGGCTGGAGCTCATGGGAGTTGTAGTCCAAAGCAGCAGGAGGACGCTGGGCTGGTGAAGACGGGTGCATGAGAAGAGCTGCCAGAATGGGAATGGGGCAAGGAGAAGCAGCTGCTCTTCCTGCCGCTGCTGCAGGATGGGAAAATAAAGGGTACGGATACACAGCTAGGGCAAAACTAACACTATATTTAAAATGAAAAGCAAAATAATACTACTGTTTTTTTAGTTGAGAATATATTTTATTAGTGTGAATACTCTCTATAGTAATTGAAAATGTTTTAATTTGTGAATGTCTATGTGGGTTGCCCCCCTTCATGGATCACTGCCTTGCCGTGGCGAAGGGGCTTGAAGAACTCAGAGAAGCTATGAACTATGCCGAGCAGGGCACCCAAGATGAACAGGTCATAGTGGAGAGTTTTGACCAAACGCGATCCACCTGGAGGAGGAACCGGCAAGCCACTCCAGTATCCCTGCCAAGAAAACTCCATGGACAAAGACAACAGGCATATAAAAGATATGACGCTGGAAGATGAGCCCCTCAGGTCGGAAGGCGTCCAACATGCTACTGGGGAAGAGCGGAGGGCAAGTACAAGTAGATCCAGAGCTGATGAAGTGGCTGGGCCAAAGCCGAAAGGACGCTCAGTTGCGGATATGCCTGGAAGCGAAAGGAAAGTCCAATGCTGTAAAGAAAAATATTGCATAGGAACCTGGAATGTAAGAACCATGAACCTGGGTAAGTTGGAGGTGGTCAAAAATGAGATGGCAAGAATAAATATTGACATCCTGGGCATCAGTGAACTAAAATGGACGGGAATGGGTGAATTCAGTTCGGATGACCATCATATCTACTACTGTGGGCAAGAAACCCGTAAAAGAAATGGAGTGGCCCTCATAGTCAACAAAAGAGTGGCGAAGGCTGTACTGGGATGCAATCTCAAAAATGATAGAATGATCTCGATACGAATCCAAGGCAGACCTTTTAACATCACAGTAATCCAAGTTTATGCACCAACTACTTGTGCTGAAGAAACTGAAATTGACCAATTCTATGAAGACTTACAAGACCTTATAGAAGTGACACCAAAGAGGGATGTTCTTCTCATTATAGGGGATTGGAATGCTAAAGTAGGGAGTCAAGAGATAAAAGGAACAACTGGCAAGTTTGGCCTTGGAGATCAAAACGAAGCAGGGCAAAGGCTAATAGAGTTCTGTCAAGAGAACAAGCGGGTCATCACAAACACGCTTTTCCAACAACACAAGAGACGACTCTACACATGGACATCACCAGATGGGCAGCATCGAAATCAGATTGATTATATTCTCTGCAGCCAAAGATGGAGAAGCTCTATACAGTCAGCAAAAACAAGACCTGGAGCTGACTGTGGCTCAGATCATCAGCTTCTTATAGCAAAATTCAAGCTTAAACTGAAGAAAGTAGGAAAAACCACTGGGCCGGTAAGATACAATCTAAGTCAAATCCCTTATGAATACACAGTGGAAGTGAGGAACAGGTTTAAGGATTTAGATTTGGTGGACAGAATGCCTGAAGAACTATGGATGGAGGCTCGTAACATTATACAGGAGGCAGCAACGAAAACCATCCCAATGAAAAGGAAATGCAAGAAAGCAAAGTGGCTGTCCAATGAGGCCATACAAATAGCGGGGGAGAGAAGGCAAGCAAAATGCGAGGGAGATGGTGAAAGATACAGGAAATTGAATGCAGATTTCCAAAGAATAGCAAGGAGAGACAAGAAGGCCTTCTTAAACGAGCAATGCAAAGAAATAGAGGAAAGCAATAGAATGGGAAGAACCAGAGATCTGTTCAAGAAAATTGGAGATATGAAAGGAACATTTCGTACAAAGATTTCCATAATAAAGGACAAAAGTGGAAAGGACCTAACAGAAGCAGAAGACATCAAAAAGAGGTGGCAAGAATACACAGAGGAATTATACCAGAAAGAAATGGATGTCTCGTATACCCCAGGTAGTGTGGTTGCTGACCTTGAGCCAGACATCCTGGAAAGTGAAGTCAAATGGGCCTTAGAAAGCACTGCAAATAACAAGGCCAGTGGAAGTGATGGTATTCCAGCTGAACTATTTAAAATTTTAAAAGATGATGCTGTTAAGGTGCTACACTCAATATGCCAGCAAGTTTGGAAAACTCAGCAGTGGCCAGAAGATTGGAGAAGATCAGTCTACATCCCAATCCCAAAGAAGGGCAGTGCCAAAGAATGCTCCAGCTACCGCACAATTGCACTCATTTCACACGCTAGCAAGGTTATGCTTAAAATTCTACAAGGAAGGCTCAAGCAGTATGTGGACCGAGAACTCCCAGAAGTGCAAGCTGGATTTAGAAGAGGCAGAGGAACCAGAGACCAAATTGCAAACATGCGCTGGATTATGGAGAAAGCTAGAGAGTTCCAGAAAGATATCTACTTCTGCTTCATTGACTATGCAAAAGCCTTTGACTGTGTCGACCACGGCAAACTATGGCAAGTTCTTAAAGAAATGGGAGTGCCAGATCACCTCATCTGTCTCCTGAGAAATCTCTATGTGGGACAAGAAGCTACAGTTAGAACTGGATATGGAACAACTGATTGGTTCAAAATTGGGAAAGGAGTACGACAAGGCTGTATTTTGTCTCCCTGCTTATTTAACTTATATGCAGAATTCATCATGCGAAAGGCTGGGCTGGATGAATCCCTAGCCGGAATTAAGATTGCCGGAAGAAATATCAACAACCTCAGATATGCAGATGACACAACCTTGATGGCAGAAAGTGAGGAGGAATTAAAGAACCTTTTAATGAGGGTGAAAGAGGAGAGCGCAAAATATGGCCTGAAGCTCAACATCAAAAAAACGAAGATCATGGCCACTGGTCCCATCACCTCCTGGCAAATAGAAGGGGAAGAAATGGAGGTAGTGAGAGATTTTACTTTCTTGGGCTCAATGATCACTGCAGATGGTGACAGCAGCCACGAAATTAAAAGACGCCTGCTTCTTGGGAGAAGGGCAATGACAGGCCTAGACAGCATCTTGAGAAGTAGAGACATCACCTTGCCAACAAAGGTTCGTATAGTTAAAGCTATGGCTTTCCCAGTAGTGATGTATGGAAGTGAGAGCTGGACCATAAAGAAGGCTGATCGCCGAAGAATTGATGCTTTTGAATTATGGTGCTGGAGGAGACTCTTGAAAGTCCCATGGACTGCAAGAAGATCAAACCTCTCCATACTGAAGGAAATCAACCCTGAGTGCTCACTGGAAGGACAGATTGTGAAGCTGAGGCTCCAGTACTTTGGCCACCTCATGAGAAGAGAAGACTCCCTGGAGAAGACCCTGATGTTGGGAAAAATGGAGGGCACAAGGAGAAGGGGACGGCAGAGGACGAGATGGTTGGATAGTGTTTTTGAGGTTACCAGCATGAGTTTGACCAAACTGCGGGAGGCAGTGGAGGACAGAGGTGCCTGGCGTTCTCTGGTCCATGGGGTCACGAAGAGTCGGACACGACTAAACGACTAAACAACATGTGGGTTGCCTGCAGTGCTGCTCAGAGGAGAACAATTGGAGTTAATGAATCTGATGGATTTGGTTCACTGATTTCAGTGGGTTTACTCTGAGCAGAAGTTAGTTGGCCACAACCCCATTTGTGTGTTACAGTGGTACCTTGGGTTACAAACACTTCAGGTTACAGACTCCGCTAACCCAGAAATAGTACCTTGGGTTAAGAACTTTGCTTCAGGATGAGAACAGAAATCATGCGTTGGCAGTGGGAGGCCCCATTAGCTAAAGTGGTGCTTCAGGTTAAGAATGGTTTCAGGTTAAGAATGGACCTCCAGTTGACAATGTTTCTTGGGATATCATGAAAAAATTGCTTGAAGAAATTACCGTATTTTTCGCCCTATAAGACGCACTTTTTCCCCTCCAAAAATGAAGGGGAAATGTGTGTTGTCCTATGGGGCGAATGCAGGCTTTCGCTGAAGCCTGGAGAGCGAGAGGCGTCGGTGCGCACCGACGTCTCTCACTCTCCAGGCTCCAGGAAGCTATCCGCAAGCCTTGCACGCCCGGAGGGAGTTCCGCCGGGCGCGCAAGGCTTGCGGGCGGCAGCCTGCAGCGCGGAGCACGGGGCGCCCTCCGGAGGACGGCCAGTGCTTCACGCAGGTGTCCGCTAGCCTTGCGCACCCGGGGGATCTCCCCCCGGGCGTGCAAGGCTTGCGGGCGGCAACCTGCAGCGCGGAGCACGGGGCGCCCTCCAGAGGACGTCCTGTGCTCCACGCAGGTGTCCGCAAGCCTTGCACACCCGGGGATCTCCCCCGGGAGCCGAAGGCTTGCGGGCGGCAGCGCGGAGCACGGGGCACCCTTCGGAGGCCGCCCTGTGCTCCGCGCTGGTGTCGGCAAGCCTTGCGCACCTGGGGGATCCCCCCCCCCGTGAGCGCAAGGCTTGCGGGCGGAAGCCGGCAGCACGGAGCACGGGGCGCCCTATGGAGGACGCCCCGTGCTCCGCACTGGTGTTGGCCAGCCTTGCGCACCCGGGGGATCTCCCCCCCCCCGTGAGCGCAAGGCTTGTGGGCAGCAGCCGGCAGCACGGACCACGGGGCGCCCTTCGGAGGCCGCCCCGTGCTCCGCGCTGGTGTTGGCCAGCCTTGCGCACCCGGGGGATCTCCCCTCCCCAGAGCGCAAGGCTTGCGGGCAGCAGCCGGCAGCACGGACCACGGGGCGCCCTTCGGAGGCCGCTCCGTGCTCCGCGCTGGTGTCGGCAAGCCTTGCGCACCCGGGGGATCTCCCCCCGAGAGCGCAAGGCTTGCGGGCGGCAGCTGGCAGCACGGAGCACGGGGCGCCCTTCGGAGGCCGCCCCGTGCTCCGCGCTGGTGTTGGCCAGTCTTGCGCACCCGGGGGATCTCCCCCCGAGAGCGCAAGGCTTGCGGGCGGCAGCTGGCAGCACGGAGCACGGGGCGCCCTTCGGAGGCCGCCCCGTGCTCCGCGCTGGTGTTGGCCAGTCTTGCGCACCCGGGGGATCTCCCCCCCGAGAGCGCAAGGCTTGCGGGCGGCAGCTGGCAGCGCGGAGCACGGGGCGCCCTTCGGAGGACGCCCCGTGCTCCGTGCTGGTGTTGGCCAGCCTTGCGCACCCGGGGGATCTCCCCCCGAGAGCGCAAGGCTTGCGGGCGGCAGCTGGCAGCACGGACCACGGGGCGCCCTTCGGAGGACGCCCCATGCTCCGCGCTGGTGTTGGCAAGCCTTGCGCACCCGGGGGGCGCGTGGGGCACCCTGAAACAGAGGGTTCCCCATGCTGCGGACTGTAGCCTGCCGCCCGACGCGCGGGGTGCCCTGAAGCAGAGCGCCCCTCGCGCCAGGCAGACATGGGCCAGCCCCACAAGCTCGGGGGACAGCGGGGAGGCGCAGCACCGCCATCCCACTGTTCCCCGACCTGGTTTGGGGGGGGGGAAATAAAGGAAAAATTTTTTTCCTTTATTTCCCCCCCCCAAAAAAGTAGGTGCGTCCTATGGGACGGAGCGTCCTATGGGACGAAAAATACGGTAAGTTTGGATCTAAATTTTTAAAAGGAATACAAGCAATATATTCAGAACAAAATCCAAGTTAATTGTAAATCAGGTGATAATGGATGAATGTAAGATACAAAAAGGAACTCGACAAGGATGCCCGCTATCACCTCTGTTCTTTATTTTGGTGCTGGAAGTACTTGCAAGAAATACAAGAGCAGATAAGGAGATCACAGGGATAAAAACTGGAAAAAGTGAATTTAAATTGAAAGCATATGCTGATGATTTAGTAATTATAGTGGAGGGTACAAAAAATTCTCCTCCTAGAGTGATAGAAAAGATTCAAGAATTTGGGGAAAGTGGCAGGATTTAAATTAAACAGAAATAAAATTAAGCTGTTAGTAAAAAAATTGAAGGAAGAAGAGAAAAAAGAGTTGATGCAAAGTGGGTTAAACCACAGAGCCTATAGGGCTTGCTGATCAGAAGGTTGGTGGTTCGAATCCCCATGATGGGGTGAGCTCCCATTGCTCAGTCCCTGCTCCTGCCAACCTAGCAGTTTAAAAGCATGTCAAAATGCAAGTAGATAAATAGGTACTGCTCCAGTGGGAAGGTAAATGGCGTTTCCATGCGCTGCTCTGGTTCACCAGAAGCGGCTTAGTCCTCCTGGTCACATGACCTGGAAGCTGTACGCTGGCTTCCTCAGCCAATAAAGCGAGATGAGCGCCTCAACCCCAGAGTCAGCCACAACTGGACCTAATGGTCAGGGGTCCCTTTACCTTTACCTATTGAGATAGAAGTTCATAAAAAAGTAAAATACTGTATTTTTCGCTCTATAAGACGCATCAGACCACAAGCCGCACCTAGTTTTTGGAGGAGGAAAACAAGAAAAAAAATATTCTGAATCTCAGAAACCAGAACAGGAAGAGGGATCGCTGCGCAGTGAAAGCAGCAATCCCTCTTGCTGTTCTGGCTTCTGGGATAGCTGTGCAGCCTGCATTCGCTCCATAAGACGCACACACATTTCCCCTTACTTTTTAGGAGGGAAAAAGTGAGTCTTATAGAGCAAAAAATACAGTACTTAGGGATATGGCTAACAGCAAAAAACATAAATGTCTACAAAGGCAATTTTGAAAAAGTGTGGTCTGAGATAAAAAGCAATTTAGAAATATGGAGCAGAATGAACCTTTCCCTAGTAGGAAAAATAGCAGCGATAAAAATGAATGTATTGCCAAAAATGCTCTTTCTGTTCCAGACGGGCCCAGTAATTGTGAAAGATGATTGCGTCAAAAAATGGCAGAAGAATATTTTGAAGCTTGTCTGGGGGAGCAAAAGGCCAAGGATTAAACACAAGATACTTACCGATATAAAAGAAAGATGCGGGTTTGCCCCCCAGACCACAAATACTACGAGGCTGCATGTTTAGTATCGATTAGGGACTGGAGAAAACTGGAAAAGGAAGAAGCATTAGATCAGGAAGGTCATGATAACAGATTTGGATGGCATGCATAAAGGATTCTACAATCATATAATTAGGAGATCACTAATGAGGGTGTGGGAGAGATATAAAGACTTAATAGAAGAACAAACACCCTGGTGGGTATCACCAATTGAAGCTTCATTACTCAAACCACTTGGCCAAAAAGGGAAGTGGCCTGCATATAGAGACTTGCTGAAGGATCAAGAAGGGAAATGGAAATTAAAAGATTACGAGGAAATTAAAGACCATTTTCAGAGTTGCTCACACTACAGACAACTACATGAGATGTAAAAGGAACATAATAAGAAAGGGTTTAGTTATACAACTTCTAGATTTCAAAAGGAAGCAGTAGAAGAAGTGAAGCTGCTGAAGAAAGCATATAGTATTTTGCTAGAATGGGAAACAAAAGATGAGCAGGTCAAATTGGTCATGATCAAATGGGCACAGGATATAGGACATAATATACAATTTCAGGACTGGGAAAAACTGTGGAGAGTAAACTTGAAATTTACAGATTGTTCTCTCTTAAAAGAAAATTATATGAAAATGATGTATAGATGGTACATTACACCAGTACAGATCGCAAAAATGTATAAAACCGGGTCAAATATATGTTGGAAATGTAAAGAAAAAGAAGAGACTTTTTATCATACATGGTAGGAATGT
This sequence comes from Podarcis gaigeae, assembly GCF_964106915.1. Classification (NCBI taxonomy): domain Eukaryota; kingdom Metazoa; phylum Chordata; class Lepidosauria; order Squamata; family Lacertidae; genus Podarcis; species Podarcis gaigeae. The sequence continues at coordinate 1,238,523 of NC_139692.1, read as the reverse complement.
AGAGAAATTTAAAAATTTTGGGAAATGATATACAATGAATTGAAAAAAATGTTTAAAATGACATTTGTAAAAAAAAACTAGAGGCATTTATGTTAGGGATTGTAGGACAAGACCTGCCAAGAAAAACAAAGAACTTATTTATGGTACAACAGCGGCAAGAGTCTTGATAGCACAAGGATGGAAGAATGAGGAAATCCCGACAAAAGAACAGTGGCAAGAAAAATTGATGAGCTATGCGGAGTTGGCTAAATTGACATATAAATTGTGGGACAAGGACAACTATGGCTTTAAGGAAGAATGGGAGCTTTTTACAAATTATCTAAAAAGACAACAAAATAAACTGGACTCCTTGGCAGGTTTTGAATAAACATACACAGATTTATTGGTTGATAACATGTTAGATAGATAATGTAAGGATATGAACTATTTTATAACATGCAGAGAATAATATGTGCTGAGAAATCAGGGAGGAGCTGAGGGCAGTCTTTGGTGGGGGGGGAAAGGGGGAAAATTATGTATGCGGTTATATGGTTTCATAATTTGTTATGTTGAAATTGCTAATAAAAATATTTTAAAAAAAAGAAAAAAAGAATGAACCTCCAGAACGAATTAAGTTCGTAACCCGAGGCACCAGTGTTCAGAGAGCTGGCCTGACCTGCTCTTACGTGCAAGGCAGCATAGCTCAGCATGGCTGAAATGGCAGGAGGGAAAGAGCAGCAGGCCAGGCCAAAGAAAGTTTGGAGGGGTGGACGAGTGACCCATGGATTGGGGACGGGGTGGAAAATGGAAACGTCCAGCCTTTTCCCTTTAACAACTCATTGGCCACCGTCGCATTTCAGTAACATACAGAGTAACCACAGAGGTTTTTTTTACTTGTCCCACCATTTTCAAAAGAAAAAAGCATTGATAAAAAGCAGAGGGTGGTACCCAACTAATTAGTACTTGTTCGTAATATCCATTAATTTTAGTGGGTCTACTCTGAGTAGCTGGCAGTGTATGAGAGCCCTTTGCCTACTAAGAGCACCCACCCCCCGGAGACTTACTGTATTTTTCGCTCCAAAAGATGCACTTTTTTCTTTCTAAAAAGTAAGGGGGGAAGTCTGTGTGTCTTATGGAGCGAATGCGTGGTCCCTGGAGCCGAATTGCCCAGGGCGAAAAGCAGATCATGCTCTTTTTTTTAGAAAGAGGGAAGTGGGTGTTGAAACAAAGCCGCTAAGCAGCTGATCGGCAAGAGATCGGAGGGAGATAAGGGACGCTAGCGATAAAGAAGGCTGCCTGGGAGCGGGGAGGTAAAGACAGTGAACTTGCAAGGAGAGGAGACAGGAAGACTAAAGCAACGAGGAGTGAAATTAGAAGAAAAGGAGGAGCAAAAAACTGCTCCAGCTAAGGAAAAGACAGTAAGGCAAACAAGAGGGAAGGGAGTGTTGAAAGGAAACAGCTGATAGGTGGGATCGGGAGAGAGATAAGGGATGCTAGCGATAAAGGAGGCTGCCTGGGAGAGGGGAGGTAAAAGCCCATGGATCCGCAGGATTTTTACATTGGGTCACCCCAAATTCACCATCAGATCACATAGCATGTCCATGGCTACAGCCTGCACCAAAAAAATCACGCATCCACTGTTTCCTGGGGCTGCAGTGGTGCAAAAATGTGGTTACAAAGCACGGATCCACATGGATCCTCAGGATTTTTGCATTAGGCTACCCCAAACTCACCATCAAATCACACGTCTGTGGCCACAGAATGATCCACAAAAATCATACATCCACTGTTTCATTCAGAATATTGTTTTTCTCTATTTCCTCCTCTAAAAACTAGGTGCGTCTTATGGAGTGAAAAATACGGTGATTATGTGGGGCTCTCTTCTCTTTGTGGAAGCCCCACAGCTATTAGGTCTCCCAGTGAGGTGTGAGGAGGTTTTAAAAAGTCATTTGTTAAAAAAAGAAGCTGAAAATACAAGAATAATTTCAAAAGTAAGGGATAGCTGGGTTAGCTAATAAGAAAACTCTACAATACACCATTCGGCAGTATCTATTAGGCCTAGCCAAAATGTCACAAAATAGCAGGAAGCTTTCAGTTCTCTAGAACTAGTGATTAGGCGAGGTGCTACCTAAAGTAAGGAGAAAGTTTCAGGCTACATATATCTCCGGTGGATGCTACAGGTATCGGTTAACACCTCTATGAATCTGGGATAAAGAAGTAATGCTGCCCCCCCCCCCATTTGCGAGAACCTAAAGGCTGGCTGTAGCCAGATCCGAGGAAAAACAGCCTCCAGAAATGTTTTGAGATTCAGCAAACTTGAGGAGGGCCCCCAAGCAGCTGACCTAGCACCTCCATGCACACCTTGGGACACCAGCCACTGGTGGTGATGGAGCAATGAGGAAGAAATAGGAGGGTATCTGGCAGCCTTATACTGATTGGACAGTTGCTGGAGCGGAAGTCTACAGAAGTGGAAGAGGCGACATGCAGATAGCAGGGGCCTCAGTCAGGGAGACTTTTGTGGAAAGACTCTGCTATTCTGCTACAAGGTGAAGTGAGACAGGACTCAACCTGCCGTATTTCAGGTAGTTGATTTGGGGTGTTGCAAAGGGAAATGCAGGAGCAAACATAGGAGATGAGAAGCTGTTTCATACAGAGTGAGACCACTGGGTCCATCTAGCTCAGTACTGCCTGCACCGACTGGCAGTGGCTCTCCAGGATTCCAGGCAGTGGACATTATTGGCCCTATCTGGATGTGGTTGGGATTGAACCTGGCGCCTTCTGCAGGCACAGCCAAAGCTCTACCCTGCAGCTATGGGCCTTCTGCAAGGGGCAGAGATCCCCAAGGGGAGAGAGACTCCTGGGGCACAACCCACGGGGATGTTCTCCCATACAAGCCGCAGAGGAGCACAGTGCCTTGTATCTGGTCTTGAACAGTGAGAAGTGGCCACCAGTTCAATGGGATGCATCAAGTCCCAACATTTTTGAAGGCTGACCGTGTTTGTGTGCAACTGAATTGGCTGAACTGCATTGATCACAAAAAGCTTTACCTGCTGGTGTTAAAGGACTCGTAACCCTACCTATCGGATAAGCAACCAAGAGCAAAAAGACCACAGAATCATTAGAGCACATTTCTCATGAACTATTACACCCTTCCCAAGCTTACTTCGGATTTCACCCCAAAACAAATACTTAAATTGCTGCCCTGACCATATAGACACTTTCAAGCAGATCTGATTCTTGTCTTTTGCACAAGTCTTCTTATTCTTTGCTGATCACTTGTAGCCAAGTAAGACCGTCTTCCATAAACACGGTTTTAACAATTCTGGATCCACACGTCCTTCCACAGTGGGGACATTGGTTTCTGGGTGGGAGTTGATCATGATGTGGATTTGCCAAGTGTGACCTTTTTGCACAAGTATGACCTTTTTGATCACTTGCCTTCCATCATCATTTTTTCTCATTTAAATATCTTATAGGCATAGTAGTCATATGAAGATTTTAAGTACTGATTTCCACAGTTTATCTGAATTCCTGATGTTCTAATTTGAAGGTTCAGATACATTTAGATTAGAATCTAGATAAGTCAGGTATGAGAAAATATAAACTGTTGATCCTACTTGCTCCTACAATGCACAGACAAGATTAACTTTATTTTTACACAATTGCCTTATCAGGACTCTTGAGGTTCTTCTAGGAACTCAAAGATCCAGACACTTAACTGCTCAACTCAGACCAAAAGGATTGGTGACCCAGAAACAGAGACAGTTACAGTATAAGGTTCAAATTTGCAGTGACATTATAAAGTATCCCTTCAATCCAATGAACATGCTATGCCTCTGCCTTATGAACCCTATTCTGCTGCAGCGTTTTCAAGCTCCTGATCCAACCACTGACCTCAGGCCAGAGAACAGATTGAGGTACAGTTGTCTACAGCCCCAGTGGGGAAATGGACCAAAGCCATCCAGGTGCAAACCTCTGCTGTGCTATTTCATCTACTGCCAGCCGTTAACAGGATCCGACTTTCTCTTAAAACAGAAGAACTTCTTCCAAGGTACCATTTGAAGAACGTTCGTAGTCAAGAGGATCAGCAAATCCCAGCTACCAACCCACAGTCTCCCGACTCCAAGACAGACATATAGAAGACACCCAAGACATTCACAAGCCTAAGTTCAATTCGCAATGAATATATGCATCAGATAACAGATTGCAAAACAAATAGCTTTTGTTTTCTTTCATTTTTAAATGAAATTCCTTTCAAAGTGTCCAAAATTTGTTAAGTGGTTTGTTTGCTGTTTGAAACTGCATGTCTAAAATTCTTTTTCAGAAAATAAGAATTAAATTTAAAACAAACAATTACACAAAGACATAGGGGGTATTCTCTCAGCCCCATCATTTATTGCAGAGCTTATAAACTAAGTTAAGTATCTACTTGAATTATGCCTGTTACTCAAATGCAAAATTTTTGAAGAGTGCATTTACTCTTAATGTTCTTGTACATGCAGATAGGACAAAATATGTATTTATTCCTGAACATTTCTGGAGCGATGCTAAAGGCAATTCAGCTTTGTTCTTGTGAACGCTCTACCACGTTCCTTTTGATTCACCAAGAGAACAAAAATACCACTGAAAACTGAAGCACATCTACAGCTGGTAATGGCACAAGAGGTACTAACTAGCACGCCTACCTTGCTCAGGCAGAGTTTGTGCTGGTCTTGCCATGGACAGTGTGGCTGTGACCAGCACAGCCCAAAGAATGAGGCACTTCCAGGTAAACATCCCAGTTCTCCTGCTACTGGATGACCACTGAGCTCTCAGACGCCATGAGGGTGTGCAGCTTCGGTGCCTGTTTGCAAAACGAGAGAAGGTGGTGGGGTCTCACTTGTTCTCCAAGGTGCAGACTTTCAAACACTGTAAATTCAAAAACAACAATTAATGTACAGGAAAATAATTATACTACTGTCCTCAATATCTCAATTATTTTCTCCAATAGTCTAAAATCAGGACTTTTTGTGCAGTGTTTGTGCACTTTTGTGTCTGAGCAAATTTAAGGAGTGAGGCAATCACACTGCAGATTCAAAATAGTGGAAAGGAAGAGGGGACTGAAGCTATGAATTGGGACTGGGGAACCTCTGACCCTCCAGATGTGTCTAGACTTCAACTCCCATCATTCCTAACCACTGGCCATGCTAGTTGGGGCTGATGGGAGTTGGAGTCCAACAACATCTGGAGGGCCACACTTTCCCCATCCCTACAACAAATTCCCGAAGCAGAAATCTCAGTTCCTCACTCAACTAAAATTCCCAGGCACCTTTGGGAGAAGCCATGCCTGTTAAAATGGTGGCAGGGAGTTGGTCATGTACACTGACATGAATTCTATCAGCAAGTAAAAGCAGCAAGCAATTGTTATTAGGCCCAAATAAAAGTAAATGCTAAGACTGTGTATAAAAAACATTATTTTGTTGCAAAATAAAATAAATATTCTGCTATTGCTGCTTTTGGAATTTTTTCTCAATGGATCAGCACTGCTGGTTGTGGCTTTTATAGTTTAATCCACAGTAATTTCTTTGTGATGGCCTATTTATACATGGTATCACCCAGTGTTCAGAGTTAAATTATAAACATGCATACATAAACAAGCCCCAAACTCCTATGAAGAGGGTGTTTGCAGAAACAAAACTCACAAGATCACAATACAACCACTAGCCTGAGACCCACTGAGATGGCTCCACTATTCTAACAAAACAGAATCAGAACACACTGTCTTCTTTTTGTACTGTAAATAAGCCTGACTATGCGGTTCATTACAATTTTGTTGGTTGTCACTTTCTTCTCCCAGCTGTAATGATGGAAGTTCTAGCACCTGGAAGTTGTGAAACTGTGTAGATCACATCTGGCAGTACTTTTATTTATGTCGTACATTGATAGCCTCACATCAAAGATCTCCAGGTGATACAGCTGAGGTTTGCAGGTTCCCCTTCAGACGCTGACCAGACCCATGCGCTACACCTTGTACTGTCCACCATGTCCTCAAGCCAAGAGTATAAGTGAACAACAAATTCACACACAGCACAGCAGAATAACCAGCTCAGATATATTGGAGCACCGAGTCTAGTGTGCCCTCCAGGTGTCTTGGACTACAACTCCCACCAGCACCCAGCTAGCACAACATCCACAAAATCTGGAAGTTGGGGAAGATGACACTAAATTTTTGTTCTTTCAAAAAAATAATAATCTTATTCCTAAAGATACAAAGTTTGTAAGTTGCTACCTTATTCGTCACTGGCTAAAGAAAACAGCACAGGATCATTTCTATAAGAGATGCCTTGGTCTATTCTACCAACTTTTAAATTTGTTATTGTTGTTGTTTTATGACTCATTCTACAGCCAAGCAGGCCCTCAAGGCAGCTCACAAAAAATAAAATTAAAAACCAGTACAATGCCAAAGGACAAATAATTACTATTTAAACTTAATATAAACATTCAGCGGTTAGCCCATACCAAAGACTCCCTTTGCCAGCCTCCTCCTCTCTCCCCAGGCCTCCCCTGCCTCAACTCCCGCGGAGGCACTTGGAGAAGCAGACTGTTGCCAGAGGCCTCTGGGCATGGGCAGGTTGCTGCAAGGTCTCGGTCCCTGGGTGGGTGCCAAGCCATCTTTGCACAGGGACAGTGGGGAAGCCCCTGGGTAGAAGCTGGATGCCAGACCAAAGTCTGCTTGGTTATCTTGCCCTCCCAAGCCATGGCGCCTGGGACATGTGTACCGATCCCGGCAGTTAAACAAACGCTGGCACCAGACCTCTGAGCAAAAGAGCTGCCGCCAGACCCAGATCGTACATTTTTAAAATAGCTGGCTTAAAATGTTAAATCGTTTTGCTAACGAGTGAAATACGTGGTTGAAGGGTGTCTGGTATTTTCAGAAAACAACCGCCCTCTCTCTTAAAAGTTTCTGTTTATCAACCCTCCTCACTACTTGAGACACAACCCAGCAGAGAATTTTCCTTGCAACCAAGGCTCTTTTCTAAGAGAAACCTGCCGGACAGAAGGAGAAGGGGCAGCTCAGGGGAAGAAGGCTCCAAACCCTGAATTTTTGTCCCCTGAAACAGCTCACGGATGGCTCAGGGAAGAGTCACAGGGAAACCTGTCCTGGCTTCCCTGAGTGCCAGGTTCATACTTCCAGCATGAATCCCAAGGACAAGTCACGAGAAAAGAGGCCCTGGAGACACTGAAGTGGCGTCAGCAGGAAAACATGCACTTCTCAGCCAAACTGGAAGGCGTGTGGGAGCAGGGGGCGTGCAGAGAAAGGACATCAAGGCCCAGTGGCCTCCTCCCCGGGAACAGCAAAGGAGGAGGAAAAGGAGCAGGTCCTCCTGGGGAGATATTAATGACAGCTGCCTTTGCCCAAAGCACCACAGAAACCAGCTTTGTGAACTTTGTGCAACAGCTAAAAGGAGGGCAGGCAAAGGAAAAGAGGCATCATAGAAACCTGGGGGATTTACATCTTGTGTGTGTCTACTCAGAAGTAAGCCTCACTAGAGTTCAATGGGAACTGGTCCCAGGGGAAGCAGGCATAGGATTTCAGCCTATTAAAATATTTAGGAGATCTATCATGTGGAGAACAAAGTGGAGTGGAGGATATTGGCCGCATTCTCGATGAAGTAGCAAAGCTGAGTCCAGGCTGTAGAATCATAGAATTGTAGCGTTGGAAGGGACTCCCAGGGTCATCTAGTCCAACGGCCCACAATGCAGGAATCTCAGCTGAAGTGACCGCAGGTGGTGAATCACTTGACAAAAGAATCCCCCACTCTCCCAGAATTCCCTGCATGTATTAAAGTAGCATTCCAGGGAGAAAGCTTGCCTAGAATTGCCTTCCCTAAATTTGCGTGGAATATGATTCCCTCTGTCGTCTTAAGTGGTACAGCTAGACCAGAGCTGGCTCCAGATTGTGGTGCCTCCTTGGGCAAGATGCCTCAATGGACCCTCCTCCCCTAGAGAGGGAAACGTAGGAAGCCTCCTCACATGAAGACCAAACTCTTGTCCATCTAAGCCAGGGGTAGGCAACATAAGGCCCAAGGGCCGGAAGTGGCCCAATCACCTTCTCAATCCGGCCCGCGGACAGTCCAGGAATCAGTGTGTTTTTACATGAGTAGCATCTCTGGGTTATTTGTGGGGCATAGGAATACATTCATTATTATTTTTCAAAATATAGTCCAGCCCACCACATGGTCTGAGGGACGGTGGACTGGCCCACGGCTGAAAAAGGTTGCTGACCCCTGCTCTGAGTACTGCCTGCCCCGTGGCAGCAGCTCTCCAGGGTTTCAGGAAGGGGACATTCTCAGGGATTGAACCTGGGACACCTCCCATGCCAAGCTAAGGTCTAGCTCTTCGCCAGCATTGCCAGCACCTGCTTCTTTTTCTCCCCCTCATGGCTACCACCTGCCTGCTTGCTTGCCTGTGAGACAGAAAACCAAGGAGTGAAATCTCTGCTCTTCCTTTCACCTCCGCGATTGCCCAGGAGCAAGAGGCAGCAAATAAGCAGATGACGAGAAGATGCAGGGGGACTTTGCCAAGGGCCCCCTGTTGGGTGTGCACCCTCAACAGACGCCCAGTCCGACCAGCCACAGATACCACTCCTGAACGGGCCAAAGGTTCACCATCTTAGAAAGACACTTCCTTTGATAGTACGCTAAAATCAAGACAGGCCAGTCTGCAGGCATGCTTATAAAGCACAGGCAAACAATTCTGAATGGTCTTTCACACTGAGGTTAAAGAGAAGTCTAAGCTAGAAGTCTACAGCTGAAGTGACACACTTATAGAAACTCTGTCCCTATGGGACTTATGGGACAAGGAGAATTCTTTCAAAAAAGGGATACGTGGAATCTCACAGAAGGGGCTATGCAAAGTGTAAAAGGTCCTGGAAATGAAGGCTGCACATGCCCCCCTCCACCCAATTCGGATCCCAATGCAGTGCTTTGGAGCAGCACAGACCTGAACCGGATTGAGGACCTGAACTGATTCCTACGCCTTGCACAGAGTGTTGCAGAGCTGTCTGGTGGCAAGAAGAAGGGAGAATAAGATGTTCTGGCAGCCTGCATGGCTCTCCTCTCCCTCCCAACTGCATGTTTGATCAGGAGTTTAAATCCTAATGAAACCTATGATCCAGAGGGGGAGAAGGAGATGTCCGCAGGCCAGCTGAGCATCTCTCCCCTCTCCTAGCCACCAGGTGGCTTCTTCCCTTTGAACAGCGCTGCCTCAACTTGACCCATCCAAATCCTGGACTGCCGCAAATTGGCCCAATTGGGATCCAGAATTTGGCCCCATCTGAAGTCCTGCCAGCATAGAAGCCACTTTTAGGATTCTGTGCCTTTTGAGGCAAAACCCTCCCCATTGACGCCTTCATGTAACACCCTTGTTGCTAGACTATTCCGCTTGAGGCTGCAGGTGGGGGAGATTGTGCAGGTTGGGTTGCAACCATCTTCCACCCATGCAAACAATTTCTATGCTGGCTTTCCCCCAAAAGTAGCCTTCAAGGTGGCAAGCAATGCTAAAAATAGCATGGATTGCAACTTGTGCATCAACCACCACCATTTGCCACCCGATTAAAGACATCAGCTGATGTGCTTTAGCTGATTAAGGCACTTACTCGTGAGAAAAGGTGGGGGTAATTTAAAAAAAAATGAAGAAAAGTTATTCAATGGCACATTCATGCCCTGGCAGCCTTCATCTAAGAACTGCTCAGCCTTCTCGAGAATGCTTTGTTCGCGATCTTGCTCCCAGTACAGTCTCTCCCCCCACCGCCACCTCTACTGAAGCACAAGCCATCTCACCCTTAAAGGGGGACAGGCTCATTTTCAACGCCCCACCCGCCTTGCATCTTCTCTTGGCTGCTTTGTAATTTAGTTTTCTAATGGTTTCTAATTGTTTAAATATTTCTATGTAAACCAGTTTGCGAGGTTACTCTGAAAAAGAGCACTTAAAAAACACACAACCCATTTGGCATATTTATCCATTTCTAGGTTCTAGCTCTCAAACAAGATAGCCCTTAAGACTAATCTGGGGGCATCTTTTCAGTTGAGGTGTCCGTTTCTCCCCAATTAGCTGACTAAACTCTGCTGTCCTCAAAAGGCAGTACTACGTGGGGTGGAAGTGGGCAGGAGACCCCTCACTTGGGGACAAAGACCCCTCACGGGTCGGTGCAGAGTGTGGCTTCCCCTCCCTTCCTCGCAGCCTGCTCTGCAGAAGGGCAAGGGAACTCAGAGGAGGCTTGTGGGCACATGAAGGCGCAGCTCTTCTTGGTGTTTACACAGCCTTTATATATACACCTGTAGAGCACGACTGTTCCTTTCAGAGGGGCATGGAGTGCAAACACAGCGGCCAGTCAGTTCCTCCCTCCCTCCCACGAGTGGGAATCTTGCCTGCTGCTCCCCTCCAGCTTCCCTTAACCTGCACATCCTCCTTGTTAAAAAAGACTTCAGTGGTTAGGCAGACATTTTAGAAGACCACAGGCTGGCTCAGAAATGGGCCACAACAGCTTCTCCCCTTGCCTGTCCCAACGCGACGAAACAAGGTGCATGTGCAACCCACTGGCACATGGATGAAGCACACATGCACAGCAACGCACCTTGCTCCTGTATAGCACGGTATTCCCTGGACATTCAACAACAAACACAGGAAATGGATTAAAAATACTAGAGCCACATCATTCCAGGTCCTGTGTGGGCTTGGAGACGAAGGTAGCCCACAAGGGAACCGACACACACATCGCAAGTTTTGCAGGGGGGCCAGGGATTCTCCGTTGGAGATTCTCATCTTATTTATTTTATTTATTTATACACTGTTTCATTGCAAAAACCCAGTTTACAAAAATAATAAAATCATGAGTAAAAAGAGTTAAAAGGCAACTACAGTGGTACCTTGGTTGTCAAACCAATTGGCTCCCAAACACCGCAAACCCGGAAGTGGTCCAGTTTGTGAACGTTTTTCGGAAGCTGAACTTCCGACGCAGCTTCCGATTGAGTGCAGGAAGCTCCTGCAGCCAATTGGAAGCTGTGCTTTGGTTTTCAAATAGATCCAGGAGTCAAACAGATTAAGTATGACAACCATGGTACCACTGTATTTAAAACATTCAAAAATATTTAAAGTCTTCAGTAAAAACAGATGAAAACATACGTTAACATTCTACGTATCTGGCTAGGCTGGTCTAGTTATTATCAGGCACCAAAATAGTGAAGGTGATGCCACACAAAAATATGGATTTCTTATGAATGCAGGAGGGATGTTATGTGGCACCTAGAACAGTGCCAGCTTCTGCACAGATCAAAGTGGTCGAGGAGACACACATGGGGGGAAGGAGGTAGACTGGCCCCATGTTTTTCAGGGCTTTATATACTAACTATAGCACCTTGAACTTGACCCAATAGTAGGTTGGCCACCAGTGCAAGCAGGTCTCTGAGCCCTAGTGTCATACTGTATGAGGAGAAGGTCTCCTTTCTGTCAGGAATCTGCACTAACCAGTTTCTGGAACAAGTGCAAGGGAAGCCCCACACAGAGTGTGTGGCAGCAATGAAATCCTGAAATAACCAATGCTTACCTTTCCTGATCCAGGAAGAGTCGTAGCAGATGGTAAAAGGTACTTCTAGCCACTAAGTCTACCTGGGTGATCCAGAAGCATCCCCAGACTGGCTGCCAACCTGCTCCTTCAGGGGGTCCAACCCCACCCAGGATAGGCAACTGACCGATTTCTGAGACACCAGAACCACTCACTGACAGGGCCTCTGTGTTGCCAGGATTCAAGGGCAGCTTGTTTGCCCTCATCCATCTCGCCAAGCACTGACCCAGGAACTGCATGGCCATGCCTGAGTCAGATGTCCTGAGTCAGAACTGTGCAGAGGGCCTTCTCGGTAGTGGCACCCTCCCTGTGGAACACCCTCCCTTCAGATATCAAGGAGATAAAGAATTACACAACTTTTAGAAGACATCTGAAGGCAGCCCTGTTTAGGGAAGTTTTTAATGACTGATGTTTTAATGTATTTTTAATCTTTTGTTGGAAGCTGCCCAGAGTGGCTGAGGAAATCCAGCTAGATGGGCTGGGTATAAATAATAAATTCTTATTCTTATTCTTATCTGAAGGCAGCCCTGTATCGGGAGGTTTTTAACGCTTGATGTTTTTATTTTGTTTTTAGATATGCTGTAAGCCGCTCAGAGTGGCTGGAGAAATCCAGCCAGATGGGCGGGATATAAATAATATACTTTGTTGGACTGGTCATGTTGTGCGGATGCCTGATTATCATCTTCCAAAGCAACTACACTATTCCAAACTTAAAAATGGAAAGTGTAATGCTGGTGGTCAACAAAAGAGGTTTAAACACTCTCTCAAGCCAAATCCTAAAAAATGTAGTATAAACTAAGGTTACCAGATTTTTTTTCAATGAATCCGGGGACACTTTTCAGCTTCAATGGATTTTGTCAGGGGACTGATCTGTAAGTCCAGGGACTGTCCCTGGGAAATGGGGATGCCTGGTAACTTTAGTATAAACACCAACAACTGGGAAACACTGGCTCATAATCTGGTGAACCAGGTTCGCTTCCCCGCTCCTCCACCAGTCACACTTCTTTGAAGTCTCTCAGCCTCACTTGCCTCACAGAGAGTTGCTGTGGGGGAGGAAGGGAAAGGAGATTATGAGCAGCTTTGACACTCCTTAAGGGGAGTGAAACACGGGATATCAAGTCCAAACTCCTCTTCTTCTTCTTTTGAAAATGTTCGAACTCAGGGCGAAAGGGAGAAATGAGCTAAGAGGAAGGCATGCTTGGCAAATCCACACCATGATCAACTCCTACCCAGAAACCTATGTCTCCGCTATGGAAGGACATGTGGATCCAGAATTGGCCTCCACAGTCACTTATGGACTCACTGTTAAGACCGTGTTCATGGAAGACAATCTTACTTGGATACAAGCAATCACCAAAGAAGAAATAATTTTTATGATGATGATGATGATGATGATGTTACGGACAGAGCCCCGTCATCAGCATAGTGATGGCACCTTGCCCCCAAACTCCTAATTCTTACCCAGAATACATTCTTATCTATCCTTCATAGAACTACAGTTCCCATAGCTCCTTGGGGATATGAACATACTAGACCAGTTTCAGATAGGACAGCGTTCTAGGAACAGCAGGTGTGCCACTCTACACCGCTGAGGCCACCTGAGCCTCGAGCAACAGGAACGCATCCAGGAGCACCCCTGAGCTATGAAGCTGCTCCTTCTGAGGAGTGTAACCCCATCAAGAGCAGGCCACCTCCCAGCCATCTGGTCTAGGGAAGCACCCACTAAGAGGGCCTCTGTCTCGGTGCCTCAACTGGATTGAGCTTCCATTTGTTGGCTCTCATCCAGTCCGTGACCGAGACAAGACAAAGGTCCAGGACATCCCCAGCCCCACCTGCAGGTGTAAAGGAGAAGCAGAGCTATGTGCCATCAACATATTGCTGATGACATACTCCAAAACTCTGGATGACCCCACTCGGCGGTTTCATGCAGATGTTAATAATAATAATTTATAATAATTTATTATTTATACCCCACCCATCTGGCTGAGTTTCCCCAGCCACTCTGGGTGGCTAAACAGCATATGTTAAACAGCATAGGGGATCAAAATCGAACCCTGGGGTACCCCACATTGTAAACTGTCCCGAGTATATGATTGAAGGGTGGGATAAAAATAAATGAACAAACAAAGGTTTGACAAAAGCTTGCAGAATCCTTTAACTGTAGTGATGGAAGGGGCCCACGGGTTATCTAGTCCAACCCCCTGCGAATCCCAACTAAAGCCTCCAACCAACGAGAGCCAACCACCTTCCAAGGGAGTCTGTTCCACGGTCAAATGGCTCTTGTGGCCCAAAAGTTCTTCCTGTTTACAGTGGTACTTTGGCGGAAGTCCGGTCTTAAATAAAAGCGGACTTAAACCAAGGCGTGCTTTCCCATAGAAAGTAATGGAAAATGGATTAATCCGTTCCAGACGATGAAAAGCAACCCCTAAAACATGAATTTTTCTATCTAATGAGACAATTGATCCATAAAATGAAAGCAGTAAACCAGGCTGCAATCTATTATCCAGTATCAAAAACTGGCAGTGATCTACCCATTGCCATTGGAGGGACAAGACGGGAGGGGGAAGTTTAAGGGGTGTGTGGAAACAGTCAAACTGGAGGGATGAGGAGCGCGCATGGGGTGCGTGTGGGGAAGGAGATGGCTAACTGGATGCAGGAGAGGAGAGTTTCGGGGGGGGAGGGAGCAAAGGGAGGCAAAAGTTCTCTCCCCCTGCCCAAGCCAGCCCCCCCCCTCTCTCTCTCTGTCAAAGCAGCTGAGCTGCAGATTGCTGAGAGGGCACTCCCCCCCCCCAAGCCCCTGCAGGGACTGCTCTCCTCCTGCAGCTGCAAGGGAGAGAGTTGCAAGCCCACCAACCTTGCTGCTGAGGGAGGAGAGCAGTCCCTGCAGGGGCTTGGGAGGGAAGTGTCCCCTCAGCGATCTGGAGCTGAGCTGCTTTGACGAGAGGGAGATCTCAAAAGATCTGGTTGGCAGGCTTGCCACTCTCTCCCTCGCAGCTGCAGGAGATGCCATGACAACCCCCTTCTCCGCTGCCGGACAACGGAAGTGTGGCATTCAAAACGGAAGAGCACCTGTGAACAGAGTACATTCGTTCATCATCATCATCACAACCCGGAGCACTCATTTCTGGGTTGTATCTGATCATAATCGAAAAAGGTCGTATACTAGACTGTTCATAAACCGAGGTACCACTGTAGTTGGAATCTCCTTGCTCTGGAGCATCAGGAAACAGGCTCCATCTTCCACATGACGGGGACTTGAGGTGGTTGATTTCTCCAGGCACACTTTTACATTCATTCATCTAAAAGCATTAAATGCTGCTTGAAGTGCTGCTTGAAGCAGCCCAAGCATTTCTCCGGAGAACAGGAGGACAGCAGCAGTCATCACATGAAGCCTAGGGCTGGGCAATATCTGGTTTTCAACATTGTGCTATATCACCAGCTAAACAGTGTGATATACCGATATATCATGATGTCTGAAATAAGGATGAAGCTATTGGCTGGTTTCATGGGTTCTCCCACATTGGGATTTTTGCATAGGACACACACACACATCATGATTCGCGATATATTGCCAGGTGAAATATTGTGAAACCAATATGCCGATCGAAAGGTCGGTGGTTCGAATCCCTGCGGCGGGGTGCGCTCCCGCTGCTCGGTCCCAGCGCCTGCCAACCTAGCAGTTCGAAAGCACCTCCGGGTGCAAGTAGATAAATAGGGACCGCTTACCAGCGGGAAGGTAAACGGCGTTTCCGTGTGCGGCTCTGGCTCGCCAGAGCAGCGATGTCATGCTGGCCACGTGACCCGGAAGTGTCTCCGGACAGCGCTGGCCCCTGGCCTCTTGAGTGAGATGGGCACACAACCCCAGAGTCTGTCAAGACTGGCCCGTACGGGCAGGGGTACCTTTACCTTTACCTTTATCAATTTATCACCCTGCCCTAGTGAAGCCTGAATGAAGTCATGAGATTGGCAGCTGGGTGGTCCTTTGCACCACACCTGAAACTGGACGAGAGACACACAAGCTAGACTTCTATGGCAAAATTCCACCAAGGGGGTGCCACAGCAGAGAAGGCCCTTCCTCATGCCACTGACATGGGTTATGCTCCTCAGCAGAATTACACAAATGTCCTCCCCAGAAGATCTCAAAGCAGTGGCAGGAAGGAGTCATGCAGGAACTTGGCTCCCAAGCCATTTGAGACTGGTGGGCCTCTTTGGCCGCTCCCCAGGTCACACCTCCTTCCCATCTACATCCCTTGACTCTCACAACTACTCCTTCTCGCCAGGGTGAGGTGCAGAAACCAACCCACTGTCCAAAGGAAGCTGTACATTCATTGCTTTGCCTCCTGGCTGGCCCCCACCAACTTGCTGCCTTGGGAAGGCCGCTCAGAAGGTAATATGGCCCCCGAGTTCAACAAGGTTCCCTAATAATAATACTATAATAATGTTATTATTTGTCCCCTGCCCATCTGCTGGGTTGTCCCAGTCACTCTGGGCAGCTTCTGCTACAGACCAAGGAAGCCTCGGGGCACTTTCCCTGGAGCAGAGCAGAGTCTTGGCTGAACTCGGGGCCGGCAGGTCCAACCTACACAAAAAGAGCATTTCAGATGCTCCAGTGCAAAGCCAGGAATATAAAACGGATAAATCCAGCTGACGTCTGTTGCCAACTCCTCCCCACCCCAACTGTGTACCTTGAACACAAACAGCCTTGAGGCTTGCTTTTGTTTGGTTACAGAATTAGCTCTCCATATTTCACACAGCGGGAGGAGGGGGGAAATAAATCGAAGAGAAGCTGCTGGGTGATTCAGCTGCAATGGAAACTTCAGCTCACCATCAGCCTCCTCCTATGTCACCCGCCGGCTCCGTGGGCTCAGCTATGTGACACTGTGCTAAAAACACTACTTCCAAACAGACCCACAGGAAGCCTAAAATCAGGCCATGCCAATTACCACAGGTCAAAAAAACGTCCAGGACTATTCTGAGGCAGAAAGAAGGGCGGGTGAAAGAGAGAGACTGTAGATTAACCTCCTCCAACCATGCAGCCTCCCGACAGATGTTTGGGACTGCGATTCCCATGAGGCACAGGCTGCGGGTCTAATGGTGGGGAATGAAGAAGTGGTGGTCTGAAAGTATCTGAGCAGTGGGAAGCCCACAAAGAGGGCCTGGGCACCCCAGCATCCATTGGGGGAAGGCTGGCACAGGGGCCCCTTGATTTGAGGACGGGGTTTATCCTTAACACCCACTGACAGGGACTCATCCCTAAGCTCTGAATGTCTCCAAAAGAACTGTCCCTCTGAAGAGGCACAGAGTTTATTTCCCCTCTCCCAAGAAGAGCAGGGGTGGCAAACATCAGCCTGGAGGCCAAATGCAGACCTCCAGGCCTCCTGTCTGGCTCTGTGCACTCTCGCCAGACCACACCACCCACTGGCCCTCTCCCCAAACTCTCGGGAAGGTGTCCTTCCTCTGGCTGAACCAGGTGCAGAAACCTCCTGACACTTGTGTGGCTGAACAGATGCAACAGATGCAAGAGATGCATTTGTTGCTCTGCAAAGTTTTCATTTGCTTTTTCCCACCCCTGGAAAACTCAGCAGTGGCCAGAGGATTGGAGAAGATCAGTCTACATCCCAATCCCAAAGAAGGGCAGTGCCAAAGAATGCTCCAACTACCGCACAATTGCACTCATTTCACACGCTAGCAAGGTTATGCTTAAAATTCTACAAGGAAGGCTCAAGCAGTATGTGGACCGAGAACTCCCAGAAGTGCAAGCTGGATTTAGAAGAGGCAGAGGAACCAGAGACCAAATTGCAAACATGCGCTGGATTATGGAGAAAGCTAGAGAGTTCCAGAAAGACATCTACTTCTGCTTCATTGACTATGCAAAAGCTTTTGACTGTGTCGACCACGGCAAACTATGGCAAGTTCTTAAAGAAATGGGAGTGCCAGATCACCTCATCTGTCTCCTGAGAAATCTCTATGTGGGACAAGAAGCTACAGTTAGAACTGGATATGGAACAACTGATTGGTTCAAAATTGGGAAAGGAGTACGACAAGGCTGTATTTTGTCTCCCTGCTTATTTAACTTATATGCAGAATTCATCATGCGAAAGGCTGGGCTGGATGAATCCCTAGCCGGAATTAAGATTGCCGGAAGAAATATCAACAACCTCAGATATGCAGATGACACAACCTTGATGGCAGAAAGTGAGGAGGAATTAAAGAACCTTTTAATGAGGGTGAAAGAGGAGAGCGCAAAATATGGCCTGAAGCTCAACATCAAAAAAACGAAGATCATGGCCACTGGTCCCATCACCTCCTGGCAAATAGAAGGGGAAGAAATGGAGGTAGTGAGAGATTTTACTTTCTTGGGCTCAATGATCACTGCAGATGGTGACAGCAGCCACGAAATTAAAAGACGCCTGCTTCTTGGGAGAAGGGCAATGACAGGCCTAGACAGCATCTTGAGAAGTAGAGACATCACCTTGCCAACAAAGGTTCGTATAGTTAAAGCTATGGTTTTCCCAGTAGTGATGTATGGAAGTGAGAGCTGGACCATAAAGAAGGCTGATCGCCGAAGAATTGATGCTTTTGAATTATGGTGCTGGAGGAGACTCTTGAGAGTCCCATGGACTGCAAGAAGATCAAACCTCTCCATACTGAAGGAAATCAACCCTGAGTGCTCACTGGAAGGACAGATTGTGAAGCTGAGGCTCCAGTACTTTGGCCACCTCATGAGAAGAGAAGACTCCCTGGAGAAGACCCTGATGTTGGGAAAGATGGAGGGCACAAGGAGAAGGGGACGGCAGAGGACGAGATGGTTGGATAGTGTTTTCGAGGTTACCAGCATGAGTTTGAGCAAACTGCGGGAGGCAGTGGAGGACAGAGGTGCCTGGCGTTCTCTGGTCCATGGGGTCACGAAGAGTCGGACACGACTAAACGACTAAACAACAACAACAACCCCTGGAATGGGACCCCCTGCTGTGGCAATGAAAAACCCCAGACTGGAAAAGGTTCCAGGCAGGCTGGGGCTGATGGGAGTTGTAGTTCTAAACACGTGGATGGCACCAGGTTGAAGAAGGGTGCATCCACTTGTAATCTTTACAGCAAACCTGTAGGGTAGGTCACTGTTATCACCATCCCCTGACCTGCGGCAAAGCAAGCCGATCGGGCACCTCGGGCAGCGTGCGTACCCTGTGGCCGGGGGCGGGGCCAGCCACCCTAGGAGGCACTGCAGGACCTCCAAGGAGTCTGCCTGCCTCCTCCCACTCAGCCGCCCTACAGCAGAGGGGGAGGCGGTGGGCAAACCATTTGGGCAGCACAGAGCCTGCGGGGACTCAACCCACCGCGTCACTCCCAAGATAGATGCATGGCTCAGGCAGGCCCCGCAGTGAGTGCCGCCCACCATTTTGTCACTCCCCCCCCCCAACAGTGGGGACACCCGGGGCGGACCGCAGCTACCACAACCCCCTTGCTACGCCCCTGCCCCTGCCTTAAGATGAGCGAGAGTGAGAGACAGTTGGCACCTAGTGAGTGAGTCTGTGACAGAGGTGACATCTGAATCACTTCATCCAGGGACAACCCCTAGATTAAGGGACTTTTCTTCTTTAAGTTCTCAAAACGCTTAACCCACCTCAAGGTAGTCATCTGAACTATCCAGGTGTTTAACTGAGATTCAATCACAGTTAGTCCGTCATTGGAAAAATAAGACTTTAGAGCCATCTAGCCCCAAAATGGCAACGAGACATTGTGTTTCGACAGCTGAAACCTTGGTTTAAGGAGGCATTTGGCACCTAGCTTATATACCTGAGTTTTTAAGATTGGCCCTTGATCCATATCTCAGTCCTACAGCAATTATGCTATACCAATCCTCATTAGGAACCTGAAAAAATATGCCACTCCTTACCAGTTAACAAAGGTTTCCTAGTCAACTGGAAATGATAACAGTAGAACACCACAGAAGCAGTCATTTACATACTTGCTGAATTCATTCCATGCACAAAAGGTGGACTAGATTTCCCACTCAAGCCTTTACCAGACTGCACGCCCAATAATTTATGCAACAATTAACAAGATCACTTAAAAACCAGAGGCAGAAAAAATCCTCCCTGAGAGCTTTGTGCACCTCTACATGTCAGGCCAGAAACAATTTGCTTAAATAAAACCTATTTAATTACACTGGGAACAGAGGAAGGAAACACACAAATTAATGGTTAAAGCAGATTCAGAAAAGTCAACATCCAGGTATGCAAAAGCAAGCAGCAGCCTCCTCCCAGCGCTGCAGACTCACACCTGGCAGGCAGACCAAGAGCACAAGCAGAATACTGTACTCAGAGTGGCTGGAGAAACCCAGTCAGATGGGCGGGGTACAAATATTAAATTATTATTATTATTATTATTATTATTAGTCTCACAACAAATGTAACTGATTTGTAAGAAAGACTGTACAACCTGAAAAAAGAGACAAGGCATGTACTTTTGTAAACCAAGAACATCTTTATATATATATATATATATATATATATATATATATATATATATATATATGAGAAACGACCAGCAGATACCCAAAGCAGCCGCAGCACATGGGGTCTGCCATGTATAGCCATGTGGCCAGCTGAAGACCTCTGGGCCACTTGGGGGGAGCCGAGGTGGCTTCGCATGTGCTGGGGTGGGGACATTTCTTGCCTAGAGCAGTCAAGTTCAACTGGTTGACCGCGATCAACAGGTAGACCCCCAGTTGATCCTGGTCAATTGTGGGAACCGTATTGACTGTTGGCTGATGAAAACTGCAAAATGATAGTTTCTGCCCCCTTCCTCCGTTGTGTGAAGTGGGCGGAGTTTGTCATTCTCTCTTTGCGTTGGTGAATTTGATTATTGCCTTTATTGCTGCGTGCGTCTGTAAGTGGTGTAGTTTCTCCCTTAAAAAAAGCTCAACAACTGTGGTCAATCCTCAATGACAATGGGTAGATCACTGCAGGTTTACTTATAGTAGTAGATCACAGTCTCTTGGGTGCTGGACCAAATATTTATCTTCCCCATACCCACGAGCCTGCACAAGTGAAGCCCATCCCGTCAGGATTGCACCTTCTGTTCCCCAGCTGGCCAGGTGCAACGGAAGTTGTGGGAGAAGAGAGGGAAGCTAGAGAAGCAGGTGGTTAGAATCAGTTCTCAGGTACACCTGGGGCAAAAAACTGCCCACCCACTGCAGTGGAGGGACTTCTTCTTCTTCTTCACAGGCTGCAGACGCAACTGGCTGGCACAGAAGACGACTGGGGAGAGGGATCCCAAACATCACCCACCTGCTTTCTCCTCCTCCTAACGGAAAGCCCAATTCAGAGCCTTCCTCTTCCGTGTGCTCTAGAGCTCATCCTGCTCATCCCAAAGGGGCTTGCACAGCAGGATTGTGTCCCAGGACCGCCTCCCACTCTGCTGCCATTAATGCCATCCAAATGGCCACCTGCTTGGTTCATCCTCAAAAGACGTTTGAATCAGCTTCAGTTTTAAAAAATGGACAGATGATCCTGATCTACGGGAGACTGATAAAGATCCTGTCCCTCCTGAAAGGAAGTAAGCAGCAGAGCCAGGCCCTGTCCTCCTTGGAAGAGGAATTGCACGTAATGGAGGGCTCTTCCCCAGCCCACAGTCTTGTTCCCAAGCGGAGGCTTCTTTCCATTTCAGTCAGCGACTGTCTTGATGTATTTTAATCCTTTCTGAAGACGACAATGTAGGGGCACCAATGCATGCCAGCCCCCCCCCCCCCAGTTACAGAAGCGAAGTGCTCATGTGGGGCAGTGGAGAGAAATGGCCTCCTGCCAAAGAAGTATGTGAGAGACCGTGACACAGCCAAGGCTTGGCAAGCTCCCCATTCCTCTCTTACTTCCTTACATCTACTAAATCTGAGGGAAGCAAAAGGTCCACAGAAATCCATCTGCTCAAGTCGGACGATGTGTTTCAAATTTTCTCTCCTTGTGGGGCTGCTTCTGGCATATATATATGTAGAGAGAGAGAAGCAATTTCTCCATGGGACTTATGGGTCGACCCCCTTTCTGACCAAAGGCACCAGAGGTGAGTTCCAACATTGAAGCCCAGAAATGCAGCTCTTTATTCCCTACCCTTCGCCCAACACTCACATCTTAATCACGTTTGGGAGCGAAATGGCCGCAGGCTGCCGGCCACCAGGAGAGTTATTTTCCCATGCTTCCTTGCAAGTGGAGCTGGTTTTTCGTTGGCGTTCCTGGGAACTCTGCAGTTCCAATGAAGCTTTGCCGTTCTCAGTGAGCAGATCCATAATGACAGGCAAGGTTCTCTGAAAGACAGCTGGTCCCTGGAATCCACAGGTCCAGAGGAAAGTGGGAGCATTCCAGGGCGGGTGGGGGGCAGGGATCGGGGATAGATCTCTGGGTGATTTGCAGAAGATCAGCCATGGTTTTCTCACTCCCAGCAGTTTAACAACAAATATGACTTTTTCTACTACTACTTTTTTGAGGCTCTTAAATCAGGCTCTTGGAAGCAGATAAGATGAGAAAGAAACTGAGCTGAGTTCTGGTATTAAAAGAAATTTACGGGGATGAACACTCTGCTCCTCGATTCTATGCTCCGCACTGCACACAAATCACTATCTTACACCTGGTTGGGCCTTGGGGTTCTTGTAAAAAAATCTAGTAGAAGCCTCAAGCCTGAAGTCTGCCCCGTCCTGTCCTACACGGAGTTTACTTCACGAAGGCTTAATATGTTTGGGTACAGACAGGGATGGGCATCTTAGAGATCGCTCCCCAGAGTCACCCTCAATGTGCAGAAAGTCCAAGGCAGACAAATCAATGTGGAAGCGTTGGGGTTCGACAGCTACTGCCCCAACTTTTTGGCTTCCCTGGCAATTACTCAGCTTGGAAGTCCCCTACCTGCAATCCAGCTCATAGGTGGGCTTAGGCAAGCTTCCACATATCAGAATAATATTGGCCTACTTTGCAGGGTTGCTGTACTTAAGTGCTTTGAAAACTTAAAAACACAACAAGCATTTTTACCATACTCCCAAACTTATTTACATGGGAAGGAAGCCAATGTTTTCAACTGGGACTTCATCCCCAAAGTGAAGCTCTCTGAAGAAAGTTGCCAGCACTACACACTTCAGGCAACAAAGCTTCCTGGCAGATGGGCTTGCCAAGGAGTGCCAAACTTCCACTGATATTACAAGATTAAAATTCCCCGAGTTCCATGGGGGCAACGTCGCAGCAGTCAATGTGGTTTAAGAGCAGAGTAGAATTGTAGTGTGAATACAGTGATACCTCGGGTTACATACGCTTCAGGTTACAGACTCCACTAACCCAGAAATAGTGCTTCAGGTTAAGAACTTTGCTTCAGGATGAGAACAGAAATCGTGCTCTGGCGGTGCGGGAGCAGCGGGAGGCCCCATTAGCTAAAGTGGTGCTTCAGGTTAAGAACAGTTTCAGGTTAAGTACGGACCTCCGGAACGAATTAAGTACTTAACCCGAGGTACCACTGTATTGACATTTCTCCAAAACCATGAGGTACCACTGTATTGACATTTTTCTACACCAAAAGACCCCTGAGTTGTTCTTGACAAGCCCCAAGCCTAGACATGTGCACCCACTTTTTATCTCTCTCACATTCACACAAAGTGCTAGGAAATTATTGAGGCCGCTATGCCCACCTCTAAGGCCTGTCTCTAACAAAGGGAGAGAACAGTGTAGTGGTTAGAGCAGGGCTGTCTGAGGTGGAGCTGCAAACCCCAACCACCAGCGGCACAATTGCCAGCCTCCCACAGAGGTTGGCAGGGAGGCAGACAGAGCCGCTCCTACAGAGCAGGCAGCCTCTTCTAGGAAGGGGTAACTTGAGAATCAGAGAGACATTTGGTTCTTGCTTCTTGTGGTACAGACATTTCTGCCACAACAGGCTAGTTTACGAATTAATGTTCAATGGGCGTGTGGGTAGGTAGATTTTTTCCAGAAAAAAACGGGGGGGGGGGCCTCATTTTTATAAGTTCTTTAGTAACAATGAATGGGTGACAATCACAAACAATAGGCAAAGCTTGCCAGTTTCAAAGAGGGGTTTTTTTTTTGCTTTGTTTGTTAAACACAAGTAAAATGAGCATGCTAAATTAAATAATTCTGTAGGGCATCAGAAAATTTTCCAATGCAAACTAATTTCCCCTGGATGCAGATTACTCTATACAAATTACCCCAATTTGCATAGGAAATAAATCAAACATGTTTTCAAGGACTACAGTCCACTTCATCCGATGTCGCCAATATTCTTGAATTTTATGCATCTGGTGAAAGGGACTTTTGTCCACAAAAGCTAATGCCAATAATAAATTTTATAGTTTTTAAGGTGCCACAAAACTCTTGGTTGATTGTAATAAGAGAAATCCTAAGGATCTTATTCACACAAAGCAAAATGGCTCAGAATTCTACCCCCAATATCTAAATGCATAGCCACCTAACCACCCCTGGACCACACTCCTAGACCAATGGGCCAGATGAAGGCATTTTGGTTACATTCTTAACCCAGTGTTTTTGTTTTCAGCCCACTCTGTTAACATCCTCTTCCCTCTCTAGTTCTCTCTTTTCTCTTTGCCCAACCATCTGTTAACTTTTAGCCCTTTTCTCTCCCCATCCCAGGACACTCTCTCTATGCAGGTCACCCACTCTGTGCCCCCCCCTCTCATTGCCACAGGGGGTCTCTCTTCATCTTTACCTTCTAATAGTCTTGATACATCTGGGGCAGCTGTGGCTCTTTCAGAGCACCATCCACCATGGGATAATCTAGATTGCAAAGTAGCAGCTGAATATTCTCTTTTTTCGCAAGGCACAATTACACAACAACTGAAGCTGAAGTCCTAGAGCAGGGATGTGGAATCTGGTGCCCTCCAGATGTTGCTAGAGAACAACTCCCATCATCCGTGACCACTGGCCATGCTGGTTGTCACGGACAGGTTGGACACAGAGAAATGCTGGGAGGAACCAGCTGGGGAACCCTCAAGGGAAGACAGCTCAGAGACCAGGGAGTAGGGGTAAGGCAACAATGAGAGGCGAGAGGAATAAGAAGACTGGGAGGAAGAGGTGGTGGAAGCTGAAGAGGGAACCGGGTTGAGTGAGTGGGGAGAGTCTGTCCAGAATCAGAGGCAGAAGCTGAAGCATGGGAAGAGGGAGACTAAGAGGCAGAGATGAGCCAGGCTGGTGAAGACTCACGGATGTCTCTGTCTCCTGCTGCGACAGGCTCCCCTCCCCCCTTGTCTCCCAGAACCAGAAGAAGTATGAAAAGGGCGGAGGAGAGGTTGGCTGCACACAGGCATAGTCTCCGATTGCTTGGGGAAAGCCCCAGTCAGACCTCACCTGGAGTACAGTGTCCAGTTCTGGGCACCACAGTTCAAGAAGGACACTGACAAACTGGAACGTGTCCAGAGGAGGGCAACCAAAATGGTCAAAGGCCTGGAAACGATGCCTTATGAGGAACGGCTAAGGGAGCTGGGCATGTTTAGCCTGGAGAAGAGGAGGTTAAGGGGTGATATGATAGCCATGTTCAAATATATAAAAGGATGTCACATAGAGGAGGGAGAAAGGTTGTTTTCTGCTGCTCCAGAGAAGCGGACACGGAGCAATGGATCCAAACTACAAGAAAGAAGATTCCACCTAAACATTAGGAAGAACTTCCTGACAGTAAGAGCTGTTTGACAGCGGAATTTGCTGCCAAGGAGTGTGGTGGAGTCTCCTTCTTTGGAGGTCTTTAAGCAGAGGCTTGACAACCATATGTCAGGAGTGCTCTGATGGTGTTTCCTGCTTGGCAGAGGGTTGGACTCGATGGCCCTTGTGGTCTCTTCCAACTCTATGATTCTATGATTCTATGATTCTATTCTAGGAGGGGTCTTAGCTGGCTGTGGGGAGGTTGGAACTTTCAGTCTAGGCAACTGATCTTCATGGAGTAAGACCCCAAGGAGTGTGAACTGTGTGCCCAGTAGGTCTAACACTGAACCAACTCTGTGGAGGTTGTGCTTTTGCTAATAAAGAGTTGTCTGACTGCTCCTGCAGCACAGGGTGGGGCTAACTGAAGTTGGGAGCCCAAGTGCATCTGCAGGGCCACAAATTCCCCATCCCTTACTCAGAGGTAGGTATAAAATACACAAACCTTTTTCACAAATCTGCCAAGAACCTACAACCCTCAATTCCTAGTGGCTGAACTTTCATCCCTTAAGCCATGCTGGATAAGTCAAAGAAAACCCAGGAAAATCTGAACACTGGTCAAGCAAGTTCAGTCGGTAGAGAATGAGACACTTAACCTCTGTGGGTTCAAGTACCACGTTGGTCAAAAGATTCCTGCATTGCAGGCGGCTGGACTAGATGATCCTTGTGGTCCCATCCAACTCTGTAATTCCATGGTTCTAAGATTTAGATGGGTTCAGTTTAAACTGGCTGAACAATGCAACAACAGAATTATGTCTTTTATAGGTCTTGTAATATGTTCCAAGAAATACTCTTCAGTTACAGAATGCCAAACTTCAAAAGAAGTGCCAATTATCATTTCGTCTGTTCCCACCTTTTCAAGATAGAAGTATCAATGGGATAAATTTCTAGGGAGTGTATTTATGATCTGGTTAGGATCTGGTGGTATTTGGAATCTTTCCTTAAGAGTTCCCAGGATTGTATAATAGCCATTTGGGGCTGGAGGGATATGTGCAGTGAATAAAAATTAAATTGCACATTGACAAAGGATGTAAGCTTGCAGGTTTGAAACATATACCAGTTTTAGCTATCCCTCACTGTAAAACAGTCCTGGTTCTCAAACTCTTGAATACAAGCCCAACACAACTGGAGAAAAATCTCTGCCAAGTATTTAACTCACACTTAACCTTATTTGTCGTGCAAGAGTCACTTCCTGCTTAGTCAAGGTGCAGGACCACTGATCCACTCATGCCGAACATGTGAAATGATTCCATTGAAAAGCCCTGCTTTTCAGGCCATGCATGAAGCCATCAAACTTTTTCTTGGGATGCTTGATCTGTGATAGCTCATTCACACACAAGTCACCGTTATGAATCATCAAGTGAGAAGCTCACAAAGAAAAGCAGCTCAGAAACAGTAGGAACTGAAAATTCCCATCAAGCCAAAAGTGCCATCCTGTCAAGGAGAGAACAATCCCCACCCCCCACCCCGACAACGCCAAGCAGTTTCGCCAGGAGCAGCCAACTCCTTTCAGAGCATAGCAAGAGCTCAGCTCTCACATACCAAAGGCCTCCCTAGTCCCCCTTACCCACGGCCCATGGGGAGCCCCAGGCCTCTCCGGATATTCCTCTCCTCTAGTAAGCCGTTACTCAGGGATGCTGATCCTGGAGGCAAAGGTAGCCATTAGGACCAGCAAACCTTTTAGGGGCCCCATGACAACAGATCAAAATAATATTGATTTGATATTGAAAGAAAATTACAATCAAGCTTTCTTAGTTCAGTGTTATCCCACTAGAGAGTCCCCCCCACCCAAGATTTTGACTGTCATGGGGTCTCCACAGGGTTTTATCTGGCACTGAAGTCTTCCCACTCCCTTTCATCTTTCTGCCCCCCAAAGCTAAAACGACCCCCACACTGCAACCTTTCCTCAAAGTGGAATTGCTCCAGCCTCATGATCATTTCAGCTGCTTTTTTCTATTTCTCCAATATATTCCCTTTCAGATGCATCAACCTTTCCTAATTATCCACAAAGGGGGACTTTGTTCTTGGGACACCAGTCAGGTGACCAGAATTATCCGACCCCTTTCCCACATGCATATAGTTCTGTAATAAATTTAGCATCATTTGGGAACTTGGCTGCCAGCTGTGAAAATGCGTGTTTCCCAGTGTTTCCCTAAGAGTGGGCTTGGGACCAATTTTAGGTAGGCCTTGGGGCCATAGCCCCCCCCCCCCCCGCCTGCCCCATAGGGCATGAATTCCATTGTATCCACATTCTGGCCAGCTCATAACACACAGTTGGCAAGAAATAAACGTTCATAGTTGCTATATTGCACTATGGCTGTCCCAGGATGTGCTCTGAAGGCTCATCTTTTTTGCTTTCCATAGCAGTGGAAGTCAGCTTGCAGCTGAATTCCTGGACAGGCTAGGAAAGCAAGGGAAGAGAATCTTTTACAGCTGCAGGGCCACATTCACTCCTGGTCAGCCTTCTAGGGGCCACATGGCAGTGGTGGGCAGAGTCAGAGGCAAAAACGGGAAGAAAAATCTAACTTTGTAGGCTAGCCAAGTTTCTATGCACCCACCAGAGGTCAAGGACACATTCTAGCCTGGGGAAAACATTCAAGGAGGGTGTGGAATATGGCTGGAGGAGGCGTGTGACCTGGGAAGAATTGTAAGGGCCAAACAGAGACCTGGAGGGCCACATCTGGCTTGGGACCAAGGTTCCCCAGCCCTGTAACTAGAGAGTAAGCCCCACTGAACTAAATAGGATTTACTTTTGACTAGATGTGCTTTCATTTGCACAACATACGGTTTCGTCAGCTCTCCAAAGCAGGCACTCTTCAGTCTGTTTGTGTCAACAAATTCCATAGGAATCACTGCGCTGAGTCTCTCGCAGGCAGCTAAGAGTCCAGCCGTACCTCGGCAGATTTACTGTAACTTAAGCTCCTGGGATGAGAGCCAAACCTGTGCACAAGATAAGAAGAGGTGACCCTGCACTTTCCTTGAAGACACTTGGGCATTGCACAGAAATGTCACAGACTTACTGTAGCTCCTACATTTAGGGGCTTTGGGCTCCCCCCACCCCGGAGCCCACTGCTGCCAATGGAGGAGAAGGCCTCATGCAGCTAATGGAGGCAGCTCTGGAGTCCACAAAAGATCACAGCACAAGTAAATCTCTTAGTCTTTAAGAGGCCAGGAGGCTCTCAAGAGCAGTCTCCCCCCCCCCTTCAAGCCAAGCAGGGTGCAAAGTAGCAAGGGGAGAAGCGGGGCTCCTTCCTCTGAACCAGCCTTCATAAGGGAAAGGACAGGGTGTGGGGTTGGTTTTTTTCCAGGAACCCAGTAAGAAACAGGCATCTCAGAGCGATTCTGGATGCCTGCTGGCTCACACACCTCACCCTTTGTCCCAAACTTTCAGAGCAAATAGATTTCAAACTTTAACAGGTGGCAGCTTACAGCATTTCTTAGGTCTGTGTAAAAGGTGCACCAACAGTCACATTGAGCAACAGGGACAAGCAAGCTCAGCTCCTGGCTTCCCAGCAGGATGGGCAGAGTCCTCAGGGTCTGCCCCCAGGTCCCAGTTCCACAGAGCCTGCAGCTCTCCAGTTTGGCGACTGGGAGGGCGGCTGATATTCCTAGGACGTGGGAGGGGGCGGCGCTGGGGCCCCCACCTGCTGCTGATCCTTTGCCTTAGCAACCCAAGCACAAGCCACAGAAAGATCACACCTTGCTCTTCAGAATAACTACCACTCAGCCGCAACTACCCATCCGCTGCCTGATGCTCGGCGAGAGAGAGAAGACTCTCTGCCCCACAATCTTCATTCTGAGAGCGGAGAGAGAAGGCCGGCAATTCAAGCTGGGACCGCGAGCCAAGGCTCCGCTTTCGCGAGGGGTCGGGATTCGGGGGTTAAAGCAAAGGCTTCCGCGGGCAGGTCGCCCTTAAAGGGGTTTGCCTAAATACCAAAACGTACCAAGTCGATCCCCAGAACCAGCTTAGCCTCTGAACGCAGGTCGACCGAGCGCCCTTGCCTCCCCGGCCCCGTCGGGCGCTGATCCGCCGCCAGCGGCGATTCCCAGCCAGCAGGATGCGGCCGCGCGGCTCGCAGCTCAGTCCACGGCGACGGCCAGGCGGCCAAGCCTGCTCCGCTCCCCCGCCGCCCCCTCCTCCCATCCCGCCCCCCGAAGCAGCAGCAGCCCCAGACCCCCCCCCCGCCCGCCCTGCACCGCCGGGAGCCCGACGCCGGGGGCGATGGCGGACCCGCTTCAGCCGCCAAGCCGCGGGAAGTTGGCCAGCTTCTGGCCGAGCCCCGCCGCCGCCCCCTCGCCGCCCGCGCCCGGACCCGCGTCTCCGGGAGGCCCCGGCGGCCCAGCCCCAAGTTGGCCGGGAAAAGTTTCTGCCGCTGCCGCCGCCGCGTTGGAGCGACTTACCGCAGGGCTGGGTCCCTCCTGGGCCGGGCGGCGGAGCGGGAGCCCGGCAGGGCCGCGCGGGACCCGGGAAACAATGGGCGGCTGGGCGGCTCTCCTCGACTGGCCTGGCCGTCCCGGCTGGCGGGCCAAGGGCTGCCTCCTCCCGGCGGGCCACGAGCTGGAGGCGGCGGCGGCGGCTTCTCGCTGAGGCAGCCGGAGCCCAGGCGGAGAGTGGCTCCCGCAGCGCCGCGCCGGAGCCGCGAGGGAGCCTCGCTCCGCCCCCGCCCCGCCCGCCGCCCCTCCGGCGCCTCCGCCGCCGCTCCGAGTCCGGCCCCGCCAAGCCCCTGTCCCCAGTCTGGCCGCGAGGCTCCCCCCACTTACCGGGGAGTAAAGCCCGCGGACTCCAGGAGGACTTACCGCTGAGTAGCGAGGAGAGGCGCGTCCGTCCCCTAGAAGCGCAGGTCTGACTGCGAAGCGTCACTGTTCCCTCTGGGCTGGACGTGGGGCAGGAGAGCAGGGCCCCCTCGGCCCCCGGAGCAGCTTCCGAAGGAAGGGAAGCCGCCTTCCGATCTCCCTCCCTCCCCACAAAGACTAGAGCTGGGACCGAGACCCAGGAGAGCGAGGCTCCCACGCCCCCAGGCGCCCCCCAGGCCAGTCGCTCTCAGCCCAGCCGCCCTCCCGAGGTGGACAAAAGGAGCAGGGAGAAGCAAGGACAGGGTGTCACCTTGAGCTCCCTCTAAGATGGGTTATACATGCAAGAGGTAAGTAAAATTGCAGCTCATAAGGCTGAAGTCCTGGCCATACTTGCTTGGAACAATCTCATTTCCAAGACAGCGTGTCTAGGATCAGGCTGCAGGTTATGTATTGAAGTTCTCACCCTGCCCACCAGGAGTATCCTGTTTTCACTCAGGTCCACATCAGTTAATTTAGGCGGGAAACCCTGGGTTGTAGTTGCTACAATGTTGACAGCCGGCTGCCTATAAAAGCAGGCCGGCTGAGCTGTTTGCTGTTCAGTTCTGTTCCAGCTTACAAATAAAGAACTGCTTTGAATAATCGCTGTGTCGTCTGCTATGTTCACCCACAACTTAACCCTGGTGACAAAGGTGGGATTGATGGACATCAGAGCACAGCCAGATGCGGCCACCCTCTGAACTGAGCTGAATCATTGAGCAAAATCACTGAACAGAACCAATTCAGAGCTGACCGTTCTGGCTAGAGCACGGTGTTCCATCCATCACCTCCACGTTGGCATCGGAACCATGGCTTCACTCGTGCCTCTACCGCTGTTTGCCCCAGCCTCTGAATCATGGGACTCCTACCTCGCTCGGTTTGACTGCTACCTCCAAGCCAACAAGCTGACAGAAGTATCAAAGGAGCGGAAGCGGGGCCTATTCCTCAGTCTCTGGGGGCTTGAGGTGTTCGAGACGGCCCAAGCATTGGTTGCGCCTCTAGCAGTCCAGGCAGAGCCGTGGGACACGATCCAAGAGAAGCTCCGCAACCACTACGCGCCAAAGCCGTCCAAGATTGCTGCCTGCCATGCGTTCTACCACCGGAACCAGGCAGAGGGGGATTCAATCAACAACTACACCGCCGCCCTCCGACAGGCTGCAATGCACTGTGAGTTCCGAGACTTAGACAATGCCCTGATGGATCGAATCGTCTATGGGGTCCAGGACATCCGTCTGCAACGGCGTCTCCTTGCCAAGCCAAACCTCACACTGCAGAAAGCCATTGAGGGGGCTGTGGCCTCGGAAGCTGCCCAGGAGATCCACAAGGCCAGCAGCCTTGCTAGGAAGCCAGTTCCAGTGCATCACGAAGAGGCCAGCAGTGTCGAGGCATCCTCCAGTGAAGACGATGACGTGCACCAGACAAAGCGGGAGCGAGGGAAGTTCAAACAGAAGTCCACAGGCCAATCAGAATGTGCAAGCTGTGGAGGCAACCATTCTCGTGCCAAGTGTCGGTTCAGAGACGCCATATGTCGGCGATGCTCCAGGAGGGGCCACATCGCTATGGTCTGTCGATCGGCTCCGTCCAACACCCACCCTTCGCCATCTCGCAAGTCCAAGTCTTCCCCCCCGGTCCGCCAAGGGAAGCTGTTTCGCCCTCACCAACTGCCATTGCCCATCTGGAACCATGATTGGCCAAACTGACTTGCCTATGCATCACAAACTACACGTCACCGTGCTCATCGAAGGACATGGAGATCTGCCTTGTCCGTCATATCCTGGAGCACCATCAAAAGATTCATGCCTAAGCTGTCCAAGAGGCAACTTGGCCCAAACCACATACATTTGAGAGACTACCAGGGAAACGACATCCCTGTGGTAGGTGTTGGCCAGTTCTGGGTTGCTTTCAAGAATTTTTCAGGCCTGCTCCGACTGGTGGTGGTTGAAGGCCAGCAGCCTAGCCTCCTAGGGCTACACTGGTTTGATGCCCTCGGCCTGGAAGTCACCAGCATCAACTGCATCTCCGACGCAGAGGTTGATGGCCTAATCAAAGACTTTGGTGAAGTTTTCGACGGCACTTTGGGTCAATATACAGGCACGCCCCTCTCCTTCAGCCTAGTTCCACAAGTTGCTCCCATCAAACTAAAGCCACACCGGGTCCCGTTTGCTCTCAAGGCTAAGGTGGACGAACAACTTAATAAGCTGATCACCCAAGGAGTTTTGGAGCCGGTTGACCACACCAAGTGGGAAACCCCCATCGTCACGCCCGTCAAGCAAGACGGGTCAGTACGAATCTGCGCCGACTACAAGTGCACGATCAACAAGGCACTTCAACAGCACGCTTACCCAGTTCCTGTTGTTCACCACCTGCTGCATTCCCTGGGTGAGGGTAAGGTCTTCACTAAACTGGCCTTGCCCAAGCCTATCAACAACTGCCTGTCGATGACGCCACTGCTGAAGCTAAGATGATCGTCACCCACCGAGGGGCGTTCCGGTGCCGCTGTTTGCAGTTCGGAGTGAGTGTGGCTCCTGGCATCTTTCAAAGCCTCATGGAGCGTCTCCTGCAGGGGCTTCTGGGCGTGGTGCCATATTTTGATGACGTCTTGGTATCCACAGACTCAAATCAGCAGCTGTTTGAGCACATCCGTGCTGCGCTGACCAGGTTCCAGGAGGCCGGGCTCAAGGTGAAAAAAGAAAGGTGCCAGATCGCCGTTCCACAGCTGGGCTACCTTATCAATCAGTCTTCACCTGATGGCATCCAAGATCCGGGCCATTCAGCAGGCCCCGATTCCAAAAAGCAAGGTGGAGTTGCAGGTGTTCCTGGGGCTGCTGAACTTCTACAACATGTTCCTGCACCACAAAGCAACACTAGCCGAGCCTCTACACCGCTTCCTCAGCACATAGGTACCGTGGTCCTGCGGTCATTGGGAAACGGCGGCTTTCAATGCAGTCAAAGCCCTCCTCTCATTGGACAGTGTGCTGGTACAGTACAGTGAAGCCAGGCCGCTTGCCCTCGCCTGTGACGCCTCGCCCTTTGGCATCGGCGCCGTCCTTAGTCACCGGTTTCCAGATGGTAGGGAAGCACTGCTTGCCTATTTCTCCTGGACGCTGTCTCCAGCTGAATGGAATTACAGCCAGCTCGACAAGGAGGCACTGACACTTGTGGCTGGAGTAAAGAGGTTCCACAAATACCTCTAGGGGAGAACCTTCGATCTCATTACTGACCACAAGCTGCTCCTGGGCCTCCTCCCTGGTGATCGACCAACTCCACCAGTCCTCTCACCACGCATGCTGCGATGGACTGTCTTTCTGGCAGCTTACAGCTACCAACTCGTCCATCACCCTGGAAAATCAATGGGCCATGCCGACGCTCTCAGTCATTGCCCTCTTCCAGCGCTTGTGGAAGACCTGGCTCCTGCTTCATCACTCCTCCTAATTGAGGACCTCCCAGCAGCGCCAGTATCGGCTGCCTATGTAGCCTCCGCATCTGCCCAGGACTGCACCATCAAACGAGTACTCAACTGGGTGTGGAGGGGGTGGCTGGAAGGGTCTTTCGCACCAGAATTCCAGCCGTTTGCAACCAGACAGCACGAGCTCTCAGCTCATCACAGTTGCCTACTGTGGGGAGACCGAGTCATGGTTCCCCAAAGACTCCGCCAACGCGTCCTCGAGGCTCTGCACATTGGCCACTCAGGGATCGTCAAAATGAAGGCGTTGGCTCGGTGTTACGTCTGGTGGCCTAACATGGACGATGCCATCACTTCGTGGGTTGCCTCCTGTCAATCATGCCAAGAGTCGAGACCTGCACCGCCGGCAGCTAAGGGTAACACCTGGGAGATGCCCAAGGCACCCTGGTTGAGGGTACACATCGATCTTGCCGGCCCCTTTCATGGCTGGACCTTTATGGTAGTGGTGGACACCTATTCCAGATGGCTGGAGGTGGCCCTGATGCCCTCCACCAATACTGAAGCCGTCATCTGGGTGCTGCGGGGCCTGTTTGCAACTCATAGGTGTCCTGATGTCCTCGTCTCAGACAACGGACCTCCGTTCACATCGGGCACATTTGAAAGGTACCTCTTGGGGCTGGGCATCCACCATGCCCTAACGGCACCATTTCACCCGGCCAGTAATGGGCAGGCAGAAAGAATGGTGCGCTCAGCAAAAGAGGCACTGGTGTGCCTGGAACAGAGGGACTGGCACAAGCGGGTCACTGAATACTTGCTCGTGCAGCACATCACCTCTCATGCAGCCACAGGGTGGAGCCTTGACTGGCTACACCCAGACTTTGGTGTGGCCGAGCCCCCAGGCTGTACTAACACACTACGGTCCTTTATTCCGGGGGAATCAGGATTTTGCCCGGAACTTTGTGGGGGACATTTCTTGGGTGCCAGCCATGGTAGCGGGAGTCACAGGGCCCCGTTCGTACCAGGTGGCACTCGAGAACGGACACTTCTGGCGCCGGCACATAGACCAGCTAAGGTGCAGGGTTGGGGATTTGGACACTACCGTTGTGCCCCCAATTGTGGCCCCAGCTCCGGAGCAGTTGTTAATGGAAGGCGAGGCTCCACCTACATCTTCCTCACAAACTGAGGGCATGGAGTCAAGCCGAGCCATTTCGGTCACCATCGCCATGCCTGACCGTCCACTGAGTCCACTCGCAGCGGTTCCTTCGACAGCAGCGGAGCCAGGGAACTCGGGCTCAACGCCACATTTGGTCGCACCACAGTAACAGACAGAATTGGGTGGCCACCTGGACTCTGGTACTGGCCCTCGGCAAACCAGCAGGGTTTCCAAGTGCCCAGCATATTTAAAAGACTATGTTCACTGGACAAACTGCACATGTAAAGCTGTATGGTGAACAGGGTCAATTAATATGCTTATGTGCCTTACTGAAACCAGTAAGGGTATTGCTGTATGTAATGGAACCACTATGATTGTAACTAATGCCTTATCTTGGTAGGGAGGGGTCTTATGTATTGAGGTTCTCACCCTGGCCACCAGGAGTATCGTGTAGATAGTTTTCACTCAGGTCCACATCAGTTAATTTGGGTGGGAAACCCTGGGTTGTTGTTGCTACAATGTTGACAGCCGGCTGCCTATAAAAGCAGGCCGGCTGAGCTGTTTGCTGTTCAGTTCTGTTCCAGCTTACAAATAAAGAACTGCTTTGAAGAATCGCTGTGTTGTCTGATATGTTCACCCACAACTTAACACTGCATGTGTGTACTAAACTGGCAGGCAGTCAAAGGAGTGGAGGGCACTGCCTTACACTGAAATGGCTTCTCTGCCCTGACTGGCAGTAGGTCTTCTGGGTTTCAGGCAGGGGTCTCTCCCAGCCCCACCTGGAGATGCGGGGGTTGAAACTGGGACCTTTGGCTTTCAAGGTGCTCCACCACTAAGCTATGGCCCTTCCCTGTCTGACACTTGCTTCTTCAGATGTAAGCCCTACTGTGTTCAATGATACTCCATAATAAGTATATGAGTAAATATCATTTAATTCCTCGGGACTTATTTCCAAGCCAGCAGGCTCAGGATCAAGTCTTACACCTGGGGAAAAGACCCGAGGAAGTTGGCAAGAGTTTCTACCATGGCAGGTGCTGAACAAAGCTCACGGCTGCCTAGAATTGCTGCTATTTCTGTACCTGTGTTACGCAGAGTGACATTTCTGCTCTGCTTCTCTTGAGCTCAAGCAGTTTACAACCTACTATAGAAATATATTCCCTTAGGCTAGGTGTATGGAAGCTGGTCAGTGGCCAAGGAACTCTGCACATGATGGTTGCCTTAAACTCTAGCAAGGACAGGCTCCAGGACTAAGCCTAGGGGAACCCTGCTGGTGGTTTGTACAAGGGCGTGTGGCAGCATGCGCAGTCAAAGCCACTGACTGGCAGTATCTTGCCAATGTCCTGGTCTTCCTCTTCCCTGCCTGGAGAGGCCAGAGATTGAGCCTGGGACCTTCTGCATACAAAGCATGTGCTCTGCATTGACCTCCCTGCTGCCACAGTGAAGAGTGACCTCTTCAGCCTGGTCCTTTGCATGTTTACCCACAAGGTCCACAGAGTTGGTTAGACCTGTTCTTGGGTGGGTGGGTGCATCAGGTGGCACCCTCCGTGAAATTTCAGTGCAGCAAGTCTCTCCCTTCTGAGGGTGGTGGTGCAGAATAGAGTTGAATAAGGGCATTTCTTTGCTAGGTAAACAAGATTTGTTCAATGTCTGCAGGTTGTGTGGCTGTTAAAAACACAATAAGAAAAAGACAGACATCATTTCCTACTCTTTCTCAAGAGTAAATGGTTCCCAGTTAGGAATTCCTTGCCAGATAAAACCCTGAACAGCACCGTTTTTTATCCTAGGCCCATGCTGGGGTGGAGTGGGGTGGGGAGGAAAGGTCTAGAGTGTTTGCTGAGCCAATACTGCAGTTTTTATTTGGCACACTATTTCTTTTTCTTCCATTAAAAGAAAAATCAATAGTCAGGCATAAATCAGAAAAGCTGGCTGTATAAAACTGGACCCAAGTCATCAAGCCTTTTAGCATGAAGCAGGGCTTCCATTCATTCACAGCAGGGGTCACCAAGCTTTCTGGAGCCCTGGGCACATTGGCAAACTGCAGAAACTGTTGTGTGCAGCACAAATACACCACAACCAAGCACACACCAGGGAGCCAATTCTATTGGCTGCAATAGAATGCTGCTTTCAAGCCTTTTTTCCCCAAGGGGGGGGGGGCAGCTGAGGATGAGGGGAGTTTGTAAATGCCAGGTTGGTGTCCAGCATGCGCCAACAGCCAAGACAGTGGAGCTGGTGATTTAAAGCATTTGCTCTTCAACCCCAAAGGCTCCCAGAGTGGCTTACACGTCACAAAACCAAACCAAACCCCCAAGCAGTTCCTGCCCTCTAGCCTGCTGTACGGAAGGGGACACACTAAAAAGGGGGAAAGGGGATGGGAAGGGAGGAGAGGGGTAAAGCAAGCTCAGAACTACAGTTATTGATCTTATAACAACCAACCAGGGTGGAAACTGGTCAGGTGTCCTCATGGAATAATCTGTGCTAGGTGGCAGCAGGTTTCTCAGCAGAGCGAATTAAATCTCTCTGCTTCCCTCTTCTCCCTCGATGAAATGGCTGTGCCAGCATTGTTGAAGAATCCATGTGAAATTTGGTTGTGCAAAGGGGACGGATACCCCAAGAGCAAGGTGTGGGGAGTGCCAAGGGCCCATGGCCCCAGGTGCACAATTTTTGAGGGGGTGTGAACCAGGCACCTGACGCAGTGTTCCTCTCTGCCTGCCAAAGGTTGTGTCAGCCAGCTCCCCCCGCGCAGGCGGCTCAGCGCTGTCCGGCTTTGCTCCTGTGGGGATGGGGTCTCTCCAGTGGTGTTAGTGGTGAGGGCTGGGCTGGTGAGCACCCCTCCCTCCACTGGGTGCTGGCAACAGCCACTACGCTGCTGCTTCTGAAGGGAAAGTCCCCATGTGAGATCCCTTGAAGCTGCTGGGACTGGCAGCAGATTTTAGCATCGTTTAGGGTGGCAGTTTACTTCCCACTGCCCTCCTCATGAGCCTACCATCACCACTCAGGCTACCAGTCCTCAAGGACTAATAAACCTTTTTAAATGAAAAGAATAAAATAAGGAGTAAGGGAGAAGGGAAACACACAAACCAATATTGTCTTGCAAATTATATGGAGTAGATATGACGCTCACATGTTGTTGCATGTCCAAAGGGCTACAGGAAGATTGACCAGAGATTGTGGAACATTTCCAAATAATAAAATGTTATTTGTTCCAAACATTTCATGTAACCCCCCCCCCTGGGGACCCCCTCCCCCAGACTGAAAAATGGGAAATGTTTTCAATAAATAAACACATGCAGAAGGAAAAGCTCCCTAGAAGACTCTGGGCCCAAGTCTTATAGGGGCTGGCTATATACAGTCGTACCTTGGTTTTTGAACAGCTTAGTTTTTGAACGTTTTGGCTCCCAAACGCTGCAAAGTGACTATTCCAGTTTGCGAACTATTTTTGGAAGCTGAACCTCTGACGTCTGCAGGAGCTTCATGCAGCCAGTCAGAAGCCGTGCTTTGGTTTCTGAAAGTTTTGGAAGTCGAACGGATTTCCGGAAAGGATTCTGTTTGACTTCCAAGGTATAACTGTACTCAGTGGTAGAGCATCTACTTTGCCTTCAGCAGACTCTGGGTTCAATCCCTGACATCCCCAGGTAGGGCTGAGAGGGACTTCCTGTCTGAAACCCCAGAGAGCTGCTACCAGTCAGTGTAGGCAAGAACGAGCTGATTGGACCATTCGTGTGACTCAGTAGAAAGCAACTTCCTACAGTCCTGAGTTGGTCCTGCAAAGAATGCAGTGTAGATCTTTTAGAAGAGGGGCAGGAAGTTCATGACAGACCACATCTGTCGACAGATGGGAAGCAGTCTTTGGGTGTCTGTTGGGGTTTCTGAACCACTTGAATAATCAAAGTTGTGCAAGACAAGAAGAAACTTGCATGACGATAAATAAACCTGCATTGAATTGGAGGACCACAGAAGCTTCTCCCTGTAGGGAGGTGGCCCAGGTGCTTTGCACAAACCCGAACCAAAAGACGCAACATGCCAACAAGTGCCAGAACTGTTAACATGTGTGCTTCCTTGCCAACTTGTGCTTTCTTTGCTGATTGCCCCTCAGCAGCAGTTCTTCAACCCTTTTAGAAATTGGATACAGCTTGACAGAATTCAATAAATAATGAGAAGGGAAAGGAGAACTTTGAAGCAAATAGGCAGAGGTTTAAAAAGAAGTCAGTTCTTGGGAGACATTGCAAATTGCCTGCTCCTCTGTAGAAAGCTGGTATTTGCAATAATCCTGGCAAGAAGCTCTAGAATCATAGAATCATAGAGTTGGAAGAGACCACAAGGGCCATCGAGTCCAACCCCCTGCCAAGCAGGAAACACCATCAGAGCACTCCTGACATATGGTTGTCAAGCCTCTGCTTAAAGACCTCCAAAGAAGGAGACTCCACCACACTCCTTGGCAGCAAATTCCATTGTCGAACAGCTCTTACTGTTAGGAAGTTCTTCCTAATGTTTAGGTGGAATCTTCTTTCTTGTAGTTTGGATCCATTGCTCCGTGTCCACTTCTCTGGAGCAGCAGAAAACAACCTTTCTCCCTCCTCTATGTGACATCCTTTTATATATTTGAACATGGCTATCATATCACCTCTTAACCTCCTCTTCTCCAGGCTAAACATGCCCAGCTCCCTTAGCCGTTCCTCATAAGACATCGTTTCCAGGCCTTTGACCATTTTGGTTGCCCTCCTCTGGACACGTTCCAGTTTGTCAGTGTCCTTCTTGAACTGTGGTGCCCAGAACTGGACACAGTACTCCAGGTGAGGTCTGACCAGAGCAGAATACAGTGGCACTATTACTTCCCTTGATCTAGATGCTATACTCCTATTGATGCAGCCCAGAATTGCATTGGCTTTTTAAGCTGCTGCGTCAAACTGTTGGCTCCTGTCAAGTTTGTGGTCAACCAAGACTCCTAGATCCTTTTCACATGTACTGCTCTCAAGCCAGGGGTCACCCATCTTGTATTTGTGCCTCTCATTTTTTTTGCCCAAGTGCAATACTTTACATTTCTCCCTGTTAAAATTCATCTTGTTTGTTTTGGCCCAGTTCTCTAATCTGTCAAGGTTGTTTTGAAGTGTGATCCTGTCCTCTGGGGTGTTAGCCACCCCTCCCAGTTTGGTGTCATCTGCAAATTTGATCAGGATGCCCTTGAGTCCATCATCCAAGTCATTGATAAAGATGTTGAATAAGACCGGGCCCAAGACAGAACCCTGTGGCACCCCACTAGTCACTCTTCTCCAGGATGAAGAGGAACCATTGATGAGCACCCTTTGGGTTCGGTCAGTCAGCCAGTTACAAATCCACTGAGTGGTAGCATAGTCAAGACTGCATTTTACCAGCTTCTTTACAAGAATATCATGGGGCACCTTGTCAAATGCCTTGCTGAAATCAAGGTAGGCTACATCCACTGCGTTCCCTTCATCTTGTAATTCTGTCAAAAAATGAGATCAGGTTAGTCTGACATGACTTATTTTTCAGAAATCCATGCTGACTATTGGTGATCACAGCATTCCTTTCTAGGTGCTCACAGACTGTTTGCTTAATGATCTGCTCCAGAATCTTCCCTGGTATTGATGCCAGACTGACTGGGCGGTAATTATTTGGGTCCCTCTTTCCCCCTTTTTGAAAATAGGGACAACATTTGCCCTCCTCCAGTCTGCCGGGACTTTGCCTGTTCTCCAGGAATTCTCAAAGATGACTGCCGGTGGTTCTGAGATCACAACTGCCAGTTCTTTTAATACTCTTGGATGCAGTTCATCTGGCCCTGGAGAATACATCTAAACTAGCCAAGTATTCTTGTACTATCTCCTTAGTTATTCTGGGCTGTGTTTCCTCTGCTGAATCATTTGCTCCAAATTCTTCAGGTCTTGCATTGTTTTCTTTATCGGAAAAGACTGAGGCAAAGAAGGCATTGAGGAGTTCAGCCCTTTCTGTGTCCCCTGTTTGCATTTCACCATCTTCTCCTCTGAGTGACCCCTCTAATAACATTAATTCCCAAACAAGGGACAGAATTGACAGAAACCAAAAACTATAGACCAATTTCATTGTTGAACATTGATTATAAGTTATTCACGGAGGTATTGGTAAACAGATTAAAGAACATTTTGAATAGAATTATAAATGAGGACCAAGCGGGATTCTTGCCTGGAAGACAAATGCAAAACAACATGAGAACAGTAATTGACATCCTGGAGTATTTAGATATGAGACCCGATAAGAAAGCTGCGCTAATATACCGGTAAGTTGATGCGGAAAAAGCATTTGATAATGTTTCTGGGAAATTTATGGGGAAAAAACAATACAATTTTTGGATTTAGGAGAAACATTTGGACGTGGGATAAAAGCAATATATAGAAATCAAAATGCCAAATTGATAATCAACAATGACCTATCAGAGACTTTTACAATTTCAAAAGGCACTAGACAAGGATACTCCTTGTCACCCCTATTATTTATCATAGTTTTGGAGACATTAACAACTGCCATAAGATCTGATCCCGGAATAAAAGGGATCACATTGTAAAGCAGAGCATACAAATTAAAGGCCTTTGCAGATGACCTAATTATAACAACAGAAAACCCCATAGAAAGTACATTGAAAACAATGGAAAGAATGCACGAATTTGGCCAGATATCCGATTTGAATTAAATAAAAAATAAAAAAAGCTTAGTGAAAAATTTGGAAGATCAGGAAAAACAGGAGTTACAGTGGTACCTCGGGTTACATACGCTTCAGGTTATATACGCTTCAGGTTACAGACTCCGCTAACCCATAAATATTACCTCGGGTTAAGAACTTTGCTTCAGGGTGAGAACAGAAATCGTGCTCCCACGGCGCGGCAGCAGCGGGAGGCCCCATTAGCTAAAGTGGTGCTTCAGGTTAAGAACAGTTTTAGGTTAAGAACGGACATCCGGAACAAATTAAGTACTTAACCCGAAATACCACTGTACAAAATAAGACGGGTCTATTGATAACAAAAAAAAATCAAGTATCTGGGAATTTCGATCTCTGCCCAAAACAAAAAATTGGGTTGTCCTGCGGGTTGTCCTCCCTTTATATAGAGTCCATGACGTATAGCCACGCAAAGGCGGTGATCT
Organism: Podarcis gaigeae; assembly: GCF_964106915.1. Classification (NCBI taxonomy): domain Eukaryota; kingdom Metazoa; phylum Chordata; class Lepidosauria; order Squamata; family Lacertidae; genus Podarcis; species Podarcis gaigeae. The sequence continues at coordinate 1,196,740 of NC_139692.1, read as the reverse complement.
CTCAAAGATTAAGGGATATTGCCAGACAGGAGGACATAGCCTGTGTGAAACCTGGGTTGTTTCTGGGGGAGCAGTTGCATCGGGCTGCTCCAGCTCGCTACCTGGCAGATATCCACTACGTGGAATACCGCAGACTATTTACTGCGGCTAGGCTCAATGTTCTTGACTCGGCGGTTCTGAAGGGAAGATACAGAGGAGTCCCATATGACCAGAGATTATGCCACTGTGCGTTGGGTGAGGTAGAATCCACAGAGCACATTTTACTGAGCTGTCCCTTCTACAACGATTTAAGACAGTATCTTATAACTCCATACTTACCCCAGCTCAGTTCCCGGCAAAGAGGAAAGCAGACAGCATATCTGCTAAATAAGTCTTCTGGGAAAACAACTTTGTCAGTGGCTAAATTCCTTTTCCTGGCACTCAAGTGTCGGAAACGTATAACTGAATGCTTTGATGTGGGTTATCTGTGAGAGGTCTAGTACTGTGGCCCTACCTTATTTATGTACCCTTATGATGTTTTAGTTTATAATTCTGTATTGTGTAATGTGTAATGTTTTATTTCTGACTATCGGTCGAATAAAGGAAATTGAATTGAAAATTATTTGTTGATAATTACAGTAAAGTATGGAGGGAGATTAACAGAGACCTAAAAATTTGGGGGGGAGTAAATCTATCACTGTGGGGCAGAATTTCGACTAGCAAGATGTCCGTGTCACCAAAAATGTTATTTCTATTACAAATGATACCAATAATAAGTGGGACAAGCTGTTTCAAAGAGTGGCGGAAAGAACTAGCAAAGTTTATACGGCACGGCAAAACCCCCAGAATTAAGTACAAATTACTGACCGAGATAAAGGATAGAAGGGGCTTTGCTTTGCCAGACCTTAAACTATATTACAAGGCAGCTTGTCTTTGCTGGATAAAGGATTGGATGACTTTGGAAAACACAAGTATATTGGATATAGAGGAGAAGGATAACAGATTTGGCTGGCACAGGTATCTGAGTTACAACAAAGTGAAGGTGCATAGAGGGCTTTTTCTTCTTTTTTCTTTTTAAATTTTTTTATTCAAAGTTATAACAAAACATATTTTCCAGAAACATATCCTTATTTCCCCCCCATTTTTCTTCCCCCCCACAAAACCCATCTCCCCACCCCCGACTTCCCTCAGTTCCAGTCTTTGATTTCTCCAATAATGCTGTTTTCTGCATGTTACAGAGTTGTATAGATCCTCCAACTGTGTAGCTAATTATTATCAGTAAAAAAATTGTGAATGTTTATTCAAAACCTGCCAAGGAGTCCAGTTCGCTTTGTTGCGTCTTCAAATACTTTGTGAAAGGTTCCCATTCATCCTTAAAGTCACAGTTATCCTTATCCCGAATAGAGGCTTCCTTAACCACATAATTGGAAAATCTTTATACACAGTCTGGGAAAAACACAGAAAGTTATTAGAACCAAAGACACCATGGTAGCTATCACCCCGGAAGCCTTCGCGGTAAAAAAGAAAAACATGACTAGCAATTGGGTGACATATAAAGATATACTGGAGGAAGAAAATAACTAATTAAAAATTAAAAGTTTTGATGAACTTAAAAAAAATTAGGTTTGGATTGGCTATAATATTACCAATTAAAGGAGGTCTTTAAATAAAAAACAACAACACAGATTTGAAACACAGATATCTAAATTAGAGAAAGAATTATTATCAAACAACAGGAAAATATTATCGAAAACTTACAGATTATTATTAGATTGGGAACTCCAAGATGAAGAAGTGAAGGATGTTATGGTTAAATGGGCACAAGATTTCGGATTTCCTATCTTACTGAAAGACTGGGAAAATTGTGGAAAACAGACCTAGAATTCACAGCGTGCTATTTGATAAAGGAAAACTTTATGAAAATGATTTACAGGTGGTACTTGACCCCATCTAAATTGGCTAAAATCTAAAAATAATAAGAGCACATGTTGGAGGTGTAAGCAGGGGGAAGGAACACTATTTCACATGTGGTGGAGCTGTCCCAAAATTTAAAAAAATCTGGGACATGGTCTATGAAGAACCAAAGAAAATGCTCAGAGAAACATCTAATAAAAATCCAGAGGCTTTTTTACTGGGCATAATGACAATGAACATCCCTATAATAAAGAAAAGTGTATTTCTTTATGCAACAACCGTAACTCAAGTATTAATTGCCAAGTATTGGAAAGGAGACCAGATCCCAATTAAGGTAGTGTGGCAAAAGAAATTATGTGAATATGTTGAACTAACCTAGTTTTGACGTTACAGGAGCCAGAATCTAGTACGAATAGAGTATTAGAATTGATTCAAGAATTTGGTCATGTGGCAGGATTTAAGCTGAACAAGTCAAAAACTAAAGTGCTCGAGAAAATTTTTACACCAATTGAGAAAGAGAGGTTTCAGAAGGAGACAGGTTTAACATTAGTTAAGAAAGTAAAATATTTGGGGGTTAATATGACTGCTAAGAATTTAAATTTATTTAAAGATAACTATGAGAAATGTTGGACAGAAGTGAAAAAAGACTTGGAAATATGGTCAAATTTGAAGCTTTCCTTGTTGGGTTGAATTGCAGCTATAAAGATGAATGTATTGCCAAAAATGTTATTTTTGTTTCAGTCATTGCAAATTTTGGACAAGATGGACTGTTTCAAGAAGTGGCAGAAAGACATTTCTAGATTTGTCTGGCAGGGCAAGAAGCCCAGAATAAAATTTAAGATATTAACTGATGTAAAGGAAAGGGGTGGATTTGCCCTGCCAGACCTTAAACTTTACTATGAATCAGCAGCATTTTGCTGGTTGAAAGATTGGCTGCTTCTTGAGAACACAGACATTTTGTACTTAGAAGGTTTCAACAATGTTTTTGGGTGGCATGCATATTTGTGGTATGACAAGGTTAAAGCACATAAAGCATTAAAAAACCATATTGTCAGGAAAGCATTGTTTAATGTCTGGATAAGATACAAAGACTTACTGGAAAATAAAACCCCAAGGTGGTTGTCGCCAATGGAAGCAAAGGCTCAGAAAAAGCTCAATATGGAGGCCAAATGGACGAAATATTGGGAAATATTGGAACAAGATGGAGACAAATTGAAATTGCAGAGTTTTGAGAAATTAAAAGATAAAGTGTGAGACTGGCTTTATTATTATCAAATAAGAGAGGCCTACAATTTGGACAAAAAAATTGGCTTCCAGGTGGAAAAATCAAAATTTGAAACAGAACTGTTAGATCCCAAAACCAAGATACTTTCAAGAATGTATAACTTGCTGTTAAAATGGAATACGCAGGATGAAACGGTTAAATCTGCTATAATTAAATGGGCACAAGACATTGGTCATAATATTATGTTTGCTGACTGGGAACAGTTGTGGACCACCGGTATGAAATTTACGGCATGTAATGCCTTGAGAGAGAATATTATGAAAATGATATACAGGTGGTACATGACCCCAGTCAAGCTTGCAAAAATATATCATTTGCCCGATAATAAATGTTGGAAATGTAAAGAGAATGAAGGTACATTCTTTCACCTTTGGTGGACGTGCCCAAAGATTAAGGCTTTCTGGGAGATGATCTATAATGAAATGAAAAGGGTATTTAAATATACCTTTCTGAAGAAACCAGAGGCCTTTCTCCTGGGCATGGTCAGCCAATTGGTATCAAAGAAGGATAGAACTTTATTTATGTATGCAACAACAGCAACAAGAATACTTATTGCAAAGCACTGGAAGACACAAGATCTACCCACCCTGGAAGAGTGGCAGATGAAGGTGATGGACTATATGGGACTGGCAGAAATGACTGGCAGAATCCGAGACCTGGGAGAAGAGTCGGTGGAAGAAGATTGGAAGAAATTTAAAGACTATCTGCAGAAACACTGTAAAATTAATGAATGTTAAAATGTTTTTGGATTGAAAATAAGTGGCATTAGCAACAAAGTTAATAAGAATATGCAAAAATGAATTGATAATGGATGAATATATAGAGTTATAAAATGTTAAGATATAGAGTTAAGATAAATGAAAGAGGGTAAGGATTTGCTGATTTGATTATGTAAATGGGAACACAAAAAGGGGAGGTGTGAGAAGGTCAAAGAAACAAGCAAATGAGTTTAAAGTTATGAAAAACGGATTTGTTTTTAATTTTTTCTTATTTTCTTTTTGTCCTTTGTATGTTGTATTTTTATTTTTTATTTTTATTTTTTCATGTATTTTTGTACTCATGTTTTTGTAAAACTTTAATAAATATTTCATAAAAAACAACAACAAAATGACAGAAGCAATAAGAAATCACCCGAGTTCAAGGGTGAAAAATGAATAGGATTGTTTTTAAAATTACTTTAGTAAACATGGTTCCCAAATCCGAACTTGGGTGTGCCTAACTCACAAAATAAAAGTTAATTGGAGGAGATATCCTATACAAAGAAAAGGTTGAAGGTACTGGATACTGGAACACAGTACAAAGAAAAGGAAATAAAGCGAGAAGATGAAGCTGTTAAGAGGTAGAGGGAAGTTAAGCATTATAGAGAAATAGATGAATTTTATAGAAAGAAAAACAGATTGTGTATGTAACTGTAAAGAAAGACGCTGTTATCTGTAAAAAAAATGCAATAAAAATTATTTTTTAAAAAAGAAAGCTGGTATCTGCAATATCAAGCTCAAAATAATAGGGATTTCCGTCCCTTCCTTCTCTCCTTTTCTTTCTCTTTCTCTCTCTCTCTTCACACACAGGCACACTTTGCGATATAATTGCTGAAACGTGCGGAGTAAACAAACTCCACTGAAAACTGTTGAGCCAGTGAGCAGCTGCTGTTAAAAAAAGAAGCTAATTCAGATCTGGGGATCATTAGGAAAGGGATAAAAAAAAATTAAAGACTCCATCATGATGCCTTTTTTATACAGATCTATGATGTGGCCCTAGCAGTTCGAAAGCACATAAAAAAAGTGCAAGTAGATAAACAGGTACCGCTCCGGCGGGAAGGTAAATGACATTTCCGTGTGCTGCTCTGGTTCACCAGAAGCAGCTTAGTCATGCTGCTTACATGACCCGGAAGCTGTACGCCAGCTCCCTCGGCCAATAAAGCGAGATGAGCGCCGCAACCCCAGAGTCGGTCACGACTGGACCTAAAGGTCAGGGGTCCCTTTACCCTTTAGCTTATGATATGGCCATGCTTGGAAGACTGTACAGCTCAGGACACCACAAAAGATGGAGAAAGGGAAAAACAGCAACCAAAATGGTCAAGCAGCTGATCCATTATAGACAAAAAGGTACCAATTGGGCTTTTAAAGTTTCATAACAGTGGTTGGGAATCTTTTTGACACAGTGAGCCACATCTTTATTTATCCCACCCTCCTTGGATCAGCTCTGGCATTATAACCATCTGACTTAGCAAAGCCGGCCCAGGAAAGTTGAGTGAGTTTCTGCCTAAATGGGACTGAGCTTCCCCCACATCAGCTGAAGAGCAGGGAGTCCACACCTGCTTTCTGCAGCTACTTACCCTTGGCATGTGGCACTAGGTGTGAGCAGGTGCGCATAGTGTGGAGAAACTGGATTAGTAGATTTGGAATAGACAAAGCAATTCTTCACAAAGGGCATAGCTAAACTCTGGGATTTGGCCCCGCAAGGTGTAGTGCTGCCTGCCTGCTTGCCTGCTTTAAATGGGGTTTAGACTAGGCCTTAACAGAGGATAGGATTATCAACAGCTACTAGTCATGATGGCTACGCCATCCTGCTGGGGAACAGGAATAGGAGGGGGCTATTGCACTCTGATTTGGGGCTTCCTAGAGCTACCTGGTTAGCCACTGTCAGGACAATATGCTGGATCAGGGACAGCTCTGGTCTGGTGGCACAGAGCTCCCTTGTGCTGCATTGCAGGAGGGAAAGACGGCTGCACACACACACTTGGCTTTTCCAAGACAACAGGGTAAAAACTGGATTCAGTAAAATATGAGCCACATCACAGAGCTGTCACACTTCCAGCTTCCTTGTTCAGATCTATGTACTTTTCAAGGGAGAAGAGGACCCTCTCATGTCTAAGGGATGGGTGAACAACAGAGAATCATCTGGATGCCTGGATTCAGAACACGGAGAAGCACACAGAGAGCCCCATGAGCAGAGTATTAATAAACAGCACAATGTAGTGTAGTAATAAACAGCACAATGTAGTGTTAGGAATGCAGATTGTTAAACCTTTAGATCCCATTCAGCTACACACAGCAGCTGACCTCTTACTACTCCTCTTGCAATGAGCAGACAACACACTGTTCAGTAAGTTTACTTACAGGTTCAAAATATCAGCCATGCAGTATTCCATGCAGCAGCAAGGATAATGCAGCCAAAATAATACTGGGTAAGAAATACAGCAAAGTAGTTTCAAACATGCAGTCTGTGCTTAGGAAGAAGCACAGACACATCCTTCTTGGTAGATTACATGATGGGGAAGAGGAGGAGGAGGAAGAAGGAGAAGGAGAAAGGGGGCATGACCTAGCTGAGTTTATCTAGCAATACAACTCTGTGGTCCTTTATGTTAAATCGTGGGTAGACATAGCAGACGACACTGCGATTCTTCAAAGCAGCTCTTTATTTGTAAGCTGGAACAGAACTGAACAGCAAACAGCTCAGCCGGCCTGCTTTTATAGGCAGCCGGCTGTCAACATTGTAGCAACAACAACCCAGGGTTTCCCACCTAAAGTAATTGACGTGGACCTGAGTGAAAACTATCTACACGATACTCCTGATGGCCAAGGTGAGAACTTCAATACATAACACTTTACCCCTTCATGCACCAACTCGCAGTCATGCATAGTTCTGTTTGAATGCAATCTCCCACAATTTGAATCTCTTGTGTTGTGGTTTGTCCTGAAGATCTTAGAGACAAGAAATGACTTGTAAGTGGTTTAGAGGAGGTTTCACTCCTTTTCTTCCCTTCTTGCTGGTAGTGGCCAAACAGGTTTTGCTTTTGCGTGGTTTTGAAACGACACAAAAACCTGCACAACCAATTTGGATATAAACAAAAGTGAGATGAGGGCTTACACCAGTGGTAGGCAACCTAAGGCCCATGGGCCGGATGCGGCCCAATCGCTTTCTCAATCCGGCCCACTGACGGTCCGAGAATCAGCGTGTTTTTACATGAGTAGAAGATGTCCTTTTGCTTAAAATTCATCTCTGGGTTATTTGTGGGGCCTGCCTGGTGTTTTTACATGAGTAGAATGTGTGCTTTTATTTAAAATGCATCTCTGGGTTATTTGTGGGGCATAGGAATTCGTTCATATATTTTTTTCAAAATATAGTCCAACCCAGACATGGTCTGAGGGACGGTGGACCGGCCCACGGCTGAAAAAGGTTGCAGACCCCTGGCTTACACCATAAGGAGCAAATCTCATTTTCAAATTACCTTCAATTCTAGATATAAAAAAGCCTCCAGAGCCTTATCTTCCTTCCTTGAAGCGGAGCACCAACTGCCAGATTATTCGTATGATAGCTAATATGGCCAACTGTCTACTGCAGGTGTGGGAAACCTTTTGTCCTCCAGATGTAGCTGAACTACAATTCCCATCTTGGCTCTGCTTCCCGGGGGTGATGCAAGTTATAGTTCAGCAACATCTGGAGAGCCAAAGGTTCCCCACAGCTGACCTGCTGAATGGCAGTGAGCCTATTATTTTCCTTCTGTGCCATCTGAAACCATCTGAAAATCCATATTCTTCTAATTAATGCAGGGTATGACTAAAAAGCAGGGATACATTCAATTCAGTTTACATTTAAAGATCAACCTACATAATTCACAGTTCCTGACAAAATATGCAAGCTGCAAATGCAGCCATCTTTTGAAATTTGCCCTTCTTTGAATTCTCCAACCAAGTAATGCACTTTCTATGGGGAAATTGCTTGCAAAAATGTGTATAATAGAAGAAATCACACCCAAATGCTGATGAGTTTCATGAGGACTTTTTAATAAAGAAATTTACAAACTGATGTGTTATGCATTGTATATGCATTATAATGTGTTTAAACCAAACATACTCAAATCTGGAAAACTGCAAAAACCCAAGGAAAGCTGCTTTTCCATCCACAAATTAGTCTGGAAGAAGTAGATCAGTTCAGTTCCTATGGGAATTAGCAAAGAACAAGTTTCTAAAGCATCCCAACCAGCCTAGTTGGCCACTCTGCAAGGACATAATTGATACTGCTTTGGTCATTGGCTCCGAGACTTTGGGGCTGCTCCACACAAAGCTACCTCACTCTGCTCAGCTCCTACTGCCCTTCTTCCTTCTCATCCCCAAATCCAGCTCACTGGGAAGACTCTGCAGCCTGCAGGCTGTCTCTGCCCTCTCCTCACAACACCCTTTCCCCTGGTAGAATAAGGCAGCAGCTGCCAAGAAGATGAAGATCACAGGACAATGGAACTCTTTCCCCCCTCCTCCCCAGTCCTGACCTTATGGTGCCCAGGGAGGGGTTCTGCTAAAAGGGTCTTTTCAATCCCTTAATTTGGAATTTAAAAACCAAAAGCTGAGGTTCCTTTTGGAAGTGGGGGTGGGGGTGTGCATGACAAAGGTCTCTCCATCACCCCAAGATCAGAATGACAAAAGACACTCTCAGTTTACTGCTTCCTCCTCAGAAAGGCCAGGATGCAGACAGGCCCCCTCTTTAAAGAGCGCGGGGGGGGGGGGGCTTGTTTGCACTGAAGCAGTCTGCACACCCACAGTGCCCTGTTTGCCGGATCCCACTTCAGTGCTCAGGGGGCTTCCAAATGCATTTTGAAAGCAAAGTGGGTAGGAAACCTCCAGCCCCCCAGGTGCTGTTAGGCACCCAAGGAGGGATGAAGGAGGAAGCTGATTTTCTTTGCATTTTAATGAGAAATCACATAGTTAACATTTCTCAAAGTAATATGTAAAGCCAAACATGGGGGGAGGGCATATTGCCTACTGCCGCAATATGTCCTGAGTTGCCCACTCTTTAGGGAGACTCTAGAGATTTTTTTTTTCCAAAATGGTCTACCCCACTAACTTCTACTCACAGTAGACCCATTGAAATGGACCTAAACTAGTCATGTCCATTAATTTCAATGAGTCTACTCCGAATATGACTAGCAATAAATACAATGCTCCGTCTACGAGTGGATGCGCTAAGGCAAGTACATTTGTTTCCTACTCGTTTTGCACATGGCCAGGAGGCTAATGCGGAACAGATGGGTACACAAAGCCAACACCACACTGCTGGGGGCACCAAAGCTGAGCCCCTGTCCCATGAAGCAGTGGATTTTATTTTTCCTTTAGCTGCCACCACACAGCCCTAACACAATTGACCTGTGTCTCTACAGGGACATTTCAGCACCGGGTGAGCAGCAGTGCTGGTTTTAAGGAGGAGCTAAGCTCAGCCTTCTTTATGTGAGAGCTGGACCATAAAGAAGGCTGATCGCCAAAGAATTGATGCTTTTGAATTATGATGCTGGAGGAGATTTTTGAGAGTCCCATGGACTGCAAGAAGATCAAACCTATTCATTCTTAAGGAAATCAGCCCGGAGTGCTCACTGGAAGGACAGATCTTGAAGCTGAGGCTCCAAGACTTTGGCCACCTCATGAGAAGAGAAGACTCCCTGGAAAAGACCCTGATGTTGGGAAAGATGGAGGGCACAAGGAGAAGGGGACGACAGAGGACAGGATGGCTGGACAGTGTTCTTGAAGCTACTAGCATGAGTTTGACCAAACTGTGGGAGGCAGTGGAGGACAGGAGGGCCTGGCGTGCTCTGGTCCATGGGGTCACGAAGTGTCGGACACGACTAAACGACGAAACAACAACAACAAGCTCCGCTTCCCTCCACAGCCGCCACCCACAATCTTAATTTATCCAAAGTGCAATCTCCCTGCCTATAGTTTGACAGAGCTATAGGCTGTGGGAATTGCACTTTGGCTATATAAAGGCAACATGCAACCACTACAACTGGGATCTGAGCTTGGCTCTCATTCAAAAGCAGCTCTGCAGCTCTGCCATGTCCCCATGGCTAGCAGAGCGGCCTGCAGGCCTGGCCCTGTGAAGAACCCTTCTCGGCCCCTGAGAATGTCAGCCTGTGCCCAACCTGGCCTACCACTGATGCTGGTCACCAAAAGAACAAAAACATATTCTTTTGGCCCAACAATGTCAGTAAAACCCAATAAGATTTTGGTTTCTTAAAATCAGAGCTCAACAAGGTACTTCCGCAAGTGGCACAGGGCAGCTTTCACCAGCCTGGTGCTGTCAAAATGTTTTTGACTACAGCTTACTCTTCAACATTTCTCTGAGGAAAATAGGGACGTTCTACTCCATAATCACCATAAAAATAATTTTATTATTTATACCCCACCTATCTGACTGGGTTACCCCAGCCACTCTAGGCTTCCAACATATAAAAAAACCATAATAAAATATTAAACAATAAAAAGCTTCCCTATACAGGGCTGCCTTCAGATGTCTTCTATAGGTTGTATTATCTCCTTGGCTCGGGGGGGTCACATAACTTCATACCCTCCAGCGTTTCTCTGGTGAAATTAGGGATGTCCTAAGGAAAAGGGGAACATTCCGGGATCAGTTCAGAAACTGGGATGGCTTCTGTAAATCCGGGAGTATCCCTGGAAAATAGGGACCCTTGGAGGGTCTGTGAGCCTGTGGCCTTGGCTGCTGGAGAGCTTTCCAGCGGTTGGGGAGGTGCTGATCTGGATGCTGGGCAGTGACTTGGTCGTACCGTTGCTTCCCCTTATCGAAGTGGCCCCTGCCATGAACATCTGCCCCAGAGTGGCTGGAGCAACCCAGTCAGATGATGGGGATGGAATAGGAGGTCCCTATTTTCATCAGAGAAATGTTGGAGGGCATGGACTCATGCCATTCCTCTGGCCCCTTTTTATCAGTCCTACCAAGGTGCCTCCCCACGGTCCACAGCAGGGTCTACAGCAGCCTCAGCTCCAAAGCACAACAGCACCAGACTGTAACAGGAGGAACCCAAAAGGCAAGGCAAGGCAAGGCAAGGCAAGGCCATCAACTTTAAGGAGCAAGAATAAAGTGGATGTGCATGTAGGCACTCAACCCACCTGATAGTCCTATTGCCTCCTGGGTGGTAGTGGAATCTGACAATATTTCTGGACAAGGAATCCAGAGAAGCTGTCTGTGGTGATACCTTTCTCGTTCTCGTTTAGGAGAACACAAGGTCGCTTCCAGGTCTGAGGGGCCCCTTGGCAGGGCACCTTCTGGCAGGCTTTAGGTGGCCATTTAATTGTCCTCCCTGAAGCATTGTGAGAAATGAGAATGGCGGACCTGAGTGGAGGTGGTCATTTTAATTCCCTGCAATGCCCTACAGTTACAGGACACTGGGTCACTGTTTGAAGTTTCAAGGGCTGCCTGTGGGCTTGGGCCAGTGAGCCCTGCCAGGGAGACCTGCCAGCTGCCCAGAAGTGCCTGGTGCTGTATCTGGGCCTGGTAGAACAAGGCTGACCACAGCCTCGCAGGAGATCCAGGCACAATGCTGTTGTAGCCTCTCGGCTGGATTCCTGCAGGATGTTCCAGACAGGTCTGCCTGGCAAGGAGTGGAGGCTGGGAGAGGGGGAAAGGCAAGCATTCAGAGTGAAAGCAAGCAATTTGAAGACAGAACAGGAATCAGCTTGGCCAGGCAGGAGGTGAGTTGCCTGCTCCCCCTGGAATTGCTAGTCTGCAATTGTCACATCCCAAGGAGGTCATTAAGTAGCATCACATGATGGTTTATTGTCTGCAGACAACAATCAGACCAGACAGTTACACGGTGGTGTTTGCAGCCAGACCAACACTTAATGCTCTTCTCCTAGTCTGAAGTGCCTGCGAGGGGAGCCACTTATTACACCGCTGTTTGCCTTTCTTGCAGCAGCCTTAAATGTTCATTATCCCTCTTTGGACCTTTCAAAATAGCATCCATTGTCTGGGCAGGGGGTTGATTGAGCACTCCAGCCTGCACTTGGAAGTAGCCCACTGCTGCCAACCAGGCCCACGTGGTCCAGCCGACAGGTGTGGCCACACAAAACTCCTTGTATGTGGCACAAATGTGGCGTGGCACTTGGAAAAGTGCAAGTTTTGCAGACTGAAGTGGTTGTATACACATGCACAGGGCAAGGCAATCCCTTTAATGAAAGGGTCCCAAGTCTTTAGATCATATATATATTGAGCTTGCCTTCTGGTTTCCACCCTGGCTCTCACAGTTGCACTTATACATTTTGCTGCCTGTGGTCAAGGACAAGATGGCAGCCCCCAGTTCCAGAAACAAGCTGATTGGTTTGGCACCTGCATCTTATTTCAACCTCTGGGAGCAGCAGGCTGCCTTAGGGGGTGCGGTGTCAGTTGTCAGTCCTGCAACAGAGGACTGCTGCCTGAAGTACCTGCCTCACTCTGCCTCACGGGAGCTACTGTTTTCGAAGCTATGCACTTTTTGTTTTCATTTTGTAAACCACCAAGTGATCATTGGATGAAAGGCATACAGAAATTTAATCACTGCTAATAATAATAATTGGGCTCAATGATCACTGCAGATGGTGACAGCAGCCACGAAATTAAAAGACGCCTGCTTCTTGGGAGAAGGGCAATGACAGGCCTAGACAGCATCTTGAGAAGTAGAGACATCACCTTGCCAACAAAGGTTCGTATAGTTAAAGCTATGGTTTTCCCAGTAGTGATGTATGGAAGTGAGAGCTGGACCATAAAGAAGGCTGATCGCCGAAGAATTGATGCTTTTGAATTATGGTGCTGGAGGAGACTCTTGAGAGTCCCATGGACTGCAAGAAGATCAAACCTCTCCATACTGAAGGAAATCAACCCTGAGTGCTCACTGGAAGGACAGATTGTGAAGCTGAGGCTCCAGTACTTTGGCCACCTCATGAGAAGAGAAGACTCCCTGGAGAAGACCCTGATGTTGGGAAAGATGGAGGGCACAAGGAGAAGGGGGCGACAGAGGACGAGATGGTTGGATAGTGTTTTCGAGGTTACCAGCATGAGTTTAACCAAACTGCGGGAGGCAGTGGAGGACAGAGGTGCCTGGCGTTCTCTGGTCCATGGGGTCACGAAGAGTCAGACACGACTAAACGACTAAACAACAACAAATAATAAGCTTGGGATGCAGGTGGCGCTGTGGGTTAAACCACAGAGCCTAGGACTTGCCGATCCGAAGGTCGAGGGTTCAAATCCCTGCAACGGGGTGTGCTCCCGTTGTTCGGTCCCAGCTCCTGCCAACCTAGGAGTTCGAAAGCACGTCAAAGTGCAAGTAGATAAATAGGTACCACTCCAGCGGGAAGGTAAACGGCATTTCCGTGCGCTGCTCTGGTTCATAGAATCATAGAATCATAGAGTTGGAAGAGACCACAAGGGCCATCGAGTCCAAACCCCTGCCAAGCAGGAAACACCATCAGAGCACTCCTGACATATGGTTGTCAAGCCTCTGCTTAAGGACCTCCAAGGAAGGAGACTCCACCACACTCCTTGGCAGCAAATTCCACTGTCGAACAGCTCTTACTGTCAGGAAGTTCTTCCTAATGTTTAGGTGGAATCTTCTTTCTTGTAGTTTGGATCCATTGCTCCGTGTCCGCTTCTCTGGAGCAGCAGAAAACAACCTTTCTCCCTCCTCTATGTGACATCCTTTTATATATTTGAACATGGCTATCATATCACCCCTTAACCTCCTCTTCTTCAGGCTAAACATGCCCAGCTCCCTTAGCCGTTCCTCATAAGGCATCATTTCCAGGCCTTTGACCATTTTGGTTGCCCTCCTCTGGACACGTTCCAGTTTGTCAGTGTCCTTCTTGAACTGTGGTGCCCAGAACTGGACAACTGGTGAGGTCTGACCAGAGCAGAATACAGTGGCACTATTACTTCCCTTGATCTAGATGCTATACTCCTATTGATGCAGCCCAGAATTGCATTGGCTTTTTTAGCTGCCGCGTCACACTGTTGGCTCATGTCAAGTTTGTGGTCAACCAAGACTCCTAGATCCTTTTCACATGTATTGCTCTCAAGCCAGGTGTCACCCATCTTGTATTTGTGCCTCTCATTTTTAAAGAAATAATATTTATTACTTTTAAACGCTACAAAAGAGAAAAGAAAAAAGAAGAGGAAAAGAGAAAAAAAACCAATACAATACAATATATAAACATTACACAGCACACCTCCTCTTCTCCAGGCTAAACATACCCAGCTCCCTTAGCCGTTCCTCATAAGGCATCGTTTCCAGGCCTTTGACCATTTTGGTTGCCCTCCTCTGGATACGTTCCAGTTTGTCAGTGTCCTTCTTGAACTGTGGTGCCCAGAACTGGGCACAGTACTCCAGGTGAGGTCTGACCAGAGCAGAATACAGTGGCACTATTACTTCCCTTGATCTAGATGTTATACTCCTATTGATGCAGCCCAGAATTGCATTGGCTTTTTTAGCTGCCGCGTCACACTGTTGGCTCATGTCAAGTTTGTGGTCAACCAAGACTCCTAGATCCTTTTCACATGTACTGCTCTCAAGCCAGGTGTCACCCATCTTGTATTTGTGCCTCTCCTTTTTTTTGCCCAAGTGCAAAAAAAAGTGCAATACTTTACATTTCTCCCTGTTAAAATTCATCTTGTTTGTTTTGGCCCAGTTCTCTAATCTGTCAGGGTTCTGTCTTGGAGGCGGGGACTCCTGTGCAGGCTGGGATTCCTCTGGTTCAGCCTCTGAATCAGATTCCCAGGCCATCACAGGCTTAGTCATGCTGGCCACATGACCAGCTGTACGCCGGCTCCCTTGGCCAATAAAGCGAGATGAGCGCCGCAACCCCAGAGTCGGCCACGACTGGACCAATGGTCAGGGGTCCCTTTACCTTTTTAATAATAAGCTTAGAGCTGGCCCAGCTGGCTCCAGACAGTGACAGACTTTGGGCCCCCAAATTTCAGCATAGCCCCATGCAAGGCTAAAACTCTGCGCCCCCGTGTCTTGCGCTTCATTTGACACCATTGTCATGGCGCCTCCTGCAGCGTGGCACCCAGGGCGGCTGAACCAGTCTCACTAGCTTAAAACCAGCCTCCCTTCACATCACTGCTCATAGCCTAGCCAGAACAGATCTGCAACCAGCTCAGCGATGCCTGGATACCTTTGAAGCAATTATCCAGATCTTTCTGATCTGTAAAAGCAGGTGGGCAGCATCCAAAGTTGCCCCCTAGGCTCCAATTCAGTCACTCCTGCAATCCATTGCCTCAGTCCCCTCCCTCCCTCCCTCCCTCCCTCTCCAAGCCCCATCCATGCTGAGCACAGGAGGAGTCTCTTTAATTTGCTCTGAGGTCGGCAGTGAACGCCGGGATACGTGCTCTGTGGCTTGCATCCCGGCAGATAATTATTCAGTGCAGTGTACTTTCTGCTTGAGAGGAGCCTGACTTCTGGCCTCTCATTGATTTGCAGAAGGAAATTAATTATGACAAGGATCAGCTTGGATGCCTGAGTGTCATGCACTCCCTTCCTTCACTCTCACTGTTAGCTCCACCTTGCACAAGGCTTGTCAGGACAGACCAAGGAAGCTCTGCCTTTTCCCCTCGAGTGAAGTCTTCTTTTGATGACCAGGAGTGGCAAGAGTTGTGGAGCATCACTGCAAAGCTTAGAGCAGATGGGCACCACCTAACACTAAGAGATTTTAAAGATTCAAAAATATTAGATTAAATACTGACTAAAGGTCAGTATCCTGTGAACATACAAACTCTTTATTTGTTTTCATTGGAAATTCTGGTATGCACAGTGTGGTTTGCAAATTTGGCTAAAGAGCAGACTTTACCTGTTTCAATCACACACAGAGATATGCTTATAGAGGAAGAAAATAAAGTTATATATTTTGGGAAGTACATACCTTGGGTAGAACAGTTTGTAGTTTTGAGCTAGAGAAGACAAAGGCAGCCATGCTTGATCTATGTTCTCAGGTCATCCAAGATGGCCTCTTAACTTGAGGTCCAAGAGAGAAGTGTGAGGAGGATGTAAACAGGATGCAACCTAAGATGTCTCCGTCTAAACTTTAGAGGATAGGGAAGTCAGCACATGGCAAAGGTGCAGCAATAGCCTGGCAATTGTAGGGGACTCTGAGGCTTCAGCCGCAAGGCTGGGAATGTGACCTCAGTGCATGCTTTGGGCCCAGGAAGGATTCTAGGTACGCAGCCTCAAGCTCCTGTGATTGGCAGGCAGCAGGCCTGCATTAGCCAAGCCTATGTAAAAATAGAGCAGTATATAAATTCAATTAATAATAATAATAATAATAATAATTAAAAAAAAAATACAGGGAGGCAAATCCCCATAACAGGGTGAGCTCCCATTGCTCTGCCCCAGTTCCTGCCAACCTAACAGTTCGAAAGCACACCAGTGTAAGTAGATAAATAGGTACCGCTGTGGCAGGAAGGTAAATGGCATTTCCATGTGCTCTGGCTTCCATCACGGTGTTCCGTTGCACCAGAAGCGGTTTAGTAATGCTGGCCACATAACCCGGAAAGCTGTTTGTGGAATTCTCCCTCGGTCTGAAAGTGAGATGAACACTGCAACCCTATAGTTGCCTTTGACTGGACTTCACCATCCAGCGGTCCTTTTTATTATTATTATTATTATTATTATTATTATTATTATTATTATTATTATTATTATTTTGTTGTTGTTGTTGTTGTTGTTGTTGTTGTTGTTGTTGTTGTTGCTGCTGCTGCTGCTGCTGCTGCTGCTGCTGCTGCTGCTAAAAATACTGTTTCCTCTGCTTGGAGACTAGGGAGGGATCTACTACTAGAGATCTTTATGACTGGCTAAGCAGAGAAGATGGACAGAAGCCTCCCAGTTATGTGAAATGCATTGATATTATTGTGGGTGACAGGATAAAGACTGGACCGTGCAGGTTTCGGAGGTTTGGGGAGCTTAACAATCTCAGCCACGCTGCACCCCACTTTGCCCATGAGAGGAGCCTCCCCTGCTTTTCCTGAGTTCTGGCATGCAGACAGTGGAAGCCCCGCAAGCACTTTCCTGCCGCTGTAAATATTCCATTGCACGATAATCTGATAATAGCCTTTTCTGCATACTGTCATTTTGGAGTTCAACTGGCTGTTCCTTTCATCAGGAGAAGGACTGTAATTATGTGTCTTTTGCTCCTGGGCTGTGATTTCTCTCCTACTGGCGGGAGATTGGGATCCTCCCTCCTTCATGCTTTCTTTCTAACCACCCTCAGATATTTATAGTGAAAAAACCACAGCTGAGCAATGAAAACAAGTGGAGGACGGCCTTTCCTCTTGAAGGTTAAGATGACAGCAAGACAACAACACACAGAAAAGAACTCTGGAGACAGGATGGGGCCCTTGGGAGGATTTCCATTTGGCCTCCTCACATTATCTCAGAGCTATATCCCATGGACATGAGCGGTGATGGAGAGCAGACCATCAGGATTAGAGAAGGGGATAAATTTGATTCAGTTCTCATCGAAAGGCAAATCTACCTAATTCACACTTTCCAAAACAATATGGGAACTGAAGTGCAGTTTTCTGAATTTTGCAATGCAGTTCTCCAACCAAATTATGTGTAAAAATATGCATTACTGGGGCAAAAAGTTCATATAAAGACATATACTACAGAAAATAACATACAAAAATGCATTATATTAGAAGAAATCAATGTATCGAGAACTGAGCTTCAGAAAGTTTGAGAAAAATGAGAAACAAAGAGAAGCAAAACTGAGAGCAGCTTGACAAATTTGCCCATCCTGAGTCAGCGACTAACTTCTCTCTCTCTCTCTCTCTCTCTCTCTCTCTCTCTCTCTCTCTCTGACAGGGCCTCTCCAGGCAGGACCTGTTGCCTGAAAAGCAGAAATTTGGCAGGAAACCTTTCCTTGGAACATACTGGCGAAAGCTTTAACTGTGGGATTTCTGCTTGACAGACATGTTACAGGCAAAGGAGCTGAGCTGTAAAAGCAGTCATAGTGAAGGCTGAACAAAATGGAAGGCAATTGGCACCAGGTCTTCATGGGAAATGGGCAAAAAAATGCACAGGGAGGGAGGGGTCTTTTGCAGGGGAGCTCATGGCAGGGATGACCAAATCTGTCCATTTTGCTTTTTCTCAGTTCCTCATTCTTTCCCGGTCTCCACATTTCTGCAGCAACTTGCATTTGAAAGGAAAAAACAAACGAACAAACACTACTGAAAATTCACCTGCCTTTTATTGCATTTTTCTCCAAATAATGACATTTTTGTCTGCTGTGCTTTTTTGTGCTTATGCACCAACAAAATACAAAAAAGAAGGTATTTACGTCATTTGTTACAAATTACACCATTAACCAAAAAAGATAAATTTATATAAAAAGGTAAAGGGACCCCTGACCATTAGGTCCAGTCGTGGCCGACTCTGGGGTTGTAGCGCTCATCTCGCTTTATTGGCCGAGGGAGCTGGTGTACAGCTTCCGGGTCATGTGGCCAGCATGACTAAGCTGCTTCTGGCGAACCAGAGCAGTGCACGGAAACACCGTTTACCTTCCTGCCGGAGCGGTACCTATTTATCTACTATTTATCTAGTTGCACTTTGACGTGCTTTCGAACTGCTAGGTTGGCAGGAGCAGGGACCGCGGGGATTCGAACCGCCGACCTTCTGATCAACAAGTCCTAGGTGTCCCTAAATTTATATAATTGACAATAAATCTTCTTGTAATTCATTGGCTTCATGTCTTCTCCATACTTCATTTCTAGTTTACTAGTTTTTTGCATAAACCTATCTATTCATTTTACAAAAAAATAAAATAAAATAAAATAGTTTTGACTATGGCAGACCAACATGGCTACCTATCTGTAACTATTCATTTTACAGTAAAATGTCATGTCTCCTGTATCTTTATTTCTTACTTGGTACAATTACAGAAGTTATAAAAAAAGCAGCAACTGAGTTTAGACTTCCACACATGTTTTTAAGATATGTTTTAAGAGGTTCCCATTTTGTAATAAATACTTGTTTGGACTTATCTTTCATTCCTTCAGTTAACTTGGCTAATTCTGCATATTCAACTAGTTTCTGTAGCCATTCTGACCTCGAAGGGGTTTTATCACTTTTCCAATTACTCACAATTAAAATTCTCGCGGCAACAGTAGCATACAGTGGTACCTCTGGTTGCAAATGGGATCCGTTCCGGTACTTTCGGGGCGCCACGTATTATGAAGGTGGGTAACGGAAAGCAACCCAACAACAGTACAGGGACAATGATGATACTACTAAAAGTAGCCTTTCCCCTGATTTTCCCCTCTGGTGCTCTCATACCACAGGGTCCAGGGCTGTTCCAGTGATGAGTGAATCTGTCTGTTTTGGTTTATCCACGTTTCTAATTTTTCCACTTTTCTGATATTCACATTTCCACATCAGTTTCCTCCCCCCCCCCCACCTAAAAAAAAGGCATCATGAAAATTCACCAACATTTGAGTGCAAATTTCTCCTAATATAAACAGTTGTAGGCATTTTTGTCTAATAGGCACATGTTTTTCAAGCAATATCCCATATACATTGCATTTTTGTAAAGTTATTTCCAGTTAGATGTGGATTTTTATGATAGCATGTATTGTTTCAGGAAACATGAATTAGTATATTTGCTTTTAAATGCAAAGTGTACTGAATTTATTCCCCCACCCACAACAGCCTTTTAAACGAAAAACAACAATGTGTGTGTGTGTGGGGGGAGTACTCAGAGTGATCCTAATGATTTGGCTCTTTTAGAAAATGATGACATGGAATTAGGATAATCTGCATCACAATTTTTTGTTTCTATTGGAAAATTTTCTGATGCCCCAGAAAATGATTGAATTTAGCATTTTGTTTTACATGTATTTAGTAAACAAAGCAAAACACTTTAAAACTGGCAAGCTTGCCTAATATTTTATCTGCATTTGGCACCCATTCATTGTTGCTAATGAACTAATGAAAATTATATAGAAAAACAAAACATTGGAGAATTCTTGGCCATTGAGTGATGCAGAGAGATTTTGCCTTAGCCAGATTTATTTTATTGCCTCTGGGGGAATAGCTGGGTTTTGTGGGGAGAGGAGGGTTGTGTAAAAGCCAGAAATATTGACCGATTGCCAATAATATAATAATAATAATAATAATAATAATAATAATAATAATAATAATAATAATAATAATTTATTATTTATGCCCCGCTCATTTGGCTGGGCTTCCCCAGCCACTCTGGGAGGCTTCCAAAAAAGCATTAAAATACTGTAATGTATCAAATATTAAAAGCTTCCCTAAACAGGGCTGCCTTCAGATGTCTTCTAAAAGTCTGGTAGTTGTTGTTCTCTTTGACATCTGGTGGGAGGGCGTTCCACAGGGAGGGCGCCACTACCGAGAAGGCCCTCTGCCTGGTTCCCTGTAACATGGCTTCTCACAGTGAGGGAACCGCCAGAAGGCTCTCAGAGCTGGACCTCAGTGTCCGGGTAGAACGATGGGGGTGGAGACGCTCCTTCAGATATACTGGTCTGTTTTGACTCAAAAGTCTGTTTTGACTCAAAGCTGTCATTTTTACATAAAAGCAGAAGCATCCACTCCACTCAAGGTGATGGCTTGAACTGTGAGGCCAACGCAGGCAGACAACTCCCATCAACTGCAGCATAATTCAGGCCTGCTGACAGGGTGCATGGGAGCTGCACTCTAAAACTGGATTGCTGGATTACTGCAATGCGCTCTATGTGGGGCTTCCCTTGTGCTTGATCTGGAAGCTGCAGTTGGTGCAGAATGCTGCAGCACAAATGCTGACGGGAGGGAGGCCTTGTCAGCATCTAAGGCCTGTGTTCAGAGATCGGCACTGGTTGCCCATTTGCTACAGGACCAAGTTCAAGGTGCTACTATTAGCATATAGAATCACAGAATCATAGAAGGGTCATCTAGTCCACCCCTGCAATATAAAGCTCTTAACAACTTGGGACCAGTTTACCTGTGAGATCACCTTACCTCACGTGTGCCTGCTTGATGCTTCAATCGGTGGAAGGGGCTCCCCGTTTTTCACATTTGCAAGAACTCTGTCATTTAGTGTGGCAGCACCTGCACTTGGAACTCCCTGCCTTTTGAGCAGGTGCCTTCACTGTACTTTTTTCAGTGCCTGCTAAAAACATTCTTGAAGCTTAGAAAATTGAGGTAATTTTAATTTGTATGTTATGGAGTATATTTTAAAGTAGAGTTGCACATTTTTCTTGATTTTACTGTTTTATCTTTTGCAGTCTGTTTTGAGGTTTCTTACAATCAAGCGGTGTATAAATTTTAGGAAACAAACCAACAAATGAACAAACAAAACATCTGGTGGCCACCAGGGCTGGATGGCTGCTAGGACCCTGCACACCATTTTAGATGTTGCTGCTGGTAAGATAACCAGATGCACATGCTGGGTTCCTCCCTCTTGCCGTCCTGGTCTTGGCTGAGCCAAGGAGGGCAGGAAGGGCAGCCGCAGAGCAGCATGAGGATAGGGCAGTAGACAACTTTAGATTTAAGAACAAAAAACAAAATCTGGAACCTGGTTACGTTCAGAGGGAAGGGTCTGGGTCAGGGCCAGGAACTGGTTGACATAGGAAAGTGGATTCTCTCACCTGTGTGTCACCCATTCAGTGTCCTGCCCTAGCTCAGTCCCTCGCCCCACCCAAGTAACAACTTGAAAAAGAAAAACCAAATGTTAGCAGCCCTATGGAGGCTCTAGGCAAGAAGCCATTACTTTCTGTTATTGATCTGATGTGTTATACAGCATCCATTATAAGACTGAAACCCCTATATAAAAGAGCACACACACAAAAGTAAGTAATTAGAGCACTAATGATGTCTACTGCTGTGTGGAAGCATTAGCTGAGAGTTCTTCCACACCAGGCGTTTAATGTGGAGTTGCCATGCTTTTCCCCCAGGGCTTCCACACAATGCTGTTCTCCAGTCCTCCTGCATTTTCTCTGTGACTCTTCTAACTTTTCTCAGACTGCAGAAAGTCTGACATTTTTTCAGACGAATGGAAGAGCAGCATAAACTCCGCAGGTGAAGATGCCCTTAGCTGCCCTCACTGGAGCTCTGTCATGTCCCCCAGCGTGGATGGAACATAATGGGAGGCCCACATAGTAAAAAAGCACAGTGCTGCTGAATAATGGGGAAGGTCACTTATTAACAGGTAATGGAGATGATTCTGCAATACTGTACTCTTGCTCTGCAAACACAAAACCTTTCCTTGGGGCTGTGTACATCTTGTGCTCTGGAGTGCCATAGTGTAAGGATTTTATCAAAAGCAACAGCGCAATCCTAACTAAGGGCTTGCAGGTATGGAGCGGCCAATTCTCCACTGCGTGGGAAGCTCTGGCAGCTCCTGTTGGCCAGAGCAAAAGACCAGGACTGGACCAAGACATTTGGCACCTGAGGTGAACTACAAAATGGCCTCCCCCATGCCAGGGAGTGAAGAGCTCCATCAGGAACAAGGGAGGATCTACACTGGGAACAAGGGAGTGAAATCCAATCAGCCTTACCCAATGGTTGACTCAAAGGGGTGGGGAAGGGGTTCAGGCAGGTGCAGAGCCCAGGAGACCCCAGAGGGCAGCCAGAGGCGAAGCAACCTGCTCTGGTACCCGGAGCGGTGCTTACCCCGGGGGCGTGGCATGAGTGGCGCGCCCCCCAGGGGTTCTGCCGATCGGGGGTCGGCATCTTGTCCCCCTCGCTTTGGAATGGCACCTGGGGTGGACTGCCGCCCCCGCCCCCCTTGGAACGCACCTGAGGGCAGCCCTTGCCATTTCCTCCCTTGGGACGAGAGGAGACCAGCAGCACCTCCTATTTTCCAAGATGCCACTGTAGAGGCAGCATTGGAGGGGGTTGCTGAGGAGGTGCCAGATCTGGTCTCTAAGGAGTATGCTGTAGCCATTGCTGTGTCAGGGAGCCAGCAAGGAGAGCAGGTCATTCGCAGATCAGAGAGAGAGTGAAACACTTGACTTACATTTACGGTAGTTTCTTTACTAAGGAAGCAGAGCAAAGAACACCCAGAGACTTCTAATGGTTGCTCCTGTCTAGATGAAGCCCTAGTCCAGACTGGCTTGTAGCTCCCCTTTCACTCCCTCGTCCTCTGTGTATAGTGAGCCCCAAGGGAGCCTCTCTGAGTCTGCCTGGCTCAGCAACATGCCATGAACACCTTGCTCTGGGGTGGGTGGAGGGTTTTCAGGCTGTCAGCAGAGAAGCTGTCAGGGTGGCTCTGGAGGAGCTGCCATGTCTAATTCCTGTCCCTGCCCTGTGCTGGGGCACCTTGCCTGTTGGCGCCTCTTCATCATCTCCAAGCTCCCAGTCTCCAGCACTTCCCAGCTCTTCCCCTCCTCTGGGGAGTGGCTAGTTTCCCACCACCAGGAGCCAGGATCCCAATCCTCTCCCCTGTGCTTTCCCTGGGGGCTCTTGGTCAGGTGGCTCCCACCACTCCTCCTCATCCAGCCAGCCACTGCAGAAGCACTCCTTGGCAGCCAGATCTGCTGCCCTTGTGGATCCTGCCATTCAAGGGAGCCTCCTCACCTTCCTCACAGGTAAGGGTGCCAGCTCCTGGGGGCTAAGCACTTTTGCACCCCCTATATTTTGAGGGGAGGGGCTGCCCCCAATGTTCAAAAAGCATAGAGGTGAAGTGCAGAGCCCAGTGCTGTTGCAGTGATGGGCTCCTCCTCAGGGGCGTACGAAGGGGTGTGGTGGGGGCAGTCCACCCCGGGAGACAAAATACCCCCGGGCAGATTGTGCCACCGCCCCCGGATCGCGCCCCCGCCCCCTAAACGGACCCCCTGGAGGCTCGCCATGCCATGATAGGAACTCCCTCCAGGATCATGGCCCCATGCTGATCGCACCACACCTTGAGCGGTTCACCCCCCCTCCGCTGCTCCGGGTGCAGGAGCGGCTAGCTCAGCCACTGCTCCTGCTCCTCCTCCTGCCGGGGAGGAGCCACTGGCCATAGAAGCCGTGTGGCTGCCACAGCTGGCTCCACCCACAGCTCCTCCCAATGTCCTGATGGCACCTCACAAGCTGACACCTCTGCTCCCAGGTCAGTTGACTCTGCAAAAGATGATGGGTCTGTTCTCATTGGTCTTCTTTGTTGCTGCTGTTGCTCCAGGTCTAGCCAGAGGGGCCTTGCTGGAGCCCCTCGTCCAACGCAGGGCCGGCCTAGGTTCCAGAAGATGCCTGAGTGCCCAGCTTTGTTTTGGACCCCTGCCATGCTTTCGGGAGCCGCAGCACCCCCAGCACGCCAGGGGACACCCTAAGTACTAGAAATGGTATTTTTTAAATGGTAGGTAGGTTAGTTTCAGCTTCTAAGAAAGCCTAATTTTGCAATCACTATCACATTTCACATTTTTTTGCCTGCCCATCCAATCATGGCATACAGACGAATCTGCCCATCCCGGAGGTGCACTCCATTGTCTCTCGAGACAGACACATGTCAACAACAACAACCCCTTCCACAGAAAATCCCATGTTAAGAAAACATGTAGCCAACAACCCGTTGGAGATATATGAGCAACCTGCTTGCATTACTGAGCACACCCTAAGTTCAGGCACACCCTAAGTTCTTATGACAAAAAGCTACAGGTCACTGGAGGTCACACACTCCCTAGCCAGGAAATGGCACCTTCCCAGCACCATCCATTTTGCCCTCTGAGGGATGTGAAAATGCTGTTTACTGGCCCCAGAAGCCCTACCTTGAGGAAAGGCATTTGGATTCTCTGCAACAACGGAGCCAACAGCTGTGCTGCTTTGAAGACGGATGTCTGGACCCTCAACAACAACTGAGCAACAGCTGCACATTTTTTGGTGCTAAAAATGATTGTATGGAAGATGTCAGTGAGGAAAGGATTTGAGGGGTAAATTGTCTTATGTCTATCTATCTTAAAAGGTAAAGGACCTGACCATTAGGTCCAGTTGCAGAACTCTGCAGTTGTGGCACTCATCTCGCTCTATAGGCCAAGGGAGCCGACGTTTGTCCTCAGACAGCTTCTGGGTCATGTGGCCAGTATGACTAAGCCACTTCTGGCGAACCAGAGCAGCACACAGAAATGCTGTTTACCTTCGCGCCAGAGCGGTACCTATTTATCTACTTGCACTTTGACGTGCTTTTGAACTGCTAGGTTGGCAGGAGCTGGGACCAAGCAACGGGAGCTCACCCCGTCACGGGGATTCGAACCAAGAACCTTCTGATCAGCAAGCCCTAGGCTCTGTGGTTTAACCCACAGCACCACTCGAGTCCCTCTATCTCTCTTAGTAGTGGTTAAACTGAGCCTCTTGGGCTTGCCAATCAGAAGGTCAGCGGTTCGAATCCCCGCGATGGGGTGAGCTCCCATTGCTCAGTCCCTGCTCCTGCCAACCTAGCAGTTCAAAAGCACGTCAAAGTGCAAGTAGATAAATAGGTACCACTCTGGCAGGAAGGTAAACGACGTTTCCGTGCGCTGCTCTGATTTTGGTGTTCCATTGCACCAGAAGCGGCTTTCAGAACTCTTCAGACAACCTATTCCAGGCATGCTGATTTGTTTGCACAAAATGCACATGGAGGTTGCATGATGCTGTTTGTTGAGCATTCAGATTTGTTTGTGGGAAAGTTGTATGATGTCACCCAGCGTCATGTTTATCCCATCCTTTTTAGTAAACTTGCACATCACTATACTTTACACTTCAGGGGTGTGTGTCTTTCAGGGTGTGTGTGTTGGAAGTGAGTTTCTCATGCAACTGTCAAGAGTGCCAAATCCACTTTAATTGCACACCTTAAATTTGCTAGCAGGGATGGGCAAATCTTTCAATTTTGAGTTCTCCCAATTTCTCACTTTTCTATTCTTAAGTTCAGTTCTGTCCAGTTCCACAAGAGTTTGTATTAAAGAAAAAAGTCCTCCTGAAAATTCACCAGCATTTTAGCACAAAGCTCACTAATAAACAAATTTGTGTGCAATTTTTACTAGACAATTTGCCCTGATTTTATAATTTATTTTCACTAGTGCACTTCTAATTTTGTGATTTTATCTTGTGAACCATCCTGAGATCTGCTGGTATAGGGCAGTATACATTTTTTAAAAAATAAATAAATTAATGCACACCTTAACCCAGTATATGAATTTAAAAAAAGGACACATTTCTTGGCTGGAAAACTGCATTGCAAAATTCGGGGACGTGCAAATTCCAAAGACTGGGTGCATTTCAGTTGTCATATTGTTTCGGAAAGTGAGAAATAGGTAGATTCTCCTTTAAATGAGAACCGAATCAAATTTCTGCCAATCTCTATTTGCTAGTATTTGATTGTATAATTTACGTCGAAGAGTGACATTCTGGAAGAGGCCTCAGACAGGAGTCTTCCTCAGGAGACCCAGAGATGGCAGACACTAAAGCTGGAGTCCTATTCTGCATGCAAGCAGGTGTTCTCCCACTGGGCTATAGGCCTTCCTTTGCCAAAGGAGGTGATGTACAGCCAGTTTAAAAGTCTTCTTCAAGTCTTTGTGGCTCATTGTCTTAGGTCCTCAACACACCCAGGTTTTGAGGCTGATTTCCACCTTGTGCTTTTGTGCCAACAGGCCCATAGTTGAGTCAGGGGAGTCCCATCTTCCCTTCCTGACCCACATTGTGTCACTGCTTTGCAAGAGTCCTCTCCCAACATTTCACGGCTGAAAACAGGGGCACGTGTGTTAAATTTGTTTGAAATGCTAAGGCCACAAGGAGCATCACTCGCTCCACTGTTTCACATTGCTATGGAAGGCTCTTTCCTGCCTGCTGCAGTCGTTTGCTCTCCATGAATTTTATTTATTTAGGCAATTTCTATACAGTGGTACCTTGGTTCTCAAACTTAATCCGTTCCGGGAGTCCGTTTGTTGGATGTTTGGCTTCCGAAAAACGCTTGCAAACCAGAACACTCACTTCCGTGTTTGCGGCATTCAGGAGCCGATTTGTTTGGGAGCCAAGCCATTCGAGTACCAAGGTACCACTGTACTGCTTAATATTTAAAAATATTCCTAAGGAGTGCACAGCAAAGGAAAACAACCTTTTTTTTACAAAAATAAAACCATTAATACAAATTACTAATAAACAACTGCTGATCTAAATTCCTTCTTCTGACACATTTCCCCAGCCTCCTGACTCTCCCCCAGGGCACAAACAAACATAGCTCATTTCCAGGCAAGAGGGTCCCTGGGACCCACTAACATCCCTCTTGTTTCTCTTGCTGGTTCTTTTGGTGAAAGATATGCAAGAAGATCCATGTATTGTCAACTGGTCAAAGGCAGCTGCGCCCCACTGGCTTCCGTAATGTCTAGACATCTGTGCACTCAAGGCAAAATGTGCCCAGCCAGACTTCTAGAGACCCTGGGAAGGGAGCTGAACCCTGGAGAAGAAGAACCCTCGCAACTTCTTAACAAGGCATCTCCTACCAAAGGCAAACTCTGGGCTGTGATTTGCCAGGAGCAGGTATCAGAAGAGAGGAACTGTCTGTGCTAAAAAGGAATGGTCAGAGAGTTTGTACAGCATCTCCATATATTCACACATGAGAAGTGTGGAGCTGCATGTACAAACATGGAAGGTGACTAATGTCCACAGTAGGTAACATAAGCAGATCTCTGCCACAAGGAGCCTACAGTGTACCTCTTTGACAACTGGGAAGCAACAAAAGGAGGAGCGGGAAGGGAAAGACAAGGGGAGAGGATGAACAGGAGCAAATGCAGCTACCTGTACACAGGCTTCATTTTATTTGGTGTGACTGGACTGTTAAGACATGGATTCCAGTGGTTTCTGCAGGGGCGGATCTACTATGAAACGAATGAAGCTTAAACTTCAAGGCCTCTAGTCCACATTGCTTAATTTTTTTTTGGATCTAGTAGACTCCATTTAATTTGTACGACTCAGATTTACTCTGCTGCTCCTGTGATTCTGACCCCCTTCCCCTCTGGAGTGCCTCCCTTGAGAATAAGAGGTCTCAGGACATCTGAGAACTGGGTAGATTTGCCTCCTTCTGAACAGAACAATGACTCATGCAGAGACATAAGGGGCAAGCTCCTATGACTATAAGCAATGCTCACTGGGAGAGCCAGTGTGGTGTAGTGGTTAAGAGCGGTAGTCTCATAATCTGGAGAACCGGGTTCGCTTCCCCCCTCCTCCACCTGCAGCTGCTGGGTGACCTTGGGGCCAGTCACACTTCTCTGACGTCTCTCAGCCCCGCTCACCTCACAGAGTGTTTGTTGTGGGGGAGGAAGGAAAGGAGAATGTCAGCCGCTTTGAGACTCCTTAAAGGGAGTGAAAGGCAGGATATCAAATCCAAACTCTTCTTCTTCTTCTTCATTTATTCACACTTCTTTTGGAATGAAGGGCAAAGTGTCCCTCTAATTTTAATTTGGAAATAAACAATATTTATTAGCTACCAGATGTTCTGGAAAAGTGGTGCTACACATTGGGTGGAAAATTGACATTTTTATTTAAAGCACCTGGTCTTTCTGCAATATGAGGTTTGTGGAGGAGAAAGCTGTCTCTCTCCCACCCCCTCCCTGCAGTTGGGCTGTGAAGAGAAGGAGCTGCAAACAGGGTGGCGGAGCACGGCTGGGCTTGCACTCACTATGCCAACAAAGGGTGCCTATGCAGAGCACTGAAGGGAGGAGAAGGCAGCCCAGGATTTTCAGGAAGTTCCTGTTGACAGATTTATAGGGATGCTGCCCTTTTTACTGGAGTTCACTTTGAAAACGATCCTCAAATGTACTCCTTCACTTCAGCCTGCAAAGACCCCAGATTTACTGCTGATGTCTCAAGAATGAGTCTGGCATGCCAGCGGCAGATGTGGATGGCGAGGGCAGCTCTGCAGGCCGCCTCTGCTTGCCTCACTCATCACAAGCAGGCCAGCTGCGGCTGGTCAGGATGATGGCTGTGCCTGCAGTTGCCTCCGGGCCAAGGGAGGTGGGCTTGCCTGCTCTACACTTAGCATTACCAGCATTGCTTCTTGCGCATCAAGGGATGCTATGCACAGCCTCCCCCGGTTTCGGATCCTCCAGCAGTTTTGCACTACAATACCCATCACCCCCAACATCATCTGGCTAGTGGTGATGGGAACTGTAGTCCAAAACAGCTGGTGGGGGGAGGGGGAAATGCTGGCCACGCATCGTGTGAATCGACCCTTGCCTTCCATTATTTTCCTGCTCTGTGATACACTTTTATTTTGTTAAATAACAAAATTAAATATTTTCTGGGGCTTTCCCCTTCCTCTTTTTAAAAACATTACCCACAGTTTTACAGCAGACAAAACTTGCTGCTCTTTCAATAGCCTTTTGCCATTCAGGTTTTTGGGAGGAAGGTTTAAGGAACGTAACAACAGATGAGTCTGGCTGCTGCGTCCGTCCTGTGGCCCTTCTAGTCCAGCACTCTGTTCTTGGGGGGCCAGCTGGGAAGCCCCCACGCAGGGCCTGAGGGCAAGGGCACTCTCCCAAAGGGCACCCAGGGCTTAAAAACCTCCAAGGAAGGAGAGTCCACAACCTCACGAGGAAGTCTGTTCCACTGTCAACCAGCTCTTAAAAAAAGAAAACTTTTCTTTTTGTCAGAAAGCTTTTTCAAACGTTTAATTGGAATCTCCTTTCTTGTAACTTGAAGCCATTGGTTTGAGTCCTACCTTCTTACAGAGCTACAGTTTCCAGCTGCCTTAACAAACTACAGTTCCCAGGATTCATTGGGAGAAGCCATGTAAATGTGTTTTAAATGTATGCTGTGGCTGTGACGGGTGTCCAGCTGAAATAGCCATTCTTCTGTTTTAACCTCCGCTTTCCACGGTGTTTCTACTGTGTTAAGTTTTAGTTTGGAAGCTCCTTGGGGCAGAGACGAGGCACATTTGTTGCACTCTGTAGACAAACAAGATCCTGTGATCAGCAGCTTCAGAGAGATCAGGTGTTACCTTCCTTTTGATTTCTTGGGCAGGCCCTTGATCTAGAGATGGCACATCAAGGTGGAACGTTTCTTGGTATTTGGGAAAGGTCTGACGAAGGCTCTCAGCTGTGGGAAATATGGCAGAGCTGGATCTGATTTTGCGGCTCACAGCCTAGAAAGTGAGACAGATTCCAAAATAAAATTTAGATTTGAAAGCTCACTTTTTTATTCCAATGAAAACATGTGTTTGCAGAGCAGTACCTACCACATGCTTACTTTAACAAATGATTGACGTACAGTCTGTTGGGCCTTATTGCCATGTAATAATAATGTATACAAGAAATTAAAATGCAATAGAATAAATTTTAAATGGACAGAAAATCCATCTTTAGTCAAAACTGCAAATAGGTCCCAGGAAAATATATATGTAAACAAGTATTACTGTTGAATTTTTCAAAACTGCCTGCAATAAATATTGCAGAATATAAACAGCTGAGCATTGCAGGAGCCCATTTCCAAAACCCACTCCCAGCCAAGCGGGCTCAGAGTGCTGGGCTCAGAACCGAAGCTGCCTGAAGCTGTAAGGAGGAAGAGCAGAAGAAGAAAAAACAGGAGGGAGGGGAAAGAGGAAAAACATATTTTATTGCATTGCATTTATATCCCTGCTTCCAGTCAAAGAGTGCTGGCTGGGGCAGAGTTGCAGAGCCATCCTGCCAACAGCGGCATCCCAGCTGCTTCCCTGCGCAGGAGGGCAGCAAGACCAAGACCACGCGAAGGCTCTCATGGGACCAGCCTCAGGAAAGCAGCAGCCATGTCGACCACGTGTGGCACTTCCGCTCCCTTCTTCCCTCATGGAGCGGAAGGCAGCCGACACGCAGGGTCTCCCACTCAGAGAAGACCCCAGGAAAAGCCCCGCAGGGCAGGCCAGTGGCCCATCCGGTCCCATACCCCGTTCTCACTGTGGCCAAAGGGGCGTCTCTGGGAAGCTCACAAGCAGGACCTGAGGGCAACAGCGTTCATTCCTCCCACTGGCAGCAGAGACAAACGTCATGGCCGCAGATTGCCTTATCCTTAGAAGTTTAGGAAATGTTGTTCTTCCATATCAATGCCTGCTGTTATCTCTTCATTTCCCAGTGGGAGAGGACAGTGCAAACTGGGCCTTCCCTGGAAAAGTGGAACTTCAGCCTACTTGGGCCTACACTGTAATTAACTCAAATTAATTCAAGCTGCACCACAACTTGGGAAGGGCACCTGAGGACTTACTCATCTGTCATC
The DNA here is from genome assembly GCF_964106915.1 of Podarcis gaigeae. Lineage (NCBI taxonomy): Eukaryota > Metazoa > Chordata > Lepidosauria > Squamata > Lacertidae > Podarcis > Podarcis gaigeae. Next base: position 1,165,625 of record NC_139692.1, on the reverse strand, counting down.
CTGAATAAAGATGCTCAGCAGCTCAAAACCTGCCCATCAGGTGCTATATTTCTTTCAGTTTTTGAAAAAATAAGTTACACAAAGATGAAGCCTGTAGGAGCATGCCTTACCCCAGAGGTAGGTAGGCTTGGCTTATCAGACCTACGTTGGGTATTTTCTCTGCATTAGAACCCCAAGATCTGTCATGAAAAAATCAGGTGCAAAAGACATACAGCAAGAATGAAAGTTCACGGGTGCATCTGAGCACCTTCTGAGCTTACAGAATTTATTTTCAATAACAGAACTGAACTGAGTTCACACACCTCTCACATAAAAGCCCCTTTCTGATCAGCAGTCTGCATTTTAGCAGTCTAACTTAGATGAGAATTTTGGTTTTGCCATTGTTAAGCAACTTTTGCTGATCTGCCAGAGATGAGCAGTTCAGTTCTTATTTAGTAGTACATTAGAATCATAGAATCATAGAGTTGGAAGAGACCACAAGGGCCATTGAGTCCAACCCCCTGCCAAGCAGGAAACACCATCAGAGCACTCCTGACATATGGTTGTCAAGCCTCTGCTTAAAAACCTCCAAAGAAGGAGACTCCACCACACTCCTAGGCAGCAAATTCCACTGTCGAACAGCTCTTACCGTCAGGAAGTAGGGTTAGTAGGGTTTCTTGTAACTTGAAGCCATTGGTTTGAATTCTAACCTCCAGAGCAGGAGAAAACAAGCTTGTTCCCTCTTCCATGCAACAGCCCTTGATATATTTCATCATCATCATCATCATCATCATCATTTTATTTGTATGCCACCTTTCCACAGTTAAAACAATGCTCAAGGCGGCTTACAATATGAAAAGATTTATATAATTACAAACATAGCAAAGTAGTCATAAAATAATTAAAACACATTAAAAACTACATAACCAAACGAAAAAATTTCCACATAAAAATAAAGATACAAAAAGTTAATTTCAGTAATATCAGTTGATATCAGTAACAACAGCAAAAACTCCCAACAAAACCCCAGTCCTTGCTGGGCAGCAGCCACAGCAGCAGCCCTTATGAGGCCAGTCAGGCCCCGCCCTGGGCCAGGTGGAGAGAGGCAGGAAGGAGGCACTCAGCAGGGGAGTCCTTCCTGGGCAGCTGCAGCAGCAGTCCTTATGAACATTTCCATGCTAAACATACCCTGCTCCCTCAACTGTTCCTCATAGGGCTTAGTTTCCAGACCCTTGATCGTCTTGGTTGCCCTTCTCTGCACACGTTCCAGCTTGTCAACATCCTTCTTAAACTGTGCTGCCCAGAATTGGACACAGTCTTCCAGGTGTGTTTTGACCAAGGCAGAATAGAGTGGGACTATTACTTCCCTTAATCTGAATTTCAACTTCAGCATTAGATTTTTTTGCAGCTGTATCACACTGTTGACTCATTTGAAGCTTGTGGTCCACCAGAACCCCTAGATCCTTTCCACATGTAAGCCAGATGTCCCCCATCCTGTATTTGTGCATCTGGTTCTTCCTGTCTAAGTGCAGAACCTGACATTTGTCCCTATTGAAGTTCATTTTGTTAGCTTGGGCCCAGTTCTCCAATCTGTGATGGTCATTTTGAATTCTGATTCTGTCTTTTGCAGCATTAGCCCCCCCCCCCCGTTTTGTGTCATCTGCAAATTTTATGAGCATCCCCTCAATTCCTTCATCCAAGTCATTTATAAAGACATTGGCTAACAATGGGCCCAGGACAGAACCATGTGGCACCCCACTTGTTGCTTTCCCCCAGGATGATAAGGAACCATTAATGAGTACTCTTTGGGTTCAGTCAGTCAACCAGCTACAAATCCACCTAACAGTCACCTTGTTCACCCCACATTTTACCAGCTTCCTCACAAGAACATCATGGAGGACTTTGTCCAAAGCCTTACTGAAATCAAGATACAGGTCAGGCAAGATACAGGACAGGTCAGGAGGGGGGGGAATTTGGGAACTAAAAATTACTTTACCTGGTTCAGAAATGCATTCAAAGCAACCCATTACAATGGCACACATGGTTCACATTTTTTTCAATTAAAAAACAAAAGCAGTACTGCATATTGCACGTCCTCCTGTTACATGGATAGCTGGGCTTTGTAATGCTAATTTGTGTGATGGCCTGGGATTCGGACTCGGAGGCTGAACCTGAGGAATCCCAGCCTGCACAGGAGTCCCCGCCTCCAGAACCAGCTGAGCCGGGGCTGGGGCTTGAGCCTGAAGGGTCCTCACTTCTGCTGGATCCTCAGATGCCAGCACCAGCTAAGTTTGCTCTGGCTCCTGAGGTGATGGAGGACCCATTGCCTGCAGGTGCTCCACTCTCAGCCCTGTCAGGGGAAGGTGAAGCCGCCCCTGGGTCCAGTAACCCTCCAGCTTCTCCTGAGCTGCAGAGGCTCAGGGCAGAGAGGCGGAGGGAACTAAGTTCTCGCAAGAGGAGTGCTTGCCTCCAGGCCAGGAGAGGCAGGTCACCAGAGGATCGGGGCCACCCTGTGCCTCGGGGCAGATAAAAGCCAGCCAGCCCCAGTCCCAGGTTGCGGGAGCAACATTGTTGGTAGCCTGTTCCTACCTGCACCCTGTCCTGCTCTCCTGCCAGAGTTCCTGACCTCACCCGACTCCCTGCCTTGGATCCCGCTTCAGCTTTGATGGACAGCCTCCATACCGCACCCTCGACCTCGGACTGGACTCGGACCTCGCTGCACGGTTAACCCTCGGGACCAGCACAATTTGTTTGACACAAACCAAGATGAAACATAACATAATATGGCGTTTACCCCAAACAGTTGCAAGCTATCTGTAACTACAAACAATAGTGGGGAAAAATTAAGCAAAAATGACACCTGTGCTTCTGTAAAAAGGATCAGCCAGTAAGTCCCTCTGTGTAGAACCAAAAGTCAGTCTCCCTCTCCAGAGGAGAAGCAACCTGCTCTGGTACCTGGAGCGATGCTCATCCCAGGGGGTGTGGCGCGCATCACGGGGGCAGGTATGGGGGTGTTGCCGATCGGGGGTCGGCATCTTGTCCCCCCCCCTTGGAATGGCACCTGGGGCAAACCATCCCCCACCCCCCTTGGAACACCCCTGCCTCTCCTTGACCTCCATGAGCACTTTACTCGCTGCCTTAAGCAGTGGCTTGTCTTTCTGGTTCAGCTCCTGTGCACCCTCAGCACTGCTGTAGCTGAGGTTGTGTTTAGCAGTGGGATAAACATGTGTCAGCTGCTCTGCAGCAGTTACCTGGAGAAAAGGAGTCCTAATATTAGAAATATATGCATGTGAACTAGGCTTCTTTTTAGAAAAGAAAAGCAAACTTTTGGATTGCAAAAGTTGGTAGTCATTTAGCTGCACTATGTTGTACATTGACATATTTAAATGATGTATCCTATTCACTAATTACAAAATTACTACAGGGGAAGACCATAATAAAATCTAAGAGAATGTCTTAAGTAAGCAGGATCAGTTTGCACAGATGGGCCCCCTCCCTTCAGGATGTCTATGCCAGGTGGCTGCTTGGCTGGGAGAAGGCCTTTGGAAGGGAGCACCAACTATTGCCTGAACACGCGGCTCCTCTGTCTCTTTCTTGTGTCCTCAGATGCCAGGAGGAAAAGTACACTTTGCCATCCTCCTGCAATTAAGAGCAGAGCAACCCATAATTCATGGGTCAGCAAACTAAGGCCCGGGGGTTGAATCCGGCCCAATTGCCTTCTGGATCCGGCCACGGACGGTCTGGGAATCGTAGCATAGATCGTCATGGATCTGATTCTGATCGTTCGGGCTGTGCCATCCCCCCCCCACCGCAGCGGGGCTTCCTTCCTCCCTCCTCCTGGCTTCTCCCCGCCCTGCCTAAAGGAGGAAGGGGGTGGGCTTTGTTGGTGCCAGGCCCTCTTCAGAGCCCTTGCGCCGCTGCCAGCCCCTGCCGCTTGCAAGACACAGGCTGGCTGAGCAGTTGCCATTTAAAGCAGTCCCTCTCCGGAGCTCTTTCACGTGCCGCTCATCGTCCCTTGTTCATCCCCCCCCCCAAATATAGTCTGCCCCCCCCAAGGTCTGAGGGACAGTGGACTGGCCTCCTGCTGAAAAAAATTGTCAACCTCTAATTTATCTTTATGTCACTGATTCCCAAGGCACATTGCTTCCTCTTTCCCTTCCCTTCCTCATGAGTAAGGTTCCCTTTCTTTGCCTAGAGGGAGCCGCCCACATTTTTCAGGTAAGCAGTCAGGCATGCCAGGCCCCTTCGGCCGTGCCCTTCCACATGCTCATGAATGGAAGGAGGATTATGGTCACCATGGGACACTACCCCATTGCTGACCTGCTTGTAATCATGTACTGGGTATAAAGCTTGGATTGGGTCCATCACATTAGTATACCACCCTTCCTCTGGGAAGTTCAGGGCTGCGCACATCAGCCTTCCCCAGTCTGGTGCCCTCCAGATGGCTGTGCTGGCTGGCTGGGGCTGTTGAGAGAGTCAGATTGGGGAAGCCGGACGTACCTTGTCACCCCCACTTTTCATTCTCACAGCAAGTTCTGCATTTTTGTAAGCATTACTTAACTGGACAACTGCCTTGCAAAGGTCAGAGAAGTGCGAATTTCAAAGGATGTTTCAGTTGCATATTGTTTCAGAAACTATATTTACTAAGTTTGCATTTAAATGCAGACTGCGCTGAATTTGTTCCCCCAGCGTGAGGCTGGTTTAGCCTGCACCCCTGCGATGACAACACAGAGAGGGCAAAATGTTCTAGCTGAAGTTCTTAATATTCCTCCTCAATTTTAAATTGCATGTGAAACATTTTGTTTCTCATTGCTGTGCTCACAGAGGGACTGTTGTCTGTGCTGTTTGTGGGCTTAGCTAATTCTGCAGTCTCTGAGTGCTGCTTATTCATTCCATGCCACCCCTGCTCTTCCCTGCAAAGTAAACTTCATATTTAATAGAACTCACTACCAAGGTTTATGGTTTTGAATGATCCACTGATGGATTCTTGTGCCTCAAAAAATCAACTCAAATGGTTTTGATGAGCAGACAGAAGCCTGCATCATAGGGATTCATTTGTGTGTAAATGGGCCTCTGGACAGGTGCCAAGAGATTTGCTCCCTGTTTGAAATATTTATAGCTTCAAACCCAGGGAACCACATTGCCCTCCCTGCCCAGAGATAAATCTCTTTCTCCTTCCTTTCCACCCTCTTTCCTGCTTCACTGTCTGCCACTTTGCCTTCAGGGAGAAAGCTCTTCTCACAGGAGATGGACTAAGATAGACTCAGAGAAATGCAAAGTTGGAAGGGAACATGACTAGTCCAACCCACTGCAATGCAGGAATTTTTTTGCCCAACATGGGGCTCAAATGCATAACTCTGAGACAGGAGCGCTGGCCTGGTCAAGTGACCGTGGGTGCCTGGGGCCGTGTGTGTGACCCTGGAGCCCAGATTTAAGGATGCCTGGCCCCTTCCTGGGGAATTTTGTGGGTGTTCAGCCACTCAGGGCCCCAGGAAGTCGTCACCTATGTCCCTCCCCCATTTTTGTACTTCTGCAAAAGTATGTCCAAGTATGCTGATGGACATTGTCCCCTGGAGACCAAAAATAGATTATACAATTATTAACTCAAAGTTAACGTTTAGGTTTTGATGCTCTTGGAGCTGGTAAGTCATTAAAGAGAGGAGTAAATAATTCATATGTGTTCTTTCTGTTTACTGTCTCACAGCTCCTTCCAGAAGAACAGAGTTCGTGGTCTTGTCTTTTTGTTCTGCAGAAACAAATAGTATGGTTTTCCATCCCCAGGGTTTCCGTTTTTGGGTCGCTCTGCTCTTTGCTAGATACTCATATACAATCCAAAACAGTTCCAGCCATCCAGTTCCTAGAAATGTGAGAGTTCCATAGGCAAACACAACAGGATATTGGGAAAGAGAATATGCAATGAATTGAGAAATAAAATAAACAAAGACCAGTAGAAACAGGCGCAGTCAGTGCTGTGCACCTGGGGGGCGGCATGGGGGTGAAGTGAGCCGCCCATGGCTGCCTGCTTCCTGGAGGGGGGGAGCAGTGCCGCTTTGCCAGCAGCCTTCCTTTTGACAGCTTGGGGGAGGCTCCCCTCCCAGGAAGCAGCCCGGGAGCGGGGGCAACGGCAGGCCACCCGCCCGCAACTCCCAAGCCTCCCCTAAGCTGCCAACAGGAAGGGGAAAGGCCGGGGCAAGGCGGGGCAGCCCCACCCCTTCCCCCGACGGCTCAGGGTAAGCTTGGGAGTCGCAGGCGGGTGGTGCGCCGAATGTCACCCCCCTCAGTGACAACACCGGGGCGGAGCGCCCCCGCCGCCCCCTTCCTCCGCCCCTGAGCAGGGGACCCTGCAAGGGTAAGGGGCCTGGCAAGTGCCCTGGGTGCCCGGGGCCTGAGCCAGCCCGGAGGAGAAGGTGAAACGCAGGGGGGCCTTTGATTTCTCTCTCATGGCCCCCTGAATGGGGCCCAGCACAGAGAAGCACGGAGGAGTGAGGGGTCTTTGAACAACTCAATCTTGACAAATTTATTTCATGAAATGACCCTGTCTGCGCTTCCTGGATTAATGTGCAGATTGGAGATTAACTATGCTCCATATTTCACACTTCTCCAAATGCCATGACGAAATTCTCTGCAGTTTAATCATTAAAAAAATTAAAGAAACATACATTTGGAGAGAAAACACACATTTCAATAACGTATTGAAATACGCGACATATTTTGAGAGGATGAAAAAAACAGATTAATGCAGGAACAAAGCAGAGCAAAAAGATGAGTAAAAAGATGCAAAAATAATATGGAACTGGAATGGGCTGGAATATTAGGATCTATGAGCAGCTTCGGAGGGACATGGGGACGTCATGGCTCTCTTATTTTATAAATTTTATTTTTCGTTTTGTTGTTTTGCAATATTTGAAGGAAAAAACGTCTTCACACAATCAGTCCACAATGTCACATCCTCCCCAACCCCTCCCCCTATTCTGCAGTTTTTTATTTTATATCTTTTACCACCTCATATCCAATGCAAACCTATTTACTAATTTCCCTTTTATATTCCTTTTAAGTTATTCTTACTGCACATTTTTATATCAATCCTGCTAATGTTTTAAGTTGTTTACAATACATCTTCAAATAGTCCATGAACTTTCTCCATTCTGTGTTGAGAAGTCTCTCTTCTTGGTTTCTTATTCTTCTGGTATGTTTCGCCATTTCAGCATATTCCATCCATTTTAATTGCCAGTAATCCTTCACTGGAACTGCTTCTTCTTTCCATCTCTGGACATAAATCATTTGGACAGCCATTGTGACATGCATAAATAGTTTTTTTCTGTTCTTTGGGTGTCTCTCCACCAAGTATTTTTTTTAAAAAATAATATTTATTCAAAATTTTCAAAATACAAAAACATTTAAAACATAAACAAACAAAAATAGAAAAAAGAAAAAAGAAAGAGAAAAAAATATACAAGATTCAAAATAGCTTCGTTTCATTATCTTGTGTCTTAAACCTCCTCATGCCTCCCTATTTGTATTCCAATTTAGTCATTGTTTCAGCAAATTCTTCCCATGTTTATCAAAAATAGACTAGTTTATCTTAACAATCTATTTCAAATTTATCAATATTATCTTTAACTTTATCTTTACTTTCCGAACCATATACCTTTAAATTTAGAATTTAAATTATATTTATACTTATTACCTATAAATCTTTCTACTAAAGCCAATTATTTCCTTTCTGCCACAATCTCTTATTTCACAAATATTACTCAAAATTAACCAAATATATATCTATCTATATATATATATATATATATGAAAGAAAGAAAAAAAGTTCTCTTCTGGTTTTGTCCATCGTCCCTTTCTTCCTGGTTTCGGGTTGCGTCCGTCCTTTCTTCCCTTTAGTCTTAATTTTCAGTCTGGTGTTCTAATGTCTGAGGCTCTCAAGCCACTTCTATGCCACCTCTGCAGATTTTCTTGCTCCTGGTTGTGATACGCGACTTTCTTGTCCCTTGTTAAAGTCTTTCGTACTTTCTTCCCCTTCTCTTTGGGGAGTGGATCTCTGGGAAGTTCCATACAGCCATAGTCTCCATTTTCATTTGTCAGGTTGCTCCATTCCCCCCAGTTCCACTCCCCATTGTTAAATTTATAATCCAAACGGTAGTTGCTCCAAAAGTACTTCTTCTCTTGTTTCACGGTCCCACTAGGGCTAAGAATCCCCTTAACTCCAGAAGTTTGCAGACACCCTTTGGGTTCAACAACGTTAGGTCTCTCATTTTGTAACTTTTGAGGTATAATAGCAGTCTCTTCCATCTCCCCCTGCCCTTGGGTTTGCCTTAAGTCAATTTCCTGGGTCAATTGTTGTAAGGTTTCACTCTCTTCTTCTCCTGTCAATCCATACTTTCTAGCTACAGCAGTCATGGCATCCAGTTTCTCATCTACCAAGTTCATATCCTCCTGCAGCTGCTGCAACATAGCATACACTTTACCAAGGGCAGCAAGAAAAACTTCCTTCCTGCTCATTTTTAGTCAAGGTCAAATATCTGGTCTCACACTGATTTCCACAGCTGTTATGTCTCTTTGCGAACTGCAACAAAAAAGCTAACAAACTCCCTCTAGAGGGCAGAATTCTGTTAACCTCCATCTTTAAAATATATCAAACAAAGGAAAGTTTACTTTCAATTTTCCAATACTTTGTTTCCTTGCGAAAAGCACAAGCAGAAAGCGACATTAAAGTCTATTTGTTTCTCTTTTGTTTCTATCTGTCCAGATCCGTTTCCTTCAAAGAATCTGTCCCGACGTCCCGTCCCCAGGTTGGGGGCAATAGAAATTTTTTCCTTTATTTTCTATCTGCAGGATTAGATAGTCAAAGTTCTTTTACCCCCCTTTCCTCCTGCTGTCAAGGGGGTTTTAATGGTCATAAGTGCCGGAAATTTCAATCTTTAAATCAAATTCAAGGCTAATTAGTTTGTACGATCTTTGCTTCAGTCTGTTTACAAAAAAAAGGGAGGCAGACTTCCTTTTTATACCTTCCTGCTTCGTGCCTAATTCAAAAAAAAATTTTTTTTTCCTTAATCCAATCCTCCGTTTTTACTCACGGGTAATTGTTTAGAGTCCAAATATCATCAGGAAAAAGCCGGCGCTCTCCGTCGATGGCTGTGCGGCTTCCCTCCGTGAAAGTAGCAATCGGTTCGTTTACACCACGCTGCTCACCCCACTTCACTCCGGAGCCCCAAAAAAGGGTTTCCCGGAGAGTAGGAGAGGCGCTCTCGGTGCTCCGCCGAACCCTCCACCAAGTATACCTGAAAGAAAAGCTTTTGGTTTTTTTTTATTAAATGTTTATTAGCATTTTCCATAATAAAACAAAAACAAAAATAAACAAAAAAAACCAACATACAAAAATAAAAACACATAAAATTTCAATCACTTATTTTCTTTACCTTATTTCTCAGACCTCCTCACACCTCCCCTTCTTGTATTCCAATTTAAATTGTTAGCTCAGCAAATCCTTATTACTTATTTCTCAACCTTAACTTAATAATTTATTTTAACATATTATTATTTTACTTTTTCTCTTTAGTCCATGTCCTCAATTTATTTTTGCTAACCTTATTTTCATTTAATTTAGTTCATTTTAAAAACCAGTTTTGTCTTATCCAAACTTAAACATCAATACTTATACATCAATACTCATTCTTAAAACATTTTTCTAAGATCGACCAATATTCCCTTCCACGAATTTCCCAATTTTCATACCAATAACAAAACAGAATAAAAGCAGAACAAATTTGTTCTGTTTTTATTCTGTTTTGTTATTGGTATGAAAATTGGGAAATTCGTCCCCTTTGGATTCCCAAACTCCATCCCCCCCCTTTCCCGGTTTCAGTCCCCAACAAGTGTCCATCAGTCTCAATCTACTATCAGCCTGGAGATCTCACATCCGAGGCTCTTAATTCTCTCTCAGTTCCTCTCTGCCGGTCTTTTTGATAGTCCTTAATATTGAACACCAAATCTCGGAGAGGCTCCGGCCCAACAGGATCCATGTTTCTTCCAGCCAGACCTCCATACTTAAAAGTGGAGCCTATGGGGTACTCCAAATCTTGATTCTTACTCCTTTCAAAACCAAATGTCCCCAAAGCTCCGACTTCCACCATCAAATTTGTTATCCTTAGGTCTTCAGATCTCCACATAAGGAGATCTTTCCATTTTTCAATCTCCAATTCAGGCCAGTCTTTCCACATCAAATTTTTATCTTCCTTTGTTGCCATCATGTCAGGCCTCAAGCTCTCCTTTAACACCTGCAGAATTACAGCTCCTCCTTCTTTTTCTTCAAAGACAACATCTATCTCCTTCTCCAAATTCTCAAAGCTCTCAAATTTCTCTGTTTGCCCAGTTGAATAGGCTTCCTGATTCAAGTCCTTATCAAACTCAATGATGTTGTTTACTGTTAAGTCCAGAGTTGTAACATTTGTAGCCAAAACATCAAGTTGGCCTTGTATCTTTCCCAAGAGAACAAATGCTCTGTCCAATTCCGCCTGGATTTTCCCTCCTCCAGCCATTCTTGTAATGTCCCAAAACCCCCTCTAGAGGGATTTTGGTTCCTTGATATTCCTTTCAGCTCCAATCCAAAAGTCAAGTTAGTTTGTATCAGCTCTTCCTTATTTTCAAATTGTAACAAGTATAACCAGCAGAAACAACAAAAACAAAGTTCTCTTTTTCCGTCTTGACAGCTAATTTGACAGCTGTCAAACTCTTCGATACCTCATCAACAGGCCCTCTCGCGGGGCACTCCCAGGTCCGGGGGGGGTGACACTTCAGCTCCCAAAATTAGTTCTTTATCCTCCAGTAAGATTTCTTATACTGCCAAACCGTGAAATTAAAATCTTTGACCAAAAAAAAGAGAGTTCTCTCGACCCTAGTTAGCAGGTCTTTTGCTTTAAATTATTTACAAAACGGGGAGGCGGACTTCCTGTTTAAGCCTTCCCCGATCGTGCCTAATTCATAAAAATTTTCTTTAAAGATCCAATTTCCATACTACTCACGGGTTGTTACTTTACAGTCCGATTGCTCACAAGAAGAAGTCAGCGCTCTCTGACAATGGCAGTGCGGCTTCACTCTGCAGAAGGAGCAGTCTACTCTCAGCACCGCGCCACTCACCCCATCCCTGTTCCGGAGCCTTTAAAAAGGCTCCTTCGCAGCTTGGGGGGGGCGCAAATGGTGCCCGCTGAGTCACCATGCTCACAGGCTTCACCGCCTGTGATTTTTAAGGGTCCCCGCGTTGCCGCACCGGCAAGACCCGATCCTGCGGAGCCGATTCCCTCCGGAGCTCAGAGGGAATCCGCCATTAGTCGATCGCGCTAACCCGGAAGTCGAAAAGCTTTTGGTTTTTTGACAAAGGTTATCTTTAGCATCCCCCCCCCCCCGGCAACTCATTATAAATTGTTTCCCAGAAAGCTTTTGCTACCTTATATGACCACCACATGTGGGAAAAGGTACCTTCCTTCTCTTTACATTTCCAGCAGATATCTGATTTTGACATATACATTTTCCTAATTTACCATCTATACATCATGTTCATATAATTTTCTTGTATTGCATAATCCACCATAAATTTCAAATCCACATTCCACAATCTTTCCCTTGCTGTCATTTCAGTATTATGTCCTGTAGCCATTGCCCAGTGTATCATTCATGAGCTCACCTTTTCACCCTTTGTTTGCCATTCTAACAGTATTTTATACATTTTGAACATTACTTTTTATTATTCTCCAGCAAATCCTTTTCTAATTGAGAGGTTTGGTTCATAAAAACATTATTTTTGTCCAACTTAAATAACTTGTTAAGTTGATAATATTATAGCCAACTCATTAGTATTTTTGCTATTTCCTCAAACCTCTTTAATCTCACCATCTACCTCTATTAATATTTGCGTTCCTCCATGTATCTGGTATCTCTCCAGTTTTTTAAAATCTTATTCTATTTAATATCTTATTTAATATCCAGTCTGACTCCCCCTCTCTCCTTATAAGAACATGCATGAAAGTGGCCCCCCAAACTTTCTCACAGGCTCATATAAGATCAGTATAAACAGTTAGGCCTGGTGAGCATTTAAGGTCCTCATTCCTACTTTGCAGGTTGCCATCTGATTGGATTTCACTTTGATTCTGACATAATTTTAAGATGTATTTTAATTGATTGCTTGATTTTATGGTAATGTGTTATATATTTGATGTTAGCCACTCTGAGCCCAGTTTTGGCCGGGGAGGGTGGGGTATAAATACAATTTATTATTATTATTATTATTATTATTATTATTATTATTATTATTATTATCTTTTAATGGTTGCATTTGATAGTCCTGTAGCTTTTTTTAATAGTATTTTGCTGGTAGCTCATCCAGTCCTGGTGTTTTATCTAATTTTGCTTGGTTGATCGCTTGTTGTATTTCCATCAAAGTTCATTTAAGTTATTAATCTTTTCTCTTGAAATCTTAGGTAAACTCTTTTCTCTTAAGTATTTCCCCATTTCTTCTATATTCCCTTGTTTTGCTTAATATGGTTCTGTATAAAAATTTACAAATTGGTCTCGTATTTCTTTCGGATATTTTTAGCACAGCTCTTGGATGCATCTTGACAGGAAGTATTGACTAACGTACACATTTTTGCAAAGCAATTTCCCCAGACGTAGCACATTTTTTATGTTACCTGCACTCATATATTTGTGCATTTTATGCACATCTTGCCCTAATATATGCAGTTTTGTACACATTACTTGGCTGCAGAACTGCCTTGCAAAATTCAGGTGGTTTGATTTTTGAGGGATGGTTGTGCTTTAGTTCATACATTTTTTTGGATTGATTTGCCTCTAAATGTGAATTGAATGGATTTCCCCACCCCACCCCCACCCCCTTAGCTGGGGCTGATGGAAGATCTAGACTAAAATATTTGGAGGGTGAAGTTTGAGAAAGGCCCGTCTGGACAAGAGTGAGCTGGATGCACCGGGGCTCCAACGTTCAGACGCTCCTTATCTTGCTGAAGCTGCTGAGCTCCTCCCCGTCCGCAGGTTCTGCTGCCGGACGCTCAGCCTCTTCTCCTCTCCCACCTGCGCTCAGGCCAGTCCCTTTCGGACAAAGGAGCCATTTATTAAATGTTCCCTGAATTAGCCTGGCTGCCCCCTCCTCCCTGCCTCATGAAGTGTCCCCAGCTATGTGCAGGTTGCCATGGGGGCCTTAGATCTTTATGGTCAGTGAAGGGGGCTGCCCCTGATTTAGCCCTTCTTTATAATTTACAGCTTTTTTACAGCTGTTGTAGAGCTGCCCATAAATCCCAGGGGACACCTTAGGCTGGGGCATTGCTGTGCTGCCGTCACTCCTTGCATGGGTTAGAAACCCCTCCCCCTGCCAAGTCAGTGAAATCCCCAAACTCTGATATCTGAGGCACAATTCCTTCATCTCCTGAAGTAAAACTGGAGGCCAGCTTTTTAAAGCATTGTTCTCACAAAGGCTTTCTTTTTGACTGAGTGGGACTTGCCTGCTGTCAGAGGTTTCCTGTGTGAATCAGCGACCTGGGAGTTCCTCAAGGGAAGGGTTGTCGCTCTGTGAGGCAGCACATTCTGCGCATGCAGAAAGGAGCAGGGTTCTTGCCTTCTGCAGCTGAAAGGGTCAGGGAGCCAGTGATGTGAAAGACATCTGTCAGAGAAAGCCACAGCCAGTCAGTGTGGGCTCCATGGGCAAAAGCAGCTTCTGATGTCCTCCTGTTGAGAACAGTGACTGATGCAGAGGTGCAACAGGCAGCCTCCTCTGAGGGCCAGTGATGCTGCTGTGACCCTGTATGGGTTGTGGCTGAATAATGCAATGCAGCAGGCACACACCAGCATTGCTCAAGCTCAGCAGTTTTACTATTTGACTGTATTTTGAGAGCTGACATGTAACATCTGGCTATTTAGAAACTTATGAGTTTTCCTACTTGATGACTGCCAAAAATCAAAACAATCAATGATTGCATTTTTGAAATGATAGGACCCAAACTCCCCCCCCCCCCGACTGTTGGTCATGCTGGCCGGGCGAGGGGCTATAGGAGTTGGGGTGGGGGGGTGTCCCACAGCAACTGGTGGCATTATAGCAATTTCTGCTGTGGACACACATAAAAACGACTGAAGGTTTTCTAGACTTTCACCAAGCAGGTGGCAACCAGGGACACAGGCTCTGCCTGAAATGCATATGCAGGTAGAGCAGAAAAGAGGGGAGGGCAGGGGCAGAGCTCTGGCGTGGGGCAGGGGCAGGAGGAGCCTTGCTCGGTGTCCTCACAGCAGCCCAAGCAAAACCCTGCATGTAGAAAACTAAGAGAGCAACCAGAAGGGCTGAGTAAAAAACCTTCCCGGTGCTCTCTTTTTTTACTTCCAAGATGTTCGTTTTTACATCCAGGAGAAAGTGGCACCTAACGCCCAACCATCTCCATATCAGGCTTTGTAGAAAGGGGCTTATTTTGAGTTTTGAATTATTTGTAATTCAAAATTCAAATGCAGTGCATTTTATTTTATTTTTTTGCACTTGTACTAGTAAAAGCAGAATATTAGCTGCTCCATCTGATTGCTGAGTGAGCAAGCACCCGATGTGGTGATTCCTCTCAGGTGTCTTCTGCCTTATTGCAATTAAATGAATCTCCTTTGCCTGCAGGTGGACTCCATCTGGGCCTGAGGAGCGCATGCGTCACATGACAGGGAGAGTTGCGTTCCAGCCTGTTTGATCCCACAGAGCATTGGAACAGGATGGCACCCTGTCTGCTGCATGTTGGCATCCAAGCCATGCTTCTCCTTGTGACTGGTTCTATTTTAGCCAGATGTTTCTCTGGCCTGAATCCAGCAGCTGGAACTTCACTATGCACCATGTATCTGCTGTTAGACAAGATTAGCATGGACCCATCAGTGCCAGCTGGAGGCCATGGCAAGCCCCATGGCCCTCTGCCTGGCTCTGGTTGTGCACCAGAAGAGATGCTGGGGGCTGCAGAGCTCCACATTTTGCCAGATTACCACAGTAAGACAACTGGTTCCATCCTGGCTGAGTTTCTGTAGCTCCTGGGTGTCTGGGTTGGGCAGCAGGCCATAGATTAAAAACCGCTCTTCCATATTGAATCGAAACAAATGGCAATTTGGGTATTCTGCGGATTGCTGTTTGCTCGGCGGCAAAGAGTGGGTTTTCACAAGGAAAGTGCAATGCATTTTTGCATCTTCCCCCACTAATATATGCATTCTTACACACACTTCCCACTAATACACTTTTTTGCACAAAAGTTTAGGTTGGACAACCACCTTGCAAAATTCAGAGACGTTTGAATTTCAAAAGGTAGCTGTGCGTTTCAGCTCCCATGTAGTTTCAGGAAGTGTTTGCATTAAGATGTGAATCAAAATGATGTTCTCTGCCCCTCCCCATGAGGGCCCGAAGGGGCTTCATTCAGAACCCCGCCACCAATCCAGCAGCAAAAGAAACACTCCTGCAATGCCCCCCTTTCCCCAATGGCCTCCCCACATTGGACTGGCTGCTGATTCTAGGCTGCTCCTTCCCCTCATTGCTGCCTCCCATCTTGCCTTCCCCACCCATGGCCACGTGTTCAGCAACCTGCTTATCCATCCTGCTGGGATGGACTCCACCCTGATCCAATGGCCACCATGACCAAAAAGGAAGGTCGTCTTTTCCACGGTGTTACCTCAACACGGGGCAGCTATGCTCAGAGTTGCTGCCTGTAGGCTCAGCAGCTGTTGACACCCCGCACAATTCCACTCGTCATGGCTTCACTCTCCGGTCCCACTCAGAAAGCCGTTACCTTGGCAATACATGTTACAAGCAGTTCTGGTATCCACGTTTCTCTCACCCTTTCTCCAAGGAGTTCAAGGAAGCCTGTGAGGTAGGTCTGGCAGAGACTCCCCAGAGGTGAGGGGTCTAGAGAGAGGCCTGCAGGGATGCATTTGGCCTCTGGACCAGAACTGCCCCATCTCTGCTCTAATCACTGCACCACACCGACAGCCCTGCGCACCTCATCCATCTTACGCTCAAAGACTCCTTTCCCCCCAGCTCTCCACCTGCTGCCCTTTCCACTTCTGCCAGCACTGCTGGATAGGCAACTCTGTCCTGTTGCCTCTATCCTCAGCCTTATTTTAGTGGAAATGACAAAGGCCTGAGGCTGGGGGGGCTGAGTGGCCGGTTGCCAGCTGTCACTTGTGGGGCAAAAGCACCATTTACCGTATTTTTCGCATCATAGGGCACACCGGACCATAGGGCGCACCCAGTTTTTAGGGGGGGGGAATCAAGAAAAAAAAAATCTTTCCCTCCCCCAGCCCCAAAGAGCAGCGTACAGGCTGCGCACAACCTCTCCCTGCCGGAGGGGTTGCACTCGGCTATGGCACAAGCCAAGGCAGTGAGCAGGATGGATCCCGCTCGCTGTTTTGGCTTCCCCTTTAGCCCCGTGCAGCCTCTCCTTGCCAGGAGACACTGTGCAGGGCTTTCCTGGCTTTCCTGGGAGGTGGGGGGATTCCCTCACCTCTCCCAAAAGCCCACAGAAGCTGCGCAACCCCTTTAAAGAGATTGCGGCTTCTCCTGGCTTTTCTGGGAGGTGGGAGAAGGGACTGATGCGGCCAGACAGTCCTTTCTCCCTCCTGTGGAAAAGGCCGCAAGAGCGCACGGAGCTTGTGTACGGCTCTTGGGGGCTTTTCCCGCCTGCCTCCCCCCTGCATTCGCTCCATAGGACGCAGACACATTTCCCCTTGCTTTTTAGGAGGGAAAAAGTGTGTCCTATGGTGCGAAAAATACAGTACCCATTAGCAGGATGGCCCCAAGCCAGCCTGACTATACTATCAGCCCAAGCGCTTACACGGGAGGCAGTAGCTTTGAGAGGCAGGGACGAAGCTGTGCACAGATGGAGAATTATAGCTGAGCTTCTTTGCAGAGCCCCAAAAGAGACCTCTTGGCCCCATCACATCTGATCTCTGGCAGGGACCCTCAGTTCCCCCCGTGGAAACTGCCATGCAGCTGGCCATCGACAACTGGGCACAGAGCTCAGCTCATCCAAGCCACTGATTACCGTGTATATTGAGGCCTCCACTTTTCTTCAGAAATAACCTAGTGAAGCAGCCCAGCACCTTCCAAGTATTTCAGGGCATGTCTGCACCTGCTTTGTTTCCTCAACTAGCTGTGCATTCTTTCTGGACGAATTAAGACTGCTATTGGCATGCAAAGGATGGTAATTTTTTACGGTTATTGTTACTCCTTGCATCTCTAGGGTGCCATTTAGGAAAGGCAGGTAGTTCTCCCCCACTGCCTTGTTTCAGACCATATGCGGAATATAGTTATTCCTTGGTGTGGGAAAGCTTTGGCCCTCCAGAAGTTGATCCCTTCAGCCCTGGCCATTGGCTGCACTTTCTACAACTGATGGGAGTTGTAGTTCAGCAACATCTGGTGGGCTAAATCTTAGGTGTGTGTAACATGCAAAGGAACATCCCTGTTAGGCTTTAATCAGTTACTTCAATGGATTTTAAAGTGCCTCTGATTAATCAAGCAGCTGATTTAATATACAACATATAAAAAAGGCAATTAAACTATATGCAATGTATCAAAACTGCAGATGGCAAGCAACTTTTTCTCACAATTTAGATGTTTCTATCATCAAAAAACAAAGAGGGTATGTTTTTCTCTTTGTAAAAATATTTTACTCATATGTAAATTTATGCAAACTGTACTAATAGATGGATCCATTAAAGTTATATGATCAATCAATTAAAATTTATTTAAATGACCTGTGGCCCCAACACCTGTATTTAAAACCATTACCCTTCCCTCCTATGTGAAAAAAGGAGAAGCACCTCTTTTAACATGGGATCTGCCCTTTGTTGTTTTAAAAGAACTTGCATAAAAATAATGTACATTTTTCTGTTTAAAGAATCTGCTGCCTGGCTAATTAGAGGCCAACATTTTCATCTGTTGAATCAGTTTCTCCAGATTCTGATCAGAGTAGACCCATTGAAATTAATCAACATGGCTAGCTTAGGTCTACTAATTTAAATCCCCATGATGGGGTGAGCGCCCGTTGCTCGGTCCCTGCTCCTGCCAACCTAGCAGTTCGAAAGCACGTCAAAGTGCTTCCAGCGGGAAGGTAAGCGGCGTTTCCATTTGCTGCTCTGGTTTGCAAGAAGCGGCTTAGTCATGCTGGCCACATGACTCGAAAAAACTGTCTGTGGACAAACGCCGGCTCCTTCGGCCAGTAAAGCGAGATGAGTGCCACAACCCCAGAGTCGTTCACAACTGCACTTAACCTTTACCTTTTTATCCTGAGCACAGTTTAGTTGGATACAAGCCAGTATTGAATTAATCCAATCAATGGATTTATTCAACTGCAGCCAGAGAGAAATAGACAAGACAGGTTGAAACAGTATAAACAGATACTGTACACAAGTTGCCTGGGACTGATGCACCTTGTAGCATCTGGGGACCAGCTGGGCAAGGCTCTTTGCCACTGTGTTCCAGGGCGAAGGTGCCAGACCAGGATGGCGGATGTGCTCTCTCCGCAGGTGCCAGTCCACACTGGCTTTTTTGACCTCTGCTTCTTTTTTTCACCCATCCTGGGGACCCTCACCCTCCAGCACAGACAAGGGCAGGAGAGGGGCTTCACCTGCATCTTCCTGCTGACTCTGTTTGTCGTTGCTAAAGACCAGTTTGCAGTTAGCAGGGCTTTAAATAGCTTTGTTCATGGACCATAAATACACACCTAAATTACAACCTGCAGCTGACCACAGGAAAATGCAGGGAGTATTTTTATGTGGATAAAGATACCAGTGAAGGCTGAGGGGATAAAAACAGCCCAGAGTCCAAATAGATAAAAACGCAGGTGCAGTGAAATACTTTCGTTTGTTAGGACCCAGAAATGCTCACGAAGGACCACTTGCTCTCTGGGCTGCAAACATAAGAACATAGAAAGCTGCCTTATCATACCCTCCAACACTTTGAAGTCAAAATCCAGGATGCCTTCTTCCTGTTTTTATCACAAGAGCGTGGCAGCTATTTTGGTTACTGTGATCTCCGCTAAGCTGAACTGCAAAGGGCCACGAGCTCAGTTGGTTTCCTATATGGTGGTCTCCATAGGGCAAAGGGACTGCCACTTTGATTGACATCTGCTGGGAACCTTCACTGGTTCTGATTTGAAAGAGACGTGGGGGGGGGGGTACACACAGTGGTGAACACCCAGCCCAACCCCCTGATGATCTGCTCTGGTTTCACCAGAAGTGGCTTAGTCATGCTGGCCACATGACCCGGAAGCTGTCTGTGGACAAACGGCAGTTCCCTCGGCCTATAGAGCAAGATGAGACCACAACCCCAGAGTCGTCCGCGACTGGACCTAAGGGTCAGGGGGTACCTTTACCTTTTCCTTTACCTTTAAGGACTATGTCAGTTTCAGGGACAACTTGGGACGTGAGGATGACGCAGCCTCTGATTCCCCAGTTTGGAGATACACACACACACACACACAAAAAAAATTTCCAACCAACAGATCTAGACAACTGAAAGATTTTATATTTTCAAAAGTGGGGAATCAACCACAGTTCCTTTTTTCATCCCAATAACCGGAGGTGTGACCAGAAATTTGCGTCAACACCTGGGAGAACCTAATCTGCTAAGTCTGCCTTTTCCTCTTCTATCTTGGCTGAGACCAACACCAATGTTATGGTTTTAACACCAAGCCAGCTGCCCCTCACCCATGCAGCTCACTGAAGAGCTCTGGAGAACTCTACAGCTTGCTCACTATTTTATGACATTTTGTTATTGCCCTACTATGAATTTTTGAATTTTTCTTGTGGGTCAACATGGCTACCTTTGCTTTCTATTTTACATATAAGCACTTATGGAAACTTCAGGTGGCAGGCACCATCTTAAAAGAGGAGTTTCCCCTCTTCCCAGGGGGGAAGGCCTTTTGCAAAGAGGGTAAGAGACAGCCTGCTAGGCAGGAGTGCCAGCTTGGCCTGGGGCTGTGGTGCCATGCAGTTTGAATCTCACCTCTACCCTTCAGAAAGCCACGTGTGGGATATAAATAGTAAAATTATCATTATGGAATGGGACGTCCATAACATCGGAGGAATGTTGGATGGTATGAACAATCACTGCATGCACATGTACATCATTGATTAATTAATTGATGAAAGCTCCTTTGATTAATCAACTAAACTTTCTTTATAGGTGACAGCCTTAAAAATAACTGGACATTAAAAGGAAACCCCAAAGTTTTGAAAATAGCATGGGGCATGGTGATGTCACTGGCACAAACCAATGTGCCTCTAAATTGTTTTTGGGATGGCCTTCCCCAGCAACGACAAACTGGTTTCAGTGTGTGGATAATGTACGGCAATTCCTTTGCAAAGGAAGCATTGCTTGTATGGGAAGAAATCTTTTTGCAAAAAAGAAAAACAAGAAAAAGAGAGTAATGATGGCACATTTCTTTGTGCAATGAAACAGTAATCTGAATTTTTGAAAGAACGAAAAGCCTTATCCCAGGCTGCCTCATTTAGGATCTGGGAAGCACAACTTTTCTGCATTTTGAAAGCCAACAATGTCAGTATTTTAGGAGCTAGATGCTAAGTGAACTCCAAAGACCTGGAGGTAAATAGGCGATAGAATTTCAATGAGCAAACATGGAGTTTCGTGGGTTTTTTGAAATAACTTTTATTGGTTTTACAAAATAAAACACACAATTAACACAATTAAATTTTTGAAATCAAACAAGATTCTTCTGAATCTTAGGACTTCCCTCCTCCCCTCCATGAGTCCTCTAAATATCTTAATCAACTGTATATTATAGTTCATCTGAATTGTTGTTGTTTAGTCGTTTAGTCGTGTCTGACTCTTTGTGACCCCCTGGACCAGAGCACGCCAGGCACTCCTGTCTTCCACTGCCTCCCACAGTTTGGTCAAACTCATGTTGGTAGAACACTGTCCCACCATCTCATCCTCTGCCATCCCCTTCTCCTTGTGCCCTCCATCTTTCCCAACATCAGGGTTTTTTCCAAGGAGTCTTCTCCTGTCATGAGGTTGCCAAAGTATTGGAGCCTCAGCTCATCTGAATTAAGTTCTCCAAAATATCCAAAGTCTTTATAGCATTGCAAGAGTTATTCAAAGCCTGCCAAAGCTGGAGTAACCATGGTGTCTTGGGGTCTGTGTTGAGTCACAGCCATGGCTACAGAAAAAGTGGTGCTTGCCTTCAGTAACGATCTTCATTCTTTTTTGCCTCCCTGAAGCTCTCTTCATTTGAAATGGAGTGCTGGAAATTGATTTCACAGGAGGGAGAATGGTTAGCAGGGTTTATAGAAGGTCGTGTCCAAACTGCTGACCCTGTCTTGGCAGTGTCAGAAGAACTCTGACTTCAGATGGAAGCTTCATGAAGGGACTAAGCCCAGCTGCACCATAGCAGAACACCAGCTGTGGGTTTTAACTTTCAAAGATGGTGGTGGTCACTGAGGGTGACTGGGGTGCTGCCCCATCAAACTCAGCCTGCTCATCTGCTTGTCTGCCTTCTTACAACCAGGGTGACACTGCTTCCTCTTCCTTCATGTAAATGTTGCCCTTATAGAAATCAACAGGAAGGAGACAGATGTGGAAAAAATTGGAATGAGTTGGCTCTGTCTGCCAGTGGCTCTGGCTCCACCTCCTGTTGGCCTCCCTGCCTTACACCCAACACAGAATGATCAGTGTTCAAGGCCCCCTCTGGCTTTTGCCCCTCTAGGAGGAATGTTAAAATAGTGCCTGCACCACGGATCTATTGCCATGTCATATTCTAGAGCAGCCTTTCTCAACCTTGGGTCCCCAGAGGTTGTTGGACTACAACTCCCATCACTCCTGACCACTGGTCACTAGGGATGATGGAAGTTGTTGTTCAACAACTTTTGGGGACCCAACTTGGTCCTCCAGCATATACCTGTATAGTCCACACATACTGCCTGGGAGTGGGCTTGATTCTTTGTATATTTAGAGAAAATGCCCCAACCACTTGCCTTCTGACAGGGTAACCTCTTCAGGTGGATTGAACTGCACTCTAGAACAAGATGACAAATGAAATGAGCTCAGTTTTTTTCTGAGAAGGAAAGGTGTGTGTGTTTTCCACTTCCAGGGCACCTAATTATATAGACCGTTTTGCACTATACCATAATTGAAGGTTAACGCACAGACATATTCATTTTGTGGTCTGGACTGGTATGACCTGGCCTGCAAATACTGTGGGTCTGCTGGCTGCATCCCTTGTGCGCTGTGGATGCCTGCAGCACTGATGCGCTATACTCAGAGAATGCTGCTACCTGCCCAATTGAAACCACAGTCCTGTGCCCATTGGCTTGGTGGATGAGTCCCACGAGTGGGAATAAGGACAATGATGCAGGTTAGGTTGTCAGCAGGCTCTAGAGAGATAATAGCAAGTTAGAGTAGCAAGTAGTTAACCAAGGTGCCAACTATAGGGGGCAGAAGGGGCTTCAGCCCCCTCAATATTTGTGGGCAGAGGGCCAAGCCCCCCAAATATTGATGGGGCCCCAAACAGATTGGCCTCCTGCCTGCAAACATGCCCCCTGCCCACCCCACCCCAACTCGCTCGCTGTCTGGGGTCGGGACGCACGGAGGGTAAAGAACACCCCCTGCACTCCCCATCCCCCTTTGCGGATGGGCGAGCGCTCCTGTGCCCAGCGGGGCTGGGGCATGGACAGTGACCTTTACTTTCTGTGCTCTCCAGCCCCTGTCACCAGCAGGGCACAATGGGGATCTCGGGGTGTGTGTGGTTCATGTCCCCCCCAGATTGCACGCCCAGGGCTACAGCCCCCCGGGGCCCCCCACCTGGTGCACTATGTCATGCATATGACATCATGCGATGTCGAGCCCCCTCAATGTGGGGGGCAAGTCAGCGCCCCTGGTAGTTAGTGCTGGGTTACAGCTAGAGAAACCCAGATTCCAATCGCCACTTGGCCATGAAGTTCGCTGGTTGACTTTAATCCAGTCACTCAGTCTTGCCTACCTCACAGGGCTGCTGTGAGGATAAGGAGGAGGCGAGAGAACCACATTTGCCACCTTCAGCTGCTTGGACAAAAGGGAGGAAATAAAGGTCCAAAATGGTGCTAGCTTCTGTGAGCAAAATCTCGGATTTCATTTCTCTCTTTTTCCTTCAAAGACCAAGTTGGAATGGTGGAAACTTGGGATGGATGTTTTCCCAGCCCCTTCCAAGCATTTCCTAGTTCTTTTCATGTTGGAAGCTGCTGCAGACAGTCTGCTACCACCTGATTGCTTCCCCACAATTAGAGAAAGGAGCACAAATATATACACATTCTTATAGGTGAATGAATAATGGAATTAAGGCTGCAGAAGAGGAGGGGAGCTGTTGTTTCCCACTACGGTTTTTTCTAGTCCTCTGAAGTTTGGAAAAGTCCAGGGTGGGAAACTAGGATAAATATGAAATGTCTTTTGAGTCCATGCACAGCTCATTGCTGCCCTCAGTCCACTGTGGTCTCTTTGGCAAAGAGTCGCTGCTCAGGCTCTGTCACTGCAGTCTTGTTTTCCAGAGGTTTAAGAGGTAGGAAAGGAGTCAGACAGCAGGGGAAATGTGGTTATTTCCTGTGGTTTCTAATTATTTCTTAGACTCCTGTCAATTTTTAGCACCACAAAGACCTTGACATGAGCCAGGGAAGCAGCCAGGGTGGGCGAGCAGTGAAAAAAAATTACTTCACTTCCTGAACATTTGCCAGCTCTTGCTAGGAGTCTAAGTATTTTATTGATGACAGCAAGCTCAGAGAGGATCTGTTTGGGTTCTCAGATACTTGTCAAGGTCAGACTGACTTAGCTTTGCATATACAGCTAGGGTGCCCACTCAGTCATTGCCAAGAGAGAGAAAACAGGACACATTTGCATATGCTAATTTATATATATAGATGCACATTTAGAAATGATGAATGTACTTTCAATAGAAATACATTACATCTTGCCCTTGTCAGGAAGATTGTGTCCAGGTGATCTGTGTACCTGTCAAGGTGTGTAACAACAACAACCACTACAACAACAACAACATGCTGCCCATCTAACTGAGTTGCCCCAGCCGCTCTGGGCAGTTTCCAACAAATTAAAACACAGTAGGGCATCAAACATTAAAAACTTCCCTATACAGGGCTGCCTTTAGGTATCTTCTAAAGCTTATATAGTTACTCATCTCCTTGATATCTGATGGGGGGGGTGCTCCACAGGGCGGGTGCCACCACCAAGAAGACCCTCTGCCTGGTTCCCCGTAACCTCACTTCTTGCAGTGAGGGAACCGCCAGAAGGCCCTCAGTGCTGGACCTTAGTGTCCAGGCTGAATGATGGAGATGCTCCTTTAGGTCTGCAGGTGCACTGTCCAGATGCTGCAAAGTGTTGCTGGGCCAAGGCTCCCCCCCCTATTTCTTATGGCTCTCTGTGTTCTGGAGTGTTGCAGTGGGCAGCATCTGGGGATCTAAGGTTTTCCACTCCTGCTTTAAATAGTACCTTTTGCTACTGTGGCAGAGCAGCAGGGGACCAAGCGCTGTTTAGGGCCACCTCACCCACAATGCCTTACTCTGGAAAGATGCTACCTTCCCTATTTGCCTTTTAAAAAACGGATTCAATAGCTTTATCGCTGTATTTTAGTG
This sequence comes from Podarcis gaigeae, assembly GCF_964106915.1. Taxonomy (NCBI): domain Eukaryota; kingdom Metazoa; phylum Chordata; class Lepidosauria; order Squamata; family Lacertidae; genus Podarcis; species Podarcis gaigeae. The sequence continues at coordinate 1,140,998 of NC_139692.1, read as the reverse complement.
ATTGTTATTTGATGTATTTTAGTGATTGTAAGTGGCTGTGCCAGAATATTGTTCTGAAAAGTGGCATTTTAATTTATATTATAATGCATTAAAATAAAGCAGGGAGGGATAGTTAACACCTCCCTCCACAATCACCTAAATCCACATAAGATAATGCAAAATCTGTACAACTGATGTTTGTTAAAAAATATTTTTATTGTTATATTTATTGTTTCTCTCCTGTTGATTCATGTTGTAACATTGTTTGCTGTAGTATACGCTCTGGAAAAACAAAACAAAACACCACCCTGTAAAATCATTACAAAATATTTATGTGAAAAGAAAATCAGCAGAATGGAAAGCTGGGCCAAATCTAGGAAAGACAAATGCAAAATTATGCATTTATTGCCCAGCTTGGCAGCAGAACCTGTGAAAAGGATTCTCACTTGTACATTAGGAGAAACCTCTTGATGGTAATAGCAGTTTTGCCATGGGGACGATTACCTAGAGGTCTGGTGCTGCTGGGCTCTCTTTTATTGGGAGTCTGCAAACAGAGGCTGGTCCATGAGGGTGAAGGGAGTGCTCCCCAGCAACATCCACCTGCCTTCACCTTCTTACTTCCAAGCAGATGGATGGGGGGGGGGGAGACCAGCCCTGAGCTCTGAGTTATTAGCCAAAGGCAATAGCAGAGTTGGGAGGGGCAGTTTCCAGGTTTCCAGACCCCTGGGAAAGGGAAAGAACATGTTGACACTCAGATCAGGAGCACATTCTGATTCAAAGTCCTGTGGTTGATTTCTTCCGAATGAAAGTTTGACATTTAAAAGTTTGAAATGTGTGTGTGTGAGAGAGAGTGCACACCCACACCCACACCAATACACACATATGTTACATTTAATTTATCAGAAATAATAACTGCAACAAATGGGCAAACTATACACTGTGATAAATAATTGTGATACATTGAAATAAACACTATTTATCTATCTTTTCATTGTAATGTTTATCACAATGTATCACAATATAATGTTTGTCACAATGTATTGTTGTTTAATCGTTTAGTCGTGTCCGACTCTTCGTGACCCCATGGACCAGAGCACGCCAGGCCCTCCTGTCTTCCACTGCTTCCCGCAGTTTGGTCAGACTCATGTTTGTAGCTTCGAGAACACTGTCCCACCATCTCGTCCTCTGTCGTCCCCTTCTCCTTGTGCCCTCCATCTTTCCCAACATCAGGGTCTTTTCCAGGGAGTCTTCTCTTCCCATGAGGTGGCCAAAGTCTTGGAGCCTCAGCTTCAGGATCTGTCCTTCCAGGGAGCACTCATTCCTGATTTCCTTCAGAATGGATGCGTTTGATCTTCTTGCAGTCCATGGGACTCTCAAGACTCTCCTCCAGCACCATAATTCAAAAGCATCAATTCTTCGGCGATCAGCCTTCTTTATGGTCCCACTTTATGGTCCCGCTCTCACTTCTGGGAAAACCATGGCTTTAACTATACAGACCTTTGTTGTCACAATGTATAGTTTACCTGTTTGTTGCCACTATTATTTCTGATAAAATTACACGTAATCCATTGTGCATGCAGGGGTTCCCTGATTGGGTTAAGCAAATAGAAAACCACCTTCAGGCTTTTACTTACCGTAACTAAAATGGTTTCCTCAGTGGGCGTGGATGCTTTGTGAACTCATATTTCAGCATAATGTGTATCTGAAACCTCCAAAGGAGAGCAAGGAACCTGAGAAGAAGAGCGGGGGGGGGGGGAATAGCGGCAATTTCTCAAAAGTTAAATGTCAGGAGAGATGGAGCCTTAGGAACAGCAGTGGGTGGGACTAAAATCCAGTCATGTTCTAAACTGCCGGCTGAAGAGGCCTTGATTCTTCTCCTTCTTTTGCAGCAGTGAACCTCAGCATAGCACTCCGGAACTCTTTACTGTACCATATCTAAAACAAATGCCCACAGGACCGAGATCTGCTCCAGCCAGACCATATCATAGGGTGACAGCTGTTTCTTCTAGGTCAACACAAAATTCTCTCTTCCTGAAATTTTATTTCCTTCCCGCGAAATTCTTCAGATGAAGCATGAAGAGGCTGAAAATTTGCACCAAGACTTGCATCGATGAAATGTTGGCTCTAATTAGTTTAAGAGAGCATGTTGTTCGGCTTGGTTACCATCTTTCAGGCTGATGCAGAAATATTAACAAATTTAAGATTGGGGAAAGGCAAAACTGTGAGAAACTGAAATGGACAGATTCATCCATCCCTAATCATAGGTTAGCCACCCATGACCTAAACCAGGGGTCCCCAAACTTTTAAAACAGGAGGCCGGTTCACTGTCCCTCGGACACTGGAAACAGGAAAAACAATACAATATTTAAAATGAAGAATGATTTTAATCAACATAAACTTATAAGTATTTCAATGGGAAGTATGGGCCTGCTTTTGACTAATGAGATGGTCAATATCCGGTTCCATATTTATCACTGCTAGTTGTGGCAGCAGTGTAGAAAAACAACAAACCAGCAATAATGACTACTAAACTAGTTCACCACCTTGTCCTGAGGGGTGATGGCCATTTCCTGTTTGTCTCTAGAAACACATGGTACTCACAGGTACACTGCCTCTTGTTTAGCTACCAGGCGCCTCGGTGGTGTCCCCATTCCATCTGACCAGAGCCCCTGCAGCCAGGGTCAAATCCACCCATGAAGTTCGCTGGGTGATCTCAGGCCAGTCTTTGAGGCTGAACTCTCTTCCAGGGCCGTGGCAAGAATAAAAGAGAATGGAGAGCAGAAAGAAGAAGAGCCAAGTACGTACCCTGAACTCCTTGAGAAAAGGGTAGGATTAAAATGACAGACAACCAGAAAATTCCTCCAGGAATTTATCTTGTTCTGATTTGATTTTTAAAAAATAAACTATCACCAACACCTTTTCCCCTGTCCTGAAGTTGGTGACATCAACCCCCCCCCCCCTGCTGCCA